>NC_068558.1:9937500-10562500 GCF_022201045.2 Citrus sinensis
ATATGAAATACGTGCTTCTTGGGCACCTGTTTATAATCGTAGTATTTTTTTTGTTGGAATGAATACTACAGGACGAAGTGAGGGCATTAATTCATTCTTTGATGGCTTTGTAACATCCTCGACAAATCTTAGAGAGTTTGTTGTGAAATATGAAGAAGCGTTGAAAAGGATTATTGAAAAAAAAAAGGGATGAAGATTTTGAATCAGAACACAAATATCGAATTGTCAATGATGGAGAATTTCTTTTGAAACATGCAATCCCAATTGTATACCAGAAATGTTTTTAATAAATTTAAGGATGAATGGAGCCAAGTTAATCGATATAAAGTTGAAGAGAATGGATGTGATGCTGAATTTCTCAAGTACCTAGTGAGAACAAAGTTTGGAGAATCTGAAGAGTTTATGGTGAAGTTAAATCCGCAAACTTATGAGGGTACTTGTGATTGTAAAAAATTTGAGTTCGTTGGAATACTTTGCAGACATATGCTGAAAGTGTTTGTTCGTTTAGACATTGATAAGTTGCCGAATCATTTTATTCTTCCAAGATGGAGACAAGAGGCAAATAAATTTAGAAAGATTGATTTGAGAGATTTTTTGAAAAATGATGGTAAAGAAGAATTAGAGGCTTTGAGACTAAGCCATATGTGCCACCAAGCTACTAAATTAGCATGTGCTGCTGCATCTTTAAATGAGGCATACTTGATTTACATGGATGGTATCAACGAGCTAGCAAAAAAGTTGTTAGATATTTCAAACCAACCAGCCACTGTTTGCCAACAGAAAGATGATCCTTGCTTTAGCATTAGTTCATCTCAACCATTACTTTTGGATCCAAATATTTCACAAACCAAGGGTCGGAAGAAAGATGTTAACAACACTGGCAGAATCAAAAGTGGTATTGAGTTGGCTCTTGGCAAGAAGAAGAGGAAGTGCAATTCATGCGGCAAACTTGGACATGATAAGCGTATTTGTCCTTTAAATCCAAGTAGAAAAAGCATTGAAATATCAAATCCAGGTAAATTGTAAATAAAATCTTGTGATAATTACCTTTCAATATTAAAGATCTCTCTAAAAAGTTTATTTTTAATTATTTGCAGAAATATTACGGAATGAAGAAATGAGTTAAATTGATATCAATATAATCATGAAGAGGATTGTTGTAAGTATGCTTAGACTTTGATTGATTATGTTCATTGAAATTTATATGTTTAATAGCCAACTTCTTCAATTTTTAGTTCTTCACTTGTATATGTGATTTGAGTTTTATTGTGCATAGTGATTGCCTCAAGCTATAAGCTTAAGTTGTATTCTGCAGACCATTGATGCTACTTATTTTTCTTCATTGTTGTTTTCACTCGTTTCCCCTCTTATTTTCTTTTATTGTCAATTTTGCGTAGCATTGTTGTTGAAATCCTTCCAGGAGGACTCAAAAAGTTGGGCACCAAAATCATTGACGAGGAATATTGAAGCAACCAACTTGTTTCATTGGTTAAAGAAGTCTCTGTAATTTTGTCTTATTTAGTCATTTTAGACTTACTTTATGGACCACTTAAAGCAAATTCTCAAATTAATTATGATGTAATACTAATAATTTTAAATAGCACAAGGCAAGGTTTCTATTTGTTTGCTCAAAATTGCTATTATTTTCTCTTTCTTTATTTTTATTCATAATATAGAGTAGAGATCATATTCCCATTTGCACATTTTTTTTCATGTACTTAAGATTATAATATTTTTATTCATAATATGTGGTAAATCTTTGTACCAATCATATCTAGACTTGAGATTTGAAGAAAAACTTCTAATGCCATGTCGTTGTCAATAGACATCCTTTTTCACAAGAATTTTTTGTTAAACTTGAGTTTGATGACTATTTTGATGGGGGACTAGTTCCGCTGGTTAAAATTAATAATTTTGTGCTTTCAAATGGTATGTGGAGAGAGAAAAAAAGTGAAAGAAAGAGTTGTGGAGTTAAAAGTTGGAGAGAGTAAAGAATTTTTGCTGGAGAGAGTTAAGACTTTTTATGACTGAGGAAGAAAGAAAAAAGCAAACGAAAAGTCATATGTTAAAAAGAACAAGAGAAGAGAAGAGAGAGAGAGAGCACATCACGTGAAGGAAGGGAAAAAATAAAAGAGTGAGAAAAATTTTAGGTGGAGACCACATGAAGAGAGAGAATATTAAAAGATCTTGAAGATTTAATTTCAATTACTCTCATCCATTGATTTAATTCAAATCTAATAGATATTAATTAGTGTAAAATTAAGAGTATTTTTAGGGGGCTGCTGATCCGTCCCCTGTATATATATATATATATATACAGAAATGTTACAATCCGGAATTTTAAAGTGCGGAAACGTTCGGGAAAATGCATAAACCTTGCGGTTTAAGCACTTTAAGTTTTAAGGTTTTAAAATCCCACGGTTTTAAAGTTTTTCCGAATGTTTCCCTCACTTTATAATCATGGACTAGAAAACTACTAATATTATATATATATCTCAATCTTAGGTACGAACGTCCACGCTTTATCCTTTTATAATGCTATAGAACGCAGCCGTATAGAGTATTTTTATAGTCCTGTAAAATGGTGAATTAGATTTTTTAAGACGTGTAGTTGTTTACATTTGATAACATTTATATAAACTAATCAGAATTGAGGTTGCGCGTTATGATCATTACTATAAGGAACTCTTTTATCAAATATAAATTGGAGGACTATCAAAGGTCCAGAAGATATTTCATATTGTTGTAAATATTTTTAGCTTTACCTTGTGTTTGGATACCAAGAAAATGAGCAAGAAAATAGAACAGTTTTGGAAGGGAAAATTGCTCTGTTGCTTGAGAGTTGGATTGTATTGCATAAATGGGATTGCTTACATTTCTACGGGCCTTGAGCCTTCTTATTTTTGGGCCATTCATTGAACCCGCTTTGATCTAAAGTATTTTACAAAATTAGTGTTCTTTAAAACATGAAACGAATTTAGTTTTTCTTTTTCTTTTTAATTTTTTTTCTTTCTCTTCAATTGGTAAACATATTTGAACGGGGAGAGGTCTGAAATTTGAATCTACTTACTCATATCAACAAGGAGAATACTGATATTTGTATCGAAAAAAGTATAAAAATTAGCTCAAAAATTATTATAAAAAAAAAAGATTTGAGACAAATTAATTAGATAGTATTCCTTCGACTTTAGTCATCATCATACGTGTAAAATCAGCTCTTTATTTGGTCATGAAACGAGTTTCGGCTGTGGCTTTCCTGATGCTCTTTGGGATTACATCATCTTTTGCTAATTAAATTATAGACATATTCATAATTACAGGAAATATCTGGATCCTGAGTTTTATTGTTGAGAGAGATACGCCATCGGCCCCATAAATCCATAATCAAATCAATTCCGAATAAATGAAGATCTTGGCTTTGCGTGGAAAATTTGTTCCGTTGGCTACACCTACCCTAAACAGGAGGCCAACATACAAAACATGTAGAAGTGTTGATGTCATCCAATTCAATTGATTAAAATTGTGTGAAAACAGGAAGTTATTCAATAATTGATTATTTAGAGTCAATTCAGTTAGGGGTGTTTGCGGATTGAATATCAATTTATATCCGATTCATGATTTTGTGGATTGTAAATTTTTAATCCAATCCAATCTACAGATTGGCGAATTCCAAATCCAATTCATATGTCTGCGGATTGGATGTGAATTTGATCCAATTCATATTCAACCCACCATTGTGCGAATTGGTTTGCCAATTAAATTTTTTTAATTATGTTCATTCTACAACTAATTAAATAAAAAATCTAATATAAAAATAATTTTACTACCGATCAAATTCAAAATTGAATAAGATTTAAATAAAGTTAGAATAATACATTCAAATTTTCTAAAAATAACACAGTAAGAAGAAAAAATCTCATTTGCTTAAATCAATACATGAAAAATAACTAAAATTATAAAAATTAATTGTTTAGAAAGTTATATTTGTTTATTTAATTATTCAATTATGCTTATTATATATTATTATCGGATAATATATGTATAGTGTTAATGTAACTATATTTTAACTTATTTATTTATTAGTAAGTAGTAATGCCACATTTACAAGTTTTATTTTTTTAGTTAAGTAAATATATATATTTTTATATTTTTACGAATTTGTGAATTTTTTTGGATTTATAGAAGTAAATTATATCCAATCCACCAACAGTGGATTTTTAAATTTTCAATCCAATGCAATCCACCAATCCACAGATTAGATTTTTGCGGATTATACGGATCGAGCGGACCGGATTAGATTATGAACACCTCAAAATTTAGTAATGCTGTAACTTTTAAAATAATTGTTGTTACTTATTCCATGGAAATAATTGGCTATGAGAAAAATCAGTTAGGTGTTTGGCAAAACTTATTTTAAAAGTACTGTGAGTTTTAAAAGCAGTTGTGTTGTTTAATAAATCTTATTGTTAAATTATTGTAAGAATTTAAATGATTGAATTGGACATAATGTTTGAATAAAATTTATTTAAACATTTATAAACACACACACACATATAGTAATTGACAACTAAAATAAATATTTTATATTATCAATTTTATTTTTTATTTTATTATCTCAATATAATTGGTAATAATAATAATATTTCAAAATTGATGATTTTATTTCTTGGTTAATAACGATAATTTTGAATTCTTATAACATAAATGAGGATATATATGGAATTGTATTAAATATAAAATTAATTTTCAAAATCAGATTTTGAAAAGTTACTCTAGCAAAAAATGATTTCAAAATAATTTATCAAACACTAAAATTAATTTTCAACATTTCAAGATCATCTTTAAACTTCCTAAAACGAATCCTATACAGACCTTAAATCTTATCACTTCTCATTCAAATCACGAATTTAATTTAGTGATTGAGATATAAACTTTTTATCCCATTATAAAAATTAAAATGTACCACTGCTCTTAAATAGTGAATAACATGAAACTTCCAACACTGCAAAGATGTATATGTATAACGCTGAGCATGTGTGCTTTTTTGATAATGGCCCCTACTTCAAATATATATTACTACGATAACACAGATTCACAGTCTCCTCCAACTGTAAAGGAATCAGATCAAGAATAATAGAATCAATGAAGGTGACTACCAATTATTCATTATCAATTAATTAAAAGAGAAATTGGAGGCATCACATCAGATGATCAGAGAATGTAAATTTTTTAATTGTTCAATCATGTATCTTTATGAGTCAGTAATATGTCATCCATACATCTTATTGTAAGCCATCAACAACAAAAACAACTTTTCATAAATCATGAAAAAAAATTTATCCGCTCTTAATTTATAGAAACTGATACACCTTAAATGGCTGTTTTATTCGTTAAAATAATTTTTTCCATTCCTAAAAGCAGGATCATATGCGACTAGCTAGCTACTCTATCTATCATATCCTTTGAGTGTGCCATGTGCACCTTTTTATTCCATTGCATGAGTAGCAGCCTTGCTCTTCTCTTCTTTTGATTCAGCACAAATCACTTGTAGATAAACCCCAGTGTTTTTTTTTTCAAAAAAAAAAAAAGCCTAAAATAATAAAGCAAAATAAAGCTACCCTTGTCTCTATCTTCATTCATGTTCTTTGCTTTGTCTCTGGTCTTTGAAATCACTTTAAACGTCCATGAAAATCACATACCCAATCATCTTTTCCTCTTCTTTCAATTCCAAGTGTCGCCCACATGTCGCTACTTTAGTTTGATTTGTAGGCCCCTTGATGTATTTTTGTACAGTATTTACACAAAAGTGTTGCCTAGGATATTCAAATTTATGCATGCTAGAATATTGCACATTCATGATCTAGTCATCAAGCAATTATATAACTAATTAAGGTGCATGGTGGGTCAATGTGCTGGGAAGAAAAGTGGTGAAGAATCTCTCTGAATTTTCCCTTCCAAAATTCTCACTCTGCTCATCTTCTCTTCACACCAATGCATTTGTTCTTCACTGATGTCTGTCATTCTTAAAACTCTAGACACCACTTTGAGGTCTATTAGACCCATCAAAATCTCTATCTCTTCCTCCACCGTTAATCTTTTCTTCCTCATGCATTTGCGTGAACGGCGGAGATCTTTGAGCTTCGTCTTCTTCTGCACTTATAAAGAAAAGATATATGACTGGTTATACGTATATATAAATATATATTTTAAAAAAGCAATGAAAGGAGATTAACTTACTTTGTTATTTACTTTCTTTATGAGATTAAGAAGAGTGGGATCAACTGAGCCTCTTTTATTTCTCCCAAAGAAAGATTTAATGATTTGACAAGGTCTCTCCTTATCTGCTTTGAGAAAATTCATGAATGTTCGGATCCCTTCTTCCATTATCATTATAAATGCAGCCGATGAAATTCTTGAAGCAAAACCCTCATCTTTTAGATCATCCTCAGAATCTTTAATTAAAAAAAGAAAAGATTATAAATAAGCTTAAGAAACATTATCAAATGATTAAATATAACATGATTCATATTCATTTAAGATTTGGATTTAATGCTGATATGATTTAATTTCTATGTAACTACGTAAAATCTTTAAAAGATCGATGTCATTTAAATATGCACTATTGAAATAAAAAAAAAGAAGGTTATCAATTTTTCTTTGAAATCAATATATATCACTTAGTCACGTACTATTTTACATATAATACTAAATAACTCCCCTAGCACGAAAAAAAAAAAGATCGAAAAGAGAAATAAATGGGTTATTAATTGATATTTAATGTTAGAAATATAAAATATATATTCAGTTTTAAAATAATAAATAGTATAAAAAATTCTTATTATTAATTCTATTTAATCACACCAAAATCTAAATTTCTCATTTGTAGTATTTCAATTTGTATTTTAGTTTCAATTTATTTGATTTATTAATTTATAATAAATATAAATGAAAATGTATTTAAAAATAAAGATAATATTATCAATTTATGGTGCTAGGTGGTTATATTGCTTATAATGAAAATAATAAAGGAGTAATGAAAATAGTAAAGGAGCAACTGATATATAGTAATGGGAAAAAAAAGGGGCAAATCTCACGACAAAATAACGAGTAATAAGAAAAAAACTGTTAAAGAAAAAAGTACCTCGATATTCTGGCACTAGAAGTAACTTTGGTGCTAAAAGCCTCATTCTAGCATATACCTCGGGTCTCCTGCCTTGCTCATAAGGCTCATTCTCTATGTATCGCTGTAAAAGAACCTGAAATTGCTGAAACTGCTGTGCGATGTGAGCCGGACAGCCGGGGTCAGATTGATCTCGACGCGAAGCTAATAGCTTGCGCTGAAAGTACTTGTAATTCCAATTCAGTGCTTCCCATGTCAAGCAAATTTGAGCTACATAAGCAGCTTCTAGTTCATGATATGGGTTGTGCCGGATGTCCGCTGGCTTCTTGTTTATTGTTGCAAATTTATGAACAATCCTCTCAGAGATCGATCTCGGACAGACTTGGATAGACCTTAATGATTCTGAAAATACGCAGGAAAAATTAATCACTTGCATGAGGAAACTAATACAAAAATTTATTAAATATATGGAATTTAAAACAACAATTATATTACCTGTTTCATGAAGCTTTTGTGCGCTAACTTGGCCCAAAAACATCATTTCTTCATCATACCTTTGAAAAACTGTGTAGGATTCCCATTTGGGGCAACTTCTTCGCGACGAAGAAGAAAAGGGATCTTCAGTCCCTGAATCTCTGTAAGTGATGGAGCTCCTCCAGTCCGAGGAGCTCTTTGAAGTAGAACCAACGGTACAGGAATCACCGAATATCTCTTCATGGTCAATATCCTTTTCTTGGACTTGAAGCTTATTCTTGGACTCCAATCTAGTTGCCGAAAAAACAAAAATATTTTCACTTTTGTCCGCTTTATTTTTTTCATTTTCCTGATCACGGTGACTTTCTGCAACGGCATTAGCAATATGATCAGGATGTGCGAGCGAACTTATTATTACAAGTGCAGCAAGTGATGACTAATGTAACAAAGCACACATAGTGGTGCTAGTAAAAGAGTGAAAATACCGTCATCATTTTCGACCAAACCACTTTTATTGTGAACGTTTATGATTATTGGAGAAGTGGAGCCGCCATGATTTTGTTCAGAATCATAGGCTGAATGGTTATAATCTCTTGCTGGAGAGATCTCTTCTTCTACGACGTCTTCTGATGAATCACCACCATCATCAGGTTCAGAATATAGAGCAGTATCGAAACTTCCATCTCGATCGTCATCAGCAGTGACATGCTCATCATGCGGGTTTATAAATTCCTGAACATGATCTTGGTCTCCGTATAAACTGTTGTCATGCAAAAACACAAGCGATTCACCTCCATGAATTATGTCGGCCACCAGATGATGATGATGATTTTCGGTGCTTTCCCCGTGAAAATATCTGTCATTGTCATATGCCTCTTCCTCTTCTTCCTCCTCCTCGGACAACAAATTGTAATCATATTCATTCTGAGCTCTGCGACAAAATAAAAAAATAAAAAAAATAAAAAAATACAATAATGAGATAGAGCTACAGATATAATATATTCATGATGATTATGGTTTCTATACCTTTGGATTAAAGGGTAACTGCCAACGAAGTGAAAAAAATTGGCTAGAAAAATGGAAGAGTAGTAGATGAAGAGAAGGAGAAGAAAAGAGAGGCTTGAGATATTGTAGAAGAACCTAGCAAGGGTTTCTTTTGAACATTGCATTTTCTTGAGGAGGGTTGCTCCAAAATGAGTTCCCAATAATTTCTACTCAAAGCCAAAGTGGAGTCCTAGAAAAAGTGTGTGCTTTGGTTGCTTTCTTAACATATCTTCTGACTCATCAGACAAAATTATCCATTACGCTTCTTTAAATGTCTTATATGTCCTATAAATTAGAGTGTAACTAATTAATTATGATATCACAATGATTGACTGTGATATTACAATAGGAATTTACCCAGACTCTACTGTGTTCTGGTGCTTTTCAAATATTTGGATTTAAAATTATTTCATATATTTAAAAGATAATGATCTTCTTAAAAAATAAAAATACATGTACACAAGGAAAATTTTAAGGAATTGGATCCTCTTCTGATTTGATCTCTATTGAGTTTTTAAAATTTTTTACCATTTATCTTTTAGTAACAGTGTATGAGTAAAATTTAATTATTTATTTATTAACTATCAATTATTAATTGAGTTATTTGCTCAGTACAAATTAAATTAAGAGAGAACCCTAATCTAAATTTTAATTCCTATCAATTAATATGAGGGAAGAAAGTTGATTTACTATCTTTTTTAACGAGTGATTTTCGAATTATGATTCAAAATTGAAAAAACTATCCACTACCCAAATTTATGAATTGATACATTTGAAATCTAAAATTAATTTCATGAAGACAAATGATAGCATATTATGAAATTATGGGGGAAAAAGGAACAAAAATGCCTAACTATTTATTTTGTAAAACACATTGCTAAAATACTTATTTACTCATTTTTGTGCTTAACGCAAAATAATTCCTACAACAATTTTTCATAAATAAAGAGGTGAAAGAAAAGCGGTGGGGTTTTCTTTTGCATGTGCTGCACTGTACGACAAACTAAGAAGAATCATTAGGATTACTATTTGCATTAAAAGTTTGGAAATCGTGTAACAAACTGAGTAAACAAAGTAGAAATTAGATCCTAGTTCATAAGGAAGAAGCTGCTTTATCATATCCATAATAATTAAATAAATAATCACTAAAGAAATAGAGCAAAAGATGGAAAGAAGAGACCAAAACCTTGCCGCACGCATCCATTTGCAGACATGCATATATATGAACCCCCACCTTTTACTTTTTAAAAGAATTATTAATGAAAACTTTTGAAAAAGATTTTTCACCTCTTCAAATATAATACGCTATAAACAATATGTGATGGAGAGACTTTGGCTCTTGATGACATAAAATCATAAGTATTGACAGTATCTTTCTAAAAGGTTATTGTGGATTTGTATTATAAGCGGCTTCTCTTAGAAATTTCCTTGTTTTGCCTCTTGTCCTTAACTTCGCCTCTAAGCATTTTTCTTTTTCTTTTTTTTTGCTGCTGCCTTCTCAGAAATTGGCACTTATGTCACGCATTCTTAGTTAATTATATCATTATATCCCGAATTCTAGGTTGTAGACCATATATTTAATTTCGTCAGAATCTTCATTCAACTTGAGAAGCTAAAATCATAAAATGTCATTTGCTATGCATGAGACTAGAGAAGAGATTATAATTATAGGGAATTATTAGGATTCTCATTTCAAATGAGCTTTTAAAAATAAATTTTGGTTGCAAAATACAATGGGATACAAGAAATTAGTATATACTCTATACACACACACACATATACACGGGCAATTATATATTAAGATATAATTAAATGCATGTGTGACACTATGATAAATGATTTAATATGATTATTAATGTTATGAGATCCACCAAACAAAAAGTTTTTTTTTAAATTTTTTTTAAAAAAGCCCACATACTCTACATTTGATAGAATTTGATTGACAGGGCATACCTTCTCAGCAGGCTGAGGTAGTATGCTCGGCTCACAAATAATTTTGGGTGGGGAGAGAGTTAATTACCAGTTGTGTTATTATTGCTACTATTTTTTTATTTTAAAATAACAGCATGTACAAGTACAACACCCCTATATACTGACATAATAATAGAGAAAAGCTGAAGGCATTTTTGTGAAGTTGGGTACTCTCGCGACTCATTCATAGTAGTTCCATTACCATGCTAAAGCCTAAATTGATTAATGGTGGCTCCACTCCACACCGCCAGAGTCTCTCAACATTATCTAGAAGCAAACAATTTTTAGCTTGCAGCTGCAACTGCTGCTCGTATGCAAATGAATGTACAAATTGTCACCTGGCCCCCATTCTTGCAAAGCCCGATTTGGTCCCTGATGTCACCTATGTATCAAAAGATTCTTTCCCGTGACCATGTCCCTTTGTCTTTGCATTAACCACCGTTTTTACCATTTACCTTTTTCTATTTATTTCAGCAACTACTATTGCATATTGCAACTTTTACAATTTACAAGTTACTTAACTAATCTCGTTATAAATTTTCAAACTGTACGGCCATTTTCGCTGTGTCCATTGATAAAGTTTCATTGCTCTTAGAGCGAACGGAGGGATGTATTTTCTATGGGCTTGCTTACTCACCGGCTTTGTTACTCTCGAGCCCAAAAATTAGTATGGATTCAAGAGCACTGGTAAAGACCACACAAGTTCAGACGCCCATGAGATAAAATAGAATGTAAGTAATGTGAACTTAAGCTTCATTTAGTATTATAGTTAGACAGTTATAGTTTAAAAATTATGATATTAAAATAATTAGTAGATATTTGTTCTTGTAGTTTGAAAATTTTAATTTAATTTTATTCTACACTTATATGATAAATTTTTTTAATTTTTTTGTTATTTCTTTCTTTTTATTTTTTGATAACAAACTTCAGCAATTATTAATTATAATTGTTTCTAAATAGTATGATTAATTACTAAATTATTCCAGGGCTATTATGGCAATTTAACAATCATTTTGGTGACAGGAATCAATCATGATTCCTGAGTCTACTCTTGCGGTCGTCAAGGTTTGGATTTCCGAAATTTGAAAGGAATCCCGCTTCCGCTCTAATTTTGCAAATTAAAACCTCACAATCCCTTTTCCTTAGGAATCAGGATTTTTTTTTTCTGCCGTTATTACCAACAAAGCGGGTTTAAATTTTCAGAAATTATACACACGAAATGATGGCTTCTTCCGCAAGCAAGAAAAGCAAGAGGAATATCAGCACTGGTGATGAAAGAACCCAAGAATCTCTGTCAATGGAACCGAGAAGCTGATGGGAAGACTTGAATCTTGATATTCTGATGAAGATATTCGACGGCATATCCTCCTCCGACTTGTCTTGCAATATTTCCTCAGTATGCTGCTCTTGGCAATTAGCCTGTTGGTACATCTTGTGCTGGGCAAACAAAAAAAACCTGCTTGATTTGGGTTTAATCAGGCCTGCTCTTGCAAATGCAAAATTTACTTCGTCACGAGACAGAGTATTGATGAAACTGTTAAAGAGTATACTAGATGATAATGATACGTTGGGAAATATTTATTTGGAGAATTGGCGATTGTCTATAAGAACACTTTTGTTTCCTGAAGATCTTAAAATTTCAGACGCTCATCTCATTTATGCTTCGCAAAGAACAAAGGGTATTGATAGGTTAGTCCTATTAGGGTCATCAGAAATAACAGGGAGAGGATTTGCGAAAGCAATATGCAATTGGAGAAATGTCAACTCAGTACAATTGGAAAAATTAGATATCGATACTTTGATCAAATTGTGGAAGAAATTGGAAGAAACTGCTCTGCGGTACTTGAAGCTGTGACTCTTAGCATGCGTGATTTTTACTTAACGTGCAGTGCAGCTTCCGTGATTGCGGAAAACCTTGTTTGAGTTAAGATACTAAGGTTTGAAGGTGTTTGCATACACAGAGATGGAATCAATAGACTCTTCAACAACTGCCTTTGAATGCAAGAAATTCAACTCTGTGGTTGCTTTCTGATGGAAGATGATGATCTGTCAAATTTGAAAGCAACAATAAATGTGAATTTTGCTTTAAGGAAGAGGGATCGATTCCAAGAATGAGGTTTTCATAATAATGTTGAAGAGGGTACTAAATACTGTTAAAGTGTGAGCTTTAAACTGATTTCCAGGAGATCAACCGTCGTGTCAGTTTGTGGTCATGTTGGTATACGACATGTCAGCTGTAAAGCATACAAGTCTGTATGACAAACTTGTATTGTCAACCAAAAGCTTTAAGTGAAGCACGTAAATGTCACGTGCTTCCACTTACTCTGTACAGCATTGAAGACTGTCATTTTGGAGCTCACTGTTTGAAAGAATTCAACACGTGTCCTCAAGGCTGTTAAGTCTAGTTACAACAAGCAGGAGAATTCTAGGTTTGTTAGCTAACAAAGCCATATTACAGTTGGTTGACAGGGGTTTTTGTAAAGGGCTTTAAGCTAGTATAAACAGTCTTAAGGACTGGGAAATTTGAGAGCGTGTTGCTTGTAACTTCGTCTCATAACTTGTAACTTGTTCTTGGTGATTGAATAAAAGTTGTTGCTCTGTTCTTCAGTGGATGTAGGTTGTCTCCAGTCGAACCACTTATATTTGTTGTTCTTTGTATACTGTTTCTGGATGATTCTCTTGTGTGGATTTAATTAGCCATTTCTAGGTCATAGTTAGAGAGTTCAGCTAGATCCTAGAGATTCTTGATTGGATACTAAATCTAGTCTAGGTTCAATAAATTGGTATCAGAGCTTTATCTCTGATCTTTGATCCAAGAAATGGGAACCTTTAAGTTTGAGGTAGAAAAATTCACTGGAGAAAACAACTTTCATCTATGGCGGCTCAAGATGAGAGCTCTGTTGGTTCATCAGGGGCTGGAAGAGACTTTCGGTGATCCAAGATCTAAAAGAAGCCCAGCAAGTTTTCTGATGAAGAAATGCAAGATGCTTTGGATAAAGCTCATAGCACTCTAATCTTGAGTCTGGGAGATGGGGTTCTTAGGGAAGTGGGAGATCAAACAATTGTTGCACGCCTCTGGAAAAAACTTGAAGACCTATACACCAAGAAGTCTCTAACCAAAAGACTTTGTACCAAAAAGAGGCTGTATACTTTGCAAATGAAGGAAGGAGGTTTTCTGGCAACTCACATTGATAGCTTTAACAAGATCATCCTGGATTTTAAAGATATAAATGTGAGACTTGAGGATGAAGACAAGACAATAATCTTGTTATCATCTCTCCCACCATCTTATGAACACTTTGTAGATACACTGCTCTATAGAAGGCAGTCAATATCGATAGCTGATGTAAAGGATCCTCTAAGTTCTAAAGAAGTCACAAAGAAGGCATAAACAAAATTTGGGGAATGTTTGATGACAAGAGGAAGGCCTGAAAAGAGAGAAAACAACAAAGGGAAGAAAAAAGACAAGTCAAAGTCTAAGAATAAAAATCTGAAATGCTTTCACTGCCATAAAGAAGGGCAGGACATTTCAAGAGGGACTGTTCAGATAGAAAGAACAATGGTAAAGAAGGGCATGGAAAGAATGGTGATGCTGCTGTTGCATCTGAGGATGAGGGCTATGACTCAACTGGTGTCCTTTTGGCTTCTGAAACTCAAACAAACAGTAAGTGGATTCTTGATTCTGGATGTTCATATCATATATGCCCTGATCAAAATCTTTTTACTACTTATAATTCTTTTAATGGAGGTGAGGTTCTGATGGGGAATAACACAATGTGTTAAGTTGCTGGGTTAAGAACCATTAGATTTAAGATATTTGATGGGATGATTAGAGAGCTAATAGAGGTAAGGCATATTCCTGACCTAAAGAGGAATTAATATCTCTAGGCACTCTAGATCAGGTTGGATGCTCCATTAAGATTGAATATGGAGTAATGGAGGTTGTTAGAGGGTCTATAGTGATAATGAAGGGGAATAAGCAAAATGGCTCATATGTGCTTTAAAGCACTGCTGTAATTGGAGATGTCAGTGTTTCAGCAAGTCTGGGTTTGGATAAAACTCTTATATGGCATCTAAGGTTATGACATATGAGTGAGAAAGGGCTAAAAGTTTTAGCAAAACAGGTAGTCTTAGGGGATGATAAGTTGGGATCTCTGGAGTTCTGTGAGGTATGTGTCCTAGGCAAATCCTCAAGAACTAGTTTCAAAACTGCAGTGCATAACACAAAAGGGACCCTAGATTACATCCATTCAGATCTGTGGGGGCCATCACAAACTGTTTCTCTAGGTGGAGCAAAATACTTTCTCTCCTTTATAGATGATTACTCGAGAATGGTATGGGTTTATGTCTTAAAAAGCAAGGATGAATTCTTTGAGAGGTTTAAACAATGGAAAGCATTGGTAGAAACTTAAAGTGGTAGGAAGATTAAGAGACTGAGGATTGATAATGGGCTTGAATTCTGCAACCAACAGTTTGATGATTTCTGCAAACTCAATGGCATAGAAAGACGCAAAACAGTGAGTTACACCCCACAACAAAATGGGCTAGCAGAAAGAATGAACAGGACTTTAATGGATAAGGTCAGATGTTTACTTATCCATTCAAAGCTTCCTAAAACACTGTGGGCTGAAACCTTGATGACATCATGTTATCTAGTGAATAGAAGCTCATCCAGTGCCTTAAACTTCAAGACACCAGTAGAGATGTAGTCAAGAAGGGCAGCAAATTATTTAAATCTAAAGATTTTTTATTGTCCAGCATATGCACATGTCAAGCAAGGGAAGCTGAAGCCAAGAGCACTGAAATGTATATTCCTGGGTTATCCTGAAGGTGTCAAAGGTTATAAGCTCTGGTGCACTGAAATGAGGCCACCAAAGTGTATAGTTAGCCGAGATGTTGTCTTCAATGAGTTAGAGATTTTGATGAAAAGACATCAGAAAGATCATGCTAAAATAGAAGGAGGATTGGACTCACAGGGACAACATTTGAAGGTGGAGTTTACAGGTAAATCAGCTCTGAACTACCATGATGAGGTTGAAGATATGAAAAGAGAAGAAGCTGAAGATATCAGTGAAACTTCTGGAATTCATACAGATATTCAAAACTATCAGCTGGCAAGAGACAGGCAAAGGAGAGTTATCAAAACACCTAAGAGGTTTGCGTATGCAGATTTGATAGCATATGCTCTAACAGCAACCCATGAATTAGACAATGATGAACCTAAAACCTATAGAGAAGCTGTTTCAGGAAAGGATGCAGACAAGTGGATAAAAGCTATGAATGATGAAATGGAGTCATTACACAAGAATAACACCTGAGAGCTTGTAAAAAGACCAGAAAACAAAAGGGTAGTAGGCTGCAAATGGGTTTACAAGGTCAAGCAGGGTATACCAAGGGTTGAATCCATGAGATATAAGGCTAGGTTAGTTGCCAAATGCTACACACAGAAGAAGGGGATAGATTTTACAGAAGTCTACTCACCTGTAGTTAGGCATACCTCAATAAGAATGATCCTAGCACTGGTTGCAGTTCATAGCATGCATCTTGAACAGATGGATGTTAAGATTGCATTTTTACATAGTGAGCTTGAAGAACAAATAATAATGTCTCAATCTGAAGGCTTTGAAGACCAGTCAAAAGGTGATTGGGTATGCCTTCTGAAGAAATCACTTTATGGCCTCAAGTAGTCCCTGAGACAATGGTATCTCAGGTTTGACAGCTTTATGATGAAACTTTGTTTTCAAAGGTGTAATCTAGACTGCTGTGTTTATTACAAAGAGATACAAGGGGAAGTGGTTTATCTGATTCTGTATGTGGATGACATGCTTATTGCCAGCAAAAACATGAAACATATAAATTTTCTGAAACAACAACTCAAAGGTGAATTTGAGATGAAGGATCTGGGACCAGTTAAGAAAATACTTGGAATGCAGCTAATCAGAGATTGAAAATCTGGCACCTTGTTTCTTACACAGGAGGAATACATCAGGAAAGTACTTGACAAGTTTGACATGGTTGCTGCTAAACCAGTGCAAACACCATTACCAGCCTATTTCAGATTATCAGAGCAGCATTGCCCAAAAGCTGATGCTGATAAGTCTGAAATGATGAGAATCCCTTATGCAAGTGTTGTAGGCTGCCTGATGTATGCTATGGTACTCACCAGACCTGATATAGCACATGCAGTCAATGTGGGTAGTAGGTATATGTCCAATCCTAGAAAGGAACATTGGAAGGCTGTAAAGTGGATACTCAGGTATCTAAGGGGAACTTCTGGGCATGGTCTGATATATGGGGGACAGAGAAGAGACGACAGTTTAATTGTGGGATATGTGGATGCTAATTATGCAGGGGACTTGGATAGAAGGAGGTCTTTAACTGGGTATCTATTCACATTCAACAACTGCGCAAAAACTAGAAATCACAGCTACAAAGTGTAGTGGCTTTGTCCACAACTGAAGTAGAGTACACAGCTGCTGCTGAAGCCATAAAAGAGGCAATATGGTTTAAGGGTATGTTGAAGGAGCTTGGAGTCAATCAGAGGTCTGTGGTGATACATTGTGATAGCTAAAGTGCTATATGTCTAAGCAAGAATCAAACTCACCATGAAAGAACCAAACACATTGACATTAAGGTGCACTTCATCAGGCTGGAAGTGTCAAAAGCAATTGTGATGCTTCAGAAAATCCATACAGATGACAATGTTGCAGATATGTTGACTAAAGCTGTTCCAGGAGCTAAATTCAAATTCTGTTTGGATTTGGTTGGCATCTGTTATAATTAAACTACAGATGGTGGGAGAGAAGAGTAGCAGGTCATGAGAGTTTCAAGCTCAAGGTGGAGAATGTTAAAGTATGAGCTTTAAACTGATTTCCAGGAGATCAACCGTCGTGTCAGTTTGTGGTCATGTTGGTATACGACATGTCAACTGTAAAGCATACAAGTCTGTATGACAAACTTGTATCGTCAACCAAAAGTTTTAAGTGAAGCATGTAAATGTCACGTGCTTCCACTTACTCTGTACAGCATTGAAGACTGTCGTTTTGGGGCTCACTGTTTGAAAGAATTCAACACGTGTCCTCAAGGCTGTTAAGTTCAGTTATAACAGGCGAGAGAATTCTGGGTTTGTTAGCTAACAAACCCATATTACAGCTGGTTGACAGGGGGTCTTTGTAAAGGGCTTTAAGCTAGTATAAGTAGTCTTAAGGACTGGGAAATCTGAGAGAGTGTTGCTTGTAACTTCGTCTCATAACTTGTAACTTGTTCTTGGTGATTGAATAAAAGTTGTTGCTCTGTTCTTCAGTGGATGTAGGTTGTCTCCAGCCGAACCACTTATATTTGTTGTTCTTTGTATACTATTTCTGGGTGATTCTCTTGTGTGGATTTGATTAGCCATTTTCTAGGTCATAGTTAGAGAGTTCAGCTAGATCCTCGAGATTCTTGATTGGATACTAAATCTGGTCTAGGTTCAACAAATACGAGTGGAGGAATTGGCTGAGAAGAGGATAACAGTGCCAATGATGATGAAGCTGAATGTTACTTTTGAAGGTTTATTTTCTGGTGGCTTTTGATGGTTCAAGTAGTTGCAATTGGCAGCTGATTAATTTTTTTATTCTTCTGATATTCTGAGGTACTGTTTATTCTTTTTCTGTAATAATATGTATTTCTTCAGTTGCTTTATATCTATTCTGAATTTCTTAGGCTTAGAAGTACAGAGCGGCTAGTTGAATATTTTGATGTAACATCATGGTCTGCGGCCGCCAAATGAAAAAAGAGAAAAAAAAAAACTGAAATCGTTTTGTCAACAAGAAATGAAATTCAATGAACTGATGTTCACAAACCTATCAAGGCTCCTCATGTCATGATTCGGGAGATAAATCAACAATTTAAATTAGAACATTGCTAAAGGGAAACTAGCAAGGTGACAGACTCTTAAGGATGGAATTTGGAAAAATATTATCCATAGCCACCTCTTTCACCAGTAGCATTTTCAGTTAATCTTCCTTTTGAACCTTTTTTGCACCACGGAAACACAAATCAGAAACGTGATCATAAGAATTGCAAGCAAGTTAAACTCTAACACACCTGTTTATAGAAGAACGACTGCACGGTGTTGTCAAGGTTACCCGTCCATCTATTTTCACCTTGTAGCTTCACATTTTTGAGCTTGGGGGTCATTTGGTCTCCATAACCAAAGGTCTTCATGTCCGGACATCCATCAATCTCAAGTTCCTCCAGCACAGGCCCCGAGCAAAAACAGGACAAGCTTGCAGACCTCTAAGTGTCATCTCACTATCCTCTCTGATGTCTCTGCTGATGCTCCTTTTTCACCTTCCTCTTCCATGACAATTTCTTGCATCACGGACCAATACAGAACTCTCAGTTTCTTGAGTTGTCCTAGCCTTTTCACAGTGCAGGTTGTGAAGAGGTTTACTAATTTGCCACAATTAACATTATGTATTGAACGTTTTAGAAGCGACAAAGTCGGAGAAAACCTTTAAAATTAATTTAATATTAGACCTTGGACATATAATAGTTTCTTATCGAATCTCTTTAGAAGGAAAATCTTTTTCCTCATAGTAGCCTGCCTCAGTCCTCTTATGAAACTTTCGTTATTGGGTTAGGCATACACTTCACATGTTTCTAGCATTGAGAGATTGTGGTTTGGCCATTTTTCTACGGCAGCCACCATCTCCATTTCCCCATCCCCTCCTTTTTTCTTCCCAAAGATCTCCTCTAAGTTACTGCAATCACTTGTGATTTCTTCCAAACAAACAAGGCTTTCCTGTAGAGGCTGTGGAAACAGTCTTCTTAACTTACGACACCGCCATAAGTGGCTGCCGTAGAAAAATGGCCAAACCACAATCTCTTGTTAACTTTCCTGTAGAGTCTTCTTAACTTTCCTGTAGAGGCGTGCATAGGCTTATTATGTGCCCAATATCGCCCGTCCATAGATGATAGATATGTCATCTCAAGCCCAGGAAATCAATTACAAGCATCTGTGACAAACAATTAAATACAAATACATGGTAGTATTCTAAGATTGGTAATCTCTGAACCCAATGACTTTGTGCAATACTTAGAAGATGACATCCAGTTTGATTAAAATTTCCTACACCTTGTATATCAATTCGACTATGATTATTCTATATGAATGTGAAATATAACCCCCGATGGGGATGGGGGGGTTGACAACATTCACGTGCAACTGCGAGGTTGTAAGAAATTAAATGCCCATTGTATGGGGTCTATTCATCAGCCCAGTCCAAATATAGGCTCGCCACTTAAAGCCTTAAATTCTCGGCTCAACCATGAAAATTTACATATAATTGCATCATTGTCCCTAAACTACTAACTAATTAACACCGGATGTGCTAGGAAGGAAAAATACCAAGGACTCCTCAACATTTGGTCTCAATAACACAATAACGAGGGGGAAAAAAGAAAAAAAAAACACACGCTTTCGCTGGTTTGAAAATGTTTAAATTTTACGAATGTAAGTAATATGGAATATTGACATTAAGGCTCGTTGCCTACTAGTGGATTGTTGTTGTCAATATGTATTGAAGCCAGGTTTTGGAACCATTGAGAGGTTCCCCTTACGATCCCCTCCAGAGGTGATTCATAGAGAGACTAGCCCTCTTCATTTCAGGGAATGGGTGTATATAACACATATACGTATAATAAGTATATACATATAAGTGTAAGAGTTCCATGATTGGATAGGAAACGACCGAAGGAAGACTCGTCATAAGAATATGAGCCCGGATAATACCCGGAAAGCAACTCCCATCAGTGCCTTCTTATTCTTAAGGGTGTTAGTCGGCTACCATTGGCTTTAGTCCTGTAAGAATGACTCCAATATGATTCCCCTCATATAATTTTCCTCCTAGAAGTATAGGTGATAATGGATTTATCCCTTCAAATATTAATGATCTTAAAACATGCTTGTTTAAATTTTAGTTTATTTATATATTGGCCTTAAAATGTTAAAATTATAAATAATATGAAATATTGCCACTCGCACCAAGGTTTATTGCCCATTAGTGGGTTGGTGCTCTTAAAAATATTTGAAGGCTTTAATTTGAATTCCCTGCATAAAGTTATTTTTCTTACTAATGCAGATGAGAATATATTAATCTTTTCAAATATTAGTAGGAGTAAATAATAGCATCCATTAATCTTAAAAATAAAAAATAAATCCCATAGTGTAGAGATAAACAAGTCATCTTTAATTGAACCATATTTTTAAGCTACACTTCAAACACCATCACCACCACTGCCATCACGACAACAACAACAAAAACAACAATGCAAAATTATAATTTATACAAAAATTTGTGGTTATAATATTAGTCACATGAAATGTCCAATTAGTGTTGGTTGTTTCTGAAGTTTCCTTAAATTAATAAATATATATGTGCATGAGATTTCTACACCACTGAAGATCAATCATGTTAGATATCAGAACAAGAAATTGATATCTTAACTCTTCTTCGCTTCCACATGTTGCTATAAGTGTGTGTGTTTGTGTGTGTGTAGATCTTATCATTTATTGCCAATGTCTCATCATGCGTTTCTCTTCGGGTTTAAGTAGGAAATGGTCTTCTCAAAAAAAAAAAAAAAAGAGTAGGAAATGGTCAAACATATGACCGACAAATTAAGAAAGTTTCTCAATTATTGGATACTCAGAAAAGACTTGCCGATAAAGCATATAATTAATTAATAAGTTGAACGCTTTATAATGTATGGGTTGTTCTATAATTAATAAATCTAATCGGTAATGACTTATTCTGTGAATACTCATTTTCTTTTTTGGTTATTAAAACAAAAATTAGCTTTAGGTATAGAGTCATTATATTTTTCATGTTGAACAATAACTTACATATAAATTCACTATCAAATCTTCATTTCAAAGATGCAACAAGATATGTGAGTTAGAATCGTTATATATTTATATGGCAAAGCTACTGTAGGGCCGTTGCAACAAAATCTTAACTAATAAATTAATCTTTATATAAGGAGTAGCTAAAACTAAAAATTTGCTTAATTATCGGTGAAGAGTACGTACAAAATGTTTATTAAAAGAATTACTTATTTTTTGGCCTTTTTTTTAATCAACTCTCTCCATACAAAATGTTGCTCATTCTATGCGAATGTTTAAAAGGATCACTGCATGATTTTTTTCCCCCTCAAACGATGAAAACTGTAGAAACCCAATTGTATCCTTTCTTCTAATTGTTAATTTGCCAACATCCAACTTTTTTTTTTTTGTTCTTTTTAACCCATATCAAGTTTCTTTCCTCAATATATATAATGATGTTTTATGTATAAGCTTGTGCAGGAAACCTGTAGATGAGTTTCTAGAAGCTCCAAGTGTAGGAAACATATATGTAGGGATATTTTGGTAGGATTGAAACTTATGATATGGTTTGAACTTTGAAGACAAACAGTGGAAATCATCAAAGAAAAGATCCAACAGAAATGCTTACCAAAAGATCACAGTCTTGTGGGTTGGTGACCATTTTAACCACTCCTTTATAGTAATCTATGTCCGTATTAATTTATTTAATGATTAATAACATTACAATATTATAATATGAAATATTCAATTATATTTACTCTATTCTGTGCCAGCTGTTTTGATGCTTCCAGCTTCACCTGCAATGATACATTGATGATCATCTCATCATCGATCAAAAGTGATGATCAATGCCTCTGGGCATTTCTTGCACATATATGATATATAAATATAACAACAAATTCTAACTTTTGCTGCCTCTATAAACTGTCATATCAAATATATTCTATATTATCTATCATTGCAATGAATAATATTAATAAATTTTGTTAATGTATAAGCCACACAAGAAAAGGGCAATTAACAATTTAGCCTATCGATCGATGACGGTAGGGCGGGTGACAAGTGACAATAACATATTGGTGGAAAAAGTGTTAAATTGCTAATGCCATGTTCCCATTGGACTACCTAGGGTTTGGTGGGTAGAAATGGGTGAAGGTGGTTGGACAGGATCATATGGAGCAAAGAATTTTTCTTTAAAATCTTGTGGTGTAAACAAGACTCAACCCCCTCGTGCACCAATTCTTGCCACTCATAACTCAATATGGTCAATGTTTAAGCTCATTTATTGTACGATAGTAATGGCATATTGGTAAAATAACTCATGTTCATTAGAAAATCGCTATTTCCCTGCACCATCTTTGTCAAAGTGTTAGCTATGTTTATCAAGATTTTAAAAAGACTAGGTAGCTAGCTAGCTAGCCATGGCAGCAGCTTCTTCTTCAAGGGTGAAAGTACACACCATTTATAACTCTTCACCACGTCGATGTTATAAACGCTTATATATATTTAAGCATTTATATACATCATATCCGTACCCCTGGGGTTATTGCTGCCTTTGTTTTTGCTTTCAAGAAAACAATTAATATAATTTGTTAGGCCAACGTTATAATTAAGTTTTTGGGTCTTCATCAAAATGGAGGAAAATCTACCTCCTGGGTTCAGATTCCATCCCACTGATGAAGAACTCATTACTTATTATCTAACACGAAAAGTTTCCGATGTTAGTTTCACATCCAAAGCTGTTGTAGATGTTGATATCAACAAATGTGAACCTTGGGATCTCCCAGGTAGTTTAATTAAGAGCTATTTAGTATAATTTAATTTCTTAATTTGTTGTTAATTTCCAATTTATGTATGTATGCACCACCCTTGTTTTTCAGAATTTATAATATCTATATATTGTGTTGTCCTATCTGTGTCTAAGATTTATTAATTTTCAGGTTTTTAATTTATCAAAAAATAATATCATTGCTTCGATTTTAGATTTTTTTTTCTTTTTTGTTTGAAGAATCTAAAAACATAACTTAAAATAAAAATAATAATAATTGTCGTATGCCTTCTTTTTTTTCTTTTTTTTTTCCTGGGTGATCATTGCTAAAACTCACACATCCCTCTGTGAAGATATTAGTCGAGATTACAATGAATGAAAGCTCTTCACCTTTCATCAAATTGGTAAACAAATGAATAAGTAAACATAAATTAAATTTTGATAATTGGTATGTTCGTATTCAATTACCAAAATCAAGAACCAGAGGTAGTTTCTTTTCTTTTTTTTTTTTTTTGTATTTTCTTAATAATTTTGTGGTACCTGCTACACTATTGGGCGGCCATGGTCTCTAAAGACTGAGTCAAATGCATATATGTTGCAGGCAAGGCTTCGATGGGCGAAAAGGAATGGTACTTCTTCAACTTGAGAGATCGAAAATACCCAACTGGGCTTCGAACAAACCGAGCAACTGAAGCTGGCTACTGGAAAACCACTGGCAAAGACAAAGAAATCTTTCGAGCTGGAGTACTTGTTGGCATGAAAAAAACCCTAGTCTTTTACAAAGGTAGAGCTCCTAAGGGTGAGAAGAGCAACTGGGTCATGCATGAATACCGCCTCGAAAACAAACACCCCTTCAGATCCTCTAAGGTACGTAATAACTATAGCTAGAGAAATTCTTGGGTGCTTAGTGAATCGTCTTGTTGGGTTATCCCATGCATACCGGATGTGATGATGGTCAGTAAGTGCGAACGAAATAACACTGATATCAGAGCTCCCAGGTTCATGAACAACCTAATAGGACGAAACAAGTTGTCTGCTCTCCAACCCAAAGCTCGATATATGAGAATAGATTGTTGGGGATCTCCCCATTAGTTGTGAAGGGGTTGGAGCCAAGATCATTTAATAGATATCTTTTGTTAGATTTTTGTAATGTGTATCTCTCAATTAATCATGTGATATGTATCTTCCATTTGGATTATAGTCACCTCTCCCTCAAAATATGTCTAAAACCATGTGATATGTATCTCTCATTTAAATTATAGTCACCTATCCCTAAAAAAAAATCTAAAAATAAATATATTCTCTCAAAGTGTTAATATCATGTGTTGATAAAGGCTCAAAACCGTGTGATATGTATCTTCCGTTTGGATTATAGTCTCATATACCTAAAAAAAATATCTAAGAAAAAATATATTCTCTCAAAATGCTAATATCATATCTGCTCAAAATAAATTTTTTTATCAAAGTACATAAACTAGTTTTTATGAGTTAAGCTCCATTCACGTGTGGCAAGAATTCAATAGATAGTAGGAGTATTGTTATAGACGGAGAGTACCCAAGATTTTTGGCATTTGACAATCATATGACTCTCTTAATATTTGTTGCCGAATTATACTAAATTTTTCACTGTTATATGCAGGAGGAATGGGTGGTTTGTAGGGTCTTTCAGAAAAGCGCAGCAGCTGTGAAGAAACCACAACATACACCATCATCACAGCCATCAGATGAGTCTCTATGTGATACAAACTCAATGGTCAATGAGTTTGGAGATATAGAGTTGCCAAACTTGAATGGCATTGCAAATTTAACAAGCGGATTTGGAAATATTCCATCTACACATAGTTATAGCAGTGATAACAGCAATGTTAATAACCTGAACATGACCAACAATATGAACTTGAACATGAATTGGGCAGCAGCATCTCTTCCATCGCTTACCTGGCCTTCAAGCTTGCTAAGTCCGAATCTATCGATGAATTCCTTGCTTCTCAAGGCATTACAGTATAGGAATTATCAAGCAAGGGAAGCTACAAGTAATGAACACAACTCATTCCTGCAGCAACAAGGTGGCATTAATTCTCGGTTTGAAAGTGATTTAAGTTCAAATTTCCAAGCTTCCTCTTCTTCAAAGGTCATCTTAGATTCTGTGGTTCCGCAACAAACACAGCAGGAGCAACCGTTTAATTTGGACTCCATATGGTGACGCTTGCATGTAAAGTCTGATCTAACATTATGCAATTAATCATCAAATCTAGTTAAGGGATGGGGGTGGCTAAGTTGCCTTTTACCACAAGTCCAACAGGGCAATTAGTTCATACAATAAATTTTTAGTTTGTTAAGATATTGCAGTTAATCAGATGTCAAATTTCCAGGCTTATGTTATGTGGTGTTGCTTATGTGATCAACTGTGTTCAAGTGTACTGTACTAATTAGCTGTAGTTTAATGGTCTATATGTCCTTAATTGTGTAATTAATGTATTTTATTCTCAAATGTGAATTAATTGTAAGGTCCACGCAACATATAAGGGAAAATTACCTTATATACGTTGCTTGCTGGAAACGTATTATGCATTTATGGATCGAATTGAATGTTCTCAAAATCTCTCACCTTGCTTTCGGATTTGGATTATTTGGTGACCAGAAACAGAATCGTGTGAGAATTGTTTCTTTTCAAACCAAAGTCATATATTTTATTATTATTATTATTATTACAAATTTTTCTTCGCTAAAATACAAAGTGGTAATTAACGATTATTAGATAAAAATATAGGAGCCACTAAATTCTAACCGTACGTACAGAATACATAGCATGTTTAGAAGTTCACAATCTTATGTTCATGAGAGGATCATAATTTACATAAGTTATTTCTCTCTCTCTCTCTATATATATATATTAATATCCCATTTTGAGTAATAATCTAGTGAATGGTAATATTCATCTTATGACAATACCGAATGACATCATACAATTAATCCATATTTTCAACACTACTCACATTAAATCATAGAATTGTGCTATGGTCCAAGTGCTCACCATCGACACAGGTGCTTTCTAGATTATTTTCTTTAGGCTGTGACTATAATATCCTCACCCTACAATTTGGCATCGTGAGATGATCAAATTTTGTCAACTTTGTATCGTGGGAACTTTAGTTGGACCCTTTCCTCTCATAACCATGAAAAATTTTTTGGGCCCCTTTCATTAAAAAGAAAGACACTTTGGGTCCAATCCGCAAATGGGCCTGGGCCCGCAATTTCCAAGAATACCCTTTATGGTTTAAAATCCCCCAAAACTCAATCAGACAACAACCGTCTTCTTCTTTCTCACACGAGACATGGCGGGAAAGCAAGTTGCTGGCGACGGCTTACCGGCGAACCTTGCCGGTATGTCGAAGAACCAGCTCTACGAAATCATGACTCAAATGAAGTCACTGATTGAGCAGAACGAGCAACAGGCGAGACAAATCCTAATTCAGAACCCTCTCTTGACCAAAGCACTTTTTCAGGTTTCAATTTTTTTTTTTTAAATTCCTAAATTACGTTTTTCTGTCTTATTTCTGGATAAAATTTTCCTCAATTTTTCTTTCTTGCTTTTTTTTTGCCCTTGGTGCTTACTGAGTGGAATTTAATTTTGCTTTTGTCACTGTGATAATTTGGTTCAATTAGGGTTTCAGTTTTGTGAATATGAGGTTGAAAGATTCTTCTTCTTATGTTAGCTAGCGAGCTTCGTGATTCAAGCGATTATGTATGGAATAGTTCATCTTGTATCATTGTAGTTTTTCCTGCGTCGCTGAGTCTGCGTAAAGTGTTGATTCTCAAAACAATTTTCTTCATGGATTTATTTGTATCACCACACTAGGTGGTAAATGATGTTTTTGTTGATTGAAATTTACTCAGTTTCTTTAACCAGCAACTACTTCATTGATTGCTGATCAAAAGTATTATGATTCACTTGTTTAAACAGGCACAAATTATGCTTGGGATGGTAAAGCCTCCTCAAGTGGTATGTTTTTTTGTCTTTATCAAACTTAATCTCTGTAGCTTTCATTGGTGTATTTGTGTCATGATGAGTTTCATTTTATCTTCAGATTCCAAGTGTCCAGCCACCAGCGTTGCAGCATCCTCAGCAATCGGCTCCGCAACTTCAGCAGCCCAATTTCCAGGCTGCACAGGCTTTGTCTGGTCAAGTTGGTTTGCAGGACCAAACTAGTGCATCTCAGACCCAAACTTCAATCAGAAAACAGCACCAAAACCAACCTGCGATGCCAATATCATCTGCATCTCTTCCTGCTGCAAATCTTCAGTCTCAGCCAATGCATTCACATGCACTACAGGTGCCACAGCAGCCTAAGGGACGTCCAAATGCCCCATTGACGACAATGTCCCTTCCACAGCCATCTCAACACTCAAGCATGCCTCCAATTTCTCATCATTCTGCTTCACAGCCACCTTCGCTTCATCAACCCCAAATGCCTGCTGCCTCCAGCCAGTTGCAACCACCATTGCAGTCAACAGGACCGCCTCATATGCCGCTGCAACCGCCATTGCCACAACAGCCTAGACCAGCTTCAATGCAATCTTTCCATCAGTACGCCCCTCATGTGGGGTCCACTGTGGGTTTCCAGCACCCTGGTGCTCAACAGCGTTCTTCCCAACCTATGTATCATGTAAGTTGAATATTATAGTTCATTGTCATTTTGGGTATATCACAAGTAGGTTGCAATAATTTCTTTGCTAAACTGGCCAGTCAGGACCCAATCCTCCAGCTAGCATTGGACCTTCATTCCAGCAGGGTCAGCCACCAGTTCCAAGTCAGCCACTGCCTCAATCTGTTTATCAGGTATGTATATGCTCTTGGGTGTCTATGAATTGATTGATGCATTCTCTCATTAGCTTTCTGAATGGGATTGGTTAAAAATGGCGATGCGTGGGTTTCTCATCTTGTTAACTGACTTCTGGTAGTGAAGAAATATTTAATGGCTCCTACAGACACTGTTCTTTTCCTATTAGAAAAGCAATGTCCTTTATATTTTCCCACTTGATTTTGGTATAAGATATGGCCCTTCTCTTATGCATTTATGAACAGTAAGATCCATTGTTTTCCATAGCATAGTAGGATAGCTAAAATGAGAAATGTGGATTGCACATGTGAGATGGAGGAAGTACTGTCCTCATATAATTACTGATGTCTTAGGCATGATTAATCCCTCTTACCACTTTACCAACACTGACATCCAGGCCTTGTAAACTGTAAATTCCATTTGTTATATGCCTATTTCTCATATGGCTGTTGTACTTGAGAATTTATCAGTTCGCTCAATGCTTATTCAGGCTGGAGGTTCACGTTTGGGGTCAGATTTTAACAATCAAATTGGAAACTCCATGCAAATAGATAGAGGATCTTGGATGTCAGGTCCGCCAGAGAATCCAGCATTTACACAACTTTCAGGACCACCGCCAGCAGTTTCTGGTCAGATGGGCCCAGGCAATCAGCCCCCTCGCCCATCATCGGTATTTTATCTGACTCTTTAAATTTCAAGTTGGCGTAAGTTCTGTCAATATAGCTCAAATTGACTCATCAATATTTGACTTCCTTTGTTCCTCATTGTGCAGTTGAGTCCTGAGATGGAGCAGGCACTTCTTCAGCAGGTTATGAGCTTGTCACCAGAACAGATTAGTCTCTTGCCTCCAGAGCAAAGGAATCAAGTGCTCCAGCTTCAGCAAATTCTACGTCAATGACAAGATAATGTATTCTTTCGAAAAGAGCGAGGAAATGTTACTTCCATTTGAATTTTTCCTACAGAGATTGTACTGTAGCTATGGGTGGCAGCGACAAAGGGTCAAGTGAAATTGGTTAGGATCTCTTCACAGAAAAATTACAACTCACGAAGCCGAAAGTTTAGTGTGGGGGAGTGGATTTTGGGGATAATATTTCATTGTAATCTCTTAATGCGTACATGTCATTAATTCTCAGCAAGTAGTTTGATCTTATTTGGTTGATTTCTTCTTGAACATTACTTCTAGTTTGATAGACTTTATAGCTGCTTTAAAATAAAGTGCGTTCTTGGACATATGTTATATGTATGCTTGTAGATCATTAATTATTAAGTTTGATGATTAATCAATTGATTTGGTCCAAGAAAATTTTTTATATATGGTGAAACTTGTTTGAAGGATATCTTGATTCTAATAAATTTTATTCATCGGGGTCTTTATTGGTTGTATCTTCTACAACAGTTATTGGCATTGTTTTTGTCGGTAATCATGTCAATCTTTGAAGATTTTGTAATCGTATTTAGGAGTCGAAGGAAATAAAACAATGTTATAATTTCTTTCTTTAAATGAAATGGCAAGTAATAGTATATTATCAAAATTTTATACATCTTCGTGAATACCAAAGAAAAGGAGGACAAAAAAAGGCAGCAACACGCAGCCGTTACAATTTTTCTGTTAAAAATAATTTCAGCACAAGAAATTAGAAGATTATTTTAGTTGAATTAAAAAGTGTACTCATGATAATTACAAACATAATATTGAACAACCACCGTGATAAGAATGGAAGGGCCATCTACTCACGAAAGAACAAGAATCACCGCCAGCAGCAGTGACAACGTCAAATTATTGCAGGATGCACGCACTCACCCAGTTGATCGATGAGGCTATTCTCAAGCATTCATCATGGATTTACTCGATTCTCTTTGCTGCAAATGGGAAACATAAGCAATGTAATGAGCCCAGCTCCCTTGAATCTTGATGTTTGTGACAACAGACAATTGATGATCAATCCATACTAAGCTGCACACTCTCTGCATCACTTAACCTGCTTAGAAAAGGGGAGACGTAGATGACACGACAAGGAATGTCGAGCAAATGCCAATTGCTTGTCAAACAAAAGTCATGGAAGAGATAGAATGACTACAATTATCCTGAATAAAAAAAAATGGTAAGAATTTTGATAAAATTGCAATCTCACTTGATTATTTCAGAGGCAGATGTCTTTCTATACTTATGAAGGTTCTTTATAAGTATGGAAACTTTGGGATGTGATATCAAACAAATGTAACGAAAACATATCTAGTCTTGACTAAGACGTGAATTCTTTACACCAGCAAAACATGACAATCAATTAAAATGGAACCAAATAATTACCAGAATTGGATATAGCTGGTGACAAAACAGATCCAGTGACTTCAAAATGTTCAAAACTTTCAGCCATTCTTGCTAAGATCGTTGTCATCACTTTCAAAGCTTGATAATTCAGAATCTTCATCAGCTTCTGAATCAAAGTCTTCATCAGAAACATAGTCGTTGTCTTCATTCTGCAAAGGAGAACTCCATAGATGATTTCTTGAATGATTTCTTAATATAAGTTACATGTATATCCCTCTACTGGTAACAACATAAAGAATATTAACAGTCACAATGGAACATGGCTAAGACTTCAACTCCAAAACCCACCCACCTAAGCACTAAACAAAATCATTCGTCCCTAGCCAGGCAGTTCCTCTTTCAAAACAATTCAGGGGTTCAAGTTTTATTAGGCATAAAGAGCTGAGGATTACAATCGTTTGATGAAAAAATTACTAAAGAGAAAGAAGAGAGAGTGAGAGGAGAGGGGGGGGGGGGGGGGGGGGGGGAGGGGAATCAATAAGGAACATTGTCACCACTAAAAAATATATAGGAACACTAGTTCTTTAGTTGCAGTCAGTGGTGCAGACAACTCACTTGGGGTAAGACTGACACATGATCAAACTGCTTAAGGTCCCCTGAGCACCTAATATTTCCATCCTCCTCATCCTTGGAAACACCCTGTCGACAAATAAACATAAACGAAATAAGAGTATCATCAAAAAGTTCCCAATTGGCTGAATTTGTATTGCTTTAAAAAAAAAAATTAATAGTGATAATGGTGAAAATAATTAGACTTTCTTATTTTCAGTTATTCATTAAACAATTATTACACCCCTTTGATGTCCATAACCGGCATTTATTTCTTTTTTGAGCAGGGTAAAAAGAAGTATATTAAAGAAAAAACATAAAAGTTGCAAAGGTGGGCCAGGTGTCCACTAGATAATAAATAAAATTTTATATAAAAAAAAGTTGAGAAATAATCTATGTTGCATATCAATTTTACTTGCCACTAGACCTGTGACAGCTCAAATGGTTGTCAAGATGCCAAAATGCAAATGCCATGTCATTTCAGTGTCATTTATCTAATCTGGTTTACATTAGAGACCCTCAAAGGTTAGAATAAAAACTTCACCAAGTCAAGCGTAGACCCCAAAAAGCAACAGGGTATGGATTATGGCTACCACTTCAGACCACATACCACAATTAACTCCAAGCAATAGATTGTAAAGTTACAAGGCAGGTTTCCCCTGCAATGACCTGTTCTATGCGGAAAGAAAAATTTACGGTGTGTGCCATAATGGGAATTCATTATAAACTAAGGTTAAACTTTTCAAAGGTTACATAAGAATAAGATTAGTATAATTTCAAGTAGATGGATCTAGTGAATTTAAAAATAGTGTGCCTGCTCTTATGCAGAATGCAATTTGAGTTCATAATAGAGAAGGAAGCAGAAAAACCAATACTAACAATTTCTTTCTTCATTTGCTCTATGGTATTCTCCAGATCCGAGATATGCTGACTTAGAGCCTGCACAGTTCATGTTCGATTACAGTGAAATGAGAATCTTTGATAGATAGCAATTGCCATTTTATATAACAGAAAACTAAAGGTAAAGAGAAAAACCTCATGCCGCTGCATGGCCACAGAGCGCTTAAGTGCTTTTGCCTTCGTCAGAAGGTTTCTAGGTCTCAAGCTAATTGGCCGTCTATAATTCTTCCCACGATAGAAAATTAGGGCAAATCCTTTAGGGACTCTTTCTATTGCTATTAGAATCCCACCACTTTCATATTCCAATAGCCTTGCAGTGTCTTCAACATATGCAAGCGTCTTTTGCTTGGTTATCAGTTTGACAAGTTCTCTGTACTTCCAATGCAAGTGCATATTCTCAACGACACCATCAAAAACACCTCGAATGCCTGATCAATCACCAGACAAAGACCATTAGAAGTTCTGTTCAGATCTGCTTTTCACTCAAGAAGCTAAGGATTACTCACCAAGAGGCAAGAATGCCTTCATTCTTAAACCAACCCTACGAAACATAGCCCGTTCCTCATCAGTGATTGTTTCTTGGTCATAATCAGGACCAGAAGGAACCATGGATGCTTCTATTTTAGCTAACAGTCTCTCTGCTCTAAGCTTCTTGGCTTGGGACTGTTCATGCATTTAAAAGTTTAACCAATTTAAAAACAAATAAATGGAAATATTGCATAAAAAGTAAAATTGGTTGTAAGTTATGCACAAAAAAGTCCATATGACTTCTTAAATGACAACTAACACAAGCCATCCAGCAAGAGGTTGATGTTAATATTCAAAACTTGATAAATTAATTAAAGCACTAGAATAATTTAAATCAAATAACTGTGTTTCAATCCCAAATGGACATTATCACATCAATAGCATCCTTACTAGTCTTCACTTTCTTCCCTACATTCCTCTCTCACTTTCTGTGTAGGATACACAACAAATGTTTGTCCATCAGGTCAAATGATTCTTCAATAAGAAAACAATTTTTTATAATTTCCTTCAAAATGCAATAAAGCAAAAAGAGAAATAAGAAATTATATTCAGTTTCTAATATGGGAGTTTCACTTCAAGTGGTGAGTAAAACCATTCATGCTTTTTTATGATGAATTAGATTTTATTGGTTTCATCATTGAATCATGATGCAAACATAATTGAATGGAAGAGCCTATACTTCATTAGGTAACTTTGAAATAATTGATATCTTCGTTTACAATGCCTGAACCAAATTCCAGGGGCTGCCAGTTCCCAATGCCAAATATGAAAACAAAATTACTTGAGCATTTAACACGGTCCATCCCATGCACAAGGGTTGTGAGTTCTTTTTAAAACAGTGGTGGTTCTTCAATGATAATAAGAAACAAAGAATGGTTAAGAAAGATCTGATTGTACTTACAACAGCAAGTTTATGTTCAATCCGTTTGACGAGCCTACCATGCTTAGCTTTGGAAGCTTCTTCAACCATTTTCTCACGTTCTTCAGCAGAAACTTCTCTGCCCCAGCGTTTTTGAGCCTCATAAAACTCAGCTAAAGTACCTGCAGGTGCCTGTCCTTCAGTTTCACCTGATGGAGTTGCCTCCAGTGTTTTACTCCGCACTTTTTCTTCAACATCTTGGATCTGTTTCGCACATTGCTCTCTTTCAGCCAAAGCAGAAGCAACATTTGGTGGAAGGAAATCTTTCCCACGGTATAAAACAATGTAAAACTTGTTTCTTTGAAGTAAGGTGCCTCCTGTTAAGCTCTGCAAAGCAAATAAAATTTAAAACTGCGTATACTTCACGCTTTTCTTGCAAGTACAGCAAAATGCTATGACCAAAAAAAAGGGGGAGGGAGAAGAAATGAAATGTGTCAAAGCTTGTGAAAACAATATTTTATAAATCCCAGATTTACTAAACCTACTCATCCGACAGCATATAGCTTGAAAAATGAGAGTGGCATTACATTTAATTGCAAAATTAGGAATTTGCAGTTAAAGCATCGGTTGAATTGGCTTAAACAGAGAGAGAAGAAGGAAAAAAAGAACACACCTTCAGCTCCTCAGCCATTAGTTTGTTATTTGTATTCTGGATACCCCGCTTTACAGCAATCTTTGCAACAAGGCTTTTCTCCCAAAGTTTAAGTATAGCAATGGCTAAACCTTGATGATTTCTGTTCCTTCCTGTACAAATAAATTTAGGATGAACACTGGTGCCCAAAATAGAAACTGTGAGCTAAAGAAACTCCTCGCAGGAGAGAACAATACCAAGGGCAAAATGACAAGGAAGTGATCTGGCAAGTCTCCTTAAATCAGTCATTTCTGCATTGGTCAGTCGAGATCGCATTCCGGTAGGAAGAAGCCTGAAAGGTGTCTTGTAACCATCAACTTTTGGAGGAAGTAAATCAGCATCAACTGGGAGTATCCCTGTGCCCCACCACTCCTGGAAACGAGGACCTAGACTATCTAATAGGCTGTTACATTCAGCTTCCTCTTCAGTCATTGGCTTAGAATGGTCCAAAATCCTGACAGGTACCTCACTCTTTTCATCGACACTTCTCGCAGTTGAGCCGTCAGTAGAAGATACATGAGGGACAAAAAGAGTATCTCCATCTCCATCTAGAGGTTGTGGTTTGGACGACGGTCCTGCATAGTTATTTCCTCGATACACCACCATGACACTTCCTGCCCTCCAAATAACTAATCCTCCTGTTCGCCGCTGACAATCACTACAAGCACTCAGTCACCATTCATCACTATTTTCATAAAAATTTACCACAAATGATTCAAAAAGAGCCCAAGATAAATATGCACTTTTAAGAAACACCACAAGTACAGGCATTGCCTAGTACTAGCAAATCAATAAACCAACTATTCTCAAATCAAAACCCAAGAAAACAGAACTAACCTCAACAATCTCATGAGCCGTCTTCATATCAGTGGCAAGAACCTCGTGAAACTTGAGCCGAACTAACTCATCCTTCCTCCACTTATCGTGAATCTTCCGCATCACATCCTGAGTGAGTCCAGCTTTAGGCACATTAATCCTCTCCCTCAAATACATCCCATTCCTTCTCAACCGTCTCAATTCCTCATCTTCAATCGTCAGCTCCGCCAACGTTGGCGCCTTCATCCGCCTCCTCCTCGTTTCTCCCGCCGGCTTCTCTCCTCCCGCTCTCAAATTCTCCTCCTCCTCCCTCTCCCACGGCAACAACGAATCATCCTCTTCTCCTTCTACTTCTCGAAGTACCGTATTCGGGCGGACCCACTCTCGCCTCAACAGATCTTCTAACCTCTCCTCTCCCGTCGCCGCACCGTTAATGTCATCTTCCTCTTCTTCCCCCTCCTCCTCGTCGTCGGACCCTAACCCTAGGTTCCGCAGCCGCAAAACGATGCGTTCAATTGCGTTACGACCTTTGTTGTCGCTATCCGAATACCGAGGATAAGAATCCGGCGACGTTTGTTTTTCATCAATTTGATTCCGTCCGCCCAATTTGTTGGCATTCTCGGTGGAGGGAGGCTTAGGGCGGGACCAGTTGTTGAGCCAGGGGGCGGAAGTGGAGGGAGAGCGAGGCTTGGGGAACTGCTGGTTCTGGCTGTCGGTTCTAGGGTTTTGGTTCGTGCGAAGAGAAGAGAAAGGTTTCAGTAATTGAAACGACGGCGTTTTCCGGGAAGAAGAAGAGAAAGGGAGATGGTTAAGTGAAGGAGTAGAGTGTGAGGTGAGAGTGAGTGAGTTTCGGAATGGCAGTTCTGTTAATTTGGACGTTGTCAAAGCCATTTTAGTAAATGCACGAGTGTGCTCAGCAGCAGCTTTTTGTTATTCTTCTTCTTCTTCTTTTAATGTTTTCATTGTTATGAAAGCTGAGTGCTGCTGTGCTGATGGTGCTGATGGACAGATAGGAGAGGTTGAAGAGAGAGACAGTTTTCCACTTGGCGGAGAAGATAAGATATGATCTCTGGATATTTTTAGTTGGGTCGGATATTTTTTAATTGGGCCGGTCCACACTTTTCAGCCCAATTTATCATTGGGCCTCGAACATTAGAAACGATTGTTATCTATCCTTTCAGCCCATACTAATATTAGTTTTTGAATTAGTTTTTTTTTTCGAATTAAAAAAATGCTCTTATCCAGCCTCACCTTGTTAACAGCAAGACTAACCATATCTATTAGTAAGAGGAGAATAAAGTATTAACGCTAACTTTTTATTAGGAGTAATGATACAGTCACAAATTCTTGTACAAATTTATTTTGTACAAACTAACGTGGCATTAATTCATTGGTTGAATGAAAATATAAATTAATAAAAACAAATCATGTGGGCCAAGTAATATTTAATTCAACCAATCTTATCATGCCACATCAGTTTGTACAAAATAAATTTGTACAAGAGTTTGTGACTGTATCATTACTCTTTTATTAGTGGTAGCACTCAAACATGTACTCCTCAACTTCAAGAACGTGAGTTCTCTTATTGATTTAATTTATTTATTTTCCACTTTTCTTTATTTTTTAATTAATTATGAAAGAATGGCGAATGGGTGAATTAAGACTTAAGTGTGTAAAATGAGGGGAAAAAAAAAAGAATTCTATATTCACAATCATTGACTTCTAATATTGATATTGGCATCGCTTTTATAAACAAAATGCTATAAAATTTTATAAAAAATAGAGCATAACACTCGATGCTTTCCTATTCAATAGAATAATCCTCTACTCTTTATTGTTCATCCTCTTGGAGATGTATGGCGAACTAAAAAATACGTGTATGACAGAAAAAGGGATTAACAGCCAATCCCTTCATTTGCTGCTAAAACTATTTATTATATGTGGGTGTAAACTACAAGGACATATCGGTTGGGGCCCATGTACATTATCTATCTGATACAATTTGTATGTGCAAAATTACATTAAGAGAAAAATAATCAAACACTTAATAAGGTATGGCTCCATTTCCAGGAGATCTTCTATTAATGGAAGGTGATGAGTTAATAATTTCCTGACCAAGTTCCTTTATCTTGTTAAGTAGAAGCATCTGTTCAGTTTCGAGCTGTACCATGTACTCTTCTTGTGAGTCTTCAAGAGTTTCCAGCTCGCTCAAAGCAGTTGAAAGCTCTTCCAGATTGTCATCATCGATCAATGATTGAAATTTGACCATCATTTGTTTCATCTGAAAAAGACTCAGAGAAAAAAACATATGTAAAGATTCAGAGGCTGAAACAAAAAGCAAGGTTAATCTATGACGAAGCAAAGCTGTTCATAATAAATTGGAGTGATGCATATCTTTTTTATATTTCTGTTCCCTTATAAGATGCTAGGCGTTACATCAGATTATCATTTATCCAAACGCATGTAATTTTCACCAAGTATATATAAAGGGAGATTTGCAGGGGTATTATGCAACTTATGAGATAATGGCATGCAACATATATCTTTGTCAGAAACAAAATCTTCTAATAATCAACAGTATACCCAATGTATATATGTATCTATATCAGTCTCACCTGGCTAGAAATTTTGTGTGCTCTAGTTGAAGATGAATCGGAATCCATACTGGTTCTCTTATCTAGTTCTGGAACTTTTCTTGTTATTAGAACGTGAATTTCCCCCTTTCTCACTCCTTGGAGAGGTATCCACTTGTCAGCCATCTGATTTGGAGGCAATCTCTGATATTCAACAACACAATCACCGATACTTGATGAAGCCAGTAATGCATTGTGGTCTCTCACATGCAGTGTCAGGGGACTGCCATCATCAGGGAACTCTAAGGTTTGATGCCATTGAGGATTTAGAGTTTTGAATATGACCTGAAAGGCAAGCCACGGTAAGCTACCAGATCATTAATCAAATTAACATATTTGCAGAAGATCCTATGGGAGAAAATAGAAGGATGAAATACATGTATCTGGGAAGAATGCATATTGTATTGATTAAGCTATGGAATTTGAAAATTATATATGTTAATATCCACCAAATTTGATGAAACTGCAATGTGAAAATCATTGGAGTGGATTTCACAGCTGGGTATTAGGCATGCGTTGAACAATTACATGCAAATGATGGGGGAAGAAGAAGGAAGGCTATATACAAGTTCTTTGCTATAAACAGGATAAGAGTACATATTAATAACCAATAAAAGAAAATGAAAGTTTTATATCCATTTTCACAGAGCCAGTAGTCATATCATAGCAAAATTCTACTGATAAAAAACTATCCAATGAAACTATGATTAGAGCAATGTCATTTTCTTAATCATGAATAAGGTGTCCTTACCTTTGTTCTCTTCTTCAAGTCTCCATACTGCACTTTAACATATGGATCACTTGTTCCCCTGAGATCAGCAGCAACGAGGTCTCTCGCTTCAACAATAACAAGTTCAATCCAGCCATTGCCAGAACCTATGTTTTGACCCTGAAAATATTCAAGGGAAAGGAAGAAAATGAATATATTGGAACGAGCATTCTTCAACCAAAAGGTTGTCAATAACCAGTGCCAAAACATTATGGACATTGGTCCCATTGAACTACGATTATATGTAACCATCAGGCTCAAAATAAACCTAAGCTTCAAAACCTGATTTTCTATTACCATGCAAGAAAATCAGCTAGAAAACAGCCATTCCTAGCCACAATCTGAGCAAACAATCATGATCATGCATGCACATTCGCTGAATAATCCATAAAACAAATATTCAGATTAGGAACTCGGACCAAAATTTCTAATGCATTCAGAGTTTTTATTTCCATTTATTACCGATTCTTCTTTTCCTTTTCGGTAAAGAATAAAACAGTTCCTTTATTTTCCAATAGTAAAAACATACCCTTGATCCTTCGTTGTCATCAACTCTCACAGCTTCTATTTGAAGCCTTAGTTCTCCTGTATTTACTTTTTCAAGGGGGACCCATATATCTCTAACTGACCCTTCTACAAGCCCTTCCAAATTTACTCGTGCACTACCCATGTTTTCATCTCCAAATATTTCTTCATTGTAGCATTTTACCATAAGGCATTCACCACCACCTATCTCGTCAAGCTCAAACTTCTGATTCCAGACATGATTAGGTGAATGTGCAGTCCTTGTTCTTTGGACAATCTGAAAGGAATGTTCACATCATAAGCACGACTTGTCATAATTATTACACATATAGAATGAATCACAAATGACCTAGCAAAATTTGTAACCTTAGCATCAGACCAGACTACAGTCTCAAGGGTAGATAAGAAAACCTTACCTTGCCATATTGCAGTTTAACATATGGGTCACACTTTCCAGATTTGTCTTTTGGCATAAGGTCTTTTCCTTCTACAACAGTTACATTAATCTTTCTTCCAGTCCTTGAAATAAAATTTGACGACCCACTAAGCGATTGCTGAGAGCCGGAATGGAAGTTATTCAAGCTATGAGAACCATCAGAAAATTGCCACTCCTTCAGCACAAGCCTCACTGTCAACTGCAAAACACATATGAACAAGAAAAATTTACGTTACACCTGTCCATATATTTGCATGCTGCCAACTGAATGAGTCATGTATCATTAATTTAATGATAACTAAAACAAAAATTTATGGAATTTGTTGTTTTTTAATAGTTGAAGTCCTAAAAGCAATCCTTGGATCCAAAAAGCAGGTGGGACACCCAAACATACGTTCTTATGGGAGAGAACATCAGTCTGTCAGATTGTGACAGAAAACAAGTCAAGTAATTGCATAAAACTGTTTAGTTAGTCTGCTGCTAATCTGGTAATTGGCAAGAAAGCACAATAGATTCACTGGTGATTCACGCAGCAAAAGACGGCTTGATCTTACTTCAGTTTTTCACCAAGATGACTGCTAATCTGTTATGGGTGGAATCTTAGCGCCAATTATAACTTGCTAAGAAAACATGTGATTTATACCTCCCCAGAATTGACCCCCTCAAAAGGAACTGTCATCTCAACTTCATCTCCGCAGAACTCAGCATGCTTGGCTATTATGCCGGAGTCGGGTCCTATTGCCCAAAATGTTGTTGAATCGTCTGCAACATACTTCATCTGCACACAAGGCCGAAAACGAAAGATTAACTTAGTTGATACCATATAATGATAAATTACCTAGTTTGCAATATGCATAGAATTATTTGAAAGCTAGCAGAATTGAACACAGAAATTGTGCATTCTTAATTTACAAAATGGTCTTGTAGCTACTTTCCAATAATTTATTTTATTTTAGGAAGTTTGTTGAGTGATGGCGGAAAATGAAGACAAGCTTAGAAAACAATTACAGGTTATAAGATGTCTGAGCCTATAATTGATATATTGTTAAACAATTTAAACATATCATATAGGAAAACAAACACTACAATGTAAATTCAGTGAAAAGAGCTCATGATCTAATTTTTGGCTTTTGTACAGAACATGCTGTGATGCATTCCAATTGACACTAAGAAACCACCTACAGTAACACATAATACCATACCTTCACTTCGCAACTTGTCAGATAATCATACTTGACATGGCCAGGAATACACTCATAAAGATTGAATCGAACAGTTCCAGTTTCTTCATGTAAGACCATATTAAACATTGAATCCCATCTAGGATCTGAGCCTGGTCTAGCAGCTGTTCTCCTGGTTAACTCTTCAAGTTCAATCTCCACAAAAGTTGTCAAATCTTTATCCTCATAATGCTCTTCTAAACTGCTGTCTGCGGAGTAGTTTTGTTGCCTTCTTGATGGACTTCCTCTCAAACTACTTCTGGAAAGTTTACTCGCAGAAATGACTCTCACATAAACAATACCACCAACAGCCTTTTTCCTCAAATCCACTGCTGGCAAAGAGTAACAACGGCGGCGAGGTTCAACCAATGTCTTAACTAAGGTCTCATTAATAAGTCTAGCCTGCATGAAGCAAATGAAAAAACAAATTATAGGATCACCAAAAATCAGCATTCTCCAAATAATTGTAGCTTAATATGCCACTCAAATCTGTATGTTGGAGTGCATATGCTAAATATGGAATGAACAAGAAAGAAAAATGTTGCTCCAAACTCAGTAGATAAAATTCTAAACTAAATCCTATGAAAGGCCTTGGGGTGCATGGAAAACTGGCTCTGCTTAGGACTTACAGATGAGTATTGGACATGGGATTATTCTCATTCAGCTTATCTAGTCCATTAAGTCATCCGAAGCACAATAAGGCTTTTTATCAAATTTTGCAACACTAGAGAGGTTGATAAGAGTCAATATATAGAGATATCCTTGGGGAAAGAGAGAGAAAGAGGAATATTGCTCAAAACTAACTACACGGTTAGATCCAATAAATGAAGATTTTTAAAGAAAATGGAACAAGAAACTTCATCTTCTTGTTTAATTAGTACAAATTGGAAAGGGGAATGGTCAAAACTAATGCTACTTGACATGAATTTGAAGTAAAGTTGAAAGAAATCTCTGCATCATACATCCCCCCCCCCCCCCCCCCCCCCCCCCCCCCTCCCTTTCTTTTTCTCTCTCTGTGACACCCAAAATATAGAGGAATGTAACAACCTATTATGCTGGCAATATAGTATTTCAAGGCTCTGTAATATAAACTTGAGTATAAAAATAGAAACTTATTAAAAATCTTCAATCGCATAAAAGATTAAAATGCTATTTAATGTGATTGACTAATTATAAATAGTTTAAAGGATGTTACATGCAGAGGTGTATTGAATAGCCAGCCTAATTTCCTGAAATTTGAGATATCATATAGTTACACCAAGTATCATGTTAATGAGCTTCAATTACTATATAATTGGGGGCTTTTGTGGAACCATATCTAAAACCAGTTTTCTGTATAGAAAAAGGCAGCATTGCAGCACCATCATTCCAGATATGCAGCAAACTAAACTGTTTAGCTGTTTAAAATGGAGGTCAAAGAAGAAAATTAAATTAAAATGCAGAATAAAGGTGAAAACATTTAGCAAACACACCAGCCAATTTGAAACGCCTGGCAGCTCCGTGGCAGGTAAAGATTGGCTTCCACCACTTCCAAAAGCAACTCCTATTCTCACATCTGGAATGGATACAAATGAGTATAGAACTGCTTTCCCTTCCAGAATTGGCATCACTAAAAGCTGTAAAAAAATCAAGGAATTAAATAAGCTATATTCAACAATAATCAAAATCACAACATACCTACAATTCAGAAACAGCAAATATCAAGATTTAAACCATGATGACATTTTCCGAATGGACAAACTACCAACATGACAGATACAATGAAAGAAACATAATAACACGCATCAAGTTCTGGGCTCCAGTGTCTACAAGGTGTATCCCCAAAGAACATAGAAGCATGACCACTGTAAATAAAATACAAGAAAATGCTATTTCATTCAATAAAAGCTCATATTCACACAGAAGGCACATTGAAATGAGGTTTTATATGTTGGACAGCTTCGGTTGTTGTCCAGATTTTACTAGAACTGAAACCAATTTTTTCTTTTTTAAGAAATTGTGGAAATGATAATAGAATGGATATATAATCTCTTCCAAAATGTAAAGCAAAAAACATTCATTCCATGATGTCTAGTTCTCGCAACGAAACCATACAATTGATAAGAATGTCAAATTCATTACAGCTTTCCTTTTCAAAAAGGTAAAAAAATAAATAAATAAAACAAAAGAAGAAGAAGAATAGCCGTAGAAAATATAGGCTCAACATACATCACCCTTAATGTGGAGGCTGTTGATGACAATTTTAGCAGTTCCAAGTAATGGTTTGGCCAACTTTGCAAGCAACAAGATGCTTATGTCATTAGCGTCCCAGTCAAAACCCAATTGCATAACCCGCTGCCAACATGCACAAGTGACACCTTGTCAAAAGCTAAGATAAAATTTACAGCTTGGAATTCAAGAAGTAATCTATCAAGCCAGAAAGAAGGGTTGGGGGGGGGGGGGGGTTGTTTGGAGAGGAGCAGTAGCAAATATTAATAATCCGTAAATATCAAACTATATGACATGCAGAATTTGACCATGCAATATCATTCCTATCCAAGCTGCAGTAGGCACCAGATAATGTGTGACAGGCCATGCATTAAGCGTTATCTGATATTATAAAACTTTCCAGGAAGTTAATGGTATCCAAATAAAAATGTTACCTGGGGTTTAACCAAAAGACCAGCGTATTTGGTAGAGTGGCCTATCCACCCTATAAGCCTAGGACAAACCACCTACCCCCGGGGCCCAAAAACTACTCAATGACTCCCCTTTGGTTTCATTTTTTTCTTTTCTTTTCTCATGGATTCAAGGAGTCAGATAAAATCCATCTATTCTTAAAACACATTAAATAATAGAACGGAAAGCTGGTAAACCTATCTGACAATTCACTAGTCTGTATCTTATCATGTCATCTTCCTAAATATTTGAGAAAGAAATTATCCATGCTGTTCAGTTCTTGGATTAGCAACAAAAGTAGCTTTAAGAAGCATAAATCATGTAAAAAGGGAAACCAAAGAATGTAAACTGATGAATAGATCTCAAAATTAGCATTATATCTAGTTCACTGACATTTAATAAGAAAAAAGGGGGTCATCTCGCTTAGGCATATCAATCTCATTCCAAAATAACCTAATAATATCCAGAAAGATAACATAAATTTGACATAATTCTACAAAATGAATCAACTCGCTGTCTTCTGAATTTCAAAAGTAAAACCAGGAATCAAACCTGATCACCTGAGGATGACCAGCGAGTTCCATGCAGACCCAAGCAAGGCGAGGTCGAACCAAGTGAAAACTCCTGCAATTCTATTTTTTCCTGCATAAAAGATTACTTTTTACTCAATAAACACATATCATGCTGTTAGCATCAGCTCAAAAAGTTCCAAGTGTTGGACACTTGAGGACATAACACTTATGTCCTCCCATGTCAAATGCTTAAACAGACAGTTACAGGAGATTCACCCGTATGGCTAAAGTAAGTGACAACCTGAGGGTGCTACACAAAGTTTATTGTGAAAAGCTCATATACTATCAAGCTTAATTACTGTCAAGCCAATAATTCAGATGGATACATGTAATAGGAGATCACTTACTATAAGCCTTGGTTTTCGGTGCTTTAGCCGTTTCTGCATAAAAGAGGATTCTGTTAAAAGAATTTAATAAGAAAAAATAAAATGTAAAATGATTTTGTGTTTTCATATGAAGTATTCGACTACATGAAAATTTCAGACGAAAACATAGAAAAATGGATGAAAATATCGGAGATGGTAAGGATCCAAACTTCTTCCATGATTAAACATTTCTTGCAAACATGATCCAGAAAAGGACTGATATGGAGAAACAAAGAGAAGTGTTCTCAATTCCCTTCCAAGTAGTCACAAAATGAATGCTAACACTTCTCTTTTACTTTTTCAGCCTAAGGAATGCTAACAATTAATCAATCATATTCTAGATCCATCTATTTAGTATCTTCTAAAAAGGAAGAAAGCAACTGTAATCCAGTTATAAAAATCAAAGAAAACCAATGGGGTCAGTGCCTTAGGAGGGTAATTAATTTAGTTAACCAACGGAGCCAATAAAAATTTAAACCCATAAATCAACATTTGGACACAGAATACCTATGAGAGTTAATAGGCCTGGTCTACGTAATTCTAGAACATGACAATGGATCTAAAGCTATTGAAGAAATCCAAATCAAATGGATCCAATACACCTGTAACTAACATTGACATGTCACTAATCAGATTGAACTCGAATATATCCTAAACATGATCTGGTTGGGAGGCCAAAAATGAGCAGCAAGAAATTAGAAAGCTTTGAGAAATGCTAGAAAGCCAATTCAGCATTTGTAAATTAAAGAAAATTGCCAGCTGAATATGTTAACCAAATAGAAAAGAATCAGTTTATGACCATTTGTGTCACAAAAACATAAAAATACAGGCAAGAAGAAAGACCTTGAGCAAAAGGTGGAGGTACATCTTCAATATCAAATTATAAGTTCAGTAACAACCAACAGTCAACCACTATATTCGCACCTCTACTATTTGTGAAAATCTTATTGAAAGCTTTGGATTTATGTAGCCAGGCCAAACTTCCATCAACAGTTTATTCAGCCACTCACAGTGCTCCAGTGGGGTTATTGGCTGTATAAAGAATTCCAAAAGATATTTTTCAATAAAAATGAAAACAGCATAATAAATCTAGAATTGCACATTATCAAAAAGGAATGAAAGAGTAAGAAAAAATACTGAGGTTTTCAATATGATTTGATTCCACTTCTTATTCAACTCTTCCACATGTCTTCGATGTTGATATTGCCCGTACTGTAGGCATAAGAGTGAGTTTATGTTACTATCAGTAAATTGATATCCATGCTGGAAATAATTTGAATTGATAAGAACAAAAACAAACCAAGCAAGTTAACCAAGACACAGAAGCAAGGACCTTGGACGCTTGGGTACCGAACCAAGTATAAGCAAAAGAGAAGAAAATATAATAGAAAAACAATGTTTTTCAGTAGGTTCAGAGCATTAATTTGCAGTGAACCTCAATCAACTAGAAAGAAGACCAATTACCTCACCCAGAAAAAAAAAAAAAATCTCATTCGTATTCCCTGTCTCCTACCTTAAATTCCCAAAAGGCAAGGAATTACTGAATCTTTACAGCAATATAAACACAAGAATTCATTGAATTTTCATTTTGCAAGATCTCATCATACCACTTACTGCTCCTTTTAATGAGAACTTTCCAACAGATCATAGATGTCAATCACTACAAGAGATGTGTATATTGGGAGTACAAAATAAACTAAGCTGCCAACGGTACAATTTGCACCAAAGCACATGGAAGTTATCATAGAAAATTCCTGATGGCTATACAAATATGAATTGACAAGCAGTTCCCTCGCAGATTGACATCAGGTACGAACAAAAAGAATACATTCGTTATTGTCAACAGTTAAGTAAATTATGTAACTTGCCAGAAAATTAGCCAACTAAAATTTTACAACAAACACCAGCAAGCTAGCAGATCAGTCAACTTCTTGTTTTCAAAATTACGAACAAAGTGTATTTTCGTTGAAAGAGTTTATGTATAGTTTTCTACCAATTTAATCCATTCGTAAATAAAAATAGTGGAAAAAGAATAAATAAATAAATGAAACATGAAACACCATGGATAATAGAAAAGTTGGCACAATTCTAAAAATAGCTTAAGGAGTTGCAAAAAAAAAAAAACTCAACTAACAATACATTTCATACTAATAAAACTCTCATCAAAATTACCAAAACAAGGGCCAAAAACAAAAGACTAATAACATACAAATTAGGTTAAAAAAAAACAATATCAAGTCAACAACTTCAACAACAAAAGAAAATTGCCGATACCCAGTAACCAAACACGCAGGAAGTATGTAGCAAAAGAGAAAGAGTGACTAGCCTGAACGGTGGCCCAAACGGCGATGGCAAGAGGAACCCAATTGGAGAAAGAGAAGAACCATCTCTCAAAGACCCAAAGCAACAGGACCAATGGGATCACAAAAGGAAGCAGAGGCTTCTCTTCCAATAAATTTTTCCAAAACTCTACAACTTGTTCTACATTCAGAGCAAAAGAACGAGCTCCCTTCTTTCTTCTGCTTCTAGCCATTTGAGTATTTGACTTTTGATTCAACAACAACCCACTAGAGCCTCACGTCCATGGCTTCAAACAATGAAAAAGAAAGATGGGATATTATTAATTTGAGACGTAAACGAGAAGGCTTCAGTTACTTGAACAGAAGTTTAAACGGCAAACGGGGAAGTTTGAAGAGTATAATGGCTTTGGCTCTGGCCTTGGCCTTTCCAATTTAGAAAGAGAGAGAGAAGACTTGAGACAAGAACGAACCAGTCTTTAAAAGTCAGCACTTAGGAATTGGCCATAAAATTTAGTTAAAAACAAGACCGGTCTCCGTATGATTCTGGATTTTTATTATTAAAAAGCAATAATACTTTTCCTAATTAAATAAGCTAAGCATTTCTGTCATTTTTCAGCTGTTTGATTAAGGATAATTATTTTTAGAGGTTTAGAAATAATTTTTAAAAATTAATAAAAATATTATTATTGTTATTAATTATATTGAGAGAATGAAATAATAATTAAATTTATAAAATAAAATATTTATTTTAATTATTAATTATTAAATTCTTAATAAAAATATTATATATACATAAATTTATAAATATATAAATAAATTTTATTTAACGTTATATTCATTTCAATTATTCACGTTTTTACAATAGTTCAGCAGTCCTAATGTTATATAACAAAAAATAAATGATTAAATATTTAATTTATTTTTTTTATAACTAATTATTATAATAATATAATTTCAGTATTACTAAATTAGTCTTAAATAACTTTTTCATTAATACTTTCCATGGCCAGCTGGACGCATGGTTTTGCTTTCAATTTTGGCTGACGGTTAATATTTAATATCTAAAACGGACGGTTATGATGATATTTTATCAGCTCGCCGATTAATTGAGTTCATTCATGATCTATCTCTTTGTAATTGGATTAGCTGATTCGTCCACATTGACCCAAAATTGAAGGACGCAATGATCACGTCGGACGGGCCGGAGATCGCTGGATTATATCAAAGACAAAAATAAATACGTGGGGGCCACTTTCTCATCTGCTTCCGACGCATCTTAATAAAAATAATAATATTATTCGTTCGATTTCTCTGTCCAAATCGTGGGGTCACCACTAACCTCGTGTGGTGCATTGGATTTTTTAAATTGGAAAAATTTACAAAAATCAAAGAAAAAAAAATCTCTATGAAAATATCGAAGTTGTAAACTAATCTACACACGTGCAAATATGCTTCAAAGATCCACTTTCATTTTTCTGTTTTTCCAAGGCATAGGGCGGGTAAACTTAAATTAATTTTACAGTTCATTTCTCGTTATTATTTAACTGATCATTCGAATTTAAATTTTAGAGGGTTAAAGAAAATAAAAAATTAATTTAAATTACATTTATTTTTTTAATTAAAAACATAACTTCTTACTATTTTAAAGTTCGAACACAACTCAAGTGATCATTCGAATAAATTTATCTGAAAATCAGTCTGATCAAATCATTTATATTTCCAATATTTTTCGTTTTTTTTTTTTTTTTACATTTGAAGAGTAAAAGCCGTTCGCATAAGATCCTCCTGCATCTCGCATAATGTCTTCAGATGGGTTAACACAACTTTTTCAAGCTTAACCAAATTGAGACAAATGGCACGTCGGCTCCCGTGCAGTGCAGCTGATGAGTTGCGCTGATTGAAAAAAAGGCAAGGCGCTCGTTTTTCCCCGAATGTTCGGATTTTTATAAAATTTAGATTTGAATTAGAATTAGAATTGTACAGCCACATGTTTCAACGTGATTCATTACAAATATATAACAAGATGTTGAGGTAAACAAAATTAAGCAAAATAATTTTAAACAATAAAGTTATTTTAATTGCCAAAAAGAAAATTAAAATAAAAATCAATTGAATTTTATTCAACCGTACCTTTCCGTAGTTTGACTAAAATAAGAATGGGTGCTGCTGGGAAACTAACACCCAACCAACTTTCCTGGAAAGAGAAAAGCGGCAAAATATAAAAATAAAATGTTTACTAATTATTAATAATTAATAATAGACTAATAGACCTTTTGGGGAAAGATCCTTTATTAATTAATCAAACTCATAGACCATTCAAAAGTTCAAACTCGTAGACCTTTTGGGGAAAGATCTTTTATTAATTAATCATGCATTTTCGTTGCTGCCCACCAATATTTCGGAGATTTGGGTACTTGATAATAAATATATTTGCTTTTTAGCTCTAAGAATATCTAATTCCCAAATGAGATTATACCAGCCTGAAAAAATATATATGATAAAAGCATCTATCACTATCTTTAATTGTGACTTAACATAAGAGAGCATACTTTTTGGGTGAATGGACCAAGCAGGGACTTTAATTTGCTACGTGTCTTGAGAATTCTTTTTGCGGAATTTGTAAGCATATAAGCAATGGAATGGAACATCGTCGGTACTCAGTAGAAGCAACGATGGCTAGAGAAAATACTGTCCAAAAAGTAGAATTAGTTGTCTTTCCCGTTTTTCTTTTTCTCAATTAGACATATGCTGAGAGTTGGTTTCATAGAGTCGATTTAAAATTCAATCCAAAAAATCTGCTCTAATGAAAAATATAAATACAGGTTCTCAAATCAGGATAATTATAATTTTATTGACTATGTATGATTTTGTACCTCTTATAAAATTTTTAATTTAATGATCAAATGGGTTACACCATCGTAATGTGCTCTTATGATGTCAAAAAGCAATTCTTAATTATTAAACATTAGAGGATACTCTTAAAACTGCACACACACACGAACATATTGAATACACAGTTTTCATCAACAATCCATAAGATTGCAATCTTCTAAATTAGTTCTTATAATTGAAACCTGATAAGCCCTTTGGAGGTATGAACATAAGAAAATTGATTGTAATGCTAATGCAGCCAAAGCTAGAGACATCGACGCCAAATCAGCACATTCACATGACAGTGGCAATGGCCATGGGGACGGGCCAATTCGACAAGGGAATATTTTTGCTGTCTTAATGTATTTTAGTCATTGAGTCATTGTAACTTCCATAAAGTTGCGTGCCAGTAATAATAAGACAAATAAATGTCCCCACCGCCTTAGCGCACAAAAATGAATATGCTCGTAAAGTCTTAGGACACCTAACAAAACAATGACGTGGAGCTCATCTGAGGATGAAAATGGACATCGTCCGCTGCGGATTTATTATTACTAAACTTACATTTATTAAAAAATTAAATTATTAAATCCGTCTGCAAACCTACAACGGTTTTTTTTAAAAAAAAACCTCCCGCTGTGGGTTTTAATAATTACTAAATTCACCCGCAACCCGTGACGTATTTTTACAAGTTTTTTCATTTAAAATTACGAATATAAAAAATACTTTTAATAATACATAAAAATTTAAATTATACAATTCAAACTATAAATATATAATAATAGCCTAAAAAATCCGCAAACAATATTCAATTCTAGATTTTATCAATGTAAATAAGAAATTAAAATTTCAACATTAAAAAGATACACAAAATATATTAATTTAACACAAAATATTTTTATTGTAGGCAAATCATCATCACTAATATCAATGCATTGCTTCATCTTTTAATCAATATACAAGTATTATCAATAATATTAATAAACAGATTTTATACAATATCGTGAAGGCAACACAAACAAAACCAATTAAAGTAAAATAAAATATTAGTAATAAAAATTATAAAATTTATACTTATTAAAAACTTATTGTATATATGTTACAGTGAAATAAGTTAGGTTTAGTAATTAGAAACTTTAACTTGAATATATTTATGATTAAAAATTTTTAATGTAATTTTTGTGATTAAAATAAACATAAAAATAAAAATAATTAAAATAAATAATGCGGGTTGTTGGATACCCACGTTAGTGCTCATCGAATTTTTTCTCAACACTAAATTCACCTACAACTCGTAAAATTAACCGCAACGAGCGGATTTTTACAGGTAGATTTAAGTGTGTTGGTTAGTTGGCGGGTAATTTTGCCGTCCCTAAACTCATCTCATGTGCTCGAATTCATCACACCAATTTCTCTTTTCCCGCTCTTTTCTTTTTTCTTTTTTTTGGGGAAACTCTCGAATAGTCGTCTCCTTGTCCAAATTTGCACCCAAAATGAAGGATACGCAAAGGATTTCTGTTCCCACCCCGCTTCTTTTCCCATGCTTCCAATTCCAATGGGTTCAGACAGCACCATCAAGGCTTTATCGAAAAATGGCATGGACCGCCCATTAACACACCCTTTTCTTTTCTGAATTGGATGCGAAGCTATCTTCTCACCTTTTGCATGCCTTCATTCTACCCACAAGAGAGATTGTTCCTTCTTCTTCCTCTCTCCACCGTACAATAACAGGAACAGGAAACAAGAAGCCAAGTTTTGGTAGACAATGAAGAGAAATTGAATTGCATTATCTAGTTCTGAAACTCAAAGAACACATAAGTGCCTTTTATCGGATGGCAAAAACCCGTGAAAGGCTTTATGCGTTTAGGCTTTCACACAGGTTCGTCTTTTGATCTTAGGCTCAAGTAAACATAGGGGGCCCCCACGATCTTTTATACACAATAATGGCTTTTTTAAAAATTAATATTGATAATGTGTAATACATATGATTTTTAAATAATAATTTTAACAAAAATAATAAACATGTAATAGGTTCTATCGTATAAGCATGGGATCATATTAACTTAACTTTCAAATTATATTAACTATTGTCTACTAAATACTGGAAATATTATAGGTTTTTTTTATATGATTTAGTGTAGTTTTAATTATTTTAAAAATTAAATTTTTTAGTTGGGTACTCATTTTTCATTCTAAACTGAAAGTTAAATTGATTTAATATTCTATAGTATTAAAGTATTTGGTAAACACTAACTATTGTGCCTTGAAAATTAAACTGATTTAATCCACCACTTGTATATAATTTTTTTTTTATTTTTATCAAAATTAATTTACTATATACTATTAACTTTTATTTCATAATTATAATTTTTTATAAGAATAGTAACTTAAAAATTACAGTACCTCTATAAAAAAAATAATGATACAACTACAAACTCTTCTACAAACTAATGTGGCATTAATTCATTGGTTGAATGAAAATATAAAATAATATAAATAAATCATATGGGACAAGAGATATTTAATTCAACCAATGAATTAATATCATATCAATTTGTATAAGATAAATTTATACAATAATTTGTGACTATATCATTATTCATAAACAAAAGGGGACCTTAAAATCTATGTATTAATGATATCCATAATTTTTAGGTGTAATGGGCCTTAAAATGTGCCTCGAAAAGGGACTTGGATTTTGTACCTGCATTCTTATGGGCCGTCTTGGAGCATCCACCAACAACATTCATGTGACGCTGATTTATTTATTTTTATTTTTTAATAAATATGGAGGCAGGAAAATAAAATTGTTTGAACCAAGATTTGGAGAAATAAGAAATTAGCTATATTAAAACAAAACGTAAATAAATTAATTAGTTTTAAATTTAATAAATCAAAACAAAACATAATTAGTTTCATATAATCAAAATTTAATCCGCTTAATTACAATAAAGATATTAGTTATATTATTTTGGAGAAATAAGAAATATCCTGATAAATTAATAATTTAGTAGTTAATGGATGATAATTTACTGATCAATTAATCTTTAACTTAATTAATATATATTATGTGGTTGACAATTAATTTTTTTTATTAATTTATCGATATTTTGTTGACTATGTATGATTTTGTACATATTATAGATCATAATGTGTTCTTATGATGTCAAAAAAAAATCTTAATTATTAAACATTAGAGGATATTCTTAAAACTGCACACACACACGCACACACCAAATATTGAATACATGGCTTTCAACAACAATACGTAGAGATTGCAATCTTCTAAGTTAGTTCTTATAATTGAAACCTAATAAGCCCTTTGGAGGTGTGAACATAAGAAAATTGATTGTAATGCAGCCAAAGCTAGAGACATTGACGCCGAATCGGCAGATTCACATGACAGTGACAATGGCCATCGGCACGGACCAATTCGACAAGCGAATAATTTTGCTGTCTTAGTGCCTGTTTGGTATGGCTTATTTAAGAGCCATAAGTGCTTATTTAATCGTATAAGCACTTTTTTAAAATTTTTATGGTGTTTGGTTATTTTTTTAGTAGAGTTTTTTTAGCTTAAATAAGCTAATTTACCTCTATTAGTAAAAGCCCAAAATTTGAGCTTTTGGGAGTAGAGGTTATAGAGCTTTTCTAAAAATAGATAATATAAAAAATATCACATAGTTTAATGATTTAAAAATACTTTTTTTATTGACAACCAAACACCCAATGACTTTTTATGCAAAAGCTCTATTGGTATAAACTCTACTGCTATAAGCTCTACTGTTATAAGCTCTATTTAATAAACTGTACCAAACGGAGCCTTAATGTCTTTAGTCATTGACGAATAATGTCACCAGCGCCTTAGGGCACATATATGCTTTTTGTTGTTTAAAAGAATATGCTTATATATTCTCTTTAGAACAGTTAAGAAAACAATGACGTGGAGCTCATCTCACGCTCGAATTCATCACACCGATTTCTCTTTCCCCCATTTTTTTTTTTGGGCCAAACTCTCCCTGTCCATATTTGCACCCAAAATGAAGCACGTGTAGAGGATAGTTTATTTTTCCTCATGCTTCCAATTCCAATGGGTTCAGACAGCACTATCAAGGCTTTATCCAAAGGAAAATTATAAAGGAACTAAAAGAAGATTAAATGACGACAGAAACACAGTGCCTACTATAATTTCACGTGTTTTCTTAGTCTTCTTTTAGTTTTGCGTGGGCTCATAATAAATAATAAAATAAAGAATTGATTGTATAGAAAACATGTCTAAATTCAGCTTTTTATCTCCTCCCTCCCCAGCTAGATTTTCCAGTCCTTAGTTTACTCCCCTCCTTCGTTCTTCCCTTTCCGTTCATCTGGAAGGAAGAGGAAATCGACCCCCAACAATTGGTCATCTCCATTTCTACAAAATAATTAACATTTGTATTAAGAAACTTACATAACATTTTTGTCCAGTAACGAAAATTCATAACAATTTAAATATATAAAACATGTACATCCACAAATTTTTATAATTTATTCCATTATCTCCGGCAATTTAAATTATAAAATTCTAACAACTTAAATATATAAAACACATCCAGAAATTGTTATAATTTATTCCATTATTTTCAGCAATTTAAATTAAAAAAATCCTAACATATATAAAACACATTTAGAAATTGTTATAATTTATTCCATTATTTCCAGCCATTTAAATTAAGAAAAATCCTAACATCTATAAAACACACTCAGAAATTGTTATAATTTATTCCATTATTTTCAGCCATTTAAATTAAAAAAAAAACCTAACATATATAAAACACATTCAGAAATTGTTATGATTTATTCCATTATTTCCAACCATTTAAATTTTAAAAAAATCATAACAATTCATAACAATTTAAATATATAAAAAGCAAAAATCTACGAATTTTCACAATTTAAATTAAATATTCTAACCATTTAAATATATAGAACATAACAAAAATTTTATTTGAATGTAATGAGAGTCACAAACTTATCAATTAACCGGTACCAATTTTATCAAGTTGCCTCTGTTTGCATATCCAGATCTAACTTCTTCCTTGTGATAAGCGAGATGCAGAGAGGGAACTGATTTTTTCTTGTTAAATGCAGATGGCTCACGTTAAACGAAAGGTGAGAGATGGAGAGAGAGAGAGAGAGAGAGAGAGAGAGGAGAACAAGAAAAATTAATTGTAAAAAAATGATGCTATTGTCATCTCTTTTCGTTACTTCTGTAGTTTCCTTTTCATTATTTTAATATTTTCTTTTGATTATTTTATTTTTAAATGAAAAAAGTAACAGACAAAGGATGATGAATGGAGTTGAAGCAACAAACAAAGGGACCCACATTTCTGTCATCCCTTTGTATCCAAGAGTTCAAATAGCAAAACTCTTATCCAAATGACATGGACTGCCCATTAAGACACCCTTTTCTTTTTTGCATCGGATGTGAAGCTATCTTCTCACCTTTTGCATGCCTTCATTCTGCTCCTTAGAGAGATTATTCTTTCTTCTTCCTTTCTCCAGTGTACAATAGCAGGAATAGGAAACAATAAGCTAAGTGTTGAGTGTTAGAAAATGCATATTTATAAAGGAGAAAACCGTCATTTTACATTTCAAGTCTTACTAACAACCCTTACTTTTATGTATTTAACCTTCTTGTGATTTAATTACATGTGTTTTATTTTAATTAAGTATTTTATGTATTTTAGGGGCATTATAGTCATTTCACAATAAAGGAGAAATCAGACGGCAAAACGGACATCACTTTTGAACTCAGGACGGTCAAAAACCTTAGGAGGAGCATAAAAGGAAAAATGGCACTATTCACATGTACGGTACTATTCACGCGTACGGTACTGTCTACGTTACTGTTCACGACACTGTTCACATAGACGGATGATGACGTGGCATTGACCGATGATGTGGCATTGACTGATTAGGTGTCACGATCCTGTTGGACTAAAATTCTTATGTACTGTTGATGGTGACGTGGCAGCATATTAGTGGACGAAAAATCTTGCGTACGGTGCATGCATCACACAGGATTATTTTCAACCAAACCGCGTTACTGTTCATCCGGGTCAAACCGCGTTACTGTTCAAAGTCGGGTCAAACCGTGTTACTGTTCATCCGCGTGGTCAAACCGTGGACTGTTGACTGATGACGTGGCGCAATCCTGAGCGTCCAAATTGTTTTTAATCCGATGGCCATGATTTACTCCATGTATCTATAAAAAGGGGGCCTCCCCCCCCTAATTTGATATCTCTGAATCCATTTTTGGGATCCATTTTCTGTAATTCCCTCTCCATCTTGTATTTTCTTCATATTTTAATAAATTCCCATTTTGCCCCTAGTTCAACTATGAGTGGCTAATTTTCTTTCAAGCTTGGGTTGAAGGTGAAGTCTCAACATGTGTCATGGGCTTAATTTGGTAAATTTATTTTCTCTTCCCCTCTAATTTTTGTGGATGTTTTGACTTCTCGTCGACAAATAATAATAGTCTTGTCTAGATACCGCCTTGGTTACACCGGCTCTCTAGTATAAGGTTATTATTATTTGGCACGATAAGCCCTTAGCACCATATTGATTAGAGCGTGGTTCATGAGGTGTGGATTCCCCCCTCATGATTTAATTAGCATTAATACAGATTATTTAGCCCATGATGCATGTTGATACGGATCCAGATACCCAAGTACGTCATTTCAATATAATTCTCGTCAATTTATTCTCGCCATTTCAATACCAATTTTAGAATTTATTCTCGCCATTTCAATACCAATTTTAGAATTTATCCTCGCCATTTTAATTTAAGTTTTAGCATATTCCAAATCATTTCCACCATAAATCCAATCACCCATTTACAAAATTAATTCTACACAATTAAAATCCACCTCCTCGTGGGATCGACACTCGTCACCATAGATCTATACTACAATAGATTCGTGCGCTTGCGAGTACATTAAAATTTGCACAACAAGTTTTTGGCGCCGTTGCCGGGGAGGTAAGTAATTTTAATTCATAGAATTAATTTTTGTGAATAATTTCTTTTATTTATTTATTTTTAATTAAAAAAAAGAAAAAAAAAGTGAATCTACATATAACGGTTAGTATTTCTTTTCTTTTTCTCTTCTTTAACATTTTGTAATTTAATTTTCAATTTATTTTTCTTTATTTTATTTTATTTTAATTAATTTAATTTTTAGTTAATTTCTTTCACGTATTTATTTTTGTGTATTTTTATAGAAAGGTTGTAATAGCGCAATAAGGTTAGTATCGTAATTTCTCACTCTTCTTTATTTTTATTTGTTTTGTTCCCATCTTTATTTTTTGTTTTGTTTGCATCTTTATTTTTATTTTATTTATTTTGCATGCATGGTCGTAGGTCATTATTACCTAATCTTGAACCTATAGACCTTGAATTAGAAAAAACACTTCGCACACACAAACACGTTAAAAATAAAATGGATTTACAAGCACCACAGGAGAGGCCATTTAAGGACTATTTTAGTCCCTTAGCTAATTTGAGCACGTCATGCATAAGATACCCAAATGTAGCTGCTAGGAGTTTTGAATTAAAACCTAGTGTGTTAAATTGTCTCCCTACATTTTATGGCCTAGAAAATGAGGATCCATATAATCATTTGAATGATTTTCATGCCATTTGTCAAACATTCAAATATGAGAATTTTTCAGATGATGATGTTAAACTTAGACTATTCCCATTTTCTTTAAAAGATAGAGCTCGTTCATGGTTAAATACTTTACCTGCTAATAGCATTTCATCATGGGAACAAATGGTAACGAAATTTTTGAATAAATATTTCCCAGTGCATAAAACCAACGCTATTCGCAGGGAAATCTCGGAGTTTACCCAGAGAGAGGACGAGCAATTTTTCGAAACATGGGAGCGATTCAATGGGCTACTCTTGAAGTGTCCACATCATGGGTACGAGAAATGGCATCAATGCCAATACTTTTTGGAGGGATTACAACCAAATGTGCAAGAATGGCTAATGGCAACAAGTGGAGGAGAGCTAATGTCAAAAAGTGCGTCAGAAATTTGGGAATTCTTCCAGCGACAAGCGGACAATTCCCAACAACGGAGTCGATCACTCAGGAATACTAGAAGGATTAAAGGAGTGAACGAGGTTCACATTGGCGAGTCAACTTCGGGAATCAAAGAAGTCAAGGAGATGGTTGAAGGTCTTGCTCGACAAATAGCATCATTATCGACTGCTAAATCAACAGAACCACATGACCATGACTCATACTCAGATCAAGCCAATGCCATAGGTGTAATGAGAAAGCCATCAAATTACAACCCATACTCCAACACATATAACCCTGGATGGAGAGATCACCCTAATTTTTCATGGTCTCAAGGATTCCAACAGAATGGACCAGCAGCTCCAGCTCCACCAATGCAACAAATTTCTCAAACTCCTCAAGCCTCTCAGCCACCATTTAGACCATACAATCAGAACCAGAATTACTCTCAACCTAGACCATGGGAGGATGCATTCCAGAGTTTCAGGAATGTTACTCACTCCACGATTGAGCAACAGAACCGCACCATTGATGGACTACGAAATGAGTTGAGAGCAGGCTTCAACTCACAAGCTCAATCAGTTTCAAGCCTCGAGAAGATGGTGGGACAACTTGCTTCTTCAGTTCAGACCTTGGCAATGACCGTTGAGAAAGGTAAGTTTCCAAGTCAACCAGTGCCTAACCCTAAAGGAGTGCATGAAGCAAGTACCAGTTCACCACAGCAGCATGGAGAGGTCAAAGCAGTAATGACCTTGCGAAAAGGAAAGGAAGTCGACAACAAAGTGGAGATGCCGGTGACAAAAGAAAATCAAATTGTACCTGTGAATGTTGAAGACTCATCACCGGAGGAGAAAGAAGAAACCAACCCACGAGAATACGTTCCGAAAGCTCCATTTCCTCAAAGGTTAGCGAAAGGAAAAAAGGGAAAATCCACAGGTGAGATTCTCGAAATCTTCAAACAGGTAAGTGTTAATATCCCTTTGCTTGATGCTATTAAACAAGTTCCATCTTATGCCAAGTTTCTTAAAGACCTTTGTACTAAAAAGAGAAATATGCATGTTCAAAAGAAGGCATTTTTAACAGAAAATGTTAGTTCTATACTCCAACATAAAATTCCTTTAAAATGCAAAGACCCTGGCTCCCCCACTATCTCATGTAGTATAGGGAACCACACAATTGAGAATGCTTTGTTGGATTTAGGAGCTAGTGTAAATCTTTTGCCTTACTCTGTATTCGTGAAACTTGGACTGGGAGAATTACACCCAACTCCAGTGGTGTTACAGCTTGCAGATCGGTCCACGAAAATACCTCGTGGTATTGTGGAGGACGTGCTTATCCAGGTAGACAAGTTTTATTTTCCTGTTGATTTCATTGTAATTGACACTCAACCAATACAGGATTCAAGGAAGCACATCCCCATTATTCTAGGCCGACCTTTCTTGGCAACTGCGGATGCTCACATTCAATGTAGAACTGGAAATATGCAGTTGTCCTTCGGCAACATGACTATGGAGCTGAACATCTTCAACATTGCCAAACAACCTCACAGTGCAGATGATGGAATTGTTGATGTGGATTTAATTGAAGCATTAGTTGATGACACTTTTCTTTCAAACCTTAGTGGTGATCCTTTACAAACATGTTTAACTCACTTTGGTTTTGATTTTGATATTGACAGATCGGTTGATGAGGTCAACGCCCTGCTTGACTCAGCACCATCTATGGACACTAATAAATGGAAGTCAAGAGTTGAACAACTAGCACCATCAGAGAAGCAACTCATTCCATCATCAGAATCACCACCGAAACTCGAGCTCAAACCATTGCCCAACACTTTGGAATATGCGTTTTTGGGAGAAGAAAGCACTCTGCCGGTAATCATCTCATCATCCCTCAATGACGAACAAAAAGGTAAGTTGTTGGATGTTTTAAAAGAGCATAAAGGGGCATTAGGATGGACCATAGCAGACATCAAAGGTATAAACCCAGTAGACTGCATGCATTACATTCACCTTGATGAAAATGCTAAATCTACTAGGGAAATGCAACGTCGGTTAAATCCTAATATGAAAGAAGTTGTTAGAACAGAAGTCCTTAAGCTATTAGACGCAGGTATCATTTACCCAATTTCTGATAGTTCATGGGTCAGTCCTGTACAAGTTGTCCCCAAAAAGTCAGGAGTCACAGTAGTTACGAATGCAGATAATGAATTGATACCCACTAGAGTAACTACAGGATGGCGTGTATGCATTGATTATAGAAAATTGAATTCTGTCACACGTAAAGACCATTTTCCTTTACCATTTATTGATCAAATGCTTGATAGATTAGCAGGCCATGAATTTTATTGCTTTCTAGATGGTTACTTAGGATATAATCAGATTCCCATAGCACCAAAAGATCAAGAGAAAACTACTTTCACTTGCCCTTTTGGCACATTTGCATATAGGAGAATGCCATTTGGATTATGTAATGCACCTGCTACATTTCAACGATGCATGTTGAGCATTTTTTCTGATATGGTGGAACGATTCCTTGAAGTCTTTATGGATGATTTTTCTGTCTTTGGTGACTCGTTTGATCAATGTTTACATCATCTAACACTAGTTCTGCAGAGATGTATCGAGAAGAACTTGGTCTTAAATTGGGAGAAATGTCATTTTATGGTAAAACAAGGTATTGTTCTCGGTCACATCATTTCGAGCAAAGGTATTGAGGTTGACAAAGCCAAGGTGGATCTCATTTCTAATCTTCCTCCACCTAAAACAGTCAGAGAAGTAAGATCTTTCCTTGGGCATGCTGGTTTCTATAGACGTTTCATTAAAGATTTTAGCAAAGTTTCTAGACCCTTATGCAATTTACTTGCCAAGGATGTACCTTTTATCTTTAATGATTCATGTCTTATGGCTTTTGAAAAATTAAAGCAATTGTTGACATCATCACCCATCATTCAGGCCCCAAACTGGAACTTACCATTTGAGCTTATGTGTGATGCATCTAATTATGCAGTAGGAGCAGTATTAGGACAAAGAGTTGATCGAATTCCCCATGTTATTTACTATGCTAGTATGACATTAAATGATGCACAGTTGAACTATTCAACTACTGAAAAAGAAATGCTAGCAGTAGTGTTTGCATTAGAAAAATTTCGATCTTATCTCATTGGTTGTAAAATAATTGTGTTCACAGATCATGCTGCTCTTAAATATCTTCTCACAAAGAAAGATGCAAAAGCTAGACTAATTCGTTGGGTGTTACTTTTGCAGGAATTTGACTTGGAATTCAAAGATAAGAAAGGGACAGAAAATGTTGTGGCGGACCACCTCTCTCGTCTCCATTTTGACACAATTACAGAATCATTACCATTGAATGAGTCATTTCCAGATGAACAATTAATGAATGTGGAAGTATTACCTTGGTATGCTGATATAGTTAATTATCTTGTTACAGGTAAACTTCCAGAGCATTGGACCAAGCAAGACAAGGCTAAATTCTTTGCAGAGATAAAAAATTTCTTTTGGGATGACCCGTATTTGTTCAAGTATTGTGCAGACCAAATTGTTAGACGATGTGTCCCAGAAAGTGAAATTCAGAATATCCTTTCATTCTGCCATGAACAAGCTTGTGGAGGCCATTTCAGTGCTAAGAAAACAGCGACTAAAGTTTTACAATGTGGTTTCTATTGGCCATCTATATTTCGAGACGCTTACACTTTCTGTTCTTCATGTGATAGGTGTCAACGAATGGGAAGCATTACACGAAGGAACATGATGCCACTAAATCCAATTTTAGTGGTTGAGATTTTTGATGTATGGGGTATCGACTTCATGGGACCCTTTCCCCCGTCTTTTGGCCATCAATACATATTGGTTGCTGTTGACTACGTATCAAAATGGGTAGAAGCAATTCCATGTAGGACCAATGATCACAAGGTGGTGATAGCATTTTTGAAGAGCAACATTGTTTCACGCTTTGGATTCCCTCGAGCAATAATCAGTGATGGTGGTGCCCACTTTTGTAACAAAGCATTCAAAGCACTTTTGACAAAGTATTCAATCACACACAAAGTGGCGACCCCGTATCATCCGCAAACCAGTGGCCAAGTTGAGATCTCCAATCGAGAAATAAAGCACATATTAGAAAAGACGGTGAGGCCGGACAGAAAAGATTGGTCATTAAGACTTGATGATGCCTTATGGGCATATAGAACGGCTTTCAAGACCCCGATTGGGATGTCACCCTACAGGCTAGTGTATGGAAAAGCTTGCCACCTACCTGTGGAACTCGAGCATCGTGCGTATTGGGCCATCAAGAAATTCAATTTTGACATGCAGCAAGCCAACTCAGAAAGAAGATTACAACTGGCAGAACTTGAAGAAATTCGCAATGATGCATACGAAAATGCCAAGATTTACAAGCAACGAATGAAAGTCTTCCATGACAAGCACGTTATGAGAAAATCGTTCACTCCAGGTCAGAAAGTGCTTTTATTCAATTCTCGCTTGCACCTATTCCCAGGTAAGTTACGCTCTCGTTGGTCTGGCCCATTTATTGTTCATACTGTTTTTCCACATGGGGCAATTGAAATTAAGGACCCAAAGAACGGTGTCACGTTTAAAGTTAATGGTCAAAGATTAAAGCCATATCTAGAATACCAACCACGTGGAGAAGACACCGAAATAAATTTGAGTGACCCACCAGATTTGAATTGATTTTTTTTTCTTTCTTTTCGTTGATTTGATTTTGTTTTCGTTCTTTATATTATTCTTTTGCTAATTGAAATTGTTTTTGCATAAGTGTGTTTATTTTACCATTAAGTTTTCTCTTATCATTGTTAATCATGAGTCTCATACTTAGACCGTTCCTCCTGAACATTCTTAAACCACTTCAACGTGTCAAAACTCATCTCAAAAGGCAGATTCAATTTTGTAAAACACAACGCATTTGGGCTCTACAACCACCAGAGTTAGTAGCCTATGTTGAGGGTTTAGAAAGCCAACTCAGAGACATTGAGAGAAGTGTTTACGACATCCAGTTGGAGCTTGAGGTAAATTCAATAAGAGGACGATTTTAATTTTCTTTGTGTGTTTTAATTTGTTTTTCTGTTTGTGTGCTTTAGTTTGTTACCCCGGTGAAGTGGCGGATAACGGTACTCCGTGACAATCAAGTCGGTTACTTCAGGTTCCCATAATAACTGATATTCTGAGGCGAAGGTATGGACAGAAATGAGATTCTAGCGAAGCTTCACAAGCGATTCCCTTCACTTCCTCAGAATGCCCTCCTTACGATCTATAAAGCTCGGTCCGAACGCATGCGATTACTCATGAGGAATAACATACCTGTTGACATCCGTTGGTTAATCGAGGCTAAAGTACGATCGGCAGGTGAGTTACCTCCAAAATTTATTGCATACATGCCTGGTTGTGGTAAAGGAAATTATGCAAGAAAACGACGAGCTCGAAGAATTTCTGTTGCTTGTCATAAGTGTGCCAGAATGAGTTGCAATAAAAACCCATGTTCTTTAGGAATGGTGTCTGATAACAGGGAAGATAAGATTCAATTCATTAGGGATGGCTTGAATAAGGAGTCATTGGATGATATCCTTTTGTCTCTTGAAACGCATCCCAGTGGATATGTGCAAGGAGCGATTCTCCAGTTATGGCCATTATTCCAGAAAGAGCATGCACGATATAGTCTCGGGAATCTGACTATAAACGACCCTGTTTGCCAGTTTATAAGAAAACTGCATAGGAAGCCTATCCTCGACCCATAGAGGGCGTTCAAGCCGTTTCTGGACGTAAAACCAGAGGAAGATGTGAGCCACAGTCGCAACTACGTGTAAATATCCTTTTACTTTACTGTTATTTTATTTCATTTCACTGTTGTTTTATTGTTTGCATTATTGTCTTTAATAATTTTATTACTGTTTGCTTTTTCCTTTTTACTGTTTTCTTTTTGACTCGCGAGCCATGTGCTTCATGCGTTATTTGACACTAACATGTTACCTCATTCACAGCTGTGACCCACTATCACCAAGACTCTTAAATGTGATTTCTTTTGTCAAACACTCACAAATTATTTTTGAGAAATATTCCAATGGCAGCTACTCCCAATAGACAATTCAAGAACATTTGTGTGCTTTCTGGATTTACATATGGCAAACATAAAGAGTTCGTTGAGGCAGCCATAGATCTTGGTCGAAGCGTAGCAGCGAGAAAATTACACTTGGTGTATGGAGGAGGTAATCGAGGGTTATCAAAAATGGTCTCAGAAGCAGCTTTTATCAGAGGAAGTCAAGTGTTAGGCATCATCCCAAGAGTCTTAAAACCTTTGGGGAGTTCGTCTGACTCATCAACTGGAGAAGAGTTAGTCGTCTCAGGTATGCAAGAAAGAATAACTGAAATGCTTAATCATGCTGATGCATTTATTTTCCTTCCAGGAGATCTTGCAACACTAGAGGCACTTATCACGCTAGCATCTTGGGCCCATCTGCACATCCACCAAAAACCCATCGGTTTGTTAAATGTCAATAACTTTTATGATGGCTTTATCGCATTTCTTAACCATGCAATAAAAAACTATTTCATTCCCGCTAATGTGAAAAAACTTTTTATTTGTGCTCACACTGCTAATGAGCTACTTGATCTGTTACAAGCTTATAGACCGGAGCCAGACCCCTGGACCTTCGTGTTGGAGCGTCCAAATAATGATGGTAACAGTAGCAGCAGTAAGAAGTACAAATTAGATTTAACTCTCCGCCTATAAATATTTTCTTCTGTGTTGCACCACCCAGGTGATGTCTTCTAAACTCTACTTCTTTCCTTTCAAACATTGAGGACAATGTTCCGTTCTGGTTGGGGGGAGGGAATAGTCGACAATTGTAGAATTTTGGTTAAGTTTTTACTAATTTTTGTTGTAGAAACTAACTGTTGCTAACTTTTTGTGTTGAAGATGGCTGAATATGGAGTGTAGTGACTCTAGAAACGCATCTTCATCGTTTATAAAAAAAAAAAAAAAAAAAATTCAGACATTTTCTTTTTCTTTATTATGTGTTTATGTTTATTTTTCTTCTTTTTAATTTCTCCTCTATAAATATACATTTTCCAACTTTTGAGTCAAAGATGGCTGAATATGGAGTGTAGTTCCTCTAGAAACGCATCTTCTTTAAAAAAAAAAAAAATCATTTTCGTTTTCTATCATTTTACGTGTAACTTTTCTAATTAGTTTTTATGCATCATTTTCACATTTCTGCATGCATATTTTCCTTTCATGTTTAGAATAGGTTGGGGGGTAGAATGTTGTTTAAAAAAAAAAAAATTTGTGTGATTTGTTTTAACATTGGGTGACATGATTAATTTTAAATTTTAGTATTTGTATTATCTTTGGTCTTAAGTGATGTTACATTATGTTTGCTACTCTACATGTTGATGTCGGAGACATATATGAGTTGCTTGAAGGAATGAACATGTCATAATAAGTACCAAGTGAGTTTTTGAGCCTATTATTTTTCTTGGAGAATAACCCTTTTGCCCACTCTTTATACAGCTTAGCAGTTTATTATTTTATACACGATCTCTAAATTACTTTTGAGTTAACCCTAAAAAAAAAAAATTGTAAAATAAAAAAAAAAGAAAAAAGAAAAAGAAAAAAGAGTGTGTTGCTACATTTGGAGGCCCATCTAACTAGTAGATATGGAAGGTTATTCAGAGCCCTAAAAGACGATGGAAAGGTCATCTTTGATCCGTTTGAGCCTTTCTAGCCATCCCTTTTATTAAATATCCATAGTTAACCCTTTTGAGCCTTTAAAAAAAAATATATATATATATTTTCTTTGTCAACTTATCATCTTGACCCACTCCGATTTGGAGTATTACCCGATGTCTTATAAGTTCCATCACCTATTTATGTTTGAGAAAATGTAAATAATTATGTTGTTCAGTGAAGTTATGCCAAAAACAAAAACAAAAAAAAAACAAAAACAAAAACAAAAACAAAAGTTGTTGTTTCAAAAGAATAAAAATAGGTGAAATCCACCTTGCAACTTTCAAAAAAAAAAAAAAAAAATTTCTCTGCATTTTTCTCAAACATACACTTTGTTTTCCTTATTTTCCGTCTTTGTTAGCCATGTCCCTAGCCTACGTTTCATCCTAATAAAAGTCCTTCTTGATTTTAGGGAACTATAGTTTGAAGTAGAAGCTAGTTATATGGGCTAAAAAGATGTAGTGATGCATAATTAAAAAAAAAAAAGATAAATAAAGTGGGTTGACTAACATTTTATTTGACTTGAGATCGTATTATTTCTAAGCCGAGGGCATATTTATTTCATCTTGGTGAGAGCATGTGATATCACTTCTTTATTATTTTCTCTCTCAATTACCATTCATTGGAGTGACTATTTTTATTGGGATTAATTTATTTGTGAGAGTGTCACTACTTCCAGTGAGATTTTGGGGTTTGACATGTCATTCTTGAGAGTAGCTAAAACAAAGTCTACTGGGCTAATTCACGTGGATGGTTGATGTGGGTGTGATGTTGCTTTAGACTGGAGATAATGCTTATACTTTTATTTGATTGCTATCATTAATCTGATGGAATAAATACGAGTGTTTCTATTAAAACAAAAAAAAAAAAAAAATTTTGAATTTGAATTTTGTTTTCGCTTTATTTGCTAGGGACTAGCAATAAGCTGGTTGGGGGGTGTGTTGAGTGTTAGAAAATGCATATTTATAAAGGAGAAAACCGTCATTTTACATTTCAAGTCTTACTAACAACCCTTACTTTTATGTATTTAACCTTCTTGTGATTTAATTACATGTGTTTTATTTTAATTAAGTATTTTATGTATTTTAGGGGCATTATAGTCATTTCACAATAAAGGAGAAATCAGACGGCAAAACGGACATCACTTTTGAACTCAGGACGGTCAAAAACCTTAGGAGGAGCATAAAAGGAAAAATGGCACTATTCACATGTACGGTACTATTCACGCGTACGGTACTGTCTACGTTACTGTTCACGACACTGTTCACATAGACGGATGATGACGTGGCATTGACCGATGATGTGGCATTGACTGATTAGGTGTCACGATCCTGTTGGACTAAAATTCTTATGTACTGTTGATGGTGACGTGGCAGCATATTAGTGGACGAAAAATCTTGCGTACGGTGCATGCATCACACAGGATTATTTTCAACCAAACCGCGTTACTGTTCATCCGGGTCAAACCGCGTTACTGTTCAAAGTCGGGTCAAACCGTGTTACTGTTCATCCGCGTGGTCAAACCGTGGACTGTTGACTGATGACGTGGCGCAATCCTGAGCGTCCAAACTGTTTTTAATCCGATGGCCATGATTTACTCCATGTATCTATAAAAAGGGGGCCTCCCCCTCCTAATTTGATATCTCTGAATCCATTTTTGGGATCCATTTTCTGTAATTCCCTCTCCATCTTGTATTTTCTTCATATTTTAATAAATTCCCATTTTGCCCCTAGTTCAACTATGAGTGGCTAATTTTCTTTCAAGCTTGGGTTGAAGGTGAAGTCTCAACATGTGTCATGGGCTTAATTTGGTAAATTTATTTTCTCTTCCCCTCTAATTTTTGTGGATGTTTTGACTTCTCGTCGACAAATAATAATAGTCTTGTCTAGATACCGCCTTGGTTACACCGGCTCTCTAGTATAAGGTTATTATTATTTGGCACGATAAGCCCTTAGCACCATATTGATTAGAGCGTGGTTCATGAGGTGTGGATTCCCCCCTCATGATTTAATTAGCATTAATACAGATTATTTAGCCCATGATGCATGTTGATACGGATCCAGATACCCAAGTACGTCATTTCAATATAATTCTCGTTAATTTATTCTCGCCATTTCAATACCAATTTTAGAATTTATTCTCGCCATTTCAATACCAATTTTAGAATTTATCCTCGCCATTTTAATTTAAGTTTTAGCATATTCCAAATCATTTCCACCATAAATCCAATCACCCATTTACAAAATTAATTCTACACAATTAAAATCCACCTCCTCGTGGGATCGACACTCGTCACCATAGATCTATACTACAATAGATTCGTGCGCTTGCGAGTACATTAAAATTTGCACAACACTAAGTTTTGGTAGACAATGAAGAGAAATTGAATTGCATTGTCTAGTTCTGAAACTCAAGGAACATATAAGTTGCTTTTATGGGATGGCAAAAACCTGTAAAAGGCTTGATGTGTTTAGGCTTTCACACAGGTTTGCCTTCCAACTCTTAGGCTCAAGGAAACATAGGGGCCCCCCAACGATCTTTAATATTCAATAATGGCTTTTTAAAAATTAATATTGATAGTGTGTAAAATATATGATTTTAAATAATAATTTTAATAAAAATAACAAACATGTTTTAGGTTTTCATTGTGCAAGTATGGGATTAGGGGTTGGCAAAACTAGGTTCAGGTCGAGTTCGGGTCAATTCGATCGGGTTTCAGGTTGTTCGGGTTAAACAAAAATCAATTTGAATTAAATATGAATTATTGACCCGACCTAATCTGATTCAAATATAATTTGGATCAGATTGGGTCGGGTCAATAATTCGGGTTTAATTGGGGTAAAATTGAGTTCGAATTTGAAGCTTGAAAGTTGAAAGCTTCAAAATCAGGTTCGGGTAGGGAGAAAGCTAGAAACTCGGGTTGGGTTGTGAGGATTCAGTCTTCAAGCAGTTGATCGGTGGCCACGACACTAGATCACGAACAGGTTTTCGGCAGCAGATGGGCGGACGTGCAACAATAGATCGCGGATGGCTCACGGCTAGACGCGGTTTCACTTGGCAGTTGGCAACGGCAGATCGCGGTTTGACAGTGTTGTGAACTTGTGAAGTTGTGATTCTTGTTTGTTGTGGACTTGTGGTGGTGTGTGCGTCTGTGAGAGCGAGTGACTTTGTGTGTGTTCAGTGTGTGGTGTCTGATGGTGTGTGTGTGTTTAGGTTTAGTTTTTTTTTTAGCAAACCTGATTGGGTATTCAGATCGGGTCGGGTTTACCCGACCCAATCACAACCCGATCGTGTCGGGTTTACCCGACCCAATCACAACCCGATCGTGTCGGGTTTACCCGACCCAATCACAACCCGATCGTGTTTGCAATTTTTAATCCAATTGGGTTTCAATTCCGACCTAACCCGACCCGAACTTGAAATTTTTCGGGTCAGGTCGGGTAAAATGCTCACCCCTATATGAGATCATATTAATTAAACTTTCAAGTTACAATAACTATTATCTACTCGATACTAAAAATTTTATAGGTTTTTCTTTGATATGATTTAGTGCAGTTTTAATTTTTTTAGTTCGGTACTCGTTTTTCATCCTAAACTAAAAAGATAGGTTGATTTAATAACTTATAGTATTAAAATGTTTGGTAAACACTAACTATTTTGTTTTAAAAACTAAACTAATTTAATCCACACTTGTATGATTAAAAAAAGTATAATATTTTTATTATTTTTATCAAAATTATTTTACTATATACTATTAACTTTTATTTTATAACTATATTTTTTTTTATAAAAACAATAACTTAAAAATTACAATACCTTTATAAAAAAAATACAACCTTATAATCTATGTATTAATGACATTCATAATTTTTAGGTATAATGAGCCTTAGAATGTGCCTCGAAAAGGGACTTGCATTTGTACCTGCGATCTTATGGGTCGTCTTGGAGCATCCACCAACAACATTCTTGCGATGCTGATTTATTTATTTTTTATTTTTTAATAAATATGGTGGCAGGAAAATAAAATTGTTTGAACCAAGATTTGGAAATTTTTTACGATTATGTTAAGTCCATTTCATGCATAACTTTTTTTTTAATATTATTTTTAAAAAATTATTGGTTCAAAGCTTTTCATTCTTTGACTTTTCAACTATAATTAAATAATAATAATACTGATAAAGGTGTTGCATGCTTTGAAGCGTCGGGGGCCCATGTGCTTCTTCAACAAGCTAGGCTCGCATCACAAGCAGACGCAGTCAAGCATGACTGATGAGTCAGCACGGTGGCTTTCTTCGTTGATCCCTCGTATCGTACGGCCGTTGAGTGAGCATCACGCATCCACTTCGCACTCATATGCTATGAGTTTATTATTTAAAATTTATATCTCATAAATTTATTTATGATTTGACTAACTATTTGATATTCTGAATTTTTTGAATTATTTGATTATTTGATTTTTTGGAATTTTTATATTTTGATTAAACTATTTAGTTAATGATTATGTTTTTATCCAAGTAAGATCATCTTTTTTTTTTTTTAACAGAGTGCTTTGTTTAGTTATGTTTAGGTTAAACTTAATACAAGTGATATCAAAAAAATAAAAAAATACAAAAGCAAATAAAAAACTTGCCAAACAAATTGACATTTTCAAAAAAAAAAAAATGTTGATAAGTGATAACAAGATTTTCTCCCAAAAAAAAAAATTGTCATAAGATCATAAGATTATGACATTTAATAATAATATAATGTAATGATAAATTTTGTTAATTTTTGAAAATTTTAGTGGTCCAGTGTGTGAAATTTTTAGCTCTGCAAGATCAGTGCAAGGTTATGACATCGTTCGGTTGAAATCGCAATTACAGTATATGAGTATATCATCATGATACCCATTGGCTTTAATAAAAGGCATTCATAGCGTATTATGCATTAATAAAAATATATTCTAATTTTATAATTCTAATTCTAATTTTTATAATATAAATAAATAATTTATTCTAACATTTTTCATTCCTTCCTCGTTTTAATTACAATCTATTGCTATCGTGGGCATTAAGCTCGTGCGTGTGACAAGTAGAATGTTTCGGTTTGAAGCGGGCCCCACCTGCTTGCCCAGCACGTAATCTATAAACTATTATTATCTACGTACTTCACCCGATGGCGGTTTAGCAACAGACACAAATCGACGGTCCAGATTAGTTCTACTTTACTCTCAGCAACCTCTACATAACTATATAAATAGAAAGGAAAACTATAAACGACAAGCCCCAAGCCCCCGTAAGGCCCAAGCAAAAAATCTGTCCCTCTACAGAGGCAGCCTGTATAAGTAAATAATAAAACCACACCGATATAATATCATCGAGAAAGTAGAGACCGGCGTCTAATCGCTTCTGAAAACTTCTTTGGATTGATCAGGTATTTTCTCGTTATATTTTTCTGTAGCTTTGATTTTCATTTTTTAAAATTTATTTTTGTGATATGTGGCTGCGAATATATCTAGGGATTACAATTTTTTTTCGGCCCTTGATTTTTTTTTTTTCATTTCTTTTTGCTGATTTCTTTTTTTGAAGTTCAAATTCGTATAATCATCTGATGTTTGAAGTTCGAATTTAATGCTGTGACAATTGCAAAAAACTGAGTGTTCGGGTTCTCTTTATTGGGTAATCGACTCCAATATAATATATTTTTTTCCGTCTTATCATTTCTTGTAGCTTCTGAGGAGTTAAAGCTTGGGGTTTGGTTCAATTTCAATTGGATAGTGTTGTTCAGTTTGGTTAGCATTTGTGGATACGGATAAGAGATTTGTTGTTTCTGAATCCAGAAGAATGAGCTCTGATAGAAGGGATGGGACTAGAAATCCTGCCCGAAGCGCCCGCCAGGAATGGGTCCCACGAGGATCCCCAGCTAGAGTTGTGAATCCACCACCTCAGAGCATCAATCCGAATACGATGAATGGTGTGGTTGAAAATAGCAGAAATATGCCCACTCCGGATGATAATCAACATAGCAGAAATATGCCCACTCCGGATGATAATCAACATAGCAGAAACATTGCCCCTAGAGTTCAAAATGGGCAATTCACAAATCATCACAGGGGGAGGGCAAGGGGTGAGAATCAGGATAAGAAGCTACCAAAGGACCTGGATTTGCCACAGCTTTTGCAAGAGATTCAAGACAAGCTCATGAAAAGTAAAGTGGAGTGTATGATCTGTTATGATATGGTTAAGAGGTCTGCACCAATATGGTCTTGTTCGAGTTGTTTCTCGATTTTTCATCTGAGTTGCATCAAGAAATGGGCACGTGCACCCACATCTGCTGATTTGTCAGCAGAAAGGAGTCAAGGCTTTAACTGGCGCTGCCCGGGTTGTCAATCTGTGCAGCTCACATCATCAAAGGAGATTCGATATGTTTGTTTCTGTGGGAAGAGGACAGACCCAACTTCTGATTTTTATTTGACTCCGCATTCATGTGGAGAACCCTGTGGTAAGCCACTTGAGAGTAAGATTTCCAGTGCTGGTGGGAGTGAGGAGGATCTTTGTCCTCACAAATGTGTCTTGCAGTGCCATCCTGGTCCATGTCCTCCTTGTAAGGCATTTGCTCCACCACGTTTGTGTCCGTGTGGAAAGAAAATGATTACAACTAGATGCTTTGATCGGAAGTCTGTTCTAACGTGTGGTCAGCACTGCAATAAGCATCTTGAATGTTGGCGTCACAAATGCGAGAAGATATGCCATGTAGGTCCTTGTGGTCCTTGTCGGGTTCTTGTCAATGCCTCATGTTTCTGCAAGAAAAAGGTGGAGGTTGTACTTTGTGGAGACATGGCTGTAAAGGGGGAGGTGAAAGCAGAAGCTGGAGTTTTTTCATGTAGTTCAACTTGTGGAAAAAAGCTTAGTTGTGGTCATCATAGCTGTGGAGAAATTTGCCATCCTGGTCCTTGTGGAGATTGTGAATTGTTGCCAAGCAAGATCAAGTCTTGTTTCTGTGGAAAGATGAGCTTGCAGGAGCAAAGGAAGAGTTGTTTGGACCCAATTCCAGCTTGTTCAGAGAAATGTGGCAAACCACTTGCTTGTGGGCTGCACTATTGTGATGAGTTGTGCCATGCTGGGAACTGTCCTCCTTGTTTAGCTGCAGTCACCCAAAAGTGTCGTTGTGGATCAACTTCCCGAAATGTAGAATGCTACAGAACAACAGGGGGTGAGAATTTCACCTGTGAGAAAGCTTGTGGACGAAAGAAGAATTGCGGGAGGCACCGGTGTAGTGAGCGGTGCTGCCCTCTCTCTAGCTCTAACAGCCTTCTCTCCGGAGATTGGGATCCACACTTTTGTCAAATGGCTTGTGGAAAGAAGCTGAGGTGTGGACAGCATTCCTGTGAATCACTGTGTCACAGTGGCCATTGTCCTCCTTGCCTTGAAACAATCTTTACTGATTTGACATGTGCCTGTGGGAGAACTTCATTTCCACCTCCATTGCCTTGTGGTACACCTCCTCCTTCATGTCAGCTCCCATGCTCCGTTCCTCAGCCCTGTGGCCATTCAGCTTCTCACAGTTGCCATTTTGGGGACTGCCCACCTTGTTCTGTGCCTATAGCAAAGGAGTGCATTGGGGGGCACGTGGTTTTGAGGAATGTACCTTGTGGCTCAAAGGATATTAGATGTAACAAGCTCTGTGGCAAGACGAGGCAATGTGGTATGCATGCATGTGGCAGAACTTGTCACCCGCCTCCTTGTGATACTGCCTGCAATTCTGAACCAGGCTCAAAGGCTTCTTGTGGGCAGGTGTGTGGTGCTCCAAGGAGGGATTGCCGGCATACATGTACTGCACTATGCCATCCGTCTGCTCTTTGTCCTGATGTAAGATGCGAATTCCCTGTCACAATCAATTGTTCTTGCGGCCGGATTACAGCAAGTGTTCCCTGTGATGCTGGAGGGAGCAGTTCTGGTTATAGTTCTGATACCGTTTATGAAGCCTCCATTGTCCAGAAGTTGCCAGCACCACTTCAACCCGTGGAATCGACAGGCAAGAAAATTCCCCTAGGGCAGAGGAAGCTTATGTGTGATGATGAATGTGCTAAGTTGGAGCGTAAACGGGTTCTTGCGGATGCTTTTGAAATCACTACCCCAAATTTGGATGCACTTCATTTTGGAGAGAGTGCTGTGACTGAGTTGCTTGCTGATCTTTATAGGCGTGATCCAAAGTGGGTGCTCTCTGTGGAGGAAAGATGCAAATTCTTGGTGCTCGGCAAGAACAGAGGGTCTACAAATGCTCTTAAGGTTCATGTTTTCTGTCCAATGCTGAAGGATAAGAGGGATGCAGTAAGGCTGATAGCTGAGAGATGGAAGCTAGCTGTCAATCCTGCTGGGTGGGAGCCAAAGCGTTTTATTGTGGTTCATGTTACACCCAAGTCCAAGCCTCCACCTCGGGTGATTGGGGTTAAGGGTGCCACCACTGTAAACGCTCCTCATGCGCCAGTGTTTGATCCACTAGTAGATATGGATCCCAGGCTTGTTGTTTCCTTTCTAGATTTGCCTAGGGAGTCAGATATAAGTGCTCTTGTATTGAGATTTGGAGGGGAATGTGAACTGGTTTGGTTGAACGACAAGAACGCATTGGCTGTATTTAGTGATCCTGCACGAGCAGCAACTGCTACAAGGAGATTGGATCATGGATCAGTTTATTATGGAGCTGTTGTGGTCCAGAATGTTGGTGCACCTTCGACTGCTAATGCATGGGGAGGACCTGGAACTGTCAAGGAAGTGGGAGCAGCCCTTTCTTCCCAGAGAGGAAATCCGTGGAAAAAGGCTGTAGTTCAAGAGATGGCTTGGAGAGAAGATTCATGGGGTGAAGAAGAGTCTTCTGCTGGTTCTGGAGATGTGCAGGCGTCTGCCTGGAAAAATAAAGAAGCTCCAATTGTGGCATCAATAAACCGGTGGAGTGTCCTGGACTCTGAAACATTGTCTTATTCATCTCCTGTATCTATTAGAACTGAAGAACCTGCAAAACAGTCAGCAAGTCAATCCAATAAAGGGGGTGAATCAAATGCAAGCAGTGTGAATGTGGCAGGGCAGCCTGCTTCAAGTTTTAGTGAAACGGAGCTGTCAGAAGTGGTTGATGACTGGGAGAAGGCTTATGATTAGATGACCTGCAAATATGGTTGCGATTTTGAAGCTGTTAGAGGTTGCTGATTTATTAAGATTTTTGTTTTGATTCCCCCCCACAATTCAATGTGGAGGGACCATGTAACTGTTGCTGTATCGGAAGGGCATTCACATTGTTGTGAAGGTGAATTTCCTGTTATACTAGAAAAAGGCAAAAACCTTATGAATACTCTCTCTTTTTCTCGTTAGGGTTCTGTTTGTTCAAAGGAAGCTTGTAATTGCATTTTTACATAGAAAACCCTGAGCAAGTTCTCTAAAAGGCACACATGATATGATCTACACATTCTGCGGATAATGTAAAATCCATTTGCAGCAATTAGTAAGTTCTGCTGCTATTTGTTTTGTTGATGAAACATTGCATTTGTAGTTTGGAGTACATGTTTTCAGTTCCCGAAGGGAGAATGATAAGAGTCAATTGATGGTGTTTGCATGAAAACAACTGAAAGGCTTGACGAGGAGGGGGAATATTCAAGAGGCTTATTTTGCTACTTGTAGATGAAAGGACTATTTGGATATTCAATGAAAGAAGTGAATGAGGTAATTTTGTTTAATTAATTATTTTATTGTGTGACACTGATATGAAATAGCAAAATTCTTGTTTGCTGTTTGTAGACAAGTAAACAGAGAAACATATGAGGACTCTAGGAAAATCTTCAGCAAATGGAAGTATTATTTTCTGTTTAGCTTTAATTAAGCAATGAGTTTGGCTTTATAAACCAAAGCTTGATTGGATTTTCAGAGTTCGATTCGGTGAATTTGGAAAATAGCTCTGTGGTGGGAGACTATTTTGTGTTGAATTTAGAAAATAATACAAAAAGATTTCTCCACCATTGGCTGTTGCTGTTATAGTAAAATGATTTTTGGAGTCCTCCAAGAGGTGGTGCAATGAAAATGGTTGGCTACCATTTTGGCAATCCTTGGAATGGAAGCAAGTGGTTCCCTATGAAAGAAGACATACTGAAAATATTTTATATATATTTGTGTATCATGGTTTTTAAAAAATAAATTATTTATTAGTTAAATGGTAGATACTTAATTGCCTCATTCGAATTCTTATATATGCAATGAAGAAGTTGATTTTTTAACATGTTCTGTTCAAATATTCGAGTTCTTTTTATTTTATTTTTTAGTGGCTTAGAATTTTTCTTTTTAACTGTAAATGAGTTCTTGAAGAATGACCTGCCAAATGTGAGAATGTTCAGCTTATGTGAAAAAACTTCGCCAAGTTAGCCATTTCGTATTTAAAAATTCGACAGCTAATATGAATTTATCTCATTCCTTAAAATCCATCAAATTAGAAAAATTCAAATTAAAAAAAAGATTTATTTATTCCGCTGCATGTTGAGTGATCTATATTATCAATGCATAAAAAGATTCCTAAATATATGAATAACGATTTCTGTTACTATTATTGGCGCTTGTCAGGCGATTATCTTCATCTCCAAAATTACAAGCTTCCGTGAGTTATATATAACATGTTATGGAGCTAAAATAGCTATGGAAATTTTTAGACGACGTTGATATCAAAATAGAAAGGGAAATTTACACCAATAACTGTTGTGCAAATTTTATTAAACTCGCAAACGCACGAATCTATTGTAGAGTAGATTAATGGTGACGAGTGTCGATCCCACGAGGAGGTGGATTTTAATTGTGTGTAAAATTAATTTTGTAAATGGGTGGTTGGATTTGTGGTGAAAATGATTTGGATTATCCTAAAATTGGAATTGAAATAGCGAGAATAAATTCTAAAATTGGAATTGAAATGGCGAGAATAAATTGAAGAGAAATCTATTGTGATGACGTACTTGGGTATCTGGATCTGTATCAACATGCATCATGGGCTAAATAATCCTTATTAATGCCAATTAAATCATGAGGGGGGAATCCACACCTCATGAATCACGCTCTAATCAATATGGTGCTAAGGGCTTATCGTGTCAAATAATAATAACCTTGTACTAGGGGGCCGGTGAAACCAAGGCGGTACTAGACAAGATTAGTATTATTTATCGACGAGAAGTCAAAACATCCACAAAAATTAGAGGGGAAGAGAAAGTAAATTTGCCAAATAAAGCCCATGACACATGTTGAGACTTCACCTTCAACCCAACCTTGAAAGAAAATTAGCCACTCATAATTGAACTAGGGGCAAAATGAGAATTTATTAAAATATGTAGAAAATATAAGATGGAGAAGGAATTACAGAAAATGGATCTCAAAAATGAATTCAGAGATATTAAATTAGGGGGGGGGAGGTCTCCTTTTTATAGATACATGGAGTAAATCATGGCCATCGGATTAAAAATAGTTTGGACGCTCAGAATTGCACCACGTGATCAGTCAACAGTACGCGGTTTGACCACACGGATGAACAGTAACACAGTTTGACCCAGGTTGAACAGTGACGCGGTTTGGTTGAAAATAATCCTGTGTAATGCATGTACCATATGCGAGATTTTTGGTCCACTGATATGCTGCCATGTCATCAGTCAACAGTGCATAAAAATTTTAGTCCAACAAGATCGTGACACCTAATCAGTCAATGCCACATCATCGGTCAATGCCACATCATCGATCCGTCTATATGAACAGTGTCGTGAACAATAACGTGGACAATACTGTACATGTGAACAATGCCATTTTTCCTTTTATGCTTATTCTAAGGTTTTTGACCGTCCTGAGTTCAAAAGTAATGTCAATTTTGCCGTCTGATCTCTCGTTTATTGTGAAATGACTATGATGCCCCTAAAATACATAAAATACTTAATTAAAATAAAACACACGGAATTAAATCAAAAAAAGGTTAAATACATAAAAGTAAGGGTGTTAGTAAAACTTGAAGTGTAAAATGACGATTTTCTCCTTTATAAATATACATTTTCTAACACTCAACACACTCCCCAACCAGCTTATTGCTAGTCCCTAGCAAATAAAGTGAAAACAAAATTCACATCCAAAATGATTTTTTTTTTAAACACTCTTGTTTATTCAATCAGACTAATGATAACAATAAAATAAAAGTATAAGCATTATCTCAAGTCTAAAGAAATATCACACCCACATCAACCATCCACATGAATCAGCCCAGTAGACTTTGTCATAGCTACCTTCAAGAATGACATGTCAAACTCCAAAATCTCACTGGAAGTAGTAACACTCTCACAAAGAAATTAAACCCAATAAAAATAGTCACTCCAATGAATGGTAATTGAGAGAAAATAATCAAGAAGTGATATTACATGCTCTCACCAAGATGAAAGAAATATGCCCTCAGCTTAGAAGTAATACGATCTCAAGTCAAATAAAAATGCTAGTCAACCCAATTTATTTATTTATTTATTTTTCTTTCATGCATCACTATATCTTTTTAACCCATATAACTAGCTTCTACTTCAGACTATAGTTTCCTAAAATCAAGAAGGACTTTTATTAGGACGTAACGTAGGTTAGAGACATGGCTAACAAAGAAGGGAAATAAAGAAAACAAAGTGTATGTTTGAGAAAAATGCAGAAGAATTTTTTTTTTTGAAGTTGCAAGGTGGATTTCACCTATTATTGTTATTTTTTTTTTTGAAACCACAATTTTTTTTTGTTTTGTTGGGCATAACTTCACTATACAAAATAATTATTTACATTTTTCTCAAATATAAATAGGTGATGGAACTTGTAAGATATTGGGTAATACTCCAAATCGGAGTGGGTCAAGATGATAAGTTTGACAAAGAAAAGTTTTTTTTTTAATTAATTTTTTTAAAGGCTCAAAATGGTTAACTATGAATATTTGATAAAAGGGATGGGTAGAAAGGCTCAAACGGATTAAAGATGGCCTTTCCATCATCTTTTAGGGCTCTAAATAATCTTCCATATCTACTAGTTAGATGGGCCTCCATATGTAGCAACACACATTTTTTTTCTTTTTTTATTTTACAATTTTTTTTAAAGGTTAACTCAAAAGAAATTTAGAGATTGTGTATACAGCAATAACTGCTAAGCTGTATAAAGAATGGGCAAAAGGGTTACTCTCCAAGAAAATGATAGGCTCAAAAACTCACTTGATACTTATTATGACATGTTCATTCCTTCAAGCAATTCATATTTGTCTCCGACATCAACACGTAGAGTAGCAAACATAGTGTAACATCACTTAAGACTAAAGATAATACAAATACTAAAATTTAAAATTAATCATGTCATCCAATGTTAAAACAAATCACACATTTTTTTTTTTAAACAACATTCTACCCCTCAACCTATTCTAAACATGAAAGGAAAATATGCATGCAGAAATGTGAAAATGATGCAGAAAAATTAATTAGAAAAAGATTTTTTTTAATTTTTAACTAAGAAGATACGTTTCTAGAGGCACTACACTCCATATTCAGCCATCTTCGACTCAAATATTTGAAAATGTATATTTATAAAGGAGAAATTAAAAAGAAGAAGAAAAATGAACATCAAAACTTAATAAAGAAAAAGAAAATGTCTGAATTTTTTTTTGAATTTTTTTTTGTTTTTTTTCAAACGATGAAGATGCGTTTCTAGAGTCACTACACTCCATATTCAGCCATCTTCAACACAAAAAGTTAGCAACAATTAGTTTCTACAACAAAAAATTAGTAAAAACTTAACCAAGATTCCACAATTATCGACTATTCCCTCCCCCTAATCAGAACGAAACATTGTCCTCAATGTTTTAAAGGAAAAAAGTAGAGTTTAGAAGACATCACCTGGGTGGTGCAACACAGAAGAAAATATTTACAGGCGGAGAGTTAAATCTAATTTGTACTTCTTACTGCGGCTACTGTTACCATCATTATTTGGACGCTCTAACACAAAGGTCCAGGGGTCTGGCTCCGGTCGATAAGCTTGTAACAAATCAAGTAGCTCATTAGCTATGTGAGCACAAATAAAAAGGTTTTTGGCATTGGAAGGAACGAAATAGTTTTTTATTGCATGGTTTCTCGTGAACAGTAACGTGGACAGTACCGTACATGTGAACAGTGCCATTTTTCCTTTTATGCTTCTCCTAAGGTTTTTGACCATCTTGAGTTCAAAAGTGATGTTCGTTTTGCCATCTGATCTCTCGTTTATTGTGAAATGACTATGATGCCCCTAAAATACATAAAATACTTAATTAAAATAAAACACACGGAATTAAATCAAAAGAAGGTTAAATACATAAAAGTAAGGGTGTTAGTAAAACTTGAAGTGTAAAATGACGATTTTCTCCTTTATAAATATACATTTTCTAACACTCAACAATAACCATAAAAGTTTTTGCTTTTTTCATCTTAACCCCCCAAACAAATTTCTATCAACATTAGCCATAAAAAAACCTTTGAGACCAAAATACCCCTCTCTCATCTCTCCCCTAACAATCTCTCTTTCACTCATCTCTCCCAAACTGAAGAAACTCTCATAGTCGGCGGCGACAACAGCCCTCGTCGGCGGCGGCTCCATCTCTCATCGGCATCCGATTAACCATCTACAGCCTTCAACAAAACCTAAGTTAGTCATTTTATTTATATTTCATTAATTTAAAATGAAATTTTAGAATAATAGTGGCTGTAGTTTGAGAATAATGGTGGTGGTGTTTGTGGTGGTGGTTGTTGTTTTGGGAGTGTAGAACCGCTGCCCAGCGAAGGGCGCTAGAGCGCACGCGCCGCTCGCCCAAGCGACGGGCGCTAGCTCGCGCCCGTGCTGTCGCACCAATTTTTGGTGCGACATCACGACCTGTCACACCAAATTACAGTGGGTTTAATATTTTTTTTCCGTCAAGTCAATTTATTTTATTTTTGTTGTAAATACAATGTAATAATGTTATAAATATTACAGATACATGGCGAAATCAGAATCATCGGATATCGAAGTAGGCATGATGTATTTTCGTTATGCCGATCACTTTCCGGGTCGAATTTCGAGCATGTGTAATTTATCTTTGGTCGTAAAAGCCATCGAGGAAAAATTAACAAAGTGGCAGTTGAATCTATTCAAGAAGGATATATTTGGACATTTCTTGGAGTGTCGAAGCTTTCCATTTAGTGGGGTAATTTTGCACAATCTTTTACTGAGGCAAGTGGCCCATAAAGAAGATAGCCGTGAGGATCAGTTATGGTTTCAAATTGGTGAGCATTTGATTCGCTTGTCAATTATAGAATGGTGCTTGGTTACTGGACTTTCATATGGTGTTGATACCGAACTAAGAAATAACAAAATGGTGCATAGGCTACGGAATACGTATTTTGGTGGTGTGTATCGCAAGATTAATCTTAAGGAATTCGATACATTATTTAAGAAGTTGAAATTCGAGGAAATGGACGATATAGACGCATTAAAGATTGCGTTCTTTTATTTTGCGGACAGAGTACTAAATGCAAGAAAAAATCACTGTCAAATTAATTTTGATTGGCTTAACGAAGTTGATGATATAGAGTACTTCCGAAACCGTCAATGGAGTCTTTTGTCGTGGGAAATGATATACGAGAGTCTTGACGATGCACTGTTCGAGAAAGACAAGAAATTTAAGACGACTCGGTTGAAAAACCCATATCATAACTCGGTTGTAAAGAGTATATATATGTTGGTTGCTTCGAATTTGTATAGATTAGATGAGAAATTTTAGAGTACATTAAAGATATTATATTTAATTAATACATATATGCTATGCATATTTTTATTAAATATGTTTGATGTGTTCTAAAATCACTTCAAATGGAGACAAATGGAATATAAAAGTACCCAAATAGATGGATGTATGTAAAGGATAAATTGTCATTCCCCTCTCTCTGCCTCTAATTGATATCGGGCTGCTCACTTGAAAGACAAGATAAAAATTGTAAAAAATGTCTCTTATAACATTTTTCTTGTCAAGTTGACCCAGCAAAGGGAAATTTGTAGAGTTTGAACGGCCAAAAAGATATGTAAAGAGTATATAAATGTTGGTTAATTGTGAAAATAGTAAAACTTTTATGGTTATTTTTATAAATTTTCCAAATAGAAACTTAAGCTTCTAAGTTTTTTCTGTTATAATTTTTGAAAACAAATTTTACATATGTGCATGACACAAGAAGTGAAGTAGAACGCTAAACTGATAATAATAAATTGATGCCGAGAATATACGGGTCTATACTATATACTATACGTGTGTCGATTATACCGACACGCCACATCACGTGAGTGGCACCCACGCTCGTGTTAATACCTGCTTTTTATTTATTTATTTTCTTTTTGAAGAAATACCTGCTTTTAAGAAAAAACAGAAAGATATAAAATAAGAAACCCAAACCATGCTTCCCCACCAAACGCGCCGTCAACGCCCAACCTTAAAACCAGCTAAAACCAACACTTAGGGGACTCGCCTTCCCAACTAATCTCCCTACAACCACTCATATTTCAACACGTCAGCATCCTCATTACAACGGCCCACCCTACTTGGGACTCTCTTTTCCTTTTTGCTCACGTGCCTGTTTCCTCTGCCAAATCGTGACGTGGCGTTGTTTCGCTCGCCCATGCAGTTAAATTCTATTTTTAGTTCTTTTTGCATTAGATTATTTTCATTATCCTTTCTTTTAATTTTTTAAAAAATTTTTTATTTTTATTTTTATTACCGGTGCCTATAAAAACAAAACCAAAACAACATTCAATTTCCCTTCTCGTGTCTCCATTTTTTAAAAAATTAAAAAATGAGGCCAACATCAGCAGCAACACAACAATGCAATAACGATAACAATAATAATCAAAATAATAATAATAACAATAATAATTCTCCGCCATTGAAGATCAATAAAGACTCACATTTCATCAAGAAATCGTCGGCGTCGGCGTCGGCGTCGGTGTCATTGCCGCCGTCGCACCGGCATCCAGTGATCATCTACACGCATTCGCCGAAGATCATACACACGCACCCGCGAGACTTCATGGTACTGGTGCAGAAACTCACCGGATTGTCGCGATCGAGCGACGATAACTCGACGGAGAAATGCAATGGATCGTCGGAGGAGGAGAATAATGATAGCAACAACAACAATATTAAGAGCTGTAAGATCGTCGGAATGGACGACGAGTCGACGTCGGTGATAACGACGGATGAGAACTGCAGCGGAGGAAACATCGACGACGGTCAGGTGAATTCTTGTTTTGTTCCGCCGCCGATATTTGAGCCGCCGAATCCATTTTTTACGAGTAATATTCCAGTGTTTACGCCGAATTCTGCAGATTTTTTGTGCTCGAATCATCAGCAGTTTTATAATTACGCAGCTGATTCGTTGCTTTTCTCGTCGAATATCAGAGGGGCAATTTCGTCAACACATCCGGCAGCAGCTGAAGGCATGAATGATTTTCGTGAATTTTAGAGTTTTTCTTTTTAAAAATTTTGGAGGCATACATATTATTATAATATTATTTATATTATAATATATTAACTATTAAATTCATTCATTCATTCATTCTTTCTTTAGGTGAACTCTTTTGATTTGTTTTTGATGATAATAAGGGTTCAATTAAATTAATTAAGTTATTAGATAGCATTTTTTTTCCCCTTCAGGAATAAAGTTTTACAGAACAATGTTTGTTTGTTGAGCCTTTTATTATTTCACTTGATGGTAGTCATGGAAGAAAAAAAATTTTTTGTTTATTTGCGTAGCTTTCTTATTCAAAATATATCATTGTAATTTTTTTGAAATCATATATGCATAAGATGGGGACTCTTTGTTTTTTTTTTTTTTTGGGTTCTAGTTCAAAATGTTTCTGATCTCTTTCTTTTCTGCATGATTTTTTTTTTGGGTAGTATGTGAAATATATGTGAAGACTAATAATGTTCATTACTCAAAAAAAAAAAGAAGGATATTGTCAACGATTCCTCACTTGAAAGACAGAATAAACTTTTATAAAAAATGTTCTTTAACATTTTTCCTGTCAACTTGAACCGGCAAAGGGACGTGTGGATTTTGAATGGCCAAAGGGAGAGTAAATACATGTTGGCTGTCTAGAATCTGTCAAAAATGAGAGGAGAAGTTTTAGATTACATTTACATCATAAGTTTATAATTTATTAATGCATATATATTATGTGCAGTTTAATTAAATAAAATTATTAATTATATAATAATTTTTTAAAATAAATGCACCTATGATATATATGCATTAATTAGGTGTAATACTTATAATGTGTTTTAAAATTTCTCAAATAAAAAACTGATGGAGTATAAAAATGCGTAAATAGTTGGACGTACGTAAAGAACAAAATTGTTATTTTATAGTTACAAATTTTATTACCAAGATTTGAAGTGCTATAGTTTCTAAGGAAAATCATCGCTCATTAAAAGTTATAACTTTTCATGATTCGGAGTCCTACTTGGAAGCTTCCCATGCTTTTGCTCTCTCCTTTTTTTTTTCCCCTCTTCTTCAAAACTACTGTCGATTTATTCAATTGAAAGTCATGATAAAAAATTTTAAAAAAATGCCTCTTTAATATTTTTAATATCAAGTTGACATGGCAAAGGGACATATGCAAAGTTTGAATCTCCAAAGCGATATGTAAAGAGTATATATATGTTGGTTGCCTCGAATTTGTATAGATTAGATGAGAAATTTTAGAGTACATTAAAGATATTATATTTAATTAATACATATATGCTATGCATATTTTTATTAAATATGTTTGATGTGTTCTAAAATCACTTCAAATGGAGACAAATGGAATATAAAAGTACCCAAATAGATGGATGTATGTAAAGGATAAATTGTCATTCCCCTCTCTCTGCCTCTAATTGATATCGGGCTGCTCACTTGAAAGACAAGATAAAAATTGTAAACAATGTCTCTTATAACATTTTTCTTGTCAAGTTGACCCAGCAAAGGGAAATTTGTAGAGTTTGAATGGCCAAAAAGATATGTAAAGAGTATATAAATGTTGGTTAATTGTGAAAATAGTAAAACTTTTATGGTTATTTTTATAAATTTTCCAAATAGAAACTTAAGCTTCTAAGTTTTTTCTGTTATAATTTTTGAAAACAAATTTTGCATATGTGCATGACACAAGAAGTGAAGTAGAATGCTAAACTGATAATAATAAATTGATGCTGAGAATATACGGGTCTATACTATATACTATACGTGTGTCGATTATACCGACGCGCCACATCACGTGAGTGGCACCCACGCTCGTGTTAATACCTGCTTTTTATTTATTTATTTTCTTTTTGAAGAAATACCTGCTTTTAAGGAAAAACAGAAAGATATAAAATAAGAAACCCAAACCATGCTTCCCCACCAAACGCGCCGTCAACGCCCAACCTTAAAACCAGCTAAAACCAACACCTAGGGGACTCGCCTTCCCAACTAATCTCCCTACAACCACTCATATTTCAACACGTCAGCATCCTCATTACAACGGCCCACCCTACTTGGGACTCTCTTTTCCTTTTTGCTCACGTGCCTGTTTCCTCTGCCAAATCGTGACGTGGCGTTGTTTCGCTCGCCCATGCAGTTAAATTCTATTTTTAGTTCTTTTTGCATTAGATTATTTTCATTATCCTTTCTTTTAATTTTTTAAAATTTTTTTATTTTTATTTTTATTACCGGTGCCTATAAAAACAAAACCAAAACAACATTCAATTTCCCTTCTCGTGTCTCCATTTTTTAAAAAATTAAAAAATGAGGCCAACATCAGCAGCAACACAACAATGCAATAACGATAACAATAATAATCAAAATAATAATAATAACAATAATAATTCTCCGCCATTGAAGATCAATAAAGACTCACATTTCATCAAGAAATCGTCGGCGTCGGCGTCGGCGTCGGTGTCATTGCCGCCGTCGCACCGGCATCCAGTGATCATCTACACGCATTCGCCGAAGATTATACACACGCAACCGCGAGACTTCATGGTACTGGTGCAGAAACTCACCGGATTGTCGCGATCGAGCGATGATAACTCGACGGAGAAATGCAATGGATCGTCGGAGGAGGAGAATAATGATAGCAACAACAACAATATTAAGAGCTGTAAGATCGTCGGAATGGACGACGAGTCGACGTCGGTGATAACGACGGATGAGAACTGCAGCGGAGGAAACATCGACGACGGTCAGGTGAATTCTTGTTTTGTTCCGCCGCCGATATTTGAGCCGCCGAATCCATTTTTTACGAGTAATATTCCAGTGTTTACGCCGAATTCTGCAGATTTTTTGTGCTCGAATCATCAGCAGTTTTATAATTACGCAGCTGATTCGTTGCTTTTCTCGTCGAATATCAGAGGGGCAATTTCGTCAACACATCCGGCAGCAGCTGAAGGCATGAATGATTTTCGTGAATTTTAGAGTTTTTCTTTTTAAAAATTTTGGAGGCATACATATTATTATAATATTATTTATATTATAATATATTAACTATTAAATTCATTCATTCATTCATTCTTTCTTTAGGTGAACTCTTTTGATTTGTTTTTGATGATAATAAGGGTTCAATTAAATTAATTAAGTTATTAGATAGCATTTTTTTCCCCTTCAGGAATAAAGTTTTACAGAACAATGTTTGTTTGTTGAGCCTTTTATTATTTCACTTGATGGTAGTCACGGAAGAAAAACAAAATTTTGTTTATTTACGTAGCTTTCTTATTCAAAATATATCATTGTAATTTTTTTGAAATCATATATGCATAAGATGGGGACTCTTTGTTTTTTTTTTTTTTTGGGTTCTAGTTCAAAATGTTTCTGATCTCTTTTTTTTCTTCATGATTTTTTTTTTTTGGGTAGTATGTGAAATATATGTGAAGACTAATAATGTTCATTACTCAAAAAAAAAAAAAAAAGAAAGATATTGTCAACGATTACTCACTTGAAAGACAGAATAAACTTTTATAAAAAATGTTCTTTAACATTTTTCCTGTCAACTTGAACCGGCAAAGGGACGTGTGGATTTTGAATGGCCAAAGGGAGAGTAAATACATGTTGGCTGTCTAGAATCTGTCAAAAATGAGAGGAGAAGTTTTAGATTACATTTACATCATAAGTTTATAATTTATTAATGCATATATATTATGTGCAGTTTAATTAAATAAAATTATTAATTATATAATAATTTTTTAAAATAAATGCACCTATGATATATATGCATTAATTAGGTGTAATACTTATAATGTGTTTTAAAATTTCTCAAATAAAAAACTGATGGAGTATTAAAATGCGTAAATAGTTGGACGTACGTAAAGAACAAAATTGTTATTTTATAGTTACAAATTTTATTACCAAGATTTGAAGTGCTATAGTTTCTGAGGAAATCATCGCTCATTAAAAGTTATAACTTTTCATGATTCGGAGTCCTACTTGGAAGCTTCCCATTCGTTTGCTCTCTCCTTTTTTTGTTCCCCTCTTCTTCAAAACTACTGTCGATTTATTCAATTGAAAGTCATGATAAAAAATTATAAAAAAATGCCTCTTTAATATTTTTATTGTCAAGTTGACATGGCAAAGGGACATATGCAAAGTTTGAATCGCCAAAGGGATATGTAAAGAGTATATATATGTTGGTTGCTTCGAATTTGTATAGATTAGATGAGAAATTTTAGAGTACATTAATGATATTATATTTAATTAATACATATATGCTATGCATATTTTTATTAAATATGTTTGATGTGTTCTAAAATCATTTCAAATGGAGACAAATGGAATATAAAAGTACCCAAATAGATGGATGTATGTAAAGGATAAATTGTCATTCCCCTCTCTCTGCCTCTAATTGATATCGGGCTGCTCACTTGAAAGACAAGATAAAAATTGTAAAAAATGTCTCTTATAACATTTTTCTTGTCAAGTTTACCCAGCAAAGGGAAATTTGTAGAGTTTGAATGGCCAAAAAGATATGTAAAGAGTATATAAATGTTGGTTAATTGTGAAAATAGTAAAACTTTTATGGTTATTTTTATAAATTTTCCAAATAGAAACTTAAGCTTCTAAGTTTTTTCTGTTATAATTTTTGAAAACAAATTTTGCATATGTGCATGACACAAGAAGTGAAGTAGAACGCTAAACTGATAATAATAAATTGATGCCGAGAATATACGGGTCTATACTATATACTATACGTGTGTCGATTATACCGACGCGCCACATCACGTGAGTGGCACCCACGCTCGTGTTAATACCTGCTTTTTATTTATTTATTTTCTTTTTGAAGAAATACCTGCTTTTAAGAAAAAACAGAAAGATATAAAATAAGAAACCCAAACCATGCTTCCCCACCAAACGCGCCGTCAACGCCCAACCTTAAAACCAGCCAAAACCAACACCTAGGGGACTCGCCTTCCCAACTAATCTCCCTACAACCACTCATATTTCAACACGCCAGCATCCTCATTACAACGGCCCACCCTACTTGGGACTCTCTTTTCCTTTTTGCTCACGTGCCTGTTTCCTCCGCCAAATCGTGACGTGGCGTTGTTTCGCTCGCCCATGCAGTTAAATTCTATTTTTAGTTCTTTTTGCATTAGATTATTTTCATTATCCTTTCTTTTAATTTTTTAAAAAATTTTTTATTTTTATTTTTATTACCGATGCCTATAAAAACAAAACCAAAACAACATTCAATTTCCCTTCTCGTGTCTCCATTTTTTAAAAAATTAAAAAATGAGGCCAACATCAGCAGCAGCACAACAATGCAATAACGATAACAATAATAATCAAAATAATAATAATAACAATAATAATTCTCCGCCATTGAAGATCAATAAAGACTCACATTTCATCAAGAAATCGTCGGCGTCGGCGTCGGCGTCGGTGTCATTGCCGCCGTCGCACCAGCATCCAGTGATCATCTACACGCATTCGCCGAAGATCATACACACGCACCCGCTAGACTTCATGGTACTGGTGCAGAAACTCACCGGATTGTCGCGATCGAGCGACGATAACTCGACGGAGAAATGCAATGGATCGTCGGAGGAGGAGAATAATGATAGCAACAACAACAATATTAAGAGCTGTAAGATCGCCGGAAAGGACGACGAGTCGACGTCGGTGATAACGACGGATGAGAACTGCAGCGGAGGAAACATCGACGACGGTCAGGTGAATTCTTGTTTTTTTCCGCCGCCGATATTTGAGCCGCCGAATCCATTTTTTACGAGTAATATTCCAGTGTTTACGCCGAATTCTGCAGATTTTTTGTGCTCGAATCATCAGCAGTTTTATAATTACGCAGCTAATTCGTTGCTTTTCTCGTCGAATATCAGAGGGGCAATTTTGTCAACACATCCGGCAGCAGCTGAAGGCATGAATGATTTTCGTGAATTTTAGAGTTTTTCTTTTTAAAAATTTTGGAGGCATACATATTATTATAATATTATTTATATTATAATATATTAACTATTAAATTCATTCATTCATTCATTAGGTGAACTCTTTTGATTTGTTTTTGATTATAATAAGGGTTCAATTAAATTAATTAAGTTATTAGATAGCATTTTTTTCCCCTTCAGGAATAAAGTTTTACAGAACAATGTTTGTTTATTGAGCCTTTTATTATTTCACTTGATGGTACTCACGGAAGAAAGACAAAATTTTGTTTATTTACGTAGCTTTCTTATTCAAAATATATCATTGTAATTTTTTTGAAATCATATATGCATAAGATGGGGACTCTTTGGTTTTTTTTTTTTGGGTTCTAGTTCAAAATGTTTCTGATCTCTTTCTTTTCTGCATGATTTTTTTTTTTTTTGGGTAGTATGTGAAATATATGTGAAGACTAATAATGTTCATTACTCAAAAAAAAAAAAAAAGATATTGTCAACGATTACTCACTTGAAAGACAGAATAAACTTTTATAAAAAATGTTCTTTAACATTTTTCCTATCAACTTGAACCGGCAAAGGGACGTGTGGATTTTGAAGGGCCAAAGGGAGAGTAAATACATGTTGGCTGTCTAGAATCTGTCAAAAATGAGAGGAGAAGTTTTAGATTACATTTACATCATAAGTTTATAATTTATTAATGCATATATATTATGTGCAGTTTAATTAAATAAAATTATTAATTATATAATAATTTTTTAAAATAAATGCACATATGATATATATGCATTAATTAGGTGTAATACTTATAATGTGTTTTAAAATTTCTCAAATAAAAAACTGATGGAGTATAAAAATGAGTAAATAGTTGGACGTACGTAAAGAACAAAATTATTATTTTATAGTTACAAATTTTATTACCAAGATTTGAAGTGCTATAGTTTTTGAGGAAAATCATCGCTCATTAAAAGTTATAACTTTTCATGATTCGGAGTCCTACTTGTAAGCTTCCCATTCTTTTGCTCTCTCCTTTTTTTTTTCCCCTCTTCTTCAAAACTACTGTCGATTTATTCAATTGAAAGTCACGATAAAAAATTTTAAAAAAATGCCTCTTTAACTTTTTTATTGTCAAGTTGACATGGCAAAGGGACATATGCAAAGTTTGAATCGCCAAAGGGGTATGTAAAGAGTATATATATGTTGGTTGCTTCGAATTTCTATAAATTAGATGAGAAATTTTAAAGTACATTAGAGATATTATATTTAATTAATACATATATGCGATGTATAGTTTTATTAAATATGTTTGATGTGCTCTAAAATCACTTCAATTGGAGACAAATGGAATATAAAAGTACCCAAATAGATGGATGTATGTAAAGGATAAATTGTCATTCCCCTCTCTCTGTCTCTAATTGATATCGGGCTGCTCACTTGAAAGACAAGATAACAATTGTAAAAAATGTCTCTTATAACATTTTTCTTGTCAAGTTGACCCAACAAAGGGAAATTTGTAGAGTTTGAATGGCCAAAAAGATATGTAAAGAGTATATAAATGTTGGTTTCTCATAATTTGTAGAATTTCGAGGAGAAAATTTGAAATACGTATTATATCTAATTAATACATATGTGCTATGTGTAGTTTAATTAAATATAATTATTAATTATATGGTGATTTAAAAAAACACATATAATATATATGTATTAATTAAGTGTAATACCTTTGAAGTCCTCTAAAATCTCTCAAATAAAAAATAGATAGAGTATAAAAATATGTAAATAGATGGATCTACATAAATGATAAAATTATTATTTTTTTTTGTAGTTACAAATTTTTATTACAAAAATTTGAAGTGCTATAGATTTCAATAAAAATAACCGCTGGTAAAAAGATATAAAAAAACTTTTCATGGCACAGATTTCTACTTGGAAACTGTATTCCCCTCCCCCCCCGGCCCCCCCCCCCCCCCCCTCTCTCTTCGTAAAACTGGTGTCCTTTTATTTAATTGAAATACAAGATAAAAAATTATATAAAATGTCTATTTAACATTTTTCTTGTCAAGTTGACCTGGCAAAGGGACACGTGTGGAGTTTGAATGGCTACAGAGATATGTAAAGAGTATATATATGATGGCTGTTTAGAATTTATAGAAATTAGAGGATAAATTCTAAAGTACATGAAAGGTATTATATCTAATTAATGCATGTATATTATGTATAATTTAATTAAATATAATTATTAATTATATGGAATGAATACATGACATATATGTATTATATATACGACATATAGATTCCAATGAAAATCGTTGCCGATAAAAAGGTGTATAATAGCTTTTTATCGGCAATGATTTTCTAACTTGATTCTTTATCAGTTCATTGCAAAGGTCAAATTTCTTTTTCAACTCCATAGCACATTATGATGGTAAAAACAGTGATTACAATCAATTATATATGTGCTTTAGAATTTGAATCTTAATAGTTGTTAATTACTTTGTATCAACCTACCTCACGGGCTGTTAACTTGATAGAATCCTAGAATGTTGGAAGCTTATAACTAATAATTTTGAAATTCAATTATATTGTACTTATTTTTTTATTTGAAGTTCAGTCTGCATATAATTTAAAATGGCGACCAAAATGTAAGGAAAAAAAAAGAAATACACAGTTTTTATAATTATTTATTTAATATTTTATTTTAATAATATCATGCTAGTTTTATTTGAAGCTAATTTATTAATTGAATTTTAATGTGAAGTCATTAATTATCTCACTCCTTAAATTAAAAAAATAAAGAGTTAGATATTAGTATTTAGTTTTATGTCAAAATTTTTAACTTGAGACAGCCTACCTATTTATTAATTATTTAAATTATTTATAAATTTGAAACCATCTGAATTTATATGTGAAAATTTTAAAACATTTAATATTTTAGAATTTCAGTATACAACAGGGAGTTTAGAGTTAATTACCAACCTCTACATCCTAACGTTCAACTCTCTCGCTCGCTCTCTCCCTATATATAACGGGGACGCGCTAAAACGACCACCCACTCTCAGCTTCCTTTATATACACAGCTCTCTCTTGTTTTGCGTACGCAACTCTCTTGTTTATGTTCGATGAAAATGGCGCCGGGAAAGGGAAAACTGAAAATCGAAATCAAGAAAATAGGGAAGCAAAAAGCGAGAATGGTTACTTTTTCAAAACGACGGCAAAGCCTTTTCAAAAAAGCCCAAGAATACGCTAACATCACCGGCTCTCAGATCGCCGTTCTTGTTTTCTCACCGGCCGGCAACCCGTACGTTCATGGGTCACCGTCATTTGACGCCGTTATTGACAAATTCTTGAGCGTTAACGGCGGCGCAAGCAGCAGTGGCCAAGTGGGTGTCCATCACAATGAAGCCGATGTGTGCCGCGGATTCTTGATGGTTCTGGAAGACAAGATCAAACGGTGTCGGAGTGCGGAGGATTTGTCGGCGGTGAAGGCGGAGTTGGAGGAAGTGAGAGTGAAGGTTTTGCAGAGACTTAAGCATATTGAAGAAGACGAATTCGTCACTTCTTTGCTCAATTGTTGATTCAATTTTGATGCTGGACATTAATTAAATTAGGGTTTTGCTTCGATCAACTGATAGTTGATCAAGATTCGATTTTTTTTTTTTTTTCCGTTGGGTATATATAGTTTACATTAGGAGATTTTTAGGGTTTACAAAATGATTTTTTTTTTTTTTATTGGCTTACAAATTGCAAAAGTACCAAACCCTTTCACAAGCACTGGCTCACAAATCACAATTCTGGCAGCAGTAGTGTCTTTTGCTTACTATCGACCTTGGGCATCTCCGTAGCCAAAACTCGCAAGTGAAAGAAACAAATAACAAGCTATTTATTATTAGAATTATTTTTGAAATTAGAAGTTTCTAATATTATAAACCCAATGTTTGAGATTTGACCGATTATGTGGAAATTACTATTAGACCAGAGCCTTAATTTTGAAGATGAGGCTTGGAATGATGAAATATAAACCCAAAAAAAAAAAAAAAAAAAAAAGGTAGCTGTTACTAAGGCATCAAAGAAAAGGTTAAAAGAAGTTGATGGAAACAAAATGCAACTCAAATCTATTAATCTAACCAAGAAAACGGTCTCTGCCTTAGGGTACAAGTGGTTGGTAGAATGAAGTTGGCAATGAATGGCCTTGCAAAAGAGGAGTAGTCCATCTCAGTGGCAAATGAACTGAAAAGGATAATGCATGTGTCTGGCTAACTAAAGGGTAATGGCAAATGAACTGAAAAGGATAATGCATGTGTCTGGCTAACAGGCTCATGTGACTTACAAAATGTGACTCATGTGTCTGGCTAACTGGCTCATACTAGCTTGTTATTTGTTATTAAACAAATAACAAGCTAATATGTTAGATCATGCGTGCTTTTTTTGTGCTTGGTTTGATTATTATTCTTTTAAAGAAGAAGGATCATGTGTTGTTTTTGTGATTTACTTAGTTTCTAATATATCTTCAGTTAAGAAAATAGAATGGAGTCTTCTTGTTGCCTTTAAATTAAATTAGTATTTTGTTTGATTAAGTTATTGTGAGGCTTTGATTGAGATTTTGTTACTTTATGTTGTGAATGGATGAGTTTATAGATCTATGCCGGACAATTGTTTGATAAATTGTCTAAAAGAAAAAGAATTTGGTGCTTTGCTTCACTAATTGTGGCCTAGAAATTATTACTGCATGTAGAAGTATTTCCAATCCGTAGTTGACTTTACATTAAGAAAAAATTATCCTAATTGAATGAATAACTTGCGTTGGTTTTCGCTTCATCAATTCAGTGCAGCAATGAATCCTCTTATATATGCATATAATAGAGGCAAAATGAAAAAAAAAATTCCACAAAAATTCGGTAAATGGAAATATTCTAATAATTGCGTTCTGTGTCTAGCTTATTTCATTTCATCGTAATGCATTTACTATCATAAAAAAGAAGACACAAAAAATGGCCAGGCACCTCCCTACAGCTAGCCGTCTCCCATCATGATCCTGCCCTCAAACAATCAGCCCCTGGAAACTTATCATCATGTCATGTGAGTCGCTGTGATTAATTATCATTCAGTTGCCAATATATTTACTGCCCTTGTTAACAAAGAACATAAGTATTGGTAGAAAGCGTTTTCTACTGCAGGTTGAAATCACATCAGCCCAGGAACCAGTAACCTACATATGCACATGACACAAATCTGGATTACAGAAAGGAAAATTATACAAGAAATCAAAAAAAGAAACAAAAGAAATTTCAGCACCCTCTGAATATACCTCCACATTTGAGTCACTATGCTGAACATTATAATGTTCATCATGCTGATCATCAGACAGAAAGCAGACAGAATATCGTCGATCATAAGAGAGGCAAACCTGGAAAAATGAAAGATAAAACTTTTAATTGCAACATGAGCACGCAGCTTCAATTTATAACTTGAGGAGGTTCAAGCACATGAAATTTACCATTGAAGCGACGAAATATGTGTAATCAGGCAGGTATCCTTGAAATATCTTGCTTAGATCCAACTCATTAGAGAGAGCACTCAATGTCGTTGATATATTTTCTAAACTCTCGTCAACTCCCTGCCAATCTATAAGTGATATGAAGACCTGTGGAAGACGCCGTGGAGCACACGAGATACGGTTTAGTTGTCCGCAGCCACAAGTCATTTTCCCACCCATCCCCGTCAACTCTAAAAGCTGTTTACCAGACATATCCCTGTGGTCATTCTGGGTTAAAAGGACAATGCTCAAATCATCAGAAACAGAGACTAAAAACATTTGTGTTCCAAAAAATAAATGGAGACTTTGTCAATGAAGTATACCAACTCAACCTACCTTCCACCTTCTGAGATCGTATGCGGATATAGTGAGATAAAGGAGAGTAGACTTCTCATATCCCGATCTAATATGACAGTTGGTGCATTCTATACTTTCCAAAACATCCATTCCAAATATTCTATGCACCAAACAATGGGAGCTTGTACAAGCCAAACGGCCCATGTACACGTCTTCTGGTTTGTCATCAGAATTAACGTCATTAAATGACTGGTGGAGAGCTTGGAAGATAACAAGAAGGAATAGAGAAGCATGCTTCACTGGTCCCTGGAAAGTAGGCATTTGAATGAGGGATAGTATATAGATACAAAGGAAGGAACCAACATAAAGACAACAAAGAACAGCAATGGCTTATATATCATTTCAAGTTCTGCAGTTTTGTGGAGGTGAAAATTTTTCAAAACTGGAGACTGATTTGCTACAAACCTCCTGGAAGTTTTTTCGAGTACCGTAGCAAGTGCTCAGAGCAATTCTTAATTCAGTGGGATCAACAGCTTCTCCGCGATTCTTGGCAGCAATTATGCCAAAAAAGGCACAGACAATGCAGGGATCTTCATCGTGCTCTTCAACTTTATCTAATAACTTTTTACATTCCTCTTGAAATTCTCGTAGGTTCCATAGGGACTGCATTACCACATAAAAGAAAAAAAAAATATTCAGGAGTGACAGAAAGTGAAACAAGAAGTGACCATCTTTCCAGTAGCAGATGACAGAAAATCATCTGGTTATGGAATGATAACCCATCATTCCAGTAGTATGTGACAGAAAACATTTGGTTATGGAATGATAACCTGTATAATCGTATATAGAATGCTATTAGCAGCTTCTTTTCCAAGTCCAGTTCCAAGCAAATTGACATTGAACCTAGCCTCATGCTCAAGTTGAAGCTGATAGTTCACATTTTCTTCAAGCAATTTTTTGTCGGCCGCAATCGATTGTTGCAGATCATCAGCTCTTTCATCCTTCTCAGAATTTGGATTGTCATTGTTAACCAAGAACAGAAGTACTGGTAGTAAGCGTTTTCTGCTGCAGGTAGAAATCACATCATCCCAGGAGCCAGTAACCTACATATGCACATGACACAAATCTGGATTACAGAAAGGGGAAAAAAAAGGAATATATATATATATATATAAGAAATCACAAAAAAAAAAGGGAATCTCAGCACCCTCTGAACGTACCTCCACATTTGATTCACTATGCTGAACATAATGTTTATCATGCTGATCATCATAAAGAAAGCAGACAGAATGTTGTCGATCACTAGAACAGCAAACCTGGAAATGAATGACAAAAAACTTTTAATTGCAACATGAGCACACGGTTTCAATTTATAACTTGAGAAGGTTCAAGTACATGAAATTTACCATTGAAACGATGAAATATGTGTAATCAGGCACGTATCCTTGAAATAACTTGCTTACATCCACCTCATTAGATAGAGCACTCAAGGTTGTTGATATATCTTCTGAACTCTGGTCACCTCTCGGCCAATATATAACTGCAATTTCAATCCATATGTAACTTAAGAATAACTAAATTGTTGATCATATGACAATTTGTCTGCTTTTTAATGACAATTGAGATCTAGCATACTGGCTGTCAAGACATGTGGAGGACACCAAGGAGCACGGTTAATAAGGTTTAGTTGTCCGCAGCCACAAGTCATTCGCCCAATTATCCCCACCAGCTCTAAAAGCTCTTCATTAGACATATCCCTATGTTTATTCTGAGTTAAAAGGACAATGCCCAAAACATCAAAAACAAGGACTAAAACATCTGTATTCCAAAAAAATAAGTGGGGACTTGTCAATGGATAATTCCAACTCAACTTACCGCAAGGACTCTGAGTTTGTCTGCATTTAGAGAAAGAACAAGGTGAGTATTCTTTCGATATCCCGATCTAATGTGACAGTTGATGCATTCTATACTTTCAAAAAGATCCATTCCAAATATTCTATGCACCAAACAACTAGAGTTTATGCAATCCAAACTCCCCTCGTACATGTCTTCTGGTTCGTCATCAGAATTAACAGCATAAAATGCCACGTGAAGAGCTTTCAAGATAACTATAAGGAAAAAAGAAGCATCCTTCACTCGTCCCTGGAAAGGAAGCATTTGAATGAGGGTAGGTATTAAGGAACCAACCGAAAGACAATAAAGAACAGCAACGGCTTATATATCATTTCAAGTTCTGCATTCTCATGGAGGTGAATTTTTTTTTAAAACTCAAGACTGATTTGCTACAAACCAATTGCAAGTTGTTTTGGTTCCAGTGGCAGTAGCTCAAAGCAATTCTTAATTCAGTAGGATCAACAGCTTCTCTGCGATTCTTGGCAGCAAATATGCCAAAAAAGGCACAGACAATGCAGGGAGTTCCAACGTGCCTATGATCTGCATCTAATTTCTTCTTGCATTCCCCTTGAAATTCTCGTAGGTTCCATAGGGACTGCATTACCACATAACAGAAAAACATTTCAGCAGTGATAGAAAAAGAAACAAGAAGCGACCATCATTCCAGCAGCAGATGACAGAAATTCATCTAGTTGTCGAATGATAACCCATCATTCCAGCAGTATACGACAGAAAACATTTAGTTATGGAATGAAAACCTGTATAATCATATATAGAAAGCTATTGGCAGCTTCTTTTCCAAGTCCAGTTCCAAGGATGTTGACATTGAGCCTAGCCTCATGCTCAAATTGAAGCTGATACTTCATATTTTCTTCAAGCAATTTTTCGTTAGCCGCAATCGATTGTTGCAGATCATCAGATCTTTCATCCTTCTCAGAATTTGGATTGTCACTGAGCACAGGTGAAACATCTCAGACTCTACTTAAATTGAAAACAATTCAATACCAAATTAGGGACTAACTTTTGAACTGCTTTCTCCTGAGGAAGCGAGGGCCGCTGAATATATACAGTTTCCGTAGGCTGCTTAATATCTCCAGTTTCCGTAGGCTGCTGAATATCTCCAGTTACCGTAGGCTGCTCAATGTCTTCAGTTGCCGAAGGCTGCTCAATATCTCCAGTTTCCGTAGGCTGCTGAATATCTCCAGTTGCCGTAGGCTGCTCAATGTCTTCAGTTGCCGAAGGCTGCTCAATATCTCCAGTTTCCGTAGGCCGCTGAATATCTCCAGTTTCCAAAGGCTGCTCAATGTCTCCAGTTGCCGTAGGCTGCTCAATGTCTCCAGCTGCCGAACGCTGCCCAATGTCTCCAGTTGCCTAAAGTACAAAAATTTCAGCTTACTTCAAACAATTTATAAACAGAACAACTTACTCGGCAGCAAAAACAAGAAGATCACAGTTCAGAAACCAAACCCTAAAATCCATAGCCTCTCCCTGATCTTTCCTTTTCTTGTTCTTGTTCTTCTTCTTGTTTTTGGATTTTCTTTGTGTTTGTCCTTTATTATCAGGCTCCTCTAAAAGTTTTTCTGTTTCATTGTACTTCTTCTCAGCCTTCTCGGTCACAACCGATTGTTGCTGATCATCAGCTCTTTCATCCATCTCGGAACTTAGATTGTCACTGAGCACAGGTGAAAACATATCAGACTCTACTGAAAGTCAAAATACTTCAATACTAAATAAGGGACTAACTTTTGAACTGCTTTCTCCTGAGTAAGCGAAGCCTGCTCGGTATCTCCAGTTTCTGAAGGCTGCCCAGTATCCCCAGTTTCCAAAGGCTGCTCAGTATCCCCAGTTTCCGAAGGCTGCTCAATGTCTCCGGTTGCCTACAGTTAAAAAGAAAAAAAATCAGCTTGCTTCAAACAAATTAGACTTACATGACAGCAGGGGGAAAAAAGGGAAGATCACAGTTCAGAGACCAAACCTTAAAATCCTTAGCCTGTCCTTGACCTTTCCTTTTCTTGTTCTTATTCTTGTTCTTCTTGTTTTTGGATTTTCCTTGTGTTTGTCCTTTATTATCAGGCTCCTCTGAACTTTTTTGAATTTCATTTAACTTTTCATTTAACATCTTCGCATCCTCCTCATCAATATGACATTCTAGTCGTGACTACAGAGCACAGAATTTCACCATGTGAAGATGTAGTATAAACATCAAAGGCAAAAAAGCATTAAGAAAACTGAGAGATTCGAGCACAAACCTTGATAAATGACTTTAACATGGGCAGCAAAATTAACCGATAGTCATAAGCAGATATCTGTCCTAGATGCAGGTTGAATAGCCTCATGCTGACAATGCTTCTGATTATCGTTACAGTTTTTAGAGTCATCTGTGAGATTGAAAATGTTCAGGCAAATGAGAACGAAATAGCATTATAATTAAAGAATCCTTCAGCTGAAGGAATAAAAGCCGATGGTACTCACATCATTTCCCAGTTGATCTCTCCACGATATAATTTTTTCTTCTACGTAGTCATCTGATTGATTTAAGTTTTCGTGCACTCTTGACGTGTTTTCAAACTGATAAGCAGTCACAGGTTGTTCTGTTTCCAGCACATTCAGAATAAAATCTAACTCAAACTGATAAGCTGCATCATCATCATCAAATTGATTGATGACATCAATAATCTCTTCTAGCTCTGTTTGCCGTTCTCTGAGAAGGGATTCAAAAGTTTTCCTCACATACTCTGGATTTTCCTCCCTTCGCTCAGTCTCTTCAGCACATATACCATTCACTGCCAATAGTGCATCCATTTTTTCTGAAAGCTTGCTTCTTTCCTCATACGCTCTCACAAACTTTGAACGTTCCACTTTAAAGGACTCAAACATCTTAACTCTTTGCCCTTTATTAGATTCTCTTAGACTTGCCCATAATTTTAATGGTTCCCCAACCTCTTGGCCCACATATAACCATGACATTACATCAGTACCACAAGACAGTATGCCATCCAAAATCAGATTCGATGAGTTGTTGTCAAATACAACAGCCTCTTTGAAATCAGAAGTCTTTGCACCAGTTAGTTGTTCATCTGTGTCTTCACTTAAAGTACCAGACACATGCTGTAATTTATGGATGATGCTGTTAAGTTCTGAAGATTCCAAAAAGCAAACTAGCTTAAGTGTTTTTGGGCCTAGATTCTTCAACAGTGAATCAGAAAATCTAGTCTCAAGCATGGCAACGGCATTCTGTATCACGTCATCAATATCGGCTTGCACAAGAAAATTGTACCTGAGAAGAAATTGAAACGTGCTACGAAGACTCTCAAGAAGTGCAATACGTTTGTTATCATCACTTAATGGCCAATCTTTGGGTGCTATAGATGATGCTTCCTCATCACTTTCACTTCCCATCTGTTTAGTGAGTGGGACATCTTCATCAGAAAAACCTTTATGCTCATCTTGACCCTTTTCTGCACACCTGCCACTGTCATCCGGATTACAAGATTCTGATTTGGATTCGTTTTCCAAAATCTTGATTGCTTCTGCTGTATCAACAGGCTTCCACTCACCATTAACAATCATCTCATGTGAAATCTCATCGACTCGTTTTGGAAGGATTGATGCCAGATCATGATGAATTCTCAAGTCATGAGAATCACAGAGGTGCTCCATGCAAGACTGCCAGTCACCAAACTTCTCCGAACAATCGCAACACTCCCAAAACTTCCATTCTCCCTGCGCCTTAGCAAATTTAATAGCTTCCGAAAGAAGATCCTTCTCCTTGCGATCTGTCAAATGTTTTTCGAGCTCTTCTCTTTTCACTCGAAATAAACTTCTTTTTTGCTCAGCACTCATTTCATTGTTCCAGAAAGATCTTGCATTGTTTGCTTTTTCAAAATTGGCCATAAATTTATCAGCAAATTGTTTCTTTTTTCTCTCTTCTAGCTTTTCCCGCATAGGATTTTGCTCCATTTCCTCCTTCTCTGGCAAATTCCCGAGTCTCGCAAGCTGGTTTTTAATCTCAACTACCTTTTTTTCTGCTGCCTTTGCACTTTCCTCGATCATTTCAACTGAACTGATGGCAGCCCACCTTTTCTTCCTCTCACTTTTCTTGATCAACTCCCTCAATTCTTGCTTTGTTTTCTCAATTTCCCATTCTTGGCTCGGATCTTTGAAAACGAAAGAAGATCTTTCAGGCTCCCTGGGATTCTCGATTCTTAACGCCCTGTTACATTCCTGAATCACCTGGTCATATTCTCCGTTGAATCTTGCCAAATCATACAGCGTACAGGCACAAAAGTAAGCTATTGTGGTGGAATTCGAGCATTGAACCGATGCTTCGAGAGCAGAGATGGCTGCATCTTGGATGAATTTCTTGTTTGTGTCATCATCGTATTTATTTCCCAAAACGATTTTGTAGAGTATAAAGGCTGTGGCGTGGTGGTAAAAAGGACATTTTTCGTAGCGTGACCGAGAATTTTTGATGCATCTCAAGGTTCCAACGTAGTCTCTTTCGTCATATGCTGCAATGGCAGCCCTGCCATCGGTGGTGGTATGGAACGGTGGCGGCGGCGGCGGCAGCGGTTGTTTTCTTTTACCTTTCTTGCTCATTTCGGGGATGGGTTTCTTGTTTTTCTCGACAGAGAATTAGTAGTGCTTGTAAGTGTTTCTTTTTCTTTTTCTGCTTGAGAAAATGGAGGCTTCTCTTGCTTATGGAGGGAAAATAACGGTCGAGGGCAAGTTGGGAAATCCAAAAAAAGTCAACTGATATTCTGATAGTCAGTTGGAGAAGCTGTTATAAGTGTTTGTTAAGCAAGAAAGAAATGGCGGGAAATCTTCTTGGTGTGAAGTTGAAGCCCATCAAGCCCATAATTGCCGAGCCCGCGAATAAATACGACATCATCATGTGTATTAGGCCCACGAAGGCTTGAGCAATCCCATTTTTGAGCAGTTTCCGTCGTGTCAGTTTCCATCAAGCCCATAATTTTTCCAACAGTTTCCGTGCCGCCAGCCGGGGCTGCATGATCCCGTATGCACGTGATTATCCAATAAACTAACTCCATTTTGAGCCCCCAATTAAGAAGATTATGCCTTAAAAAACCTACCAAACACGCAGCTAGATTCGCTAAGGCACGAGAGAACAGAATCAAATGAATAATTGACGGGTAGCTTTGAAGAGGAGGGAGTTTTTGAAATATATGGGTGCGTGTAATAACCCTTGACTTTAAAACCAAGAACTTTCAGCTAAAGAGTAGCTTTTATGAAAATTTAATTAATTGAAATAACTAAAACCGAAATTTTATGTAAATTGAAGATTAACTAAGTTTGTGACTCGTTCAATTAAGTCAAATATTAAGCCCGGCAAATTTTTCTATCTTTTTTCTTTTCCCAATTACCCTAAACTTTTTCGGCATCATAAAATATATTATTTGCTAGTTAGCTACTTGGACTTGATTTTTCTATTAGCTAATTAAAGTCTAATTACAGTCTAGTTCAAGTAATAATTACAATTGGGCAAAATTGTAACGCTGGCTTACCTGACCTACATCTTCCATTAATAAGGCAGTATTCCAATCAACACTGGGAAATTTGATACGTCCCATTCAATAGGTCGGTTGGGCAGATTCTTTTAGAATTTTGAAGAATATTTCATCTCTTGCAGTGTTAAATCTTATCCTTAAATCACAGGCTATGACTATGAGCTTGGAGAACTTACATTCTGGACTCTTGGTTTTATTGTTCTACGGTTTCTAGTAAATACAGCCTTATAAATCTAAAATCTAACTGCAAAGGTGCAATTTGAAGAACTACATCAGAATGGCTCTTATTCCACTTGCAAGTACAGAGTCAAGGAAGTATGCACGCAGAAGGTCAACAACCAGTCCACATATAACAGTTTTACAGTCATTAGTTTGCAGGGATGTCGTCCAGACACTTCACTTTAATTTTCTTGAGCCTTGCTGCAGCATCTCTCATGTATATACTCTGCTCAGGTGAGTCCGTGCAACAATCCAATGCCAAATGCATGATGCTTAATAAACAATCCATTTTGGCTCCAAAAGCTTGCTCCTCTCATATCAAATTTGTTTCAACAACTGCAGTCAATTCATGAGGTAATGATTACTTTACCCACTTCTTTAAACTCATTGCTCCGGGAAACATTTCATCTGTGGGCTTCTTTCTCATAAAAGTTTCCATAAATAGAATACCATAACTACGGACATCGCTTCTGCCTGAAACAGTTCCCTTTGATCCGTATTGTGCATTTTTTAAATTCAATTGAATAGAGGTAAGCAAATGAACTTTAAATAATAATGAACCCAGCCTTTGCATGAGCTTGAGAAAAGAGCAAGTGTTGCATCATAAATTTGAAATTAGACTTGAAATATTACCTAGCGCCATATAACCAATTGCAACGACTGGTTCGTGTCACATAATAATCTCCTTCACCTAAGAGTTTGGAAATGCCAAAGTCACTCACATGTGCCACCATATTTTCATCGATTCAAGAGAATGTTGCTAAGCTTCAAATCACAATGAACCACAAAGTGTTGGTGAATGGCTGTGTTGGAGATATTCAAGAGCTAACCCCACATCTATCATTATATTCAACCTCTTTAGTATATCTAGGAAATAGTTGTGAAAACACAACCAAGGCTTCAAAATTAATATTACAGCAGCTGCTAAGTATCTTTATGAGATTTCGATGAAGAACATTCTTCAGTACTTCGCATTCGGCATTTGTTATGGATTGTTCAGCTGTGTGGCAAATCCAAAATGCTTTGCTCTTTGCACTAAAGCATGATTTGGCCGTGCAATTGCCCTGGTGGAAAAGGTGGATGGTGGGGCTAGTTGTAATTGTGTGAGAGTGGTGGAGAGGCGGTAGAAGCCTACAGTGAGTTGGTATGAAATTGATTACTGATGCTGCTAAGTCAAAATGTGCAGGGATGGGGACTGTGTGTGTGTGTGTGTATATGTATACACACACACACACTTTATACGAATGTACATATCACCTCTCTTTTTGTCTTCCTTTTGTCTTACCAGAATTACACGAGCAGCCGTATGCTGAGCCACCAGTCTCTCAATTGTCGCCTTGTCCATCTTTCTGTGCTTGCTTTCCTTGTGGGGAATATCTTGTCAATATCTCCAAAAACGTAAGTAGGACTATGTATTTACTGCAGAGGATGGGGTACTCCTTTAATTTTAGTACAGGAAGGAAGTTACAGGAATTTGTAGCGGTTCTCTGTGTGGCATTGTAGGTGGTCGGCAATATCTGACATTAACCAGTCAAGATAAGCTGAGCCAGCACCTGGGAACCCCTACCCCTTGCAACATTGGTTAGCCAGCAAGAAAGTGGTAAGATACCTGGAAAACATTATAACCGGCATTCGTTTATATATTTCTAGAGAAGGAAGATTGGAAAATACAGGTTGCTCGAATGCAGACTGGGCCTGTGATTTGGCTGACGGGATGTCCACTAATGGAGCCCGTTGCATATACCTCGGCAATAACCTTATCTCTTCCTCATCTTGAAAGCAAGCATTAGTGGTTGCAAAACCTAGTACATGACTGCAATCCTTATTGGATGAGCTCTGTTATCTCATCAAACTTCCAGTCCTATGCACTGGTGTGACAGTCAGAGTGCTGCTGCCTTAGCCAAGAATTCGGTCTTCCATTGCAAAGACCAAACATATTAAAATGGATGTACACTTTGTTAAAAACAATGTGCTGAAAGGTGACATCATGATGCAGGAAGCATATAAGGTATAATAAATTAGGAAATTTAGATTTTGAGTAAATTTAGTATTTAGTAATTTATTAGAATTTATCTTGTTTTATTAATTTTATTTGAGTTGTATTTGTAATTTCAGTCTAATAAAGATTTTAAATTATTTCTCTTATTCGAGAAGAATTAAGATTAGGTTATTTACTAATTTATATAGGCTTGCTATTCGTAGTTTGTGATAACACTTTTAAATTTCTCATCAATAATATTTACTATTTTCTCAATTGAGATGTTTTTTCTTTTGTAAGAGCCTCATTTCTTGAGTTTTCAAGATTGTATACTAGAACGACATCCAGTATCATTTCTGCACACGTCACATGAGATGCATGATACATACCAACACAGGAGTAGGAAACTAATGTACTTAAGTTGTGTTTGGTATTGAAGTGTTAAGCTGTTGTTGGAAAAAGACTGTAATTATAAAATAAAAATTAATAGTATGTGATAAATATAATTTTTAAATAATAATTTTTATAAAATTAGAAAAGATATAATGAGTTTTTCATCATAAAAGTGTAAAATCAAATCAACTTAACTTTCAAGTTAGAATAGTTAGTATTTACTAAATACTTTAGTGCTATACATTTTAAATTACCCAATTTAATCTCAAACAGGACCTTACTAAGCGAGTCATACTCATATTTCAACCATTTTTGCCGTTATGCTTGCAAGGAATATTAATGAAGCTCATTAGCTACTAATGTGTGCTGATTATCTATCAAGTCGGTTGGAAGATATTTTTAGCTCATCAGCAGCAATTTGTTGACTTTGTAAATAGTGTGTAAAGTTCGTTCGCTTAGAGATTATATTCTATTATTTAGGTTTTGTTTAGTATTAAAGTGCTGTAGTTTTTAAAATATAGATATTGTGAAAAAAAATGTAACTATATAATAAAATTTGATGATGAATAGTAAATATAACTTTTTAATAATAATTTAAACAAAAATAATATAAAAGTATTATAAAATTGTCATCATATAATTGTGAAATCAAATTAGCTTAATTTCCAAACCACAATAGTTATTATATACTAAATATTTTATTATTATAATTTTTAAGTTGTAATTACCAAATCTCAATACTAAACAGGCCCTTAGTTTAGCAAATAACAGCTCCCTTGTATAACTACCAGCTTTGTAGCTCATTTTAGTTCTAATGAAAATATCTTAGATTTAGATCTAAATAACTTTCTCATCACTTTCTTATCAACCAAACAGAAAATCAACTTCAATCATCAATTTGTGTTATACCATATATTGTTGAAATTTTGTGGAGACATTTATAGCAGGGCCCCAAAAATGGAGAAAACTTAGAACTGAAAAAGAAAAAAATGAGAGCGAAATGTGGGGTTACAACTGACAAGTAAGTCAAGATTGTCGTCATCGTCGTTAGAATTATACATACTCTGTGCGTTGAATTTAAGTGATTGACAAGCTAGCGTATGCGTTGTAAATGATTCGTAATACTCCTATTAAGTCATCCTAAAATGTCATCCTCAAACCGTGGAACTTTATTGATTTAAAACATTGAAGAGGTAGGGACTAAAAAATTGATTTTAATTTTAACCAAAAAAAATCGATTTTAATTTTACCTACTCTTTACCTTTTAAAATAAATAAAGTCATTCTCAAATGAAAATCAATAAAAATGAAAGACTACTTATAAACAAACATTAATTTTAAGGCTGAGTATCTCAATATATAACCATTTGAGTTTTAAGTTGAGACTTATGGTGTGTTTGGAATTGAGGTTGGTGCAGTTGTAGCTTAAAAGTTATAGCACTAAAGTGTATAGTAAACGCTAGTTGCTATAGCTTAAAAGATATGCTGATAAGATTTTTCACTTGTATAATAGAAAATTTATTATATCTTTAATAATTTTGTCAAAATTATTATTTAAAATTTATATTTAACACACTTTATTAATTTTTGTTTCATAATTATAATTTTTTTTCCACAGCAGCTGTAGCTTAAAAGTTACAGCACCTCAATCTCAAACACACCCTTAAATATTTGGATCCTTAACATTAATCATATTATAAATGTATATATATTAATCTTCTAAGTGCTTAAACTTTTCATACTTTTTTTAAAAGAAATAATTTCTAGTAATATTTAACGATAATAATAAATATCTATAAAGATGCTATAACTTTAATTAATGATTAACCTAAATAATATTAGGGTAGAGTTATTTATGCTCTAGAACTTACTTTAAGCACCATAGATTTTAACAATTTTTTTGTATTTGTTAAAGTATGCTTAATGCAATTCACTATTGACGAAAATAACTTAAAATCAATTTCAAAACAGCTAATTAATGCTCAAGAAAATGAGAAATCTGTAATGAAACTGCAAACAATTCATGCGCCAAAAGTCTACAAAGATTAATCAACATAGAAACTGAAGTTTCGATGGGATGGGGGTTTGAAAATTGAGTGAGTATTATTGCTGAATGTTTTGTACTCCGCCTTTAAAATCTTACCTATTTCGCTTTTGAAGACCATCACGAGTCTCTTCTATATTTAAGTACGTATGCTGTTTTCCTTCACTTTTAAAAATTATTTCCATCTCATTTAGCACTTAGTTTGCTGCATCTATGAGAACCAATCAATATGCGCTTATTATTCTACCTTGTTCCTATGTTGTTGTTACAATGGTTCACAGCGAGCTTCGCTGCGGGTGTAACAAACATCACAGTGGATCAATCTGCTCTTCTTGCATTCAAAGCCTATACTATTGATCGTCATAATGTTTTAAATCATAATTGGTCCATATTTTATCAGGCATGTATTGGGTTCGTATTTTTTGCGGTGCACGCCATCGTAGAGTTATTGCCTTAAATCTTTCTTGTATTGGTCACTAAGGTATCATTCTCCCACACTTGGGAAGTTTCTTATTCCCAGTGTCTCTTAATATTAGTCATAATAATTTACGTTAAGTTTAAATTAGGATGGCTACGCTGACTCAGATTAATTAGTTTCACAAACAATGAATTGATTGGAAACTTTCCATCATGGATTGGAGTTTTATCTAAATCTCCAAAAGTTGAATCTTTGCATTAACAGATTCATAGGTCTCCTCCCAAGTCTTCAATTTATCCAAAGTGCAGGAGTTGGATTTATGGGTCAATCATTTTTACGGAGATATTCATTCAAAGATTGGAAACTTGAGTAAGCTTGTACATCTGGATCTTAGTGATAACAACCTACAAGGTACGTTCCACTTATTATTATTTGAATCTCAGTTTTATTTTTCAATACCCGATTGTGAATTCCAAAATGGTCCTAATAAAACCACAAATTTGCTACGATTAAAAATTTTCCCAAATAGAGCAAAAGAGGTTAATTGCTAGTAGTTTAATAATGATGTAGTTTTTAATATAATTATTATGAATGATGATAGAGTTACAAACTCTTAATTATTAAAAATATATTATTTGTACTTTATTAATTTTATTTCTTTTTTTGTTATATCAAAATAATTGATAGCTAAATTAGGTGGAGAAGAAATAGCATAAATAAGTGAATGTGAATAAGAAAAATCATTATGATAATGGTCTTTATTTCCTAATTGAATAATGAGAATTTAAATTTTCGTTTAATTTGAAAAATGTTATTTTACTGTTTCAAAGTTTGCTGTAAAATAAAGTTATCATACACGAAGTAATTAAAGATAAAATTTAACAAATACCTAATTGTTTAAAAAAAAAAATCAAATGCCAACCCACTTAAGTAAGTGATTGAAAAAAAAAAAGTTTAAAATCAAATGTTCATATCTAAAAATCACTTTTAAATCTTCCACGACATGCTAAATGGGGGTCAAAACTTTTCATCAAGGCCGTAATTTGACAATATTCCGCTCATTCAATCGGCTCATTTTCGACACTTTCAATCCAAGTCAAAAATGGAAAAGCGTTATAAGTCTCCATTTAACGTTTGCACATTGGCAGGTGAAATTCCAAACGAGATTGGCAATCTAAAAATCCTGGAATTTCTAGCTATTGATACCAATTACTTAAGTGGTCCGATTCCACCGGGATTTCAATATTTCAACCGTAAAAACCATGAATCTACTCGGCAATCAGATTTTGGGCCACACGCTTCCAAACATAGAGAGTTTTTTAATATGAGAAAATCAGCTTGTCGGAACAATTCTCAACTCCATTACTAATGATTCTAAACTCATTTCCTTAGGCTTGAGCTTCAACTCATTCTCTGGCCTGTTCCAAACACTTTGGCAACTTGAGATGTTTGCATATTGAGTAATATGTTTGGCAAGCAAGAAAATACAAAAAAAAAATGAGAGAAAATGCTTAAAAGAAACTTGTACTAGATTCTCATTAACCTAACTCAAAACAAGAACATATTACATATTTACAGTATTGAAATGTACAAACTATTAAATTTGTTATGCATGCAATGTGCTTTGCTTAATAAAAGCTAAATCAAGCAACTAATTCTCTAATCTATTGCTGTTTATTGCACAGTAACTATATGCTCCACATTCAAGTGATATTTGATGCACCGAAAGCTTCCCTCAAGCTGAAACTTTCAAGATGAACATTCAGCTTGCTACGTAAGTAATAGAACTTTAAAAGTGAACGCTTTAGTTAACACATCAGCTATTTGATCTTCACTTGGTATAAAGCAAACTTGTATTTTCTAGGTTGCAACTTTGTCTCAAATAAAATGGATGTCAAGCTCAATAGGCTTGATTTTAGCATGATAAACAAGATTATATGCTAAGGCAATTGCTCGTTGATTGTCACACCACATTATAGGCATGGTGATAAGTTGAATGTGCAATTCATCAATCAAAGACTGTATCAAAATCACCTTTGATGCAGCATGAGCTGAAGCTCTATATTCTGCCCCTGTACTTGATCGAGAGACCACTGACTGCTTCTTGGATGACCATGAAACTAAACTGGCACCTAGATAAATAGCAAAACCAACCACCAACTTCCTAACACTCTATCACAAGTCCAATCAGAGTCTATAAAATAGTTTAACTGCATAGCTCCACAATTATAGAAATGCAGTCCAAAATGTAAGGTACCTTTAAATATCTCAACAGTCTTTTACATGCTTCCCAGTGATGAGTCCTTAATTATGACAAAAACTAACCCAATTTATTAACTGAGAAGGCTGTCGTAGGCGTCGTGACATATTGCAAGGCTCCAATGATACTTTTGTATTGAGATGCATGATCAATTTTATCACTATAGTCTTTGGTAAGATAATGACAAGTTGACATAGGTATAGGCACTAGATTGCAGCTAGCCATGTTATGCTTTGTTAAAATGTCAGCAATATATTTGGCTTGTGACAGATGAACCCTATTTTGAGACTTTGTGACTACCAAGTCCTTTAAAGCAAATATGTGGTGTATATCATGAATGACATGCTAAACTATAAGGGAACGAGATCCACTTATGATAATATCATCAACATACACCAAAACCAGAAACAAGTGACCTCTGTCCCATTTGAAGAAAAGCGAGTTATCTGATTTAGAGTTTTGAAAATGCCAATGAGAAGCATAGTAGTCTTGAACCTATCAAACCAATATCTAGGTGCTTATTTTAAGCCATAAAAGGCATTTAACTTGCAAATATGTTGAGATTTACTAGAATCTACAAAGCTATATATATATATATATATAAACATTATTGACATCCACCAATCTAAGCACCTAGTGATTCATCACTGCCAAACTCAAAATAATTCTAATTATAGAGGCTTTGACTTTGGATGAAGATTTTCAAATTAATCAACCACATTTGTCTAGTGAAATGCTTTTACAACAAGTTTAACTTTGTATCTTTAGATGGATCCATATGAGTTATACTTAAGTCTGAAAACCCAGTTATTTCTATAACGCCAAAATTTCCATGATTTTAAATTATAGAAAATTTTTCTTTATTAGAATTTGTAAATGGCATTATTGCCCTTATAAATAGGATTGTTATGGGGTAATTTTGGAAAAGGCTTATTTTTCCACATTTAATAGGGTTTCTTACGACTCCCTATAAATTCATACTTTTCCCCCTTCCATTACCTTAAGTTCACAACGTTTTCTTCTATTTTCTTTGCTACTCATTACTCTCTTACTTATACCCTAGGATTCAAACCTTTGTTTGGGAGAGAATCATAGCGGTTGGTAAGTTTACTCTCCTTATTCTCCATAAGTTTTCCTACCACTCTATTTAGGGTTTTAATTGGCATGATTTTATATTGTTATATATCATAATACATGATTTAGTATGTGTAAGTTGTGTTTAAGGCTTTGATTTATTGTTGAGTCTTGTTAATCAATCCTTGATGCAATAAGCACACTGGACAATTCTGGACAGCATGAGTATCTCGAAACTAAACATATATTTTCTAAATGATTCTTCTTAAGAAACTTATCTTTTTGAATACTAGGCATATAGGGCTTATTGAATAAATTTTGTTTCATGAGATTTGACTTCGTTTTCAATTTTATATGTATTTTCGAAACAGATACTGCTGCACTGTAAAACTTCGACTTTAGCAGAATGACAAAATTCACAAAATTATTTGCAGTACCAAACGAAAAATTATGAAATTTTAAACAGAGATTGATATATGTGTCTAGTATCCAAATTTTTTATTTCATAATTTTCTGATTAGTATATGATTTTATAAAAATTTCGGAGCTAGTTCTGTTCAGTTAAGGTACTGTGAAATAGTTTCAAATTTGTTAAGATACAAATAGTTTTGAAAATGTTTTTGATATCAGATCTTCTTAAAAATTTTACAGGAGGTGCCCATGGATGTCCAGAATAGTTCTATAGAATATTATGTGATTTCGATTTTTAGATTAAGAGTTAAAATTCTGAGAATCAACCTTGTGTGGTATGAATTAGAAAATTAGATTCTTAGAATAAGTCTGTAATAGTTATATCTTGTATTTTTTTAAGGTATTGAAGGTTTTTGAGGCTCTTAGAGGCTTAGAAGTGTGTTAGGTCAATTCTTTTATTGAGGTAAGTGACTTTATTCCTAATCTATTAGATATGTATGTTTATTTTGATATTATTATTATTATTATTATTATGAGTATGAGTATGAGTATGAGTATGAGTATGAGTATGAGTATGAGTGTTTTTATACTACTTAAAAGATTAATTGATTTTCATAACAAAATTAGTTTTTGTAAATGTTTTCAAATCTAAATTTTTAACAAAATATTATAAATTCTTTTAAATATATAATTAATTTTGTTACATGATTACCTTTTATGATTTTGTTTATAAAATATTTTGCAAGCCTAAATTATTGTTATGGACATTTATGGATTTGATACGAATGTTTTGTGCCATGTACAATTTAGATTACTTATGACTGTACTGGGGCCACATCTTGAGACTATATGGGGGCCACCTCTCGAGAGCCAAAATGCTGCGAAGTGCCACATATAGTACAAAGTGCCACGTACAAGTCATTACATACGAAACACTAATTTGAATGTTTTGGCCCATTCTCCATAGTTATTCTGATTCCGATTCTGATCGTATAATACGATATATATGTTCCGGACTAGTATTGAGTTTTTGTTTTGAGTGTGCACACGATATTCTAATTCTAATTTTGATTCTATTTCTGGCCGGGTCACCGGGAGTATAAGTGACACTATGTGACATGAGCTAACCTTTTGCTTTCTGTGTATGTGTTCTACGATTTGCTTTCATAATTAACTACACTTTTGATATCCCAGATTATTATGAATTTATGTCATCTTATTGTAACATATATTGTTTTATGAAATTTATGAATTATAATATATGTTTTACTAAAAAGAAGGCTTGCAATATTTTTAGTATCGATAAGCCTAGTGTGTTAGGAATAGTTTTACTTACTGAGTTAACGACTCACCCCTCGTCATTACTTTTTACAGATTAAATACCTTGTTGAGAGGTGTGCTTATCAGTGGAGTTAGAGATGCTTTGTTTCCTTTTGCTAGTTGAATAAAAGAAGGATATACTCATTTTTTTAAGTTTATTTATTATATGAACTTGTAATTTGGGAGTTTTGAGACTTTTGTTATATTTATATCTTCGAGAGAGATTATTTAGTATTAGACATATAGTTTCGTGATTTTATTTGAATAAAATTTAAGGTATTTCAGTTTGAGATTTTTGGCAGAAGGATTTGGATTTGTAAGTAACCTCTTTCATCTCGTGCACTGCACTTCTTGAATTTAGGGTGTTACAATTTCCTAATATTTTGACACGAACATCATGCAAGATTAAATCCTATGTTTGATTAGTTTGAAGAGCTTGAAACTCTTCTTGCATTGTTTTGAACCACATTGAATTAAAGAGTGCTTGAGAAACAGAGGTAGGTTTCGAAGGTTGAGCAAGCAAGGCCAATAAGTATAATTTGAGCTTATAAATGCCTACTTTAGGCCTAGTGATCATAGGATGCCTAATTGCTGGAGGTGAATGCATGTGGTAGTGAAGGTGGATTAATATGTAGAGTTGAATAAAGTGAATGGTTATGAACTAAATGTGAGGAAGAGAAAGTAACTGTATTAGGTTGAGAAGAATTTGTATGTGGTGAAGAAAGAGAAGCATTAGAGATGGTTGCTGGGAGTGTTGCCCAAGGGCTTGTAATTTAATAAAAGAAGACATAGAAGAAGGAAAATAATAAAAAATAAACTCACTGGTTGAAATGGATTGACAACCTTTTTAAACTAAATAGAAGAACATAAAGAAAAGAAAATTCATCAAAAGTAACATGATTTAAAATCTAAGTTTTTCCTAAAGAATGAAGACAATGATATCCTTTATAATGAGGGTTGTAACCAATGAAAACACATATGTCAGTTCTAAAATCAAACTTATGTCTGTTATATGGTTTAAGAGAAGGATAACAAGCACAACCAAAGGTTCTAACATTGAAGAGTTTGGTTTTTAGTGGAATATCTTTTGAAAAGGAGAAATGTTGTTCAAAACTGGAGTATGACGTCTATTTATTAAGAAGACGACAACATGAAATGCATTTTACTAGAATCTTAAAGGCAAATGTGCTTGTGCTAGTAGGGTTAGACCAATTTCAACTATATGTCTATGTTTTCTTTAATTGTTTTCCATTTTGATGACGGATATGAGGACAAGGTGCCTAAAATGGATGCCTAATGCAGTAAGTAAAGAAAAAAAGTTCTTAATTCCCCTCTCTAATCTGTTTAAACTGCTTCGATATAGAGTTACAAATGTTTCCTAATAAAGTGTTTAAAAATATAGAATACTTCAAGGGCATCAGACTTAGTAGTTAGTGGAAATATTTAAATGAATCTAGTAAAGTCATTTATGATGCACGGATAGTAGGTGTAACCTTATATGGAATAAATGTGGGAAAGTCCCTAAAGATCTACATAGATCAGTTGTGAAGGTGCTATTGTTTTAGTTTTAACTGAGTCAAAATGCAATATATGATATTTGCTAAATTGTCATGCACTACAGAAATGCAAATTATCAAACTTTATTGAAACCATTAAAGTCATTATGAGATTAGAGTATAGTTTTAAGAGTATAAACTACTGGATAGCCTAACCTTCTACGAAAAAGATTAACATCAAATGACTTCATTGTAGAAATAAACAAACATAGCCTTTTATTTTATTTAGAAGAATTGACAATAACTGAACCTTTAGAAGGAGAAACAAAACAGGAGGCAAAAAGTAACTCAGGTTTATTTAAAAGAACATGACTAAGGAAAGCTGAATTTACTGCAGTGAACTGGGATGAGAGATTTTGAACTCTTTATAAGCCATCTTTAGCAACTCTTTCAAGTAAGGTAATCCTTGTGCTCCTAGCTTTGATAAAGCATAGATTGCCACAAAATTCAAATAATAACATGATTATCGGCTAGAAGTTTGGAAATATTGAGCAAGCTTTTGGTAATATGTGGGACATATAAGACTTGATTAAGAAATAAAGAGTTAGAAGTATTAGTGTCAAGCATAACTAATCCAATATGTTTAATATATAATGCATGTCCATTACTAACAAATAATTTGCATAATTAATATAAGCTTGAAAGAAGAAGATTATTTAAATCATTAGTGATCTGATTTATGGCTCCACTGTCAATTTACCAAGAAATAGCTTCAACAAGTTCAGGAGTTAGAGTTGGAGTTGGAGGAAGTAGAAACAATAAAGAAATTAAGACCATTCCCAATAACATATACAAAAAGAGATAAACCAAGATTAAGGAGTAGTACGTAGAAAGAGCACCAAAGTGTGATTAGGGTGCACCATATTTCCTTAAACCAAAACTCCTTAGTGGACAAATGTTGTCAAAATTAAGCCCAAACCCTCAGTCTGGGCCATTAAAAGACCTTCCTCCATCATGCTAGCATTGATTAAGTTTAAAGCCTCCATTAAAATTTTAAAGCAGTAGTCTTATAATTTGAAGAATCAAGTCCAATTAAAACATGCATGACAAAATCATTCAACTTATTTGCCTTTCTAGTTAAAATAACGTATTTGCTATATGTTTGATCTTAGTAAAGTAATCAGCAAATTCAGTGATCCTTTCTTAATAGTTTGGATCTACATTCTAAGAGTTTGAACTGTAGTTTGAGATCGAGAGATAAACACACTGGTAAGTGATTCCCAAACCTATTTTGAGGTTGCACAATCGATCCTAGTTAAAAGCATATTCTACTGAATTAATGACATCATCTAGCTTAAGAGAGTTGATTAGTCTTGATCCAAGTTGTGAACTCTGGATTCATTTATCTAAATCTATTTCTAGATGAATTTTTAACTCTAGGTTTTCTCAAAAGAAATAAATTGTTCAGGACACTTACGATCTTCGTTAATGAAACCTTCTAAGCCATTTCCTTTAATTGATGCCAAAACTTATGTACGCCACAAAATAAAATTATTTTGATCAAGTTTAATAGGACTAATGAAGCTATAAGAAGGACTGTTTTGATTAATGCTTGGCATTGCAAACTCTGATACCATGTTTGAATATTGAGTAATAGTGTTTAGCAAGCAAGAAAATAAGAGAAAATGTTTAGAAGAAACTTGTAGAAGATTCTCAATTAGCTAAATCAAAATGAAAATATATTACATATTTATAGTACTAAAATCTACAAGTTATTAAATTTGTTATGCACACGTGTGCTTTGCTTGATACAAGCTAAATCAAGTAACTAATTCTGCCACATCATCTCAGGAACTAAGCTGTTGCTGCTGATTACAGAGTAACTATATGCTCTGCATTCAAGTAATATTTGATTAATTGACAAGAGACACCTCAGAAGGCTCGATCTTTGCTATAATTACTTAACGATTGACTCATAGTATAGCTTGCTCTCTTCTTTGACTAATTGCAAAAATCTAAAAACTTTACAATTTGGTTCTAATATGTTACGTGGCATCCTTCCACCATTAATTAGGAATTTATCTACTTCACTTTAGTATTTTTAGGCACATGAGTGTGATCTCAAGGGCAATATTCTTCCACAAATTGATAATTTAAATAGACTCATAATTTTCAATCTCGTATACAATAACTTGGATGGAATTATTCCATTAACAGTGGGAATATTGAAACAGCTACAAGGTATCGCCCTTGATGGTAATAATTTGTAAGGTTCCATTCCCTATGATCTTTGCCACTTAGAAGCGTTGAATGGATTAATGTTAAGTGATAATACGCTCTCAAGTCAGATACCGCCATGGTTTCTAAGTTTAATATCTCAAAGAGAACTCAACTTAGGCTCCAATAACTTCAGTTATAGTATTCTATCATCTTTATGGAGTCTTGAGCACTTCCTGCAATAGACATGTCAAATTCATTTAAGTGGTTCTCTCTCTTTAAATATACTAAATTTTAAAGCCTTGGTAGCTTTAGATTCATCGAGGAATTATTTATTAAGTGTTATTCCAATAATCATTAGTGGCCTCAAGGAATTACAAAATATGTCATTCGCCAGTAATTAATTTGAAGGTCATATCCTTGAATCATTTGACAATTCGACAAGTTTGGAGTTCTTGGATGTCTGTTGTAACAATCTCTTTAGAGAAATTCCTAAGTCATTAGAGGCACTTTTAAATCTCAAACTACTTTATGTGTCTCACAATAAACTAGAAGTAGAAATTTCTAACAATGGGCTATGCAAAAACTTCTCAGCTCAATCATTTATTTGGAATTATGCACTTTGTGGTCCACCAAGACTCTAAATGCCACATTACAAGGAAAGTAACAATAAAAGATCAAAAGAAAGCTACTCCACCTCTCCTGAAATATGTTTTGGCTTCGATAATATCCATTGTACTAATAGTGCTCATCATTATCTTCTTTATAAGACGTCAAAATAAAAAGACAAAAAATCTTAATAAAAAAGATTCATTGTCTCTCATAACATGGAGAAGAGTATCCTATCTAGATATTCAATAGGCTATTGACGGATTAAGAATGCTAGTTGCATGGTACAAGTGGTTTCTAATCAGTATATAAAGAAAATACCTTCTAATGGGGCTAATGTTACAATAAAGTTTTTAATCTATAGTTGGAGAGAGTGGCTAGGAGTTTTGATTCTGAAAGTACCATAACGATCCTTAGTAGTTGTTTTAATCCAGATTTTACAGCATCGGTAGTTGAGTTCATGCCCGATGGTAGTCTGAAGAAATTGTTGTACTCTCACAACTTTTTTCTAGATATCCTTGAGAGATTAAATATAATGATATATGTGGGGTTGACTCATGAATATCTCCATCGTGATCTTTCAACACCTATGATTAACTGTGATTTAAAGCCTAACAACATTCTCTTGGATGAAAATATGGTGGCATATGTGAGTGACTTTGGCATTTCGAAACTCTTTGGTGAAAGAGATGATTCAGTGACACAAACCATGACAATAGCTATAATTGGTGATATAGCTCCAGGTAGTGTTTCAAGTATAACTTCAAATTTCACTCAAAGTTTTGTTACAAGCATAAGTTCAAATTTCGCCCAAAGTTTTGGTCAGTTACAATTTATTTTGTAAAGAGATATCTTTACGAGAAATTGAAATTAAAAATTGCAGAGTATGGATTAGATCTAGAAGGAATGTTTCATCTAGGTGCGATGTTTATAGTTATGGTATTTTATTGATGGAAGCTGTTTGGGGAAAAACAGAAAACATTATAGTGGAACGCCACGTGTTGATGAGGCACCATGACAGTCACTATACGTTCACAGGGTACCCGACCTACCCTTAAAATTCAGTACCTAGGGTACCCGACCTACCCCCTATAACTTAGTACTTGGGGTACCCAATCTATCCCATAAAACTCGGTATCCGGGGTACCTAACCTACCCTCTGTAACTCGGTACCCGGAGTACCCGCCTACCCTATAAAACTCGGTACCCGGCCTGCCCCCTAGAACTCGGTACCCCAGGGTACCCAACAAACTATATGCGAAGTAATCAATGAAAAGTATCTAAAATGTTGGTCACGAGAAACGTCTCTATCGCCTAAAAAGAGAATATTTGATTTTGTGTAAATCAGATGTCATAATATCATGTCGAAAAAGTGGTGACAGTCGGCCAAAAAGTGAAGGACACTGCCCTTAGGACAATGGTCCTCAGCCGCCTTACCAGACAACTTCTGTTGATGTACCTTGGGCCACTTTCCAGCCTACGCCACGTATCCAAAAGGATTAAGTACGCCATGAAATGTCTTCTTGCGCCCCAAGCATGTTCCTCAAATGGCCCAAAATAATAAAAAAGGTAAAAGGACAACCAAGAACCATTGGAAATACGTCACGTGGCAGTCGGGGTACTAGATATATAAAAGCATCCATGTTTATTTTCATCATTCATGATCATACACACTCTACAAAAACCCTTCTTCAACCTTAAATCATGATTTTAAAGGACTGGCAAGCTCTCGTCACCATAGGAAAGCTTGAGTTGCTGACTTAAGCGTCGGAGTGTGAACGCCGGGGCATCTCGGCTTCACCTCTAACCTCATTTCTATTGTTTTGCAAGTTAAAAGCTCACTTTAAGAGACCTCTTCTCTAGATTCATACCTCTCACTGTCATCAGCATCCCCTCATTCTCCTTACCTCCTCTCAGATCTTAAAATTATCGCATACAACGACCTAGTGAGATATCCTGATTTCCCCACAAAATAAATTTATTGTTTTAGATAGGTTTTCTTTTTTTGTTTGCACTCAAAATCTATCTAAAACAGAAGCTTTCACGAGAAAGATGAAATATTTACTCGAGAAATGAGTTTAAAGAACTGGGAAAACGAGTCATTATCTTACGGATTGACAGTTGTTGATGCGAACTTGCTACGAGAAGAGAGAGCTTTCTCTGCCAAAATGGATTGTCCACTAAGCATCGTGCATTTGGCATCTGATTGTTGCATGGATTCACCAGGTCAAAGGATAGATATGACGGATGCGGCTGCAAAACTTGTCAACTTTGTTTGTCCACTTTCTTGTTTGTGGTTGTGAAAGAACAGCCATTGTTCTCAGCAGAGTAGAAATTAGTCTGAGAAATCTGATGGTCCTCTCTCTCTCTCTTTTTTTTTTTGGTACAAAGAGGCTCTTAAACAGAGCTAAGAAATCACTAATTGGGGATAAGCAACCCCACACATATCATGAAGCAAAAGCAGAGTGACACAAGCAATAGCGGAGTAACACCAGCTGGAAGACTAATGAAATTGTGAAGACCAATGGAGAGGTCGAAGACGTAATTCGCAAGGTAATCACCAGCAAAATTCACCACTCTATAAATATAGTTAATAGTAATGTGTCAATTCCTGTGCACAAGATCCTGGATCGACCTTACTATAGGAGAATACTCGTTAGTCACCTCCACATAATTATTCAATACCTGCACAACACACAAACTATCAACTTCCACGAGCAACTAACAAACTCCATAGTTCCAAGCCATGACAAGACCTTGATATAAAACCCATAGCTCAGCAGTCAGCACCTGTGATCGAGCAATAACGAATTGGTAAACTTCTGATGGTCCTCTCTCAACGTCACGTATTTTTATTTTTCCCAAAATTAAACTATTCGTTATACCAAGTTTCCTATAGTTTTGGAACATTTACAAACTTTCCAAGTTTACGTAATCCTTGACAGTCATTTCCAGAAGAGATTTATTCACAATCAAATTCGAACATTGTTTTTACGAATCCTCAGCATATACAACAAAATTAAGAATGCATACTGAAGTTATTCTCACGGGGTTCCCTCACACTACACTTTATCCTTTCTTTAGTTAAAACGGCGGTTTTCGATCATATATAATTGCGGCTTGCCGTTTGATGATGAAGAAATAAGTTATCAAATGTCTCACGAATCCCTTGACTAGCTTGACTTATAATTCGTAAAATTTGCATTAGAAATTACACATGTTGCATGCCTGAATCAGAGATTGAATTGAAATTTTTACAATGACAATAACAGTCACAGACAATCATCACATTACAACTAATAAGGCATATTCTCCTATACAAATTATTGATTTTCCTATACCAATGCCATTAGTTTCCGCTTTCGGTTGATAATTGAGATTTACACTTCATAGATGTATGTCTGTGGTACAAAAAACACAACATATATACTTGCATAAAAATGTACACATCACTTCTTCTTTCTCTCTTCATTTTCCCTTTCCAAAATTACAGGAGCAGCTGGTATGCTGAACCACCATTCTCTCAATCTCCTCATCCATCTCTCGGTGCTTGCTCTCCTTGTGGGAGAATATCTTGTAAATATCTCCAAAAACATAAGTAGAACTATGTACTTACTGGGTACAAATATCAAAATCAACGCCATTAACAAAAGACCAACTGCAAATTTATCGCTTGCCTGGATTATAAAACACCAAAACAGCAGGTGTTGGCACGTCACCAAATAAAATTGAACTGAAGATATAAACGATAATCCCAATGCCACCAAATAATAGTATGCACTAGACCTTTTCTGTGCTTAGTTAGTTAAAAAGGTTTGCAAAAAGATGGAGAGCAAAACCTGTGGGAAAATCGTGAGCAGCAATCCACGTAGCTTAAGAAGAAAGATGTTTCCATCCTGAATAAGCTGTTCAGCCTGGGAAATTGCATTTTGAACAGCCAAAAGCTGCTCCATTGTGTTCATAGGTGGTGGAGCTATTACCTTAACTTCATCAACAGGCTTGCCTTGGTTCAAGAATCTTGTGAGTACCATAAAGATTGCAAAAAAGATGAGCAGTAATGCCAAAGCATAGCCCAGCCATCCCCTACAATGAAAATCCTATTAAGTTTCCATGAAAGCCACCAACCAAGTATATGATTTGTGCAAGAAAACAATTTAAATCATCAGAATTACAAGTAAATCAACTATGGAACATGGACTCTTCTGTAAAACAAAAGTGAAAAAATAAAAACCCTAAAGGTGAAGAATCAAATATCTAAAAATATCCACCCTTCTTAATTGCAACTTTACATAAGGTCTTTTGATGTCCAGTTATTATAAGCATGGTTTAGTATCAAAATTAAAAATGCCAGCTGATCACCAACTACCTAGCTATGCAGATAAAAGTTACTAAATTTGCTTCTTACCTGCAAATGATAAATGTGAAGACTAAACAGAACACTGAAGACTTCAGGGGATCATCCCAATATGCCAGAGAAAGAAGCCACCTTCCAACTTCCATGGCAGGAAGCAGAAGCTCCTACAAGCATATATAAGGTTGAGAATTACAATAAGCTCTATTGATGCTTCAAATGAATTACTCACTCTATTATTGGTTTAGCTTGACACATGATAATCCTCCCCATACTCCTCCCCCTCCTTCCCCACCACACACGATGGAGAGAAATGATGAAAGATATCATTTGTAAATCTTTCTGCGACCATAAGGTCAGCAACCGGAACCCAATACCACGATTCCAGTTGATGCAACTCATAATCTTTGTTTAAATAATCAGCGGAAAAAGACTGATGCAGGATGATAAGATAAGATTTATATTCATGTCAATTCAATGATTATATCATTTCAGTAATCATCATCAACATAAATTAAGACCTACATATGACAGCCAAGAAGACAGAAATAAAACTGGAAACTAGAAATCCACTCCTAACAAGTAAAGAAAACCTAAATCAACAAAAATAAAACAACTCGATATAAGTCAGAATGCAAAACCATGTATTAAGTATCAGTAGCAATACCTTCATGACGGCCAAATTGGTGTCAATACCATCTACTTTAACTCCATCAACCGTTTCTTGTGCCTGTACAACTTTTTTATAGCTATTTCTGGATTCCTTAACAGTTCTTTCCAATGGACTCATCTCCCCCACAGCTATCTCACCCACTACAAGCCCAGCCCCAGCCTCAATAGAATTATTACTTGAACTTGGTCCAAACACAAACCCTAAGTTAGAAACCATGGCCATGGCTGAAATTGAATACATTCCAACCCCACCCACAGACTTGTTAGTCCGTTCTAATTCCCTTAAGTTTGACATGTTTGCAAGAGTTTCCAGTATCAAATCTCCACCCGGAAGCTGATCACATAGGTTAAACATGAGAAGACTCTCGCAACGAACAGAATTTGCAGTACTAATTTCTTGAATAGCTTGTAGTCGCAGAATTCCAAGTACAGCCTTTGAGAGCACTTCATCCCGCTGAACTCCTGTAATTTGAAACTTATTTATAAATCTGTGTGCATATAAAATTTCCCTGATTATTGCTAGCCAGTAATCACGACGTGTATGTCCTTTAAGCTCTGGGAATTCTAAGATTATTGGTTCTGATCTACAAGAAAAACACGATTACGAGTTACCAGCTATTTAAGCTTCAAGAAAAGCTTTTAGTTGAGGAAAATAACTGAAATATGCAACTATAAACAGTGAAAAATCATATGCATCATGACTTACAAGGAAACAGATTTGTAAAAGACTGCCTTGTCAAAAAGTCGAGTGCCCCATGGTCCAGTCAATTCAGGTTTAACAACCTGTTTTAGATCTTCTGCTAAATCATATATTTTTGCCTTCTCATAAGATACAACACGATGGGCTTCAAAATACAGTGCATGATCTGTCAAAGTCAACCGACCTGCATATAAACCAGGATACCTATAAGTTGGCAAATGTGACATTATATTTTTCTTTTCTAGTTCAATAGGACACTTTAGGTCATAGATATTAACTAGTGCTCCAATTTCTCTAAAATGCAGGTTTGCATTAGATACATTCTTTACAAATATAGTCCTAAAACCTGTTAACAAAAGTTATTTATCAAATGAACCAACCTGGCCACGTGGATATTCCCACATGCTCTAGAACTGGCTGGGTGGTGACAGTCCCATCCACCTCCAGAATCTTTTCACCTCTTGATGAACGAATGGCAGAAAGAATAGATGATTCCGACTGAGTCTTCATCTTTTTTATAGCTCTATGGAATTAAGAATTAAAATATTATGGCTACATAAGTGCGCCCATAAATTGGAAAGTGATTTCATAAAGCATGAAAACTTCCATGAAAATTTGATACTGAAGAACTAAGACAAATATATCCATATGTTATATTCAAAATTGAAAAACAAATAAAACTTGACACAAAATGGGGATTTAACCTAAAACAAAAATATTCGAACTGCAGTAGTTAATCAAAATTTATTAATGATAAAACATATCTTAACCAAGTATTTCTCACATCATTGTTCCACAAACCCACACTATCTTAACCAAGTATTTCTCCTGTGAAGAATGCCATTGTTCAACAAATCCACAATGTTTCTTGAGTATTAAATAACAAATTAACAACCAGCATCAATATTGATCATATATAAATATACTTTGGAATTACTATATTTGTATACAACTTTTTAAGGAGCACGACAGTTCATAACAAGTCTCTTGACAGTCCAATTATTTATATGGTATATTCATTTTTTTAAAAAAAAGATAAATAGTCCAGCAAGCTAGTAAATATTATTCCTCCTCTTCCCACTCACAAAAAGACAATTTATGTTTCCAAAGATAAAGAATTTTTTTTCTTTTTTCTCCCTATGTTAAGCATCACGGGTACCTCTCCAGTCCAGTGATGTACTTGTTGAAAATGGAGTATTGAAGCCGCCCACCAGTTGACGACGTTAGCACCTCAAAAAGATTCTCACTGATAACTACATTGGCAATGATTGGAACTGCTGGAGCTATTCTAGAGAAGGCCTCCATCCCAACCGTTGCATCCCCATCCACCTGCAATTAAGATAAAGCCAATACACTCACATCAATAGCAAGTTTCACCATCATATTCAAGATACCATATAAATTAGACCTCTGAAGTTAAAGGGCCCTCCGCCAATATCAACTCAAATGATTACTCACAAATAGATCATAAACAAATATACAGAGATAACACATATCTTCTCAACTTATAAAAAAACATATACCCCAACCGCTGCATCCTCATCTATCTACAAGAAAATTGAGTGTCAACCCATGGACAGCAAGTTTCACCAGATACTATAGACACTGCTTGAAAATTTTCTATGGCCACTTAAGTGACCACAAAATTAGATAGGACCATCTGATAATGCCAACTTAGGGACACAGAAGTGCTATTCATGCACGAGACATAGATACATATCACATCAAACAAAGAGAAAGAGTGAGAGAGAGAGAGAGAGAGAGATACAGGCAGCTTATACTGCACAGTATATAAGACATAGATATCCTCCTGTTTAAGCAACTACAACATGGTTGATCCTTGAGCGAAAGCAAATTAACCCATCAAAATAAACTACAATTGGCAATAGAAAAAATGCTTTTCAAGCAATTAAAAGATTTATCATGGCCACTAACTCAATTAAGTATAAATTTGCAGAAAATATTCATTCAAGAAATGATGATTATCTTTCATCAGACGATTCCCTGAAGGTGCAACCATGTAATGTTTGTATAACATGTATTTATATATTCAACAATTATATGGAAGAGTGTTTCTCAAATTCCCAACTCCTGCTAATTACACAATTGTCAATTGCTGAAAAATTTCCTCACTATTATTAGCAACAATGTAATAATTATGACTCACGTTAAGTAAAGGTTGGCTTGAAGCTGCAGGAACTTCCCAAGCAAGCATCACATCATATGTTAGGCGTCGAAACTTTTTATCAGCTAAATGGCCAGTTACTTGAGTTGAAAGAGCAAGTGTCCTGAAGCAACAATACTCCAAAAAGTTCCTTGCATAACGCGATGGATGCTTTATGGCTTCAGAAGCCTCTGCATTAAAGCTTTCTTGAAGTTCACTCGAGGAAATACCAAGGATTCTGCATTATCAATTTCTAGTTTCCATAAAGACAGTATATAAAGGAATAAAAAAGATAAACTAGCGTCTAAGAAATAGATGTTTCTGAAACTGGCCTGCAGAATAGGTACAATTTAAAAACTAATCAACCAGACAAAGTATCACACTTACTTTGAGCATCTACGAACAACTATATTAGCAAGTGGAGAGAGCTCCTGTATCCAATTCCTGCCGGCGGATGGGGACCTTTCCATTTCTTCAAATTCATCATCAAATGAACTTCGACTTCCAAGCAACCATTTGAATGACCCCTCTCTTACCAGACCCTCAAGCATATTTCTGGTTCTGCTTGATACTTCCATCTCCAAATCTCTTCCCCTTATTATATAACAAAAATTTGAAGACACCCAGAACTGAATACCTGTGGCAATATGTTCACTCAGATACAAATCTCACGTTGCGGAACACAACTAGAATGTTAGCTAATAAATTACTACCTTAACCCATAAAAAAGATTTTTTTTTTCTTCTACAGCATTACTGTCAATGCATAAAATTTTTGCCCTTGCCAATGAAATATGTCAAACGCATACAACCTCCCATTCCATCATAATCATCACAAAACTCAAAATATAACTTATTCATTCAAAACCCGACTATCTAACACTTCCAAACTCTTCAACCATTCAAAAATCAATCACAAATTAACTCATCAAAACAGTTCAAAACCCAAATAGAAACTTCACTAAACAAAACAACGTAATGCCAACAACTTGCTTTAACCAGGCCACTAAGAACTAACCTCAACAAATGTAGATTTTGCATATAAAATTCTTCCAATAACCTCAATATTTCACCAACCCCATCTCAGATTAGCTTCGTTGGACCAACTACCACAAACCCTTTTCACGAAATAGCGAACTTCACGAGATTGCTTCAACTGTCAAAGCAAAGAATACGAGTTTCAAGCAAGAAACACACATGATTCTGTCGTGATATAGGGTTTATTTAATTGAAATAAAAAAGGATTTGTGTTGGATTGGGTAAAAAGATTCTGAAGTGTTCGAGAGAAAGAATAACGCGCAGTGTAGTAGTAGATTGAGGTGGCGTTTAAAAATCTTTCGTCATCTCGAAGTAAATTTTCTGTTCTGTTCGGTGCTGTCTCTCTTTCTGGGTGATGATCAGACGTGCTCAGGTTCACAGAATATAACTACGTGGCAGCCTTTTATTGATTTTATTTCCCGACGAATCAAACTTTGGCTAACCAGATGAGACTTTCAGAGGTCAAAGTCAGATATGAGAGTGGGATCAATTTACTCGCTCACTACCAAAACAAAATCCGTGTTAATTAGCTAATAATATTTATTTATTTTAATTGATAAAAACAGTTTATAGTTTGTACATAGATTTGTTTTGAGATAATTCCATCTACTCTTTGCCCCGATACTTAGATTTTGTTTTGGCATAATTCCATACGTACCCCTGTCGTTTGCAAGTCCTCAGGTACCCCAGCGACCATCGACACCGGTCCAAATACTATTTAAATATGTCATTGACTCCCCTCAACTTTTAAACATTTACCAACTTCGGCTGATACTAATTGTCGTTTTACTTCTAGATCCAGTACACAATTTGTTTATTAAATGAAAATATGAAATGAGTTTTTTACCTCTTACTGCCACAACTCTCGATACAAAGAAAGAAATGTGTCAAGGGAAAAGGATAAACACACCCCCCAACGTTTAGGAAAAGGGATAAAAACCCCCCTAATATTTTTAAAAAAATATTTTAATCATAATTTATTATAATTTTACCATTATACCCTTCTAGCATATAAAAAAAATTTATTAGATTATCCAATTTATCTATATATTTTTAATAAAATTATAAATAGACAAATTGGATATTATAAAAAATTTATAAATATACTTTCATTGCCCAATTCATCTATTTAAATTTTTATCAATAACTAATTTTTAAAAAAGACATCTATACACCTAAACAAATAGTAAATAAATTATAATTTTAAAAATAAAATTGGTTATTAATAACCAATTTTATTTAAACTTTAAACTTGTATATTTAATAATTCTCCACATGTCAATCATTTAAACTTGTACATTTATAACCAATTTTTTATGTTATTTATTATGGTATTAATAACAAATTTTATTTTTAAAATTATAATTTATTTACAATTTTTTTTAAGTGTGTAGATGTCTTTTTTGAAAATTGGTTATTGATAAAAATTTAAATAGAGGAATGAAGCAATGAGGGTATATTTATAATTTTATTAACAATATATAGACAAATTGGATAATCTAATAATTTTTTTTATATGCTAGAATAGTATAATGGTAAAATTATAATAAATTAAAGTGTAAATGTCTTTTTTAAAACGTTAGGGAGTTTTTATCCCTTTGCCTAAAGGTTGGGGGTGTGTTTGTCCTTTTTCCATATGTCAATTACTTAACACTGTCACAAGTCTTCCTGTTATGAGAGACATGTGTCGATCATTTAACACCGCTACATAATTTTAGGTAAGCAGTGATTGGTTAAGTTGGATTCATTTTTTAAAAAAATTTAAAAAAAAGATGCCCTAAAATAAAAGTTTTGAGGTTGAAATCATCCTAGGTTGGCTAATTTAATCTCAAACGTAATAAATTACTCGACAATTTTACTTTATTAATCCAACAAATCTTAGGATCAGTTCAGTACTATTCTAGCTTTTGAAATAATTACTATTAGATGTATTGTTAAATTAATTAGCTGTGAAGAGAATAAGTTAAACGTTTGGTTAAATTTATTTTCAAAAGTGCTGCATGTTTTAAAAGTAATGTTATATATTTGATAAATTTTATTGTTAAATTGATTTAAGAATATAAAAAATTAAAATGGACATAATGTTAAATAAAATTTATTTATACATTTTATAATCATGTATATAAAATATTTTTTTATTGTGTATATATAATAACTAATAATTAAAACAAATGTTTTAATTTTATTTTTTTATTTTTCATCTCAAAATAAATTGGCAATAATAATAATTTTTTATATTTAATGATTTTATTTCCTAATTAATAATGATAATTTTAGATTTTTATAGCATGTGTGAGAATATATAGAATTGTATTAAAATATAAAACTAGTTCTCAAAATCAGATTTTGAAAAGTTACTATTTTCCTATTTTTCAAAATCTATTATAAGATGAAATATTTTAAATTTTTTTTACTAAATATCAAAATTAAATTTTAACTTTTGAAAATCACTTTTGATTCTTTGAAAGGCAATTTCAAATGAGCCTTAAGTTAATTTATGGAGCTTTAACAATCCAACATCAATATATCAATCTCCAAAATTTCTCAAATTCATCATAAAAGACCAATCTCCACAATCCAATGCAAACAAAATCTAGAAGTTCAAAAATAAATGAAATTTGAAACATTGATAATATCTACAAAAGAAACTAAATCCATAATTTTTTCGTATTATAGATTTTATGTATGATTTTTCAAATTTTGCATTTCAAAATATATATTCTACATTTAACCCAAGACCTTATAAATTAGAGTAATATGTTATGGCTCTTGTTGGACTAAAAATCGAATAGGCCTAATCATGACCCAAATAAATTTAGTCCCTATAAAGCTCATGAAGAGGTAGATAAACCACCCAGGATAAATCATCTAGGTGGCAAGACTTCAAAGCCCAAAAGGTGCCGAGGTCTTAGGCTTCTATCCTAAGACAAACCACCTAAGATAAATCAACTACGTTGCAAGGCTTTAAAGCCTAAAAAGTACCGAGGTCCTAGGATCTTATCTTAAGACAAAACACCTAGGATAAATCAACTAAGTGGCAATGCTTCAAGCCCAAAAGGTGCCAAGTCGGCTTCTATCCTAAGACAAACTACTTCCTAAGTTCCAAGGTTCCTATAATTTTAGAATCTTAGTAAAAACAACCTACGGATAAAACGCCTCTTCCTTTAATCTATAGACAGGCTTGCAAATTCATATGTCAATCAACATAGGTATAAAAAGACAAGTGTTGTCAAATGTCACAAGAATAATTACACTTGTCATCGAAGTAACTAGTGCTCAAGTGAAATCAATTTCGTTTATAAATATGCCCTTCATTCTCACTAAAAGGCAAGAAAAAATGGACTCAAGAAGGGAAATATTGGCTTTCTCTCTCTAGTTTTCTTTCTCTCTAAATTGATATTTCTAAAGATCCTATGACTAACTTGACCGTCCGACGGTATACGCCAGCAAATTCGGCCCTCTAATCCTTTTCTCAAGTTTGTAGAATATCATTGGATAAGGACATTCTCATCGCCTAAGGATGTGAACTCGGAGGAAGAGATTTAAATGCCCATTAAGATAAGCCCAAAGTGTAAACTCACCATTGCTAAATACAATAAAGAGGAACCTTAGTCCTAAAGGGATCTTCCTCAGTTGAAATTTTCACATAATAAGTTAGGACAAAATTTGCACCAATAACTCTATTTGATATAACTTTTTAAATAGAGTTTATCTAAGTAGAGTTTTTGACGTATTGACACTTAGATAAAAAGTATAACTGTAATTACGAGACCTCCCCTACCGTCTGTACTCAGTTTCCTTGACTGTTAGTTGACTGGTGATATGTCAAAAATACCCTTGATTCAAGAAAAGACCTCAACACCCTTAGTGCTAACTATCAAATTAATCATTACACTTTAACACGCTTGGAAAACAAAGATTTGACATCAAATATTCATCAATTGTAAAAAGTAAAAAAAAAAATTACTAGGAAACTAGGGCTAGCGATAGTATACAGTGAAAAAAAATTTAAAAATTAAGTACCCTTGGTGCTAAATATCAAATTAATCATTACACTTTTAACACCTTTGGGAAATAAAAAATTGACATCAAATATTCATCAATTGTAAAAAGAAAAAAATATAGTAGGGAAACTAGGGCTAGCAATACTATACAGTGAATTAAATTTTAAATATTTAACATAATACAACAGTTCAAAGGCAAATTTGGTATATCTAATAGACAACAACTTATTGTTAACATTTGTTTAATTCCACTTATCATTAAAGTGCTCTTAGTTACACCGATTTTTTCAACCATCTCCTTTGACTCAAGAATTCAATCTCCACCACTAACTTCAACTGTTGCCCTTTCCTCTTCCATTTCTTTGTGACGTATAGCTATCTTATTTTTCAGATTTTCAGCATATTTTGCCTTCTTTCCTTCCAATTATTCCTGCCAATTACTAGATGTGCTGAAGATGAAATGGGAAGTAAAACAAAGAAAGAAAAAAGAATCTAGAATAAGAAGAGATAGGTTACCTCAATCTTTTTCAGTTGGGCTTACAAAATTCCTTCTTGCTATTTGTCACTAATAAAACAAATTTCTTCAAAATTTAAATCTTTTACACAAACATCATCCAAAATTTCTTCATTTTATTTGTCACTAATGCTTTTTTTATCAAGCAACTAAAAATTCTCCATATTAAGGAGCACAAGCAATATCCTTTTCAGCTTCTTCAAAGCATCACAAACAAACCCTTATTTTCCAATATTATTAATGCATATAACTTCACTAATTTCTAATATGCATTGGTATTTTTAGTTCAAGCACATGTTAAGAAGTTAATTCCTCCAAATAGCATCCATATTCTTCATAACAGTGCTAACCTGTTTTCATTTGACAAAGAAGTCACATAAAAATCACTAATTTCTAACACATATGTTATGATTAGCTCTTAACTTGACAAATCCAAATAGCTAAGGTCTGAAAATAATAAACAACATGCATCTTCTCCAATACATCAACAAATTGATATCATTTTTTTTTTATGAACAACACAATGCCAACCGTTCTCCAACACTTCAGCCCATTTTCATTTCCAAACAATAAAAAAAACCCAATCTATGATTAAAATAAAATAAAATTTCAATTTTATTTTAAAACATAATAAATATTAAACCAAAAAAATTAAATCCGAAATTGTTTCAAAGACTAACCTTCTTTGAATTCAAGTCAATAACAGTCATGTCCGACGCCGAATAGTCAGCTATTTTCACCTGACACCACCTTTAGGCCACCATCGATGCTTTTCTTGTTAATAAATCTAAGTTAAAGTTGCAGAACTTGGCAATAAAAATCTGATTTTTTTCATCTTCAAAGCATTTAGAGATGAGGAGTGCATGTGGGCCTCGGTTGATTGAAAGAAAAAATGGTTTTGTGATGAGTTAGGTTGATGAAAGAGAGCAAGCATTATTCCATCCTCTAGTTAGTGGTTACTGATTTTCATCAGGATTGTTTGAGTGTTTCAGTGGGTTTATCTTGAAATTAGCTTTTTACTTATTTCAATTTTAAATGCGTTTTTACTAATTTACCCTCCTAAACTGACAATATACGAAACTGAGTACAGACGGCAAGGGAGGTCTCTGTAATTACGGGCATACTTTCTATCTAAGTGTCAATACATCAAACCTCAGGGGAGGTCCCTAAAAATTACCCTTTTTGTTAACAAAGCTTTTACAAGTAGATCTTTTACAACACAAAAATGACTTGTTCCGCTGTCAATAAGAGCTTTTATTAAAAATTATAAATATTACCTTAGACAATTTATTTAAAGTTATGTTATGAAATGAATAAAAGAAGATTATGAAACAAGTAATGATATTTTAGACATTTTAACATTTTAAAAATATTTTTTAACCTCTACTCCTAAAATCTTAAAATTTGAGTTTCGCTAGTATAAGTAAAATAGCTTATTTAAACTTCAAAAACTTTACTGAAAAAAAAACTATAACAAAAAATTTAAAAAGGAATTATGAGATTAAATAAGCATTTAGAGCCATTAGATAAGTTATAACAAACAGGTACTGCATTTATTTTTCTTAAAAAAGCTTAAAATATTTTCTACCTTTCACATATTGTGATTAATTTGTTTAATTTTTTTAGATATATCAAAAAAAGTATTATTTTATCATTAAAAAGTTTAATTTTTTAGATATATCAAATGGTAAATTTTTGTTGGTGGTACATCAATAAGTGAATTTCTATTAATGACACATCAATTTATATACAAATTAAGTATTCTAATTAAGTAAACATAGCATTATTAAAAAAATGATTTAAACATTTTAGATAATTTTAAAAAATATAGGATTTGTCCACACTTTTTTTGGTACAACATTTTTGTGAAAAATATGTTCCTAAATTTTTAAAGAACCTTATCTCGTGTGACGTGCCAAATTTTGTTGTTTACATGTCAATCAAATATAGGAAAAAGAAATTGTCTTTACCTTGTGAATCAGATGGATATACAAGACGTTTCTTGAGAATATTTTTAATTCCGTTAGAAGCGTCAACAATTTAGGATGCTAACTTTGGTTCTTGGTATCCTATAAGTCAACAGCATACGATCATTAATAATATAATGGGTGGACAAAATAAAAATTTTCTCCATCCTTTTTAATCAACTGTGAATCACAAATTTGAATTAAATTTAGATAGTATTGTTGATTTAAACCGTACTAAGCTTTTGAATTAAGAGATAATAGCACAAGATCATAAATTTAATGAAAATAAATGGGAATCAAGATTTGTTAATCTAATATTATATGTCAGCATGTCATAAATATCATCTTGTTGTGAAGTAGTGCACCACTTTAGTAAAGCTCAAATGGAAAATGTAACATATGTATAGTGGTTCTCTTAAGCAGGTGCTTGCGTTAGCTTCAAAATGCGAATATCAATTTATGGCTATTGGATAAATCCAATGGTTGCAAGCATTTTAGAGGCTACTGATATGGGTCTCGTCTTCAGTATTTTAATTTTTTTTAGAGGGAAAAAGCAAATTCACGTGATGGTACTCTATTTTCCTTCTCTTCACTCAATCTCGAACATCAAAACAAAATATTTTAGTGAATGGAGCTAAAACATTTTCCTTCCCTTATCAGCCACATTCCTTCTTCTTCGCAGGTGTCCAAATTTCTTTTTTTTTTCATTTTTTATGCATGTTTGAACAAATGTAGTCGCTACATTTTTGTATTCGAGTGACTTAATATTTAGTTTGTTTTTTCTTGTTTGACTCGGTACCTAGTTGAGTTGTTTGGTTGACTCGTGGTGAATTTTGGCTACTTTGGTTAACTCGATACTGAGTTGTATTATGCTTGGTTACTTTTGTAGACTTACTGCTAAGTTTGGTTTTCTTGTTGCGAGTTGAGTTGTTTTTGGTTGACTCGATAAGTTGATTTCTTTTTTTCTTTCAGTTTTCTTTAAATGATACCGAGCATTTTGTTTTCTATTTCAATTGATGGATTCTAAGAATATGGGTGATTAGTCAAGCGGTGGGGAAACTTTGCACACACTTAATGTAGTTTTTTTATTGCAAGCCATATAAGGGGCAAGAATTTGATAATTTAGAAGAAATTTTTGCTTTTTACAACAAGTATGCCAAGGAGGCTGGTTATAACATTAGAATTCATTCTAGTCAAAAAAGTAAAGACAATAATGAAATACTGAGGAAGGAGTATGTGTGCTTTAAAGAAAGAAAATCATTGCAATCAAATGCTTGTGTGGGCAGTGGGTCGAAAAGGCGTCGACCTATAGTACATGATGGTTGTGGTGCAAAACTTGCAGTGGTGAAGTCAAAATACGGTAAATATGTGGTTAGCATTAGGGGTGGCAATATGGGTCAGGATTCGTTTATTCGATTCGATTCGATTCGAATTAAATGGGTTTGGATTTGGAAAAAATTGATTCGTTTAATAAATGGATGAATTCGATTCGATTCGTTAATTAAACGAATCGAATGGGGGTTTGAAAATTTTGATTCATTTATTCGTTTAGAATTCGTTTAATAAATGGGTCATAAACGAATCGAATACGGGTCAATTCGTTTAAAATTAGTTTATTATTCATTTAATTAAATTACTTTTTTATCCTTAAATTTATTTAAAAGCTTTTTAAAATTTTAAGGTTAATATTGTAATTTTAAGCCTAATATATAAAGTCAAATACCCTAATTTCACAGTTCACATTTTGTCTCTCTTTCCCTTGTCTCTTAGCAACTCAAAAGTCAAAATCGTGAGTAGATCTAATCACCAAACACCACTCACCAGCCACTGCTCTACTACGTTTTGCCATCTCTTTGAATTTTTCCCTTTAATTCCATCTCTTAGCAACTAGCGGCTAGTAAATCACCGACAACCATCTCAATAATTTCTCAACCGGCAACAGCAACCATCTTGCGTAAATCACAGACTCACAGTAAGCTCCAAATCCTTTTTTTTTTTATTATTTTTTAATTTTTGCATCCAGGCTCAAGTCCAGCAAGTGCTAACTACTACTTATTGGCATGGGTTTGTCTTTATTAGACTTTTTCCTTGATTTATTAGTCTTAGATTTGTTTATATTCTAATTACCAGCAAGTGCTAACTAGTAACTACTACGTATTGGCATGGGTTTGTCTTTATTAGACTTTTTCCTTGATTTATTAGTCTTAGATTTGTTTAGATTCTAATTATACTCACGTGGCTTTGGCTTTCTTTTATTCTTGTACTCTCTGTTTCTTTTCTTTTGAAATAAATTTTTTTGATTAATCAGGGCCCTTAAAATAATTTAGAATTATTTTATTTTTAGGAGAATGGACACAAGCCAAAGTAATTCAGCATACACAATTAACGATTCTAGTGTTGGAGATGATGATGTAAATGACATAATCGAACTGGAAGAAGAGATTGAAAAAGGTTTAAGGCCAGTCGAACAAAAGGCACCACGGCAAAGGAAACTAACTTCACAAGTTTGGTCGTTGTTCCGTAAGGTTTCGGGAGATAAGTATCCGGACAACAAGCCGAGAGCAGTGTGTAAAAAATGCAGCATTGAGTACGTGGCTGTGCGCAATTCTGGTACAGGTAATCTAAGAAGACATTATGAAACTTGTGCAAAATTTAAAAAGCGCAATCCTGTACAAATGATGTTAGATCGTAGTGATGGACTGTCAACTCGTGTTCCCAAGTTTGAAGCTCATGTGTTTCGTGAATTATTATCTTGTGCCATTATTATGCATGATTTGCCATTTCAATTTGTTGAATATGAGGGAATTAGAAGAATTTGGAATTATTTGTGTGATGAAGTGCCCAACATCTGTAGGAACACTGCGAAAGCCGATGTGTTAAAAATGCATAATAGGGAAAAGATAAAAATTAGAAGCATGTTAGAAGAAGCTCCTAGTAGAATATGTCTTACTACTGATTTATGGACTTCTATAACTACAGATGGTTATTTGTGTCTCACTGCACATTTCATTGATAAGGGATGGAATTTACAGAAAAAAGTGCTAAATTTTTGTGAAATGCCAACTCCACACACTGGGGTTGCTTTGGCTGAAAAAATATTGTCATTGTTGTGTGAATGGGGTATTGAGAAAAGGATTTTTTCATTGACTGTAGACAATGCTTTAAGTAATGATGTTTGTGTTGTAATGTTAAAAAGTCAATTGAGATTAAGGAATGCTTTGGTGTGTGATGGAGATTTCTTTCATATTCAATGCTGTGCTCATATTATTAATTTAATTGTTCAACACGGATTGAAAGAAATTGAGAAAGAAATAGAAAAAGCCCGTGAGAGTGTGAAATATGTCAAAGGGTCACAAGTGAGAAAAAGAAAATTTTTAGAGTGTGTTAAGCAAGTATCTCTAGACGACAAGAAAGGATTAAGACAAGATGTTCCTACAAGATGGAATTCAACTTTTCTCATGCTTGATAGTGTTCTGTATTACAAAAATGCTTTCCGTCATTTACATTTGAATGATTCTAATTACAAGAATTGTCCTTCTGAAGAAGAATGGGGGAAAATAGAAAAAATTGGCAAATTCTTGTCTATGTTTTATGAGATCACATGCATTTTTTCTGGTTCAAAATACCCCACTTCAAATTTGTATTTTCCGAAGGTGTTTGCGGCTAAGGTTGCTTTGGATCAATTATTGTGTAGTGAGGATGTGTACATGAAAACTATGGCACAAAAAATGATCGAAAAATTTGAGAAGTATTGGTATGATTTTTGTACCATTTTGGCCATAACGGTCATCTTGGATCCTAGATATAAGATGGCATTTATTGAGTTTGCTTATAGTAAGGTTTATGGTCAAAATTCGGAGGAGTTGAAACATGTTCGAGATAAGTTGTTTTCAATTTTTGGTGAGTATAATTTGATCACACCATCTTCCTCCACTACATCCGTACTCACTCAAATGAGTGATGTTGGTTCAAGTGCGGGACGTAATGACGATAGTCAAAGTACACTTAACCAAAGGACCATGGATATGTTCAAGGTATATTTACAATTTTCTTATTTGTTCATTGTAAGACTTATTATTTAGATGCTTGTTTTGAATTTTGACTATTCTTATTTCTTAATTATTTTGTAGGAGTTTGATGATTTTGATAACATGGATTGTAGTGCTTATGTTAGAAAATCTGAATTGGAGCTTTATTTAGATGAGCCAAGAATTGATAGAAAGATTGATTTGGACATTCTAAGTTTTTGGAAAGGAAATGGATTTCGTTATCCTAACCTTTCATTCATGGCTCATGATATCTTGAGCATTCCTATATCCACTGTTGCATCTGAATCAGCTTTCAGTGTTGGCGGTCGAGTTCTTGATCAATTTCGAAGTGTTTTGAAGCCAGAGACAGTCCAAGCAATTATTACTACTAGAGATTGGAAGTTTGGAGAGATTGGTAAAACTTGCTCATAAAATTTATTTACTTTTCTTTTATAATATTATGTGCAATTTTTCTAATTAAGATTTATTTTTATAAAATTATTGTAGAAAATTTAGATGTCACTGTGAACCAACTTACTCAAAACATTATAACCATGAGCACTAATTGTGCTCCATCTGCAGAGAGTGTCAATGGTCCAAATGACAATGTGTGAGTGTGGTAGGTAAAGTTTTTATCTTGTTTAATTATTATTTCCTTGAAAATGCTACAAATTTGCTATATATTTGATTTTTGAAATTTTACAATGATTATTATCAATATTGCAGCATGTTAATAACATTTTATTTACTTTTTGGTGTAGGATTTTTGTTTTCAAGGTGACAAAGATAAATGAAGAGAATTAAAGAAATTACATTTCTTTATAATTTGAATTTGAATTATTGTTATTTGTAATATTAAGGATTTGTAATTTGGTATTTGGATGACTGTATAATATGATTTGAATTATTTGTATTTTCATATTTTGTTGTGGGATATTAAATTTGTGTTTTTTCTGATTAATTTTGTTTATTAATTATATTTTTCTAAATGAATTGTAAACGAATCGTAAACGAATCTTGATTCGATTCGATTCGTTATGGATTCGTATAGGATAAACGAATAATAAACGAATCCGGATTCGGTTCGATTCGTTTATCAATTTTGTTAAACGAATTAAACGAATCGAACCGAATATTCGTTTAATAAACGAATCGAATCCGAATCCTGAAATTTCAATTCGTTTAATAAACGAATCGAATCCGAATCCATATAATTTTGACCCAATTCGTTTACGATTCGATTCGAATTCGATTCGTTTATTCGTTTTGCCACCCCTAGTTAGCATATTTGTTGAGAAGCATAATCACTCATTAACAACATCTTGAAAAAGACATCTACTGAGGTCTCATCGGTCTGTTTCAGAGGTAAAGAAATGCTTGAGTCAATAGTTTGATTCAGTAAATATTCCAACTCATCAACAAATTAATCTTTTTGAATTACAAGCTAAGGCTTGTAGAACATGGGTTCTATGGAAAAAGATATTTATAATTATGAAAGAGATTAGCAAAATGAATTAAAAGGGCATGACGCATTGTTGTTGTATGACCATTTTCTAGTTAAGCAAGAAAAAAAACCATCATTTTTTTTTCAAAATTAAGTCTGGATTTGATAATCGAATAACTAATTGTTTCTAGGCTGATGTAATAAGTCGACTGGCATATAATTTTACAGAGATGTGGTTATGTTTGATACCATGTACAACACAAATTGTTATGGTATGATTTTAGCACCATTAGTTGGAGTAAATAACCATGGTCAAACTACTGTTTTTAGTAGTGTATTTCTGAGTAATGAGACTATAGAGTCATTTGTTTAACTATTTGAGCAGTTTAAGGAAGTTATGCCATGTAATGACCCAAATATGATTATCATTTATCATCCTACAAACAAAAGCTATTAATCAAGCTTTGACGAACACTTAACATAAATTTTGCAATTGGTACATTTTCTTAAAAGTTAAATACAGTGGTGTATCAAGATCATTATTGGCACTTTCAAAAATGCATTTAGGAATCAAAAACCAACGAAGAGTTTGATGTAATGTGGATGGATGTTGTTGAGAAAGCAAATTTGGTTGAAAAAGTCTGGCCACAGAGAGTGTATCAAATCATATCAAAATGGGTGCCAGCATATGTCAACCATGTGTTTTCCACTAGAATGTCAAGTAACCAACGTGCTAAGAGCAATCATGCATTCTTCAAGAGGTATGTTTCAAAAAAGAATTCACTTATTGACTTTGTTTTTCAATTTAATCAAGCACTTGACGAAAACGTCACAAGGAGCTAATACTTGACCATAAAGACATTAATGAAAGGTCGTTATTGAAATTGCTACTAGATATGGAGAAGCAAATGGCTGAAATTTATACACGTGATATTTTTTATAAGTTTCAATTTGAATTATGAGATAGCTTGTCACATCTGATTGAGTTTGTGAGTGAGGATGAAGAAAATAGGATATATAACGTTGTGAGTGAAAAAAAAAAAAAAAAAAGATGTTTGTAATGTGCACCAAGTCATTCATGACAAAAACACAAATTTTGTTTCATGCATTTGTAAGAAATTCAATAATGAAGGTATCTTTTGTAAACACATTCTAGCCTTATTGAAGAAATTACAAGTTACTTTGTTACCTATGCTTATATTTTGAAGAGATGGACTAAAATAGCCAACTAGAGAAGGTTATAGATGATGATGGAGAAGAAATAAATGACTGTAAGGACAAATCATTATTCTTGCATGGGACCAAGTTGTTTCGTTTTGCTTCAAAGATGATTGATCAAGTTGTTTCAAGTGAAGAAGCAAGTCAAATGTTCATTGATAGCTTAAAAGATCTAAAAAAAAAGTTAAGTCAATAATGAATAATAGTAAAAACAGGGGAGTTTTAGGAAAAGATAGTTCTATTCGACAACCACAATTTAATGAACCACTTAAAGTCAGGTTTAAAGGGTGTGGCAAACGACTTAAAGGAGGAAAAGAAAGGCAAAGGGGAAGGCAAAAGAGAAAGGTAGGCGTTGCAATGGATGTTGACAAGTTGATCAATCCCATGATAAGAGAAACTATCCAATGCTTCTCAATAGGTAAGTATGTCTTTTATTTGTGATAGTAATTCTTTTTTGACTTTGTGCATTTTGCTAAAATGTTTTTTTTTATATGATTTAGATCTATGGTGGATAAGGAACCAAATTTGGATTTGTCAAATTCAGATGATAGTAGCTACTCCTTCTCTTTCAGAGGTAGCATCTATTTGTTAAAATTTGATTTTGCAATTTACTAAATTAGATTTATATGAATTTAATGTCTCTTGTTAAAAATAAGATACACTAATTATTTTTGTTTCACTTATTATTACAGGATGATGGATCTTTACATAGTAAATGTCAAATTGTGAAGATTGTTGACCTTTAAAGGATACCAAATTAATGCCGAATTTTGTGTGCATTTTTGCACTATTTTGTTTGTTTTGTTCATGTGTAATTTTTTGCACTTTTTGTTTGTGCGAATTAAAATCACTATGACCATTTACAAATTCTGGATCCATTCAAAATCAAGTGTAAAGAACATAATTCCAAAATCAATATACACTTATTTTTTTATAAGAATATACACTTGTTAACTGCAAATAAGTTCTCATATTTGCAAGATCAAACAGTACAATTCTTTTAACTCAATGATCTAAACAACACACTTATTATCCCTCAGATACACCCAATGACAAAAGAAATAATAATTTTTTTTTTGCACGTCTTTGTCCAATCTTTGAACATTTATCTCCGTTTGATTTGGTTTTGATGTTAGAGATTGAGCGAAAGAGAAGGAAAATAAAGTACTATCATGCGAATTTGCTTCTTCCTTCTCCAAAAAAATAATTAAAAATACTAAAAATGGGACCCATATCAACAACCTCTAAAATACTTGCAACTATTGGATTTATCAAACGGCTATAAATTGACATCCGCATTTTGAAGCTAACATGGGGGGCCCCGCGAGCGCGCGCACACACACACATATATATATATATATATATACACATTGGCTTCTTATAAGCTTATGCGAAGGTACTTATATAAGTACTTTGTTTTATAATATAAAATTTTCTTTTATTTATAACACAACTGTATTTTTAAATTTTTAGAAGATATTCTGCAAATGGATTTCTAGAAAGCAACCCATTTTATTCTTCTAGCATATCAATCTATTGGGCTATCAATCTATTGGGCTTTCGTAGGAAGTAAAGTGACGAGAGATGTAATAGTACGACATGCATTTCTGGCCCAAATTCGTAGGAGCATTCTAATTATGGGGAAGGATGTTATTATCTCTCAGAATTTGAATTCAAGATTTTTTTTTTAATGGTTACAAGTGAAGGAGGGTCCTATTGAAAATAATCATGAGCCAATCAGATCTCAAGGATTAGATCTTGTGTGACATAAAACATCTAATTTGATTCTGTGTGGTCTTAGCTATCTCACTTGATTCTGCTATAGCCTTGTTACATTGGTTATCCTGATTAACCAAATCACAAATCTCAATTTGATTATCGTGACTAGCCACATCTCAACCTGATTATCAGGATTAGCAACATCAAAGATTATATTTAGATCACTATCATTTACATAACATTTCGAGACTTATGACATGAAGTGCGTTTTGTTGCTTTCTATAGTTCAGTGCCATCAAGGTTCACAGCTGCACCGTTAACAAAATTTGGAGTTATATTCTTCACATTATTTGACACCATTTTACGGAGAAAATAGGGAGAGGAACTAGCCATAGTAACAGAAGGTATATGTTTATTTTAGACAAAATTTTCATTTATTTACACAGACACAAATATATGTATAAATATATAAGATCTATTTTCTTTATTTTTTCGTTAGAAAAATTAATAGACATAATGTTTAAAAGAAAAGACATTTCATCTCACGCAATTGTGAAAACATGCCAAATTTTTTTTACTTTTAAATTAACAACGCAGTTTGGATAACATCAATATTTTCTTATCTATTCTAAAGGAAATAAGAATGGTAAGTTTCGATGAATTATAAATTTCAAATCGAACTGCCCTTAGGACATCGCTTGGCAGTTTTCAAACAATTTTAATTATCTATCCATTTGGATCCAATTTCTGAAAGAAGTAGGGAAAAAAATTATACGTGCTTTACTCATCCCTTTATCTGGTAAATAATAGTAATAAAGAATTTTCAGATTCAGCTAGTTAATTAAAGTGGTTGGCAATTTGAAATCAATTAAATAATGGAAGATCTTGTATATACATTGAGTATTGGCATGATAATACTTTATTTGGATAAAAAAATTACTGTAATCAACTTTTTAAGTTTTCAAAAATCTAACATAAGCATGCATATTTAGTGAGTGGAATTAAATAAGATTCCTGTTTATCCACTTGATCCAAAACTTGATGATATGATCCCACTTTATATGAATCCTTGAACTTGCCCATATTAGTTACAATTTCTCTGTCCAACATCACCTAATCCTAAATTGTGAACACGCGACATTATCCACTTAGTCCCCCATTGGGACCCCAAAAGAGTTTCTCTTTCCCTCCTAGTTCATGCATGTGCTTGCTTCTCCGAGAGACAATTTAAAGCAACAACAAGACTTGGGTCAAAAGAGAGTCAAAGAAGAAAGATTTTGGTTGCCAAGAAAAAAAAAAAAAAAGTGAAGTTGATTTGATAATTGATAGGTTCATTTAGCTCGTATCATTTGTTGTTGGTGTTGTTGGTGTTAATGAACCCACATTACCCATTTTCTTTTGAGCTTGCCTTGGCCCATTTCAGCTGTCCTCCTTTTGCTCCCATTTTCATGGATGCATTGTATCTATCACCCTTTCAATATTAAAAACAAATAAAAGAAGAGAAATTTTGTTATTTGTAATCACTTCTTCTCACTAATCATTCAGTTCATGAATTGGCAAAATCCATGAGATTTCATGTATCCATTTAAATTATTTTTGGGGGGTCCATGGATTTTCGACAAGTGAGTTATTAGAAATTAATTTTGTTGGCATCTGAGTGAGAGTATACGCGTATTAGGATAAAGTCCTTTTGGTTTCATGGGACAGATTCGAAATGTTATAGTGCCATAAAGGATTAAGCAGTTTCTTAATTTAGAGACAACTGGGATTTTTTTCTATAACTTGCTATTTCAATGGTCCTACGCAATATGGGGGTGTCTATTGATCCATAAGTGCTAAATTTGACCTTTCGTAATTGGTTATTAAGTAAAATTTTATTCACATTTAATAAAAATTAATAATGAAACGTAAGACTATGAAAGTTTTAATAAGTGTGTCAAACGAGCTCATGTTGACCTTTATAAATGTATACATTACACAAGATTTCTAAAATATTTGTATAATTCAAATCAACAGACAACGAATTCAAATTCGCGTTTAAGAGTAGCTATGCTTTTCTTAATTTTTTTTTCTTTTATAGTTTTATGATGTTCGAATAATTAAAATGAAAAGAATTACATATCAAAATTGCAGAGAAATTATCATCAGTAGGTCATTGTAAGACATTTTTCTTGGAAGCTATACCAAATATAAATGTTTTTTGAGAAACTCCTTTCAAATGAGTTAGGGTATACTTACAATACAGCGCCGTTTGGTACAGTGCCCTTAACAATGCATTAAAGGCTTTTAGTTTTTCGTTACCCCCCAAATTTTACATTAGTGTATAAATATATCATAAGTTGAAGGACCAAAACAAAAGCTTATTAAGTCAAACAACATAAAAAATTTTCAAAGTTTTAGATTCTCCGGCAACACTATATCATACTATTCTTCATATGAATAGGAAAAACAAAACTTTAATGTTTCTTCTTTGATTATATTGTCATGCGAACGATGAAGTCTTAGCAAGATTTCTTGCTCCTACAAGCACAATAATTGAATCTTTGTAAACCGCAGAATCTCTACTCACTGGATTTAGTTTTCAACCAAACCTTGACTTATTTAACAAAGAGTATTTGTTAATTATATACTAGTAATTGACATCTCTTTGGTTGAATCCTCGAAGCATCAACACCGACGTTCATGAGACTTAATCTTTGCTATTCTAATGTCTTCATCATTTTTGGCCATCTCACAACCACTTGACTATTGTGATATCATAGATCTTGTCAAGTTGAGCACAAATTCAAAGAAGAAATACTTTCAAAAAATCGCAATCAAATACACAGTATTAAACTTTTGTTTTTATATAATGATTTAACCATGACATCTTGTTTATAGATCAGGATTCTCTCGTGATGTTAGTTTTTACTCGAATTAAATGAAAAAAAAAATACATCCACGTAGAAGCAGAAGTTCAATGAATTGATAAGAAATTTTTTGTTGTTTAATACGTGTTGATTCAATATTTCTCCCACATGTTTGCGTGGCAATTACAAGTACCATACATATCAACTCCATTTGTGCCAACAAAGCATGATCAAGGGGGAGGGGGAACAAATTTGGGTATTTTTTTTTTTCAAATTAGAATTACAATTAAAATTTTAGGAAAATGGACCATCTTCGTGTACGTTCGATTACAATAATGGAGTAATAACATCCAAAACTAAAATAGTGTCACAAGGGCCTTGTAATTGTCAAGAAAGAAGAAGAAGACGAACAAGCAAAGTTTCCTTCTTTCATCAATCTCTCCATCTCTTTTGCCTCATATGCCTTTGCTTTCTGTAGATTTGAGACATTCACACATTAGTTAACGAAATAAAACAAATAAGGAAGATTTTATTTCAAATTAAAATTTCGGCACAAAATGTGAACCATTGATTTCAAGCAATTCAATTATAGATACTAAAAGTTGAAGTAGCATTTAATGATGCTAATACATCCACCATTAGATAGAATGAGATTAATGAATTAAAATTTAGGAAAAATTTACGTCATAAATAAAATAATTGATTCTTGCTTGAATTTTAAAAAAGAAAAAAATTCAGTGCATATACCTGCATTGTTTCTACAGCATCTGACTCCGAGTTGAAGTCATAAAATGTGCTGGCTGCTGTAAGCTTCATGGAAAGAAACTGAATCGAAAAGGAATTGAATTCAGTAAAATAATCTATAAATAAGAGAAAAAATGATAGTTCTGTAAAAATCAACTAACCTCAACTTGATTCTGCAAGGACTGGACATAATTAATAATCTCATCCAACATCATTGTCATTCCCATGGTCTGCAAATAAATTTTTAATGAATTTAAGGATTGTAAGCAATTCATCTTTTGTGTGTCTGTGTGTGTGTATCTTTTGAAATCATGCAATAAGTTCTTATAATTAAATAAAAGGTGAAATAAAAAAAAATTGTTAATTAATTACCTTATAGCATCCTGGTACAATATCTTGCAAGCATCTTAGTCTCTCATTTATTTTCCCTCTTCTAACCTGAATGAATCATAACAAACATATATGTTATTGAATATTGATGAATTTTACATAATATTCAATAATAAATAACTTATTTATATTATGAGAAACTTAATATATATATATATATATATATATATATATATATATTTACCCTTTCAGCTAAACTGTGACTATCCGTAGCTTGTCCTCTTCTAGCTCTAACATGAACCACTTCCTTTGATTTCTCTTCTTCTTTCTCATTGCCTTTCACTCTCTTTCTTCTCCCTGAATTCTGAAAACTCAAAACAAAAGACAACCCATTAAATATAAAATCAAAAACCAAGTCCTGGAAAAAGAAGAAAAAAAAGAAAGTTTCAAAAAATATGAACTGCTTACCTTTTTTCTCTTATTAGTTTCGATTTGAGAAACTGGAGAAGAGTCCTCATTACTGCTCTCGGATATCTCCACAGCTTTTCTGTTCTTGCTTTCACATTCTGTGCTTGTAACAGTATGACAAACAGGCAACATATTGTTTTGAAGAAAATTTCCAGGAAAGTTTTCTGCCAAGTTTCCGGGAAATTCAAAGAAGTTGTCTGGATTGGAGAAAGGCATGAAGCTCTGGTAATTTAACAAACTTGTGTTATCCAAAACACTCAAGTTGTTGTTTATTTGTTCAATGTTTGGATCAATATCAAGGAAAGGAAATGATGATGAAGCCCTAAAGTATTGCAAATCTTGTGCGAAATCAGCCATTGATATTATTTCTTTAAAGCTTTGTTGTTGTTACTGAGCCGAGTAAGTTTGAGCCTTGAAGCTTGTAAATTTATAGTGAGGAATTACATGTAATTTCTTTTTCTTTTTTTTCGTTTAATGAAAATAAAAAGTATTTTTGATAGACCACGTGGCAGTTCCACCTTCTTTAATTGTGTCCCCTAAATAGGTCCCATAATCAGGAGATATATCCAATAATAGTACGGGGCAATACATAAAATAAGCTTTTGGACCCATGGCTGAAGTCTGAAGTCTGAAGTTGTATCAAAAGTTCTTTCAGGTAATGGAGAAAAATTCTTTTTGAATCTTATTTTAACATTTCTTGAAAGCTTACTAAAATTTCCTATAGAATTAGAACAATTATAAAATAGATGTATTTTCAGTCCCCACCTTTTAATTTATTAGACACTTTTTATAACTTGTATTTGTTGGTTTACGCACTATAAAAGAATTATTATATGAATAATCAAATATGTGAAGTGATTCATCAGCATTTCCTTAGTTATGTTAAATCCGTAGATTAATCAAGATGCATCACTTGGCATTTTTTAATCTAAATTATTGCTCTACGCATAAAAATAAGATATGACAAGATAAATTATGAGGTCAAAATTTAATGGGAAACGACATAAAAATTGAGAGATCAAGCATTGCAATTTGTCAAGTAGTCAATTTCTATTTACAACTAGAAGATTCAAATATCATTTGGGATGAGTTTATGGCTTCAATAATTATTTGTATGTTGAAAGAGAATTGGCCCCAGATTAATAGTGTCACCTTTTTTTAAATAAAAAAATAAAATTAAAAAATTGCTTTTTGGGTATGAGCAGTTTCTCCTCCACATATTTTTGCTACATGCAACAACCAGTGTTATGATGATTGCAGCAGATCTCCGAATTTAGGCATAAAATAGGCTTTCCAAAACCATTAGGTACAAGTGCACATTGGTTTCCACTTGCATTACATATGAAGGCAAAATGATGGATTAAGTATTGTACAATTTTCTTGTTTCACATGACATGCCTCCACTAGAAACTTATTCATTTTTTAAGGACAGAATCACTTTATACATATATCTCTTGTTTAGTGCGAGGCGTACATTTTTTTTTAATATGGATACATTTTTAAGTCTGAGTTTATAGAGTCGGATTTTAAACCTATTAAACCGCACAACTTTTTAGTACATTAAAAATTAATTTTATTAAGATGCACGACTTAATAGTTGTCTGCATTAAAAAAAAAAAAAGAACACTCGCATATGAGAATGTATGTATATATATATATATATATATGTATGAAAATTATCCACCACTTATAAATTCAAAAGTCCCACGCTATATTTTTGTAAGGAAACATAAATGCACACAAAATATATGGATCCAACTCGTTGAATTGTTTTCATATTGCTCACTCTTGTATAAATTAGGTATGGTTTATTTTTCATCTAAAATCGGAAAGAATTTGAATTTAATTGAAGATCTAAATGTATAAATCTAATGAATATTTATTTATTTTTTTACGTCTAAATATAATATTGTTTTTAAATATTTAATCTCAAAATATATAAATAAACATACTTAAAACAGCTTGATGATTGAATCTGAATCGTATATTCACTACTGGAATTGAATATGAAAAAGGAAATTTCATTACGAATATGGGCTAATTGAATGCATGTGAAATGTGTGTTAGGCACGTGACATTACATTTAGTTTTCCATATTGCTAGAGTTTCTAGAGTCCAAGAAAATTGAACATTGAAAATTTTATTTTGACTTTAAAACATGACTTAATTTTTTCATCTAAATTATATGAAAAACTTATATTTATGTACGATAATATTTATTGAAAGTTATTTTCGGAGAGGCCGTCATAAAATTTCTATGACAATTAATAAAGAGAAGAAATTTATACCCCATGACGTTCTTAAAGTCAAAGAAATTTGACCTACCGATTGTGGCATAAAAAAAAAAGTGATGAAAATAGGCCATAATAACTTCACATAGAACTGCCTTTGTAGCATAACTTAGGCCTTGAATTGATGATAATGTAATGCTTAAAATAGAAAGGTACATGAAATGTACTTCATAGACTTGGTGGATTGATCTCCTTTTGTCAGCATGGGCCATGTAATATGGAAAATCAAGCCCAAATTGCTTTCTGGCAATTGGCAAATACCATTTAAATGTTGAGAAAAAAGTTTAGGGCAGTTGAAGAAATAAGGGGGAGTAATTTCCCTTAATATCTTTTATAATGTTATTTGATTATGTAACTTTTTAGAGTTGCCTTCTCTTTATCTATTAAGAAAAATTATTGTTAATAGGATTATTATCTAGATAATTGTGCAATTTATTGTTATCCTTAAGATAATAATTCCTCTTACAGTTTCAATTCTAATGTACCTTAATAGATTGGATTTTGAGTATTAATAGTTTCATTAGATTCCGTGCTCTTTGCGAATCTAATTGCGTGTTCGGTGGCTCTACTTCTAGACTTTAGAAGGCATAATCTTCTTAATTGGGTGCTAGAATGGGATTAGCTTATTGGATAATCACCTGCATACAGGATGCAGCCTCGGTTGGACTGCACCGAAACTGTTCGAGGAAATTCCCCAGCGAAGCGTGTAACGCTGACGCCATGGAATGCTCAAGCCTCAATGGGCCCTCTACGCGTCCTGGTTTCGTATTCATTCGTGGGCTCTGCAATTATGGGCTTGATGGGCTTCAACTCATACATTGAAGAAGATTGCCCGCCATTTCTTTTTTCTTGCTTTAACAACTCGTGCAACAGCTTTTCCAACTGACTAACAGCAAATCAGTTAAGCTTTTTCTGATTTCCCAACTTGCCCTCAACCGTTATTTTCCCTCCATAAGCAAGAGAAGCCTCCATTTTCTCAAGCAGAAAAAGAAAAAGAAACACTCACAACCACTGCTAGTTCTCTGTCAAGAAAAACAAGAAACCCATCACCGAAATGAGCAAGAAAGGTCAAAGCGAACAACCGCCGCCGCTGCCGCCGTTCGACACCACCGCCGAGGGTAGGGCTGCCATTGCGGCATATGACGAAGGAGACTACGTTGGAGCCATGAAATGCATCAAAAACTCTGAGTCACGCTACAGAAAATGTCCTTTTTACCAACATGCAGAAGCCTTTATTCTCTACAAAATCGCTCTGCAAAATAACGATCATGATGGCGGCACAGTTCGCAATTATATCGAAGAAGCAGCCGTGTCGGCTCTTCAAGCATCGTTTCTTCTCTCAAGTTCCACCATAATAGCTTACTTTTGCGCTTGTGCACTGTATGATTGGCAAGTTTCAACCGAGAATATTACAAGGTGATTAGAGAATGTAACAGAGCGTTAGGAATCGAGAATCCCATGGAGCCCGAAAGATCTTCTTTCGTTTTCAAAGATCCGAGCCAAGAATGGGGAATTGAGAAAACAAAGCAAGAATCGAGGGAGTTGATGAAGAAAAGTGAGAGGAAGAAAAGGTGGGCTGCCATCAGTTCAGTTGAAACGATCCAGGAAAGTATAAAGGCAGCAGTGAAAAGGGTAGATGAGATAAAAAACCAGCTAGCGAGATTGAGGGATTCGCCAGAGGAGGAGGAAATGGAGCCAAAGCTAGAAGAGAGAAGAAAGAAACAATTTGCGGATAAATTTATGGTCAATTTGGAAAAAGGAAACGTGGCAAAATCTTTCTGGAACAATGAATTGAGCGCTGAGCAAAAAAGAAGTTTGTTCCGAGTGAAAATAGAAGATCTCAAAAAGCATTTAACAAATCGCAAAGAGAAGGATCTTCTTTCGGAAGCAATAGAATTTGCCAAGGCGCATCGATCATGGAAGTTTTGGGAGTGTTGCGATTGTTCTGAGAAGTATGGTGATTGGCAGTCTTACATGCAGCACCTTTGTGATTTTCATGACTTGAGAATTCATCAAGATCTAGCATCAATCCATCCAAAAATAGTTGATGAGGATTCACGTGAGATGATTTTTAATGGTGAGTGGAAGCCTGTTGATACGGAGGAAGCAATCAAGATTTTGGAAAATCAATCCAAATCAGAATCTTATAATACCGATGACAGTTATATGCGTGCAGAAAAGGGCCAAGGTGAGTATAAAGGTTGTTCTGATGAAGATGTCCTGCTCACAAAACAGTTGGGAAGTGAAAGTGATAAGGAAGCATCATCTATAGCACCCACAGATTGGCCATTAAGTGATGATAACAAGCGTATTGCACTTCTTGAGAGTCTCCATGGCACGTTTCAATTTCTTCTCAGGTATAGTTTTCTCATACAAGTTGAAATTGATGAGGTGATAAAGTATGCCGTTGCCATGCTTAAGACTAGATTTTCTGATTCACACTTGAGGAATCTGGGCCCAGAAACACTTAAGCTAGTTTGCTTTTTGGAATCTTCACAACTTAATAGCATCATCCATAAATTGCAGCATGTGGCTGGTACTTTAAGTGAAAACACTGGGATTGGTAACTCCACAGATGAACAGCTTACTGGTGCTAAGACTTTTGATATCAAAGAGGATGTTGCACTTAACGACAACTCATCATATCTGATTTTGGATGGCGTACTGTCTTATGATACTCATATAGTGTCATGGTTATATTTGGGCCATGAGGTTGGGGAAGCAATAAAGTTGTGGGCAAGGCTAAGAGAATCTAATAGAGGGCAAAGAGTTAAGTTGTTTGAGTCCTTTAAAATGGAACGTTCAAAGTTTGTGAAAATGTACGAGGAAAGACGGAAACTTTCCAAAAAATGGGACGCACTGGAGGCAGTGAATGGTATATTTGCTGATGAGAAGAAGCGAAGGGACGAAAATCCAGAGTATGTGTGGAGAACCTTTGAATCCCTTCTTCGAGAAAGGCTAAAAGAGCTAGAAGAGAGGATCGATGCTGCTGCTGCAGCTTATCAGTTTGAGTTAGAATTTATTTTGAATGTTCTGGAAACAGACAGAGCTGTGGCTGCTTTTCAGTTTGAGAACACGTCAAGAGTGCACGAAAACTGGAATCAATCAGATGAGTATGTGGGAGAAAAAATATTGTCGTGGACAAATCAACTGGGAAATGATGTGAGTACCATTGGTTTACATTCCTTCAGCCAAACGATTCTTTAATTATTATGCCATTTTGTTCCCTTTTGGTCTGACCATGTTCAATCCCTCAGATTTGGCTAGAAAATGTAAGGATAATCACAAGTATTGTCAGCATGAAATTGTTTAACCTGCAACTGGGAGAGATATCTGCTTATGAGTATCAGTTAATTCTGCTTCCTATGTTCAGGTCACTCGTCAAGGTTTGTGTTTTCTTAACGGTTCTTGGCTTCTTGTTGTTTATTTCTACATCTTTACATGATGAAATTTTGTGCTTTGTAGTCACGATTGGAACGTCACATTGATGAGGAGGCTGTAAAGAAGTTAAATGAAATTCAAAAAGGTTTAGAGGAGCCTGATAATAAAGGACAAACACAAGGAAAATCCAAAAACAAGAAGAATAAGAACAAGAACAAGAAAAGGAAAGATCAACGAGAGGCTAAGGATTTTGGGGTTTGGTTCCTGAACTATGATCTTCTTGTTTTTGCTGTGTAGGTTGTTCTATTTATAATATGTTTGGAGTAAGCTGATATTTTTATACTGTAGGTAACCAGAGACATTGAGCAGCCTTTGGAAACTGGGGATACTGAGCAGCCTTCTGAAACTGGCGATATGGAGCAGCCTTCGGCAACTAGGGATATTGAGCAGCCTTCCGAAACTGGAGATATTAAGCAGCCTTCACTTCCTCAGGAGAAAGCAGTTCAAATGTTAGTCCCTTATTTTGGTATTGAACTGTTTTCACTTTAAGTAGAGTCTGATATGTTTTCAAATTCAAATTCTGAGATGGATGAAAGAGTTGATGATATGCAACAATTGATTGCGACTGAGAATGCTGAGAAGAAGTCTAACGAAAAGGAAAAAAGCTTAGAGGAGACTGATAGTAAAGGACAAACACGAGGAAAATCCAAAAACAAGAAGAACAAGAACAAAAAAAGGAAATATCAAGGGGAGCATGCGGATTTTTGCGTTTGGTTTCTGAACTGTGATCTTCTTGTTTTTGCTGCTTTGTGAGTTGTTCTGTTTGTTATTTGTTTAAAGTAAGCTGATATTTTTATGCTCTAGGCTACCGGAGACATTGAGCGGCCTTTGGAAACTGGAGACATTGAGCAGCCTTCGGGAACTGGAGATATTCAGCAGACTTCGGAAACTGGAGATATTGAGCAGCCTTCGCTTCCTCAGGAGAAAGCAGTTCAAAAGTTAGTCCCTAATTTGGTATCGAATTGTTTTCACTTTAAGCAGAGTCTGATATGTTTTACCTGTGCTCAGTGACAATCCAAATTCTGAGAAGGATGAAAGAGCTGATGATCTGCAACAATCGATTACGACTGACGAAAAATTGCGTGAAGAAAATGTGAAGTATCAGCTTCAATCTGAGCATGAGGCTAGGCTCAATGTCAACGTGCTTGGAACAGGACTTGGAAAAGAAGCTGCTAATAACTTTCTATATATGATTATACAGGTTATCATTCCATAACAAAATGTTTTCTGTCATATGCTACTGGAATGATGGGTTATCATTCCATAACTAGATGATTTTCTGTCATCTGCTACTGGAATGATGGTCACTTCTTGTTTCATTTTCTATCACTCCTGAAATTTTTTCTTTTATGTGGCAATGCAGTCCCTATGGAACCTAAGAGAATTTCAAGAGGAGTGCAAAAAGAAATTGGATGAAGTTCAAAAGCACGATGGAAATCCCTGCATTGTCTGTGCCTTTTTTGACATCTGTGCTGCCAAGAATCGCGGAGAAGCTGTTGATCCTACTGAATTAAGAATTGCTTTGAGCACTTACTACTGTAATCAAAACAACTTCCAGGAGGTTTGTAGCAATTCACTCTTCTGCTTTGAAAAAGTTTCACCTCCATGAAACCACAGAACTTGAAATGATATATAAGCCATTGCTGTTCTTTATTGTCTCTCTGTTGGTTCCTTCCTTTGTATCTATATAATATCCCTCATTCAAATGCCTACTTGCCAGGGACAAGTGAACGATGCTTATTTATTCCTTCTTGTTATCTTCAAAGTTCTTCACGTGGCATTTTATGCTGTTAATTCTGATGACAAACCAGAAGACATGTACAAGGACCGTTTGCATTGCGTAGACTCTAATTGTTTGGTGCATAGAATATTTGGAATGGATATTTTTGAAAGTATTGAATGCATCAACTGTCATATGAGATCGGGATATCAGAAGTGTACTTACCTTTCTTTCGGTATATCTGCAAACAATCTCAGAAGTTTGAAGGTGGGTTGAGTTGGAATAATTGATTGACAAAAATGTTTTAGTCTCCGTTTGTGATGATTTGAGCATTGTCCTTTTAACCCAGAATGAACATATGGATATGTCTAGTAAAAAGGTTTTAGAGCTGATGGGGTTGGGTGAGCAAATGACTTGTGGCTGCGGACAACTAAACAGTATCTACCATTCTCTTTGGCGTCTTCCACACGTCTTCGTATCAGTTATAGATTGGCAGAGAGGTGACGAGAGTTCAGAAGATATATCAACAACCTTGAGTGCCCTTTCTAATGAGTTGGATCTGAGCAAGTTATTTCAAGGATACCTGCCTGATTACACATATTTTGTCGTTTCAATGGTAGATTTCATGCGCTTGAACCTCCTCAAGTTATAAATTGAAGCTGTGTGCTTATGTTGCAGTTAAAAGTTTTTATCTTTCATTTTTCAGGTTTGCTTTTGTAAAGATCGACAACATTCTGTCTGCTTTCTTTATGATGATCAGCATGATGAACATTATGTTCAGCATAGCGACTCAAATGTGGAGGCATATTCAGAGGGTGCTGAAATTCTTTTTTCTCTTTTTATCTTTTTTTAAATTTCTTGTATTATTTTTTTCTCTGTATTACAAATTTTTATCATGTGCACATGTAGGTTATTGGTTCCTGGGATGATGTGATTTCTACCTGCAATACAAAATGCTTACTACCAAAATTTCTGTTCTTTGTTAACAAGGACAGTAAATATTTTGGCAACCGACGATAATCATAGTGAAACGCTTGACATGATGATCAGTTTCCAGAGGCTGATTGGTTTGAAGGCAGGATCATGATGGGAGCCGGCTAGCTATTTGGAGGTGCCTAGCCATTATTTGTGTCTTCTTTTGATGATGGTATATGCATTACAATGGAACGAAATAGCTAGACAGAGGAAGAAATTAGTAGTATATCTCCATGTACCAAATTCAATTCTGTCCAAACAGCGATATACAAATCTGAATCATAGTTGAAAAAGAAGGGTATGTACAAACCTGAATGGCACAAGTATGATAGATAATGAAAAAGAGAAATGTTTACCAGCTGGAGAATTGAGAAAGAGACTAGCAATCTCAAATAACGAAGACTTGCAGCATAAACTAATGAATCTGAAGGATGCGATTTGAATTCACAAGAAAACTGGTTACTGAATAAGACTACAAATCAAAGTATATGAACATATCAGCTTGGCCACAGAATGAATAAAAATTGTTTTCATTATATCTTACAAAAGAAGAAAGCAATCTAGGGCCTTTCGCATTACTAATCACAGCATTCTCTTCTAGCTTTCAATTACAATCAATCAAATTATCGGTCTCTATCAGCCCAGGAGGAAAATTGAACTATTTACATGCACCCCCTTTTAAGTTAAACATGAAGACTTGAGGTTCCCTCTCTCCTTAGTGCTGTTGTTAAGCTACTTAATCATCAAAAATCCTGGGCCAGCCCATGAAAGTAGCTCCTCGCCAGCATCCTTTCCCATCAGAATCATCTCATGCAAAGTAAGTATAAGAACTTTTTTCTGGATGTTTCGAGAACTGAAAGACAGAAACAGAGAGAAGACATAGCAACTTCTTAATATGAGCTAAATAATTAGAAAACAATAGAGAACATCATACCACAAGTACCATCTCCAGCCCCTTAAATATACAGTCACCATTCTCATCTTTGCAAGCATATCCTGCAATAGGACTTCAGCAAGAGCCGTCCAAGGTCCCAAGAAAGGCTCTCTCACAAACAACAGCTTGTCTCGTTTCCTCATGATTTAATGATCCTAAGTATTTAGCCTGCAGGGTGCAGTCAAAGAAAAACACACAAGAATTAAAAGAGAAAATTGATATGGCAACCACGGCAAAACAATGTTCCAAATCACCAAAAATCTCAAAAATAAGTCAGATAAAAACAGCATAACCAAGGGAAAGACCTTTTTTTTTTTTTGTGGAGGGGGGGGGGGGGGGGGGGGGGGGGGGGGTGTGTGTGTTTTTTTCAAATCAACGAGAAGAAAAATTAGAAGATGGACCAGAAGTCACTAAAGCAGAGATCATCCAACTAATTCCCAATTTCTAATCATTAAAAATATAGGAATATCCTTGAGTACAATTTAACCAAACATCAAAAGTATGGCAACCGAAAAAAAAAAAAAAAAAACCAACTTCTCCTATCAAAATCAGCATCTTCGTCCCTAGCTTCCGCAAATGTTCACGTTCCCTTTCCAACCAAATAACCCAAGAAAATGCCATCACACCACAATTCCATAACACCAATGTCTCACTACCTGCTTCAAATGCACAAATTTTCTCTATAAGCAAAGAATGATGAGTATCTCTAATCAACCAAAAATAAATTAGCAGCCAAAACCATATTGTGCCACAACTATAAACCTACAGGACTGTGAGGGAAAAAATGATCATGTTTGACCATCCCTCTGTCAAAAATTACAAATGGATTAGGAAAATGATAAATATTCGGTTTTTAGGCCAAAAACTTTAGAATCATTGTCTGAGCCAACTGCAATAAATATAAGTAAGAAAAGTTTGTCATCCTAAAGCATAATCCAAATAAACATTTTAGCTTTATGATGCAAGCAGTGAAACAATTAAAGAAGAGGTGTCAGTATGTAAGCCTTCTGAGCCATGTGTTCTGTCCACAGGGAAACACAACAACACTATGGATTTTATACATTATTATTTTCTTTTTGTTCGATATTTTGTTTCTTCATGAACTGTAATTTTATTGAAGGAAAGGAAAAGAAAAAGAACAAGGGTAATGACAAGGATATCTAACTAATGTTGAATGCTAATAAACAAGGTAATAATCATCCAAGCCAATGTACAAAACTCACTTATGCTAAGCCAGATTCAAACCAAAGATCTATGCTCCCACTCTGTTATATTTATGCCAAGGCCCAAGGTGCAACAACAACCAAAATACCCCGGGTGTTGATAATTACAAAAGCCATATTTTTTTTTTATCTGATTCCAGCAAGCAATCAACTTCAACATTCATCAACTATTGCAACCTTGACTGGAAAACCTATGTAACCCCTGACAGAAGTTAAATTTCACTCACAAAAGCCTACAAGCCACTAATTTTCCAGTTAGATTAAAGACCGATCAGCCAAAGTTTCATTGTACAGCCAACAAAAGTTCCTCCTCTAGCTTAGCAGTAGCAACAGTGACCACTCCTTCACTAGCTAACCGCACTAGCAGCAAAAAAAAATCACTATCTGCATATGGTTCATATTTGCATTCTATAGCTAGATGTTTAGGCCCTCAATGGTTGTACATGTAGAAAACACTCATAGAAAGAATGTTTGCCAGGGCATCCAAATGTTTTTAAATTATCTCATAGTTTCCAGTTTTCAGTTCTCTTCACTCAGATTATTTTAATACATTTTTGTTTGTGTTTAAATATGAAATACATGCAAACGTTTGTTCATATCCTTGCAGCATGTAGATTCTTCACAATTAATTAATCTAAATGTTCATTATTCAAGATTCATTTCATTGCTCAGTAAAAGAAAATATAAAAGGAAAAGGAAAACAGAATGCTAATTTATCCTACAGCTTCATTAACTCAAAATTTCAGACCTTCTTTCACATATCGTTGAAATTATCTCAGAATCGAAAAGCTTGCTATTCCTAGTCATTATTCTAGCTTTTGTGATAAAATGGTATCCCACATCAATAAAACAATTTGTGATCAAGGTATCAACCATCTAGGTCAAATTGAACATCAGTGGCCTGGCATCAAACAGGCTGCAATAATGCTGCCAATCAGCATTATATTTATGAATCCAAAAGCAAGAAATAGACATGCAGTTTTTAGTCTACTTTTCCAGAGTAGTAAAAAGGCACCATTTTTTTGTCATTACTTGTACAGGCAATTCCAATTGCCCCTTGAGCAACAGCCAGGAGCATATCATCAATTGGAAGAATATTAGTCACATTTTCCGTCATGTTCAAGCATTTAAGTCCAGCTAGTGCTGACAATGTTGCTTGGATCACCCCTTCATTAAGTTTTCTCAACCTAGCCTGGACGTTACCTCAGAAATTTTCCAAAACCGGATAAAAAAAAGCAAAAACATAAACAAAAGACAACTTTAAAACATCAGTGATCCAAAATATATACTAAAAGAGTAGATGAATATTGAAGAGTAACAAAAGCAACAGGCCATATAACTGCAGTAACATCCATCTAGCATGAAGTAACATGCTTTACACAATAAATAGTACTTATAACCTGCTAGTCCATGCGAAATGCAATAGGTTATTGAGACTCTCTTCTAAGTGAAGCAATACCAACTGTGCTTCCAGCAGGTAGTTCAGCAAGTGAGGCTGCACTCAATGAAACAAATGCATCTCTTAACACCCTCCCGCTGAAGGTTGCAAGGGAGAATTGTCTTATCCAGTAAATAAGTAGGGACATCTTTCATTGAATGTACAGCAATGTCAATTTCACCATTTATCAAGGCCTCCTCTGTTTCTTTGATGAACAAGTGTATGATATTTTCAAGAACAATATCCCACTTAAATTAAAGCTTCCACATTATATAAGTAACACTATTAAACACCAATAGAATCGATGATTCACATAGCTGAGTCAAACCCATGTCAGCAAATTAAACAAACACCCACAGGATTTCATAATTTATGTTTATATTTTAAATTTTGATTGAAAAATATTTTTTTAAAGAACAATTATACGAATTTTTAAGTTATGAAGATATGAATAATATAATAAAAAGAAAATAATTAAAGATTTGAGGATTTGTAATGCATTTTATATATTAGAAACTTAAAAGAGATGCTTTTTTAGGGTTAAATCTAGTGGGAAGATGATTAACTTTTTTTTATTTATGAGTTTGTATTTTATAAATTAAAACTGTGTGTGGGCATTTCAAGAAATAAAATTAATGATAAAAAAAAAAGAAATAAAATTAAAAGGTCCTGTATGTAAGAGTTGCAACCAGGGCCAATCATGTGGGCACGTAAAGGGGGTATTATAAGGATTTTATTGCCGTGTTAAAAGTTCCACTCCGAGCCATTTAAAATAAGTCCTGTGAGAGTTGCTCAATCAAGTGGGATTGGGCCTCATGCGGAGTCCAGGCTTCTGTTGAGATCTGATGATGTCCGCGGTGACTCTCTCTGTGCTACAAAATACAGATGACAGTCTAATGTAGCAAGTACAATAAGGTAATGATAATCGACAATGATCTTTGAATATTATAATTATAAAGTAGAAAAATGTATTTAAAAGAAAAATAAATAAACAACTAGATTTCATTTGGTTAAAAATAATAATAAAAATAAGGATTTTTTTTTTTAAAAAAAATAGTACATTAGTGCAATAATTTAAGCTCAACACATGTTTGAACCTACCTGAACGAATTATAATTAAAATCCAGTTTTAAAATATGTTCCCTAAACAAAAAGAAAACTGCATCCACAACCACAAGACATATGCAAAGATTCATTAATTCACCGGCGGACTTACAGCTGAGATAGAATGGGCTATAACCCGGTTTAGTCCAGAAAAAATTCATTCATCCTCTTATTTTTTTTTAATCAATTCTTTTTTCAAATAATGGAGTTTTTATTTTCTTTACATATATGTCCCTAACTCAATTATCCTTATGTCTTCATCAATTTTATATAGCAATAGAGTTTTTATTTTATTTTTAGATATGTCCCTAATTAAATTATATCTTTTTTTTCCAATGAAAATTAGTGACTTATTTTATGAAATGATAAATTATATTTTACTGAATAGATTGAAAACATTAGGGAGCTAAAATATTGTACTACTTTATTTTATTTTTAAAAAATACTAATTGAAAAAATTAAAGTATGGCAATGTAGTATAACATCGTCATTAGTATTAAAAGTACTTACAAAAGCAACATATAGTAACAATTATCAACATTTTCATAAACTTTTTATGTGAATTTTAAATTTTATTTATTAGTTAAATTAATTAAGAGTATAGGTTAGAAAATAAAATTTGAGTATAAGGAGTTTTTTTTTATGGAAGAATCATCAGCATTTGGGTCTTCAAAGAGCGTTAAAGCACCTGACAAAGAAATAACAACACTAAATACTTTTTTGTTGAGTTAAGTTTAGTTTATTATTGAAACTTTTGACAGATAATACTTTTATAATTTAAAAGGATGAATAAATTTTAATTATTTAGTTTATTTAAATATGGTAATTAAGTACTTGACTTCAAATATAAAAGTTTTACTTATTACTTTTAACATATTGTAATTACATGTATTGATTTATTTTAGTTTGAAATTCTTAATTGATTAATTAATCCTTATATAATTACATGTTATTTTATATAGGTTGCAATATTAGATTCCATAGTTAAAAAATAGTGTTTTTTACAAATTGTCTTTTTTTTTACTTTTTTAATAATTATTTTTTTCTAAAGTTAATATTTATAGGGATAAAATTCTTCATGTTCCTCCTTATTTAATGCTCTTTTTTTTACCTATAAATTTTTATGCTCACTTCAAAATATAATTTTTTTTTTTATTTTAACCCAAGATAATATTAAGTCTTGAGTCCACACGTGCGTTAATATTTTGTGTTAGCATGCATCGTTTCCCCGTTATGTTCATGTAATATTTTGCAGGCTAAGACTGAAGAATATTTCATTTTCGATGATTCATGTCTATTCTTTTTTAATTCAATAAAAAATTGACGTCCCCTGAAACTTACCCAAAAATAAATAAATAAATAATCCACTAACAGTTGATTTTATATGATGAAATTAATAAATTCTTTGAATTTAGAGATCGAGAGTTGAATAATTGAGTGAAACGATTGACATCAGCTCATTGAATTTAGTTTCCTTTCTCATATTTTTTTAGCAGATCTTATAATTTGTGTTTATATTAATCACACGCCATAAATTAATATATTATTATTTGTATCCCCAACAAGAGATTAAAAAAAAAAAGAAAGGAAAAGAAAAGAAAAATAAGAAGATTGATCTAAATTTAGATTTGCCTCTTTATAATTAGGGTGAGTCACACTCAGGTAGCTTTTTTTTAAAAAAAAAAAATCTAAATAGATCTAAATTTTTTTTAAGTTTGAAAGGGTTTTAATACAAAAATCTAGATCATATGTTTATTTTTCTTTTTTTAACATATGAATATAAGTGACATTTTGTTTGTTTTTATAATTAAGAATATCTTAAACTTGATTCTTTTACATTTATGTCCTTATAAATCAAAATAAAAAGGATAATATTATATTACATAGTTTAGGAAATAAGTTGTTTTATGGAGATATTTTTGTAATATAATATTTATTTCTCATTCAGACTTTTTTCTTCATTCAGATAAAAGTCACAAAAAATTTACTTTTTTTATTCAAACGTAAATATCTAAAAATCAGATATAATTTAAAAAAAAGAATAAAATTTAAAAAAAAAATCTGATATTAATAAAATTTCAGACTTTAGACATTTAACAAACAACTTTTAGTTCCTTCTTAAAAATTGTTTTTACCTCTCTAGACTTTGATATAATTTGAATACCTCGACTCATTTATACTTGAAGTGTAGATACAATTATTTAATAGAAATTAATTAGTTTTGATTTGCAAGAGGTCTCGAATGATCAATTTGTATGAAAACACATCACACTTATCCTTCAACATATTTTTCATTTTCACGTTGCCGTTTTAACACCAAAGATTCAAACGAGGTATTCAAATTCTTTCGGAGACTAAAACAGTAAAAAAAAAAAGATTAAAAAAATATGAAAGAAGGGATTGTCAATTTCCCATCAGTTAAAGAAACACTGAGCGAAAATAAACTACAATTGAAAAATGGCTGATTCATATTTTAATCACGCATGGAATTATTTAATCACTATAGTATACATATCCATCATTGAAAGATAGAAACGAACTAGCCAAGCTAACTTAGCAAGCAGACGCGTACACGTTTTCATTTTGAAATGTGCAGTCAGATTTTAGAATGTCGCATTACATGTGAGCAGAATTCACTATTCCATGATTCTACCCGTGCTCCATGGATTACGATCTAATAGTATTCAACATCATAATCAATGCGTTAAATATATATTTTTTTCAAATTTTTAATAGCGGCTGCCGCCGGCAATCGCGCAAGATGATCTTCAATAACACTGCTAGATTTAGTCAGTCACCATTAACGGAACTACTACCTAAAGCCAGCCACTTCTCGTCATCATCGGCGTCATTTTTATTTTATTTTTATTTTTTATTTTTTATTTTGCTTTTTGATAATTCACTTGATGGGTTATGAGAGCTTATCGTGTCCCTCTCAATTAATGTCGTAATCACTGTTACATGTGAAAAAGATAAGGGTACCATGAATGAGGATCAAATCTCGCAAAAACACAAGTGTACAGGGAACTGCAATGATGTATTTTGAGTTGTGCGCTGAATTGAATCTGTTGCTTTGGGGTTCATAGCAATGGATAAGCTTACAGCAATGCGTCAACTCTTGGACATTCTCTGGACATTCCCCTCCCTCCGAATGTTGTCCGCCCGCGTGTTATTCTAATAAATTCAAATCTTGGTTGGTAACGTGATTGGGCAGATACCGAAGTATTTGGATTAATCCTCATTTTTGTTATTTGGAAAATAAGTTAATTTGATCTTTGTATAATAAAAAAAAATTATAATATTTTTATTATTTTAATCGAGATTATTCTTTAAAAGTCGTATTTATAATACAGTAATAAATTTTATTTTTATAATTATAATTTTTTTCCACAACAATTATAATTTAAAAATTTTAGCATCTCAATACTAAAAAAAAAAAACTTTATTTATTCTGTATAAAGTTGTGGGTATTAAGAGGTGGTAAAATCCCGTGTTCAAAACAAGAGATCTTTAATATAATTTATCTAAAATTATAAATCTAGCCATATCACATTGTTACAAGAGAAAATTGGACTCTTTCACTCATTTTTGGTTAGAAAAGATGAGAACCACCCTTCAAAGGCTAGTCATGTACATTAGATTAACGGTGTTGATTTAGTGGCTTTAGATTAATCATTTTTCAAAGCTATTGGCCCTATTTTATATTGTGTTTGGGCATTTGTATATTAAAAGTTAGAATACTTAAGTATTTGATAAATATTTATTGTTGTAATTTAAAAATTAAATTGGTTTATTTCATACTTGCATAATAAAAAATCTTTAATATATATTATTTTTATCAAATTTATTATTTTAAAATCATAGTTTATTACGACACGTTTATCAATTTTTTTTCTAAGCTTTCTCTCTCTCTCTCTCTCTATACATACATACATACATACATACATACATATATATATACATACATACACACACACACACACACACATATACATATACATATATATATATATATATATATATATACATACATACATATATATAAATTCTTTAGCTATTTTCCTTACTTATAGTTCCTGTATGCCTCAGATTTGATGCCCAAATTAATCGGTGAAGGAGTTCTTTGGACAAAAGATTTGTCATTTGGAAAGGAAAAGCATTTGTTTTCGGTAACTGAAGAACTAGGAGAGATAGAGGAAGAATCAAGTATTAATGAGCAAAGAGTAAAAATATTAATGAAATTTAAATAAAAAAAACCATGCCATTTAATCTTCACCATCTACTTTTGTTAAATCTAATGATTAAAAATTGTTCTAAAAAATTGTGTGTGTGTATATATATAGTCTTTCTTGAGTGCATGTGCTCTCATTTATTTTTCATGCGGATACACTTTAAAATCGCGGAGTTTAAAAGAGTTAAATAACTGCGAAGTTGCCACTAGTCTCTTGGCCGAAGTGGTTGAGGGCAGCAGATCAAGCCCCCACAAAAGCATTATGGGGGCTTAAACATTTATAAAAACTCTTATTCCTTGTGAAATGCAAGTCATTTGTGAGGGTTATTTCATCTGGGCATCTACTTTATAGAATTTAATGTAATAATATAAGTTCTAGTAATGTTTATGTAATAATATAAGTCCTAGTAATATATATGTAATAATATAAGTCCTAGTAATGTATATGTAATAATATAAGTCCTAGTAATTTATATCTGATTGTAAATATCAGTGTAATATCTATTATATATCTGATTGTAAATCTGGTAAAAAATTACGGAGTTTAAATGAGTTAAGTTTTAACTCTTTTAAAATGTATGGTTTAAAAATATGTACGTATTAAAACATACAAGCGTAATTAGTGTTTATATATATTATTACTACGGTGATGACTTTTAAACCACTTGACAAGATTATAATCGCATAGCTTAGCCTTAGCTAACTATTCACTTATTTAGCTGCTCAACACCCTCTGCAATGCTGTCTTGCATGAATTTTCCAATTTCAATGGAACAGTGGCATTTAATTCATATACGTATTGAAAGGACCGATACACGAGTAAAGGGTCAAAAATAGCTGCATTGATCAAATCATCTGACTTAATCTTTTTCTCGTCTTGTCATTTTCTCGAACGCTAATGGGGCTTGAAGCAACGGCAACCACATTTGCTACATACGAAATTAATCACATTGATGCTCTTTCTCTGATTGAGACCACACGCCGATGGAAATATAAAACGGGGAGTCATGCTTTCAGATTCCTCGAAAAAAAGATTAAAAATGCCGCCTCATTCAGCATTATTACACAATTGATCACAAGCCACGTTGTTATGGGCCATTAATGAAAAATATATTTTGTCCAGTCAAGCACGTTTCATGTTTTAGCTTTTCTTGATTACCTACAAAGAAGAAACCATGGAAAAACTAATTGGCCTATTGCAAAAGAAGAATAAAAAACAAGTTTTCACTTTCAAAAATTTATTACTTTCTTTTTGTTTTCCTTTCATCTTTATGTTTCTTTGAAACATCAAGAATTTCTTAGATCTTCGTGCTTGTTATTTATTATATCAAACATATGCACACAAGTCTTCTGTTTTTCTTTCAAAAAATTATTAAATATAGAGTCATCCTCAAATTTGAACTTTCAGATCTTACAAAATCCGCATTTGAACTAATACTAAAATTGTGCAACATTATTGAGTTATTTTAGTTTATTATGTCACGAATTTTTAGTCCTACCCAAAATCTTAGAGATAAAAATATCACATAAATAATATAAAAAATATATAGAGAATAAAATTAATCACATAACACAAGAATTTTTATGAAAAACTTTTATACTAAAAAAACCACCACCACCAAGGACGGTGAGAGAAAATTTATTATGTGAAAAATTATTACAATCCCTTTAATATTTTCCTTACAGCCAAAATCCTAATAATATACAACTCTTAATAGACCTATTATTTCTCTCAAATTAAAAATTTTCTACTTGTAGAAAAACTGATTGTTGTATTATACAAATAAGTGAAGCCAACCACTTTATATATAGTAATTATTTTTTACACAAGATGTAATTATTTTCTTATGCAAATTGTATTCCTCTTTAAATAAGTTAAATCCCAAAGGAAAAATTACTTATTCTTTAAGTAGGATTTCTCCTAAAGAGGAAAATATTCTAGAAATTCTTATTTGAAAAAATGATACATATTTTCTAACAATCTCCACCTCTATGAGTTTTTCAATCAAGCGACAAAACATGATTTACCATGTATCCACACAACCATGTCGTGTCTACCTTCTTTACTCTACCAAAACTACACTCACATGGGGATTGTGAGAATTACTTTACCATGGATAAAATCTTGTTATCTATCCAGCAACCATAATTCTCTACACCAAAAATTATCATATTCCACCTTATCCAAAGTGCACAAATTTAGTACATTTCGATAACATTACTAAAAATATTCACTCTCATGTTTAAGTTCTTTGAAAGTCCCCAACCATCAACATAAAAAATTCCACCACAAATCTTGCACAAATGCCAAACCATACCTTATATGCAAACTTTGTGGACTGGTTAGCAGTAACACATTCTCTTCCATGGCACCAATGGCATGCCATGAGGATGTCTTCATCATCGACCATCGTCTCCCACAATGATGAGAAACTTTCCGCTTGCAATATTATCAACATCTTCATATATTGATTTGGAGCTACTTGTCGAGCTTGCTCCATTCACTTTCTAACAATCCCTTTTATGGTGTCTTGATTGTCCACAACTCCGGTAGACTCCTTTGTTTGCAAACGATTTCATTATTCTATTTCAACTTTTTAGTTCACTTCTTACATTATCTTGTCTCTCGATTGATTTACAATATCTTATTTCTATCCACGTTTCACGTGAAGAGCATATATGTTAAGACCTAGTTTTTTTTTTTTCTTTTTGAAGTCTAAATTTCACTTTATTTCAAACATTTAAGAGACGTAATTTATTTATTTTTTGCAACTTATGTCAGACATTTAAGTTTGAATGGAGAAAAATTATATTTTCTTGACTACATTTAGATGATAAAAGGTCAAGATGGGAGGCATAATTGTTTTCCAAAAAAATATCCTTTATTCTAAAAAACTTGTAATGGGTAAGTATAAAAACTAGTTTTATTTAACGATAGTTATTAAAAAAGAAATTCATTTATTTAAGAAATTCACGTATAAAAAATAAAATATGAAGAGTAAATTCATTGATGCATATAATAATTATACCCTAGCGTAGCTATCGCGGGAAAAAGAAAAAATTCGGAGATCCATTCGTTTGTCCTTATGAAATGAATGGAATCCAGATGAAAAAACGTGCATGTTTTGTATTACTGAAAATATGAAATTTAAAAAAAAAAAAAAACACACACGTATATTATGCTATTGCCTCACATTTAAGGCACTATACATGCACTAGCTAGAACTGTCAAGTATTTGGGACCTACTAAACATCTTCATCCATATCTCAAATTCTCTATCAAATTTTCGTAAACCATTTGAATCTTATTATTATTATTATTATTATTACTATTATTATTTTTTTTTTATTATTTTTCCTTCCCTTTTATGGTGGCTTAAAACAGTTTGAATAATTGGCCGGATGTCCATTTCTTTGACAAAGAATCTATTCATTTAAATAAAGATAACTATAGCCATCTTTACAAAGAATACAAGTGCTTCCATTTTCTACTTCTAGGCTGTAAAATGAAAGATAAAACAATTTCTCTCTGTGTGTGTGTATATATTTATGCATAATTTTGTTCGCTTACATATTGATTTGACCCCTATGATTGAATTTCTTGAAATTATGGAAGTTCAATAGAAACTCCATAAACTGCTCTTTGAAAAGTTGCTTTCAAGCACAGTAAATTAGGTGAAAGCTAAGCCAGCTTTGAACCTAATATATAACTTTCACTTGTTGCGAACTTGCAGAATCATCTGCTTTAGCTCCAATAAGACTCGAAAAAGCAGTCTTTGTTAATGTTAGAACAAATATGTCTTCTTTTAGTAAGAGCTCAACCTCATCTATTTATGGCGAAAATGATTCTGATCAGCTGAGGAGAGGGCCGTGGACACTTGAAGAAGACACTCTACTCATTCAGTACATATCTCGGCACAGCGAAGGCCGATGGAATTTGCTAGCAAAACGTTCGGGTATATTTAGTTAATTAATATTACTAAATTAATCCTTAATCTTGATCGATGCTTTGAGTTAATTTTGCAATTTTTTTTTTTTTGAAATTTTTTCTTTATCAGGCTTGAAGAGAACTGGGAAAAGTTGCAGATTGAGATGGCTAAATTATCTGAAACCTGATGTGAAGAGAGGCAATCTCACTCCACAAGAACAAATGTCAATTCTTGAACTCCATTCTAAGTGGGGTAATAGGTAAAGCTTTTACTATTATTGATAATATGTCAAGTTCAACCAATTACTGTGGATTGAGACATGAGGTTTATCGCAATACATGCCCATAATTAATTACAAAATACACATGCATTTCTAACGGAAACAATTAAGAAATTAAAAAATATATATATAAATTATCTTGTTGTTTTAATTCTAGGTGGTCGAAGATTGCTCAGCACTTACCAGGAAGGACTGACAATGAAATCAAGAACTATTGGAGAACTCGTGTTCAGAAGCAAGCACGGCATCTAAAGATAGACGCAAATAGCACGACATTTCAAGAGATTATTCGATGTTTTTGGATGCCAAGATTGCTTCAAAAGATGGACACATCATCATCATCATCACCATCGGCTTTATCTCAGAATCCTACAATTAATTCTCAGCCGTTTGATCATGCTTTTCATCATCAGGGATCAGCATCGGCACAAATAATATCCCATCAAGTTCCTTACGATCGGGGAGTGATTGATCATCAAGAATTGAATTCATCATCAGACTCGGAGCACGGCATTGGCACCAGCACTTCCTGCATTTCTTCATCCGAATCAATGAATTTTTCCCAAGTGTCTCAGTTTTCGGAGTACCCAACCGGTGGCGACCATTTTCATGCTAGTAATAATGATAGCAGTGAGTACAACACTTTTGCAAAAGATTTCTGTCAATTTGACAGCAACTGCTATGACATGGAAAACATCAGCCAGCCGGAAACCATGCCGGCGCCGCTGGCCGGAGACTTCAACAACTGGGTTCAGGAATATGATTTAGTAGATAACATGTGGGGAGCATGGATGAACTTTGGCAACTCAGGAACCCATGCGGACATTAATGAGTTTAATTAGTCATTTGCCAAGAGGTAATTAGATATTAATCACTAGGACAGAGTCATTAGCAACTGTTAATTAATTCTCTACTCAGAATATGAGGTTAATCGACTGTTTGATTTTTTATTCTAATTTCAAAAATCAAACATATGTCTATTAGTGTGCTTTTCAATGTTGGTTTCTTGTTTTGACAATTAATTGTAACTTCACAAAAGTAAATGTTACGTTACAAATTGATTGTCTTGTCAGTAGCATTACAATACTATCAAAATAAATAATTTATGAGCTTTTTTTTTTTTTTTTTTTCTCTTCTTAAATAAACTCAAATACTTATTGAAACTCGAATCAACATCTGAAATTTAACAAACCGTTCTTCATTATTGGAGCTAAACTTTGACCTCGAATAAGAACATTATCTTATGACTTGTGAATCGAGAATTTATGCAAATAAAAATAAATTGCTATTGGTAAAGGTAGTTTAAAACTTTAATCATTTTTTATTCGAACATTTATCAATCGATTTCAATTATTTTCATTAATTTGTTTGAATTTCAGTGCAACTAGATGCCTAGCTACCAACTAATTGAGCCAAGTCTAGGAAACAAAATTTCTTTAAAACAATTTGCGTATTGTGTTAGAAGAGAAGAGACCCCACTTCCATTGGAATCATTAGCAACATGACAAGAAATTATTAACTGGGTTTGATGATAGGGAAAGAAAAAAAAATGCTGCCATTTTTCAAAGTGATAAAGAAGCAACTCGTGGAAATTATAAATTGATTTTGAGCAAAAGCTCATTTCTTTCTGTCGACAGCCCATTTTCGCATGTGACGTATCGTAAATGATTTCAATCAATTTCTTACACTTGGACCAGTCAAAATGGCTAACTTAAGTGATTGGAATGTTGATGCACATGTTCAATTTATTTTTCCAATTAAAAAAGGCAAAGTCGGTTAACTAATATTGACTAGAAGACGTCTATCAATTCGAGTTTTTGTTAATTCTTGTTATCATAAATGAATACATGCAAGAATCCAAAAATTCTGATGGAAAATTTGGAAAAAAAAGAAAAAAGAAAAAAGATAGAGAGGATCCAACCAGGCTAAAGAATAATTCTGTTAAAAAGAATTTGACTATTCTATTTTTGTTCACCAACTATTTTTTGTTTGTCCGCAGAATATATGCTTATGTTATGTGGACTTCATCGTTCAAAACATGGAACGTGGCTGCTCAAAATTGAATTAATTTTAAGGTAAGCTTCACTGAAAAATTAGGCATTTCATGACTTTTTCCAGGTAATTTGGACTGCTTTTTTATTGATTTAATGCAACTATATTGTAGTTTTGATTTTTATATATACTAGAAATGGCCATGTTCGTGTGTGTCCTAGAATTAGAAACATCTTGTTAAGGATACAAAGAAAAGATAAAATTTGTATGCATTGAAAATTATTTATTTATTAAAAATAGGCACCAAAAGTCTTGCTAAATTTGTGCTCTTTTATAATATTAATACATAATCGGTGGCGCCGCCAGAAATTTGATACATAAGGGACTAAATTATATAAACTCATAATTTAATAAATTTTTTAAGAGACAAGCATCAAAATTTCAAATTTTATTCAAAACACATGGTTTACTAGTTTATATTAACAATTATACTTAGACATAGGTTAAGAATTTCTAAATGTTTTGTTATTTATCTTATGAGGCTGATTGAACTCATAAGTTCATTTATTTTTAAAATCTTGAAGACTTTTAATTTTATCTCTAATATGAACTACCAGATGTAGCTAGCTGATAAAATTGGTCATGATGATAAATTCTTTAACAATAAAAAGAGAGATAAAATAAGAAAATTATCATGATTGTCTTAAATTGATAAGAATATTAACAAATAAGAGGAAGATAAGGGAAACTATTTCGACACGTAAATGATAAATTCATACTTTATAGAGAAGAAATGAGTAAAGAAGGAACTAAGAAGAGATAACCTTTGTGTTTTAAAAATTTCATAAACTTAGAGAAGTTTTTAAGGCAATTAGTGATAAATGGATCATTAAAACAAAAATAGTGGTGATATTTCCACCCATCAAATTCACACCAATTTTAAAAATTAATAATAAAAACTTCACATTATTTGTAACAATTTCAAATTAAGAATAAATTTGAATAATTAACCAATTAAATCTTCATTATTGTGATTATTAAGCTTCAATTAAGCGAATAAAAAACTAACTACATGTATTTGTGACATGATATCTCATGAATTTTATTGGCTATGAAGCTTATGCTATTCAAATAATGAGATTTATTGGCTGTGAAAAGGATCTAATTGATTAATTGTTTAAAATTTTTTCTTATTTTAAATTTTAAAAAATATTTTAAATTCTTTTTACAAACAATTCTTTAAAATAGGATAGATTTACAAAAATTGTTGGGTGAAAATTTCTCCATCCAAACAAAAATACTTTCAACATTTTTTTTAATAGTCAGCAAGGGACTCCCTTCTCAGCCCCAAATGGCACTGCCCTTGCTCATAAATAGGACCTCCATTATTGGATGACCTGCGATTATGGTTTAGAGAATATATCAAAGCAAGGACCACAGAAATGAAAAAGGGGGGGGGGGGGGGGTTATCAATCGTATAATTAGGGAGTAAAGTGGCAATATCCGATAAATATTCCTTTAGACCTTGTAGTTTGATTAAATTTCTCAATTATTCCTATCTTTTAAAAATTTATTTAAAATACCGATATCACTACTTTTGTGGTTGTTGAATCTATTTTATTAAGAGGAAATTACTAGTTATCATTTTTGAAGAAACATAAAATTCAAACAAATTTGATACGTAATAGCGAAAGAATAAATGATATCTAATAGATTTTGATGAGTAGAGATATTCGAGAAGAGAACTTTCAAAGGCGGACATATGTTCAAGGGCAATTGACCCCACTCAAAATTATATTTCCTTTAATTTCTTATAAATTTTTGAAAAAAAAAATTATCTTTGAACGGGGGCAATTTTGTAAACAAAATTTGAAATTAAGGTCAATTTTATGTAAATTACTATATATCATTATGGTATTGTCCTTTTAAAGAATTAAGTTTCTAGATCTTAAGAATTTTTAAGTAATTTTGTCAGACATTAAAGCCCCAAAAATAAAACAGACGTCTCTTTTTGCAGATCAAATTCTTGTGAAGCCCCAAAAATCACTCCTCTGGCCGTGGGGTGGGGCTTCAATCACAAAATAGTTTGCTCGTGTCGATCGCAATCATTATTTCAGTAAATTTCTTGGCACTTTTGCGGATATAGATAAGAGGTTGGCTTTTGCTTTGGATTGAAACTTGAAAAGTGACTTTATTACTCGTTGCGAGTCGGAGTCCCCACGAGCCTTTATTAAATTGACTTGACGATTCATCGCATGCCGACTTGCCGATGTCTGTGGCAAAAAGAATGTGCTTGCCAATAAGCTAAACAGAACACGTGTTTAATAAAATAATTTTTTTGCTCCAATTAAACTGATAAATTATTATTTTAATATTGAACCTCTAGTGTCTCAACTCAGGATTAAACCATAAAGAGTATTTTCAATATTTTAATAGAGGTTGATTTACGAAAATACTTGAGAAAAAAAGTAGAACTTTATTCTTATGTAAGTGTGTGTGTGTGTATATCTTTAGGGATTATTTATTTATTTTAAAGGTTTGGTCCAGCTACGGCCTTAGTTTAGTCCCAGTGTAAATCCGTCCCCCAGCTAAAAGAGTTTGAGGTGGGTTGTCTTCTTTACATTGGCGGTGTATCTGTATGTATGCCGAAGATTTTGGGGCGATGTATTTTGGGTACGTGTTGCAGTTGAATTTGGTTTAGGGTCAATTTAGTAATATTATAATTTTTTAAAATAATCGTATTTTATGGAAATTATAGAAAGAATCTGTTATAAAGAAAATCAGATAATTGATTTTATTTTATATTTTTTAATATTATTTAACTATTATGAGTATGCGAATGATTAAAAATCTAAGATAGACATGCTGTACAAAATTCACGTCTTTTTTTTATTTAATTTAAAGGCACGTTTTCTTTAAAAAGAAATTTTAAAGGCACGTTTTTTTTAAAAAAAACTAATTAAAAATCAGTTTCCGCATCGCTGTAGGGGGGGTGTTTGGATTGAGTTAAACCCAGCCAAACTGAACCAATTTTAACATTTATTTCGAATTTGATTGGATTTAACATTTTAAAATCTAAACGGGTTTACATTGAGAACCCATTCAGTTTAATTTCAACCCGATTCGAAATAGAAACCCAATGCTTAGATTTAAAAAACAAAAAATTATAGAGAGAGAGAGAGAGGACGGTACGGCAAAATCGATCAAAATCCCTAAATCCCAAATTCCTCTTCTAAACGCAATCGCCTTCGCGCTTCACAAAGACACGCTGCACGCACAAGTCACAACCCCAGGCCCAGCACACCACAGTCTCACTCACAGACATCCACACGACGCCGCCGCTGTCGGTTCCGTTTATGTGCCCCGGCATTGCAGCTTCTAGCCGTTCATCGAGCTGCTGTCAGTTCCGTTCAGGCGCACTGCTGTCAGTTCCGATCCAGCTGCTGCTGCCGCTGGCTCGCTGCTTCCTTCGTTCGCTGGCCGCAGCCGCACAAGGTAATGACGTTAAGGTTTTGTTTGCGATTTGGTGATGAATAGGACAGGGGAGATATTGTTAATTTAATTCAGTATGTTTTCTGGGATCATAGGCAATACATATGTATTTTTTATATAATGGCATTGGCTGTTCTTATTTTGGATATAAGTTTCTTAACTTTTAAAGACTTGTTGAAATGTTGAGGATGCTTGGTAGTTGATATTTGTTTTATTCTACATTGATCTGGGCTGGGATTTGAGATTTTGGAATTATAGGTGGCTGGCTGCTGGCGAAGTTTTGGAAAATTAAACTGTTGTAACCCAAATTGGGTCCAAACCAAAATTTAGACCCGAATTTTCGATCCGAACCGTTCTGAAATGTGAACCCAATCGAACGGGAACACCCAAATTTTAGCTCCAAAAACGCGAAACCCCTGTCTCGTCTCTGTGTTCTCACCACAACCACCACTGCTGTAAACCATTAATGACCCCCAATTTCCAAGAAGCCTCGCCTGCAAAGAGCCAAGCTTGTTATCTTAGGTAATTATTCAGTTAGTATTTAAATTAAATATGATTAAGTAAAATTTAATTATAATAGTTATTTTTTTAATAAATTTTGGTGCGTTCATTGCGAACATATCATAAAGATTGTGAAAAAGATAAAGATTGTTTCTTTTCACTTGTAAATTGATTTATTTATGCGCTTACAAACATCCTTGTGGTAAATCGATTTCCCGTATTTGGCTAAGATTTTGTTGCTAATTGATAGAGTTTTTAGTATCACTTTCTCTGTGAGCTGGCTATTAGGTTTCAATTAAGTAAGATGTTTAATTTTTCATCCATCATGCGTGTTTTTATGTAAAATTATACTTTACCTTATTAGGATTAGTTTAGATATGGGGATCAGTTCGCTGGTGTAGCATTAAGTTGCAATTCTTTGTATTGTTTGCTAATGATTATTTTGCACAATCTTATATGCTTTTATTTCTGTGCAGTTTGTTCCACATCAACGGAAAGATTTGTTATTGTATAATATGGATCCGCGTTGCACTGGAGAGATGTTCAAGTAAGTCCACTGGAACGATGCGTTTCGTAATTGAAGTTATTTTGTGTTTGTGGGATATTATTTGGATTAAATTTGGTTTTACATTTTGTGCGTGCAGGCATTTGGAGAAACAGAATGAGCTTCTTACCGAGATCCACCGATCAATGTCTCATGAATTGCATAAACTTCAGGTTCTTTTTTTTTTTTGGGAATATCTTGCTAACGTTAAGTGGTCTTAAAAAATCCAGTGAAAAATTGGTAATTGTTAATTTACATGTGGTAACAGAACTTTTAAGCTATGGAGCTGTAATATTCATACAACTCGTGTTCATTTACTCTTTTAGCTGAAATATCATGTTTTATGATGATTTGCAGGTTGAGGAGGAGATGCTTATGCGTAAATTTTATGAGCTTATGACTGCACACGGTCTAACTAAAAAGGTATGCTTGCACTGTGTTGAGAGATTAGGAACAAACTTATCTTTGGTTTCGTTTTTAAACTATTTTCTGATATCAAGACCTGGCGGTTTTGCTTTCTCACTTTTGGATTTAAGTTAGTCACCATGGATAACTTAGTTAAATTGAGCTTAGACCAACCTAGTTGAAATAATTGGAGGGCTACTTGTATACCAAGGTTGGCACATCTTTTCATATAGCTATCTGTTGTTCACAATCGGTACAAAATCAATTTGGACGAGTTAAAAGGATTTCTTTGTTCTATTGTGGTCCATGTTTTTGGCAATTTTTGATGGTTTTGCTTGAATGTTCAAATTTCTGCGAGAAGTTGATTGTCAATCTAGTAGTTTTGTTCGCCTAATGTGAATTATTCTTTTTTTCTGCTCAGAATGAAGGAAGTGCTAATGCTTCAGATGATGGTGAAGCTGGAAACTCTGCTTCTTTACTGTGTTTACCGAGCAATGATCAACAGTGAGAATGTGAAATTTTTTATTCTTAATCTCATCTCAAATATCTGTTAATCATTCTAGTCAAATTGAGCGTATGGTACAAATTTTATTTTCTTAAAACTTTCGATAGAATAGAATACAAATACTGTAGTTCTGGGAAGCGAGCAATTGAGACATGACGTGTAGAGTTTCGATTTTTGGCTTAATGTTACTTTTTCTAGTCATGGTGGGTTCGTCTTCATCATTTTTATTTTTTGTGAAACTAAAAACATTATTAACATATAATTTATCTCATTTGTTCTTATGATATATGTAAAAATTCTAGATGTTATATTTTTTTCAATTGGAATAATCCTAGTGATTAAAGAACTAAGAATCCTAGTGATACATCTTGCTGGAGCGACCTCCAAGGAAATTCACTTTACTTATAAAATGAAGGCAATGTGATATATGTTGTATAATTTCTAAAGAAGATGATGAATAAAGGTTTTACATATGAAAAATAAAAAATAGGTCTAGTTACAGTGGCCCTTGGGTACAATACCTCACTTTTTGTCCCACTTTTTGTCCATATCCGGTCTAGTTGTCAGATTTTAATTACTTTAATCCAATGGATGTGGTTTGGTTTTGGAATAATGATGTGCAGTCAGGCTACCCTACTTAATATGTAAATAACAATTGGTATTGGAGTGAGTTCATTTTTTGGGGAGGACCTTTGCTACGGTTGGTCCTGACCTTGTGACCTTGGTGTGTCATCTAGCTGGGATATGAACTGCTGCGTGCATCGTTGAGCTTATAAATATTTGAGCTCTTTCTACCCTGTAGGCATTAGTAGACTTGTAAGCATTTGGGCTCCTCCTTCATGTGAACATCGATGGGCTTATAAGTACTTAGATTTCCTCTTCTTTCAGGCTGGTTTCTAAAGATGAATTCTTATTCCTACCCAATGTGTGCATAACGATAAAGAAAGTCTCATTATTTATTTTGTAATTTTAATTATTGTGATCAATATAAAGACATTTTCCTGTTGTTATTGACAATAACATTGCTGCAGCATCTTTCATGTCTAATCCAACATACAAATTGCTTGTAATGTCAAGTGTTTTGTTTCTCATAAATCATTTGATTCATGAATATTTTTTCACCTCATTTATTATGGTTACTAGATAAATGAAATTTGGTTTGGGTTTCGATTTGCTATGAAGGCAAACGAAGTGAAACCATCCTGTTTCCTTTAGTAACATCCCATTTAAATATTGCCGTTGATGACTATTGAGTTGATTCCTAATCTATAATGTAGATTTTACCTAAGACTTGATATAAAAATGCTTAACATTTCTTTACATATTTGACCGGTTTATCTAGCTGTATATGTGTCGTCTTTCACATCATTAGATTTATTCTATCTCATCCAATGGCTACTTTCAAAAATGATAAAAAAATGGTCATAGTATAATGTAGAACTGGTAAATATGACTTAATTATTCGACACAAATATGACACGAATAAATAGATATAGATCATCAAATTCGACATGATTATTAAATGAGTTGAGTCTGAGTTGACACGATTTTTTTTTTTCATGTTCGATTAAGGTAAAAGTTCTTAACCCATTTATTTGATCAATGAAAATTATATTTTATATTCTTGTTATTAAAATTCGAATATTGGACGTGTGTGTATGTGTGTGTGTGTGACATTGAGCAAATATTTGACGTAAATTTTATTAAATATATAAATATTAAGCGAGTTATTAGGTAATTCGTTTATTTTTTGTGTCGAGTAAGGGTTTTAATATTTTGATAAGATTATTAAATGGGTCATGTTTGGGTCGGTCTAAATTTGACATGAAATGAACATGACTCGATGACTTATTTTGCTAGTCAGTTCTAATGTAATGGGTGCATTTTAGATGGAGCCTAAAAGAATAAAAATATTAAAGAAGTTTGCACAAATTATGTGGTATTTTATCTGCATAGATACTATTCATAATTTTAAAAGAAATTTAAAATTATAATAGAAAATTTTCAACATATACATAACTAGGGCTGACAACAAAGAGGGGAGAGGAAGAGGGAAGTGATATTCTCTTAAAAGGGTGATATGAAAATCCCTAAATAATGAAAGAAAATCCCTAACATAAGGAAATACTTTTATTATTGAATTGACAAGGTATGATCATATTTATAACATGTATACAAAGGAAAAAAAAAATCTACAAAGGATTTCTTTCTTCTTCTAAGATTTTTATTGCCTAATTTATATGAAATTAGAGGCAAAGCGGTAGAGGTCGTAAAGATTTCTCGCAAAGAATATGTGCATATAAGGACGGTTTTTATTTACACAAATATACGCAAATTTGGAAACAAAAACATCATTTGTAAAATTGTGTAGTGTTACCATATAAAATTTATTTAACGTATTACTGGTCAACCCATTTCTTCCTATAAATTAACACTCTAAAGAACATTATTCCCACACAATCTCAATTTCAGAAATTCAGAATTCCTATCCTCTTGAAATCTAATCATGAAAGGATTCCCAACACTTGCCTTCCTTTTGGTTCTTCTTCTCTTCGTCACTTCAGGTGAATCCCGTTCTCTACTTCAACATTATATACTATATGTTCGTTTATGTCAATTAAATAGGAGATTTTCATGGCAGCACGTGTTTGGATTTCAAAATTACTGGATATATTTATGATGTATATGTTGTATTATGTGTTTTTGAATGCAGAAAATGGGGTGATGATGGCGAATGCTCAGTGTAGGGAGGATTTGAAAACAAATGGGGCCTGCGGCGACAATAATTGTAACACTCGTGTTGGCCCGTGTCATGACAAATATGGAAACAACCTTCTGTTCGCAAGTTGCAGGTTCGGAGGCCCCAACAATATTTGTGAATGCACTTTCAAATGCTGAACTGCGTGCCGCCGATGAGCTGATCATAATAATAATAATAAAAAAAAACAAATAAAGGCATTCACTTCTGCTTCATTATTGCTATGTGTAACAGTCAATTTGCTTGAATGCTCTAAACCATTATTATTATTCTTTTTTTAAAAAAAAAAAAAAAAGTTGTGATTTCGGTCTCTTTCATTTTCTTGCTCTATCACTCTATTAACTAATATGTTGTTGGCATTTGGAAGGTTTTCGCCACATTTGTGAATCAACATTCTTACTACTTGTTAACCACCGCGCATGATTAAAACTAAAAGGACTGAATGAGTTAATCAATCTTTCTTACTTGCTTCACCTACATATACGACCTTCTTAATTATAACTCCTAAATTTCTTTTTCTACAACATTTGAATTCTAATTTTCTCTCGCTATTTAGTTATAGACACACAGGCATGCAACGCATGATTGTGATTCAAAACTGAATACAATTGATAATCCAAGGATTAATTACAATAAGGATACTTATTTACATGAAGTTGGTAATATAGTCCGTATGTAATATTAAGGATCCAGTATTTAAGTCTCAACTCATTATTTGTAACTGCCACGTAAGATAACATAAGAATTAATAGACTGTTGGGCTCTTTTGCCAACTCTGATAGGAATTTTCCAAGTGCGTGTTTAATACCATTTAATTTATATATGAAAAATACGATTAATTTTTTTTAAAAAATTGATTTCCAAAGTTTGTTTAAAAAAATAAGGAAATAATCGAAACATATTTAAAAAATTCTTCATATTTGTTAAAAAAAAATTGTGAGAATGATCCGCTTCCACTTTTGCCTGATTTAGATGAAGTTAGTGGTGTAATATTTTTCATAAAGTTTTTGTAATCCAATAAAAATGTGGGAGGAAACAATTTTTTTTTTTTTAAAGGTAAATGGATGGTTCCTTATCTTCCTGAAAATTTAGACTTGGGTGGTTAGCAATTTGAAAACAACTAATTCGTCATAATGTAGTTACTATACATAATGTTATTGTTATGCTTACTTGTTGCTTACAAGTTAATATGGATTTAAAAAAAAAAATTATTGCCATTTACTTTACATCGGGATAATGTAGTGTTGTGTTACCATATAAATTTTTTTTACATCATTAATGATGAACTAGGGATGGCAAAATCCTCCACGGGTTTGGGGCCCCATGGAGCCTCACCCCAAATGGGAAAATTTTTTAATAATTTTTGGGGAATGGGTGGGGAGTGGGAGAAAAGTAACCCCCAAATTGTTAACGGGGTGGGGTTTGGTATTGCACTCCCCACCCCACCCCCACCCCAATCCCCATTATATATAAATATGTTTTTAATTCTTATTTAATAATTTTTATTTTATCAAATATAATGTCAATTAATAATTTTTTTAATTTTTATGTAATATAAATAGAATATGAATAAAAGAAAATCTTACAATATTTTTCAACTTTAAAACATTATTATATTTTCTTTTCTCTTTTAAGATACTGGTCTTTTTAAATATTTTTTATTTTTAATATCATTTTAAGATATTATTTCAAATTTTTGGAGATTTTGTAAAAAAATTTAAATACTTTATAATATGGTAATGATTTTATTTTAAGTCTCTAATTTTTAATTTACTGAAATCATATTTTTATATATACTATAAAATAAGTAAATGAGGAATGAGGTGGGGATGGGGGAATCATTCCCCACATGGGGATTCCCATCCCCAACCCACTAAATTTATTGGGGAATGGGGTGGGGAATGGAGGCAAAAATTTTAATGGGGTGGGGAATGGGGTAGGCATCCCCACCCCCACCCCGCCCATTGCCATCCCTATGATCAACCCAGTTCTTCTTATAAAATTAATTAACACTCTAAACAACAGGATATATTCTCAGAAAACATCATAATAAATTCTAACCTTTGAAATGATCAAATCATGAAAAGTGTCCCCACATTTGGCTTTTTTATTATTTTTATTCAGGTAAATTAATCTCATTATATGGAAAATTTTATGATGCTGTAATTAAAATCACGAAGTCAATACCGTGATTATTGTGTGCCGTTAGATTAAATCAATGATTCACAATAATTAGAATTTAATAAAAAAAATTAAATTACATATAACTGGTTACAACCCAGTTAAATATTATTTTAAAAGTAAAATTTTACCGATTTAAAATTAAAATGGGGGTTTGCCTATTAAAAGAATAATAAAATACACAGACAAAATTCAATCCCTAATTAATTAATTGCAAAAGAGAAAGCCACACCCGCCATTGCGTAAACTTCTGTTCAAGTGCGTTGGCAATACCTTTCTGTTCCTGGAAAGGTGTTCCTAATTCTTGCTTGGGGGGACTGAATTTTGGATTGAAATGTTTATTTGTAAAATATTATTACAAGATCCAAAACTTATGATCTTTGGACATTTCTTATGGAATGTTCTGATTATTTCAAGTGTCTTTTACTACTGTTAAATTCAGCCAAAAAAAAAAAATGTGCTTATAGCTGTGAAACGTTTTGATGGATAGATATTTTTCAATATAGCTTTTTACTTAGCATATTATATATGAGTCATGTTTAGATACGAATGTCCGCATTTTAAGTGATTGTAGAAGCTTTGTTTCATATATAGTCATCTTCAAGTTGGTTCAGAATTGTCTTTTTTTTAAATGACTGCATAAAATTGTTGAAACTTGAAAATGAGTAAACGTCATGAATAAATTTGATCCTGGTAGTTTCAACTAAACATTTTTCTTTTTCTCCCCTTGTTGTTCTAATAGCTTCATGTACAAGTTCTTGTGGTTACCTTGAAAGTGGCTAAAAATGTGGATGATTTCAAGGAGAATGATGACATGAATCAACAAAATGAAATTTTAAGAAAAAATCGGCCTTTCATTGAGTATTTGTAAGTCTTCTTACATTAAATATTATGTGTTTGATTGTTGGTAAATTTATAAATATTTAGTAAAGTCAAGCATATAATGTGACAGTGCACTGATTATATTTTATTTTCTCAAAAAATGTAATTGATTGCAGCAAACAAGAAGTAAAAATACTATGGGAATAAGGAAAAAAAAGTAGTGAGTACAGCTACGATATCAATTAATTTCCATTAAATTTGGGACATGTTTCAAGCAATAACTTATTGTTATATATATAGATATTTTTAGGATAGAATTAAATTAGGGAAATGTTCCAAAAATTTGAGTGAAGAAGAGAAGGCTAAATTTAGAATGGTTGGTAGTGATATAGCATAGAATAAAGACAAAGAAGATGATTTTGTAAAGGGAACTAAGAAAGCCTTGGAAACTAGATGCAATCTAGATCGTTTTGCAAAACTATAGCCAAATTGTTAGAAAAAAAATTATTATAGAGTTAGGATTTAAAGTATTCTACACATAAAATGTGGTCGACTGAAACGAGATTTATGTTCATGGTTGGTTCAAAATTTTGATCCATTTACTTCATGTATTTTTTTTTTTTTTGCATAAGAAGAGTATCAATCTGTCACCTCGAGATTTTGAGTACATTATGGGAATAAAAGATGGTGGAGTCGAATTGATATGGATCTTGGTATTGATGACGTAGATATATTGGAGGATGAATATTGTGATGACAGTGGATACATTAAGCTACAAATTTTAGAGTCAAAATTGGTGAATTAAAGGGAGATGAATGATGACTTTAAAATAAGCTTTGTTTTGTCTGCTATAGCTACAATTATTTCTCCTAAATCAAAGTTGAATTTAGCCTCTTATTACTTGGTTTTTTTTGAAAGACATGAGTGCCATAAAAAAAAAAAAAATTGGGTTTAAAGGGCTAGTTGAGGGAAAAAAATTGGGCAACGTGGGCTTTTAAAGGGCTAGTTGAGGGCATACAAAAGTTTAAGGCAGGGCAACAAAAAGTTGTTAATGGTTGTGTACTATTTTTGGAGGTAGTAATTTTTGTAAAAATGATTTCATCAGTTAACACATTATTTTCTTTTTGTCTTGTCTTGATCAGTTTGTTAATTATATTGCAGCTTTTTTATATGGATTCTATATCTTTTTCACGAAAATTTATTGATAAATCTTTGAGTCCAATGACAACATGGAAAAATAGAGATGTAATTAACTTCTTGAGTTTTGTTAAGAAAAATGGTGGTTATCGGAGCTCAAAGGTATACCATCTACTTTTTATTAATTAAATATTAACCTATCATATTGAAATGACATGTATTTAACAGTATGTGGTATTTATTTGGTTAATTTGCGAAAAATCCATCCTCAACAAAACACGGTCCAAGAAACATTTGATGGAATGAGTCAGAAGAATGAAGAGTGTATACATAATTGTCAACATTAGAAGGAATTATCACTTGCTTGAAAAGATATTGGCCACATGGCATTGGAGCTTGATGGTTTAAAGCATTCAATGGGTAACTTTATGCAGCAAATGCAACAAGTAATGGAAACACTTAAAGAGTACTTAAACCATAAGCAAGTAGAGCAGTATAAGAGAATATTGGCACTGCTATTAGAATTACTTCTCCTTCCCAAAAGCGACAAAAGTATGACGAATCAAGCCATGGAATTTTTAATTTTGATGAACTAATGAAGAGAGCCAAAGAAAGGGCAGATGGAGATGATATTCTTGAGAAGAGATTACTAGATGAAGATAATGTTGAAGAGAAACATGATGAGAGAATTTTGTTGAGTGAGTCGGACCTAAATGGGGGAAAGCGTAAACAAATTTTCAACAATGTAGCTATAGAGGTATTTAGCAATAAACTATGATTTTTTTTCACAAGTAAAATATAATAGTGCATAGATGTGTATTAAGTTATCCCTTTGTAGAATAATGGCCGAAATGAGGATTCTTTTGTTGAAGAGGAATCATCAAACAAACTTAGTGTATTTGAGGTTATAGATATGCGCTCCCGAAAGTAAAAGATTGGTCCATACCAAAAATCCCCTTATGATCAACTTTCTAAAAGAAGAAGTAAACAAAAAAATTTTCATGATTCAATCACCCTACTAAATTCATTTTTAGAAGAAGATATGGAGTTGCTACAATATATATTTCAAGAAGGATTGAATAAAAAGTAATTGGATTTTCTCATAACCCACTTTCCATATGTTTTTATTTTTTCATTAACACTTGTTAAATGTGAACCTGAATCAAAACTTTCAGAAGGAGACGACTTTGTAGTTTCTGGGATTGGATAGGAAACGACAAAGCAAACACACAGATAAAACTGCTGAACGACAACCAGCACCCATCATACAAAAGACTTAAGTTACGCACCTGACTTGCACGATCAACTTAAGTTAAACGGTAGTTGCTGATGCCGTTTCAATTTGAAGAGTTGTTACTGACAATTGGGGTTGGCGGGAATTTGTTGGGTTTGTTGAAACAAACCCAGAACAAGAGCTGGTGTACAACTCACATATCTGGACTTCTTGCGAGGTGTATATAAAGCCTTGAGGGCTATACTTAGGGGTTATCGTTCCTTGTAGTAATTACTCTAAGACTTGTAATCTGTTGAAGCATAAAGAAAAGCTATGGCTTCTGTTTCTCAAAAGGATGTAGGCTGCAAAGCCGAACCTCTATAATCCTTCTTACATTTCGTTTCTGCTTTATTCTTTCTTAAATCCTGTCTCAGTTAAAATACCCTTGTTTCTTAATCTGATTTCAATATCGATTCTCCATTCTTGCCTTAACAAGATCAGTGTGTGGTGATTTCTTGGGTAAAAGAATTAAGGTTTCTCACTCTTAATTACAACAAATTGGTATCAGAACTCACATATCTGAATCTTGTGAGCAAGAATGGCAACACAGAGGCTTGATGTGGAGAAGTTCACGGGAGAAAATGACTTCCATCTTTGGAGGCTGAAGATGAGAGCATTGCTGGTTCACCAGGGAATTGAAGAAGTGCTGGAGGATTCAAGAACCTCGAAAAAGATCAGCAAAATCAAAGATGAAGACATGCAAGAAGCCATGGACAAAGCTTACAGCACTATAATCCTAAGTCTAGGAGATGGAGTACTTAGAGAAGTGGGAGACCAAACAACAGCTGCAGGCCTTTGGAAGAAGCTAGAGGATTTGTACGCAAAGAAATCTTTGACAAAAAGATTGAGTACAAAGAAAAGGCTCTACACACTCCAGATGGAAGAAGACAACCCTTAACTACTCACATTGATGCCTTCAATAGGATCATTTTAGATCTAGAAGACATTAATGCGAAGATTGAAGATGAGGATAAAGCCATTATTCTGTTATCTTCATTACCACCCTCTTATGAACATTTTGTAGACACTCTCTTGTATGGTAGACAATCTCTGGCTATGCAGGATGTCAAGGAAGCTTTGAGTTCCAAAGAAAGCTCTAAGAAATTAGAAACAAAAGATGGTAAATGGTTGACAGTAAGAGGGAGATCAGAGAAGAGAGATGGCTGGAAAGGCAAAAAGAAAGGAAGATCAAAATCTAAGAACAGGATATTGAAGTGCTTCCACTGCCACAAGGAAGGTCACTTCAAAAGAGATTGTCCTGAGAGAAAGATTAAGCCTAAGGATGCTAATAACAGAAATGGAAATGCTGCTGTTGCTTCTGAAGATTCAGATGAGGGATATGACTCTGCTGGTGTTCTGGTAGCCTCAAACATGGAAACTGAAGGTAAATGGGTTCTTGACTCATGGCTGCACCTATCACATGTGTCCCCATAAACACTTATTCAGTAGCTATCAACCCTTTGAAGGAGGTAAAGTCTTGATGGGTAACAATGCTTTTTGTAAAGTTATTGGTATAGGCTCTGTTAGATTGAAAATGTCTGATGGTATAATTAGAGAACTTCATAATGTAAGACATATTCCAGAGCTTAAAAGAAACCTAATTTCTCTAAGCATGTTAGATAAGGCAGGCTGTTGTATCAGACTTGAATCAAGCTCCTTAAAAGTTATCAAAGGGTCTCTGATACTGATGAAAGGTGTAATGCAGCATGGTTTATACATACTGTAGGGAGCAGCAATAACTGGGGATGCTGGGGTAATGATAAAACAAGATCAAGATAAAACATTATTGTGGCATTTCAGGTTGGGTCATGTAAGTGAAAGTGGGCTGAAAGAACTAGAAAAACATGGAGCTCTAGGGGGTGATAAAATAAGTACTGTTGGTTTCTGTGAGGAGTGTGTCCTAGGAAAGTCCTCAAGAACCAGGTTTAAAACTGCAGTGCATAATACTAAAGGTACTTTGGATTATATTCACTCGGATCTGTGGGGACCAGCACAGATTGAATCTCTAGGTGGAGCTTGTTATTTTTTGTCTATGATAGATGACTTCTCTAGGATGGTATGGGTGTATCCAATAAGGAGCAAAGATTAGGCTTTTGAAAGATTTAAAGCCTGGAAAACCTTGATTGAAACTCAGACTAATAGGAAAGTCAGAAGGGTTAGAACTGATAATGGACTTGAGTTTTGCAATAAACAGTTTGATGATTTGTGTGAAAAGAGTGGAATCCAAAGACACAAAACTGTTAGGCACACACCACAACAAAATGGCTTGGCAGAAAGAATAAATAGAACACTAATGGAAAGAGTTAGATGTATGTTATTTCATTCAAAGATGCCAAAGACATTATAGGCTGAAGCTTTGTGTACAACTTGTTACCTGATAAATAGATGCCTTTCAACTGCAATAGAACTTAAAATACCTTATAAGTTTGGTCAGGGAAGTTAGCTGACTACACCCAATTGAGAATTTTTGGCTGCACTGCTTATGCACATATCAAGCAGGGCAAGCTTGAACCAAGGGCATTGAAATGTGCCTTCCCAGGGTATCCTAGTGGAACTAAGGGTTATAAGTTGTGGTGTGTAGACTTTAAACCACCTAGGTGCATAATAAGCAGGGATGTAATTTTCAATGAGTCTGAGATGCTAAAAAATCAGACTTCTGCTCAAAGCACAATCCAGAAAATCCCAGGTGCAGAGACACATCACTTTGAGGTGGAGCTATCAAAAACTGAGGATGGTAAGAACACAAGTCACACTGGAGAAACTCAAGGCTCAGATGAGACCAGTGCTCAATCTCAAGAGCACATCTCAATACAAGATTATCAGCTTACTAGAGACAGACAGAAGAGACAAGTTAGAGCACCAGAGAGCTTGGGATATGCTAACTTAATAGCATATGCCTTGACAGCAGCACATGAGGTTGATCAAGAGGAGCCAAAAACTTATGAAGAAGCTGTGGCATGTAAAGAATCAGCTCAATGGATCAAGGCCATGGAAGATGAGATGGACTCTCTATATAAAAATGGCACATGAAAATTGATTCAAAAACCAGAATGAATGAAAGTTGTGGGCTGTAAATGGGTCTACAAAGTAAAAGATGGAATCCCTGATGTTGAACCCAAGAGATTCAAAGCAAGGTTGGTGGCAAAGGGCTTTACTCAAAGGGAAGGGGTTGATTACACTGAAGTCTTCTCACTTGTAGTCAGACACACATCAATAAGAATTATTCTGTCACTGGTAGCTGTTTATGATATGCATCTTGAACAACTAGATGTTAAAACAACCTTTCTACATGGTGATCTACAAGAGGAGATTGTAATATCACAACCTGAGGGCTTTGTGAATGCTCAACACCCTGATTAGGTGTGCTTACTTCAAAAATCTCTTTATGGGCTCAAGCAATCCCCCAGACAGTGGTACTTGAAATTTGACAGCTATATGCAAGAACTGAACTTTCAGAAATTCAGTTATGACTGCTGTGTATATCTCAAAAAGGCCTATAGGGAGGAAGTGATCTATCTTGTCCTGTATGTTGATGACATTCTCATAGCCAGTAAAAGCATGAAGTTGATTGATCTACTGAAGCAACAACTCAAAGATAAGTTTGACATGAAAGATCTTGGCCCAGCAAAAAAGATCTTAGGTGTTAAAATGATAAGGAACAGAACAGCTAGGACATTGTTTCTATCACAAGAAAAATATGTCAACAAAGTTTTGGAGAAGTTTGGGATTTTGAACTGTAAACCAATATCCACTCCAATGGCAGCTCATTTCAGGTTATCAAGTCAGTAGTGTTCAAGTACTGAATCAGAACAAACTGAAATGTTGAAAACACCATATGCTAACTCAGTAAGCTGCCTAATGTATGCAATGATCTTAACAAGACCTGATTTGTCATATGCAGTAAGCCTGGTCAGCATGTTTATGTCAAATCCGGGGAAGGAACACTGGATGGCTGTGAAATGGATACTGAGGTATCTAAGAGGGACTACAAGCTATGGCCTGTTGTATGGAGAGGAGAGGGCCAACTATAATCTGGTTGAGGGTCTGTTGACTCTGACTATGCAGGGGATCTAGATAACAGAAGATCATTCACTGGTTTTCTTTTCACACTTAATAACTGCACAATCAGCTGGAAAGCATCACTTCAAAGTGTAGTGGCCCTATCTACAACAGAGGCAGAATACACAGCTGCTGCAGAGGCCTTCAAAGAAGCAATATGGTTAAGGGGCATGATAAATGAATTGGGGTATGAGCAATCATTCATAGCAATTCTATGTGATAGTCAAAGTGCTATCAGTCTGAGCAAAAACCAAGTCCATCATGAAAAGACCAAGCATATCGACATCAAGCTTCATTTCATAAGGCTGGAAGTCTCTAAAGGCACTGTGAAGCTTGTGAAAGTTCATACCAGTAACAATGTTGCTGATATGTTGACAAAGCCAGTTCCAATGGCTAAGTTTGAGCACTGTTTAAACTTAGTTGGCATCTGTAGAATATGAAGATGCAGAAACAAGAGAAGAAGAAGCCATAGGAGTGCTGTGATTCAGATTCAAGGTGGAGATTGTTAAATGTGAACCTGAATCAAAACTTTCAGAAGGAGACGACTTTATCGTTTCTGGGATTAGATAGGAAATGACAAAGCAAACACACAGATAAAACTGCTGAACGACAACCATCACCCATCATACAAAAGACTTAAGTTACACACGTGACTTGCACGATCAACTTAAGTTAAACGGTAGCTGCTGATGCTGTTTCAATTTGAAGAGTTGTTACTGACAGTTGGGGTTGGCGGGAGTTTGCTGGGTTTGTTGAAACAAACCCAGAACAAGAGCTGGTGTACAACTCACATATCTGGACTTCTTGCGAGGTGTATATAAAGCCTTGAGGGCTATACTTAAGGATTATCGTTCCTTGTAGCAATTACTCTAAGACTTGTAATCTATTAAAGCATAAAGAAAAGCTATGGCTGCTGTTTCTCAAGAGGATGTAGGCTGCAAAGCCGAACCTCTATAATCCTTCGTGCATTTCGTTTCTGCTTTATTCTTTCTTAAATCCTGTCTCAGTTAAAATACCCTTGTTTCTTAATCTGATTTCAATATCGATTCTCTATTCTTGCCTTAACAAGATCAGTGTGTGGTGATTTCTTGGGTAAAAGAATTAAGGTTTCTCACTCTTAATTACAACAACACTATTATAGTTTTAATTCTATTTTTGGATTCTTAATACAATGAGCATATTGTTGATGGAATTAGTTTTTTCGTCTCTCGCCAAGAGATGCTTTCTTTGGCTCCTAATACTTGAATCATAAACATAGTAAGTATACCTTCCTTATATTTAATTTAATCATTCAATTTCTTTCTTTCTTTCTAAGTATTTCAGTCTTCTTGTTTAATGGCTCTATTCGTAGGTCATAGATTGTTTCGTCAACTACTTGAAAAACAAAGAACGTGCAAAAATGAGCCTAGAAATGCGTAATTGGTACTTGGCCACCATATTTTTGGTAAGTTGTAAATGTTATACTATGATTTTTTTTTACCGATAGTTGACTATATATGTTGATAATATACTATGTTTGTATTTATTTTACGAGTTTAACAGCAAAAAATGATGTCAAACATGACCTGCAAAAAGAAATCAAACATTGAAGACTTTGTCAAAAATCATAACATTCGAAATAAATACATGTCAGAACTTGCAGTATGTGAAAAAGTAGGAAATTAAATGCGAAATTATAATAAGTCATGGCATTGCTTAAGACATTTAATGATATTTATTAAAAATTATGCATTTTTCATGTAGATCTATGTTCCTATAAATGATAGCTCTGTACATTGGTATCTACCGGTGTTGATTGTTAAAACACAAATTGTTGAAATTTTGGACTCTTTACCTAGTCACAGTTCGAATTCACATCGAGAGGAATTTGTTAGAGTAATTGTAAGTGAAGCTTGCATTTCACATGTACTATACCAATAAATACAAATCTACGCTGACTGTTATCATTATTATCACAGTTACAGGGACTCGACGAAGTTTTCCTCGATGATTTTTTGAGAAAATTTCATCCACTTTGGGATTTTTTTAGTTTTAAAATTTCATATCAAGATAATATCTCAGTACAACCAAATGAAACTGACTGCAGCTTGTTTGTGATGAAGTTCATGGAGACGCAATGTGCTCTGTTATCTATAAAACATGTATGTGACATAATTTTATATCATAGTGATTTAAACTTTTACAATGAATAATGACTCTGTTTCTCTTTTTCTTTTTTCTCGTACGCAACAATAGAAAGATATGGCTTTGCACTCAAACTTGTCAACGGAGATACAAATAAAGTGAGAGATAATATTAGATATAAGGATGAATTATTTCATGAGTCGCTCAAGAATAATCCTCCACCAAACAAAGTGACAAACAAAGTTAATGGTCAAAAGAATTTGAAGAAGAAAAAGTAGAGTCTAAAAGCATGTAGCATGTTAAGAGTATGCTCTTTTTAACCATCACTTTCTTGTTTTTTTTTTCTTCTGTTACATTTCATGGTCTGTATTAGTTGTTTATTTGTTATTGCAATTATAATTCATGGTGATATCACTTGCTGATATAATGTGTAAGAGTCGTATTTGTCTTATTGCTTCATTCTTTTTGGTTGGTTTGTAATAAGGGTGATTTCATTTCTATTGTTCATATTAACAGGCTCTTTCACGTTGAGCAATTAAGGATCTGATGGACTGACGATCAATTATCTTCACATCTGCACATGCCAATTAGTAGATTCAGATTTTGCTAACTGATTTTAATTATATTATGATTATAGTGAATGATTTATTATTTTCATTGTCAATTCTGGATTTAGGTTTTAAAAAATTTTACTTATTTGAAAAATAGAATTCTATTAAATATCAGCTGTTGTTTATCACAATTGGCCACACTATTTTTATTGTGTAGATAAAGATGTAGTAGTCCAAAAATATAGATAAATCTATTAATCACTATAAATCTGCAATCATTAATTCATCATATCACAGATCAAATAGGATGTTAGTATTACCAAAATCTTAGAAAAGTCATCAGTTGTGATGCTATTAATGCAAGGGAAATTAAAACAAAAATATTTTGCTAATGATTAAAAGCCAATATCCACAATGGTTTCATATTGTTGGTTGGTCGTTAGTGTAAATGGTTTCTCTAACAATCAGTCAAGAGCTTTATTCATTCTTATGCAGATAAAAGAGAAATTGTAAAATAGAGAAATCAGTTTAAGTACAATGCAATATGTGGAGGAAAATTAAAGCCAAATATTTTACGGTTTGATATAGATTGGACAAGGTCTTGATTCAAGTATGGCTGTTGGCAGATAGATCCAAGCACCCATTTGCAATGTCTCGTTCCCTCTAACATTAAACTATCTTCAAATTAAGTTTGGTCTGAATTTTGTATAGTTACTGACTCATTATGGTAAACCCTCTAAGCATTAGGAAATCATTTAACTTTATGCTAACTACTAAATTTACCTTTGTAATTTAGCTAAATAGGTAATTTTATTCAAAACAAAAATTTTGTTCAATTTTATTTACATTGTGCACAACTCAGTGCCTGTGTTGCTCATTCATCAAATAAATTGTTCCCAATCAGCGTCAAAGAACCCTACATCCTTCATTTTGGAAAAAAAAAAAAATGCACGGGCTAAAGTCTCCAACCTACTAGCTTAGCTTTCCTGGAGCAAAAATGCCATCAAATTGATTAGCAAATTCAGCATCTCAACCACTGTAAATATAGTCATTGTTTTTTTTTTCCCAATTCAACCGAGTTTTAAAACTTGTAAAAGAGAGAGGGTGACTTGGTTGAATGGTTAACAATAATGGTCTATACTGGTTAACATGATGTAATAGTACTAAAATATTTTCTTTTTGGTTGGTTTGCAATGAGGATGATTTCATTTCTATTGTTCTGATTAACATGCTTTTGCTCACTGAGCAATTAAGTATCTGATGGCCCGATGATCAATCAACTTGACATCTGCACATGCCAATTAGTAGATTTAGATTTTCCTGATTGATTTTAATTATATTATGATTATGGTGAATGAATTATTCTTTTTTGTTCAATATCATAATTCTATTTATATATTTTAATAAAAATTGGTAACATATTTATGTTTAGTTAGACCTGTTTTTCAAAAGAAATTACATTGTTTCTACCATGAAAGTGACTTAATTCTATAAATATGACATCATACTGAGTAATTCCAATAATATAACAATTCATTAAAAATCTCTTAAATATCCTTAAAAGTGATATTTATTCTCCATTTTACCCATCCATTATTCATCTCTCTCTACCCAACCATTACCAATTCTTGGCTAATAACTATCCATTAATTTATATTGGACTATGATTGCATATTTTTTTAATTTCTTGGGTTCGAAAAAAATGGAAAAGAGAGCATATATTTTGAAATTAGACACTTTTGGTGAAGTAAATAAACCAAAAAAACTCTTGTCCTCTTCTTTGTGAAGATTCCATAACTTTTCAAGTGAAAAAAACATTATTAGTTGAATGATATGAATAGATTCTTCATTGTTCGTTATGGATTCATGTTTTTCTAAAGTTCACTGATTTGAAAAATACAACTCTATTAAATACACCAACAAGCATGAAGTACAAAATTTGAGTTGAGGATGTTATAATACAAACTCATAATACAAATTTTGCCCAAAACTATTTTGGCTTTTGCACGTGCAAAATTGAACATAAGGAATTAAGGCTGATTTCATGATTTTGAGGCTTGATGAGTACATTCAAAATAAATAGGATCAATTCTTATATTTTGACTTAATGGGGACTAATTTGAAATTAACCATATTAAAATTCTTTACAACTTCGTATACCAAGTAGTTGAACGTTTTGGTCTTCGATCACTTTGCGTCAAACCTATTTCCTTGCCCAGTAATTTCTAACGGCAATAACACAATGGATGACGAACTACAAGAAGGTAAGTTCTTCATTGTCTTTCAATGATTTGTAAATTGTTGTTAATAGTTTTTAAATGCTATTTATAAAAAATAGAATTAGGGGAACCATCCCTCCTTGCATAATATTTTATAAAAAATACTAAAAAATAATGGGTTTTAGTGTTCGCATTCATGATGGGAGACGTGATACAAATGGTGAACCTATAATAAAACACTGGGTTTGTAGTAGAGAAGGTGAAAGTGATAAGAAGTATATTAAGCATACAAACAAAATCCATGAACCTAGAGCTATTACAAGAGTCAATTGTTGAGTAGCATTCATGGTAAATTTAGATAAGAAGATGAAAAAAGAAATGTGCATTTCCAGTCACAAAAGCCAAAATTAAAGACAAATTGAAAACATTAACTAGTGACTGTAAATTCGTGACCAACTCTTGGATTTAAATTTAATTTGTAAACTACGTTTCCTAATCATAGAAGAAAATAAAAATTGATACATACCAAATCAATATTGGTTTTTTCTATAAAAAAAAAAAAACCCTTCTCCAGTTTAATTATAACATCAATTATGAGTACCCCAAACATAAATCATTTTGTGGCTAGTGTTGAGTATTAGAAAATATATATTTATAAAGGAGAAAATCATCATTTTACATTTTAAGTTTTACTAACAACCCTTACTTTTATGTATTTAAGCTTCTTGCAATTTAATTATGAGTGTTTGATTTTAATTAAGTATTTTATGTATTTTAGGGGCATCATGGTCATTTCACAATAAACGAGAGATCAAACGGCAAAACGGACATCACTTTTGAACTCAGGACGGTCGAAAACCTTAGGAGGGGCATAAAAGGAAAAATGGCACTATTCACATGTACGGTACTGTCTACGTTACTGTTCATGACACTGTTCATATAGACGGATCAATGACGTGGCATTGACCGATGATGTGGCATTGACTGATGAGGTGTCACAATCCTATTGGACTAAAATTCTTATATACTGTTGATGGTGACGTGACAGCATATCAGTGGACGAAAAATCTTGCGTACGGTACATGCATCACACAGTATTATTTTCAACCAAACCGCGTTACTGTTCAACCTGGGTCAAATTGTGTTACTGTTCATCCACGTGGTCAAACCGCGTACTGTTGACTGATGACGTGGCACAATCCTGAGCGTCCAAACTGTTTTTAATCCGATGGCCATGATTTACTCCATATATCTATAAAAATGGGGCCTCCCCGCCCCCTAATTTGATATCTCTGAATCTATTTTTGGACTCTATTTTCTGTAATTCTCTCTCCATCTTGTATTTTCTTCATATTTTAATAAATTCCCATTTTGCCCCTAATTCAATTATGAGTAGCTAATTTTCTTTCAAACTTGGGTTGAAGGTGAAGTCTCAACATGTGTCATGGGCTTTATTTGATAAATTTATTTTCTCTTCCCCTCTAGTTTTTGTGGATGTTTTGACTTCTCGTCGACAAATAATACTAATCTTGTTTAGTACCGTCTTGGTTTCATCGGCCCTCTAGTACAAGGTTATTAATATTTGACACGATAAGCCCTTAGCACCATATTGATTAGAGTGTGGTTCATGAGGTGTGGATTTCCCCCTCATGATTTAATTGGTATTAATAAGGAATATTTAGCCCATGATGCATGTTGATACGGATCCAGATACCCAAGTACGTCATTTTAATAGATTTCTCTTCAATTTATTCTCGCCATTGCAATTCTAATTTTAGAATTTATTATCGCCATTTCAATTTAAGTTTTAGCATATTCCAAATCACATCCACCACAATTCCAACCACCCATTTACAAAATTAATGCTACATATAATTAAAATCCACATCCTCGTAGGATCGACACTCGTCACCATTAGTCTATACTACAATAGATTGGTGCGCTTGTGAGTACATTAAAATTTGCACAACAGCTAGCTTATTGGTTATCTTATTTGTGTCTGATGCCCTCTATAGGGAATTTGTCGAAAATTGTCATACTGCAATTTAGATTGAAGAGAAAATCAAAATTTTGATAGAGCACAGAGCACGACATGCACTGTCTCGAAGCGAACTATGCAATAAACGAGGGCAATGTATATATAGATAGTTATATTGGCACATGTTTACTAAATACAAGCCGTCTTACACACTTCAATCCTATTATAAAAATAGTTGGTAGTAGATTTCGTGAATCAATTTCTTCGATCTCATCAAATGGTTAAAGATTCTGACAACGCTCTACTTAATTCAATGAAAACAGTTGGTATAAAGACAAGTCAGATTATGGACTTCTTTGTCAATCAGGCTAGGGGTTATGACAATTTGAGCTTTGGATTAAAGGATTTATATAATAATTTAAATAATGAACATCGATCTATGATACTTGAAACAGACTCAAAAGCAGTAATTGCATATTTAAATGCAAAAGCTGACATGGATCCAGACTTATTTTGTAAGTACTCTGTAGATAAGGGGAATAGACTTGCAAACTTGTTTTGGGCAGATTTTATTACTCGTTTGGATTATAGTTACTTCAGGGATGTTTTGGCTTTCGATATTACTTACAAGAAAAATGAGTATGGGAAGCCCTTGGTTATTCTATTTAGTGTTAATAATCATTATGCAACAAGTTGTTTTGGATGTGCAATTCTCACAGATGAGATCGCCGAGACCTACACATGGGTGCTTGAAACATTCTTATTTGCTATGAATAATAAAAAGCCTATATCTATCATCACTGATAGAGATAGAGCTATGTGTAAAGCAATTAAAAAGGTAGTTCCTGAAGCTCGACATTGATTATGTATTTGGCATCTACAGAGAAATACATAGTCTAATGTACATAAAACGCCTGAATTTGTTACAAGGTTTAAGGATTTTATGTTGGGAAATTACAAACCCGAAGAATTTGAGCAATTATTGCAGAACATGGTGGATGAGCTTGGTCTTCAAAATAATGATTGGGTTAAGAGGGTATATTCAAAACGAGAGAGATGGGCAGAAGCATTTTTACGAGGTTATTTATTTGTTGGCATGCACACAACACAATGTTGTGAAGGTATGAATACTTATATTAATAGATTTCTTCAAAGAAAGTTGAAGTTGCATGAATTTGTTCGTCAAGTTGATCGAGCCTTGAGACGTACAAGAAATAACGATTTAGGACATAATTTTAAAACTAAGCATTCTATTCTAATGATTAATACTCATCTTCAAAAGCTTGGAGAAGCATGCTGCTAGGGTTTACACTTAAAAGTTATTTTATAAGGTTCGTAAACAGATTTGCAAAGAAGGCTAGTTTATATTGTTAAGCAATTTCAATCTTTTAGATATTTAAGTGTACACATTAACTAAGCATCTAAAAGCAAATAAGAAGTGGACTGTGGTTTATTATCTAAAACAACAATGTTTTGAGTGCTCCTGCAAGAAGTTCGAATCTACTAAAATACCATGCCCTCACTTATTTTGTGTGATGAAACATATGCATGCTAATGAGATACGTGCTTCATTTATTAACAAAATATGGACCATGACAAATTTGCAAGTTCAATAACTCTAATAGATCAAATTTGCAAATAGGTGAAATTTATTAATGCCCTCACTTATTAAGGACTGCCATAACTCTTTCAGATACTTTAACACCAGCTACAAACAAGAACAATTTCAAAATCTTCAAAATTCAAAAGAAAACAGACATTATCAGCTTTCCAATACAAACAAACTAGCTAATAGGTCAAATTTGCAAGTTTAACGACTCTAATTCTCTCTTCTCTTTATATCCCCGATAGGCTGAAAACAATAATAAACATAAATGTACCACATTTTGTTTTGTTTTTTGGGGGGGGGGGGGGGGTAAGGGAAATCTAAACCTTTTTGGCTCATTTGGGATGAACAATCCATAACACAACAACGGGAACAAGAGTCCATAGGTTGCTTGGCCTCAATTGACTCCAAAATTATCGAATATAATGTCGTCCCATCAATGTAATTGGCATACTAGTGACGCGGCCTCGCTGTAACACTCATAGTTGCATTCCCTTGTTTTGGGTCGTCTCCGTTGGGCTTGGATCCAATTTAATCCATGGCCATGTAGCTGCAAAATAAGTTGTTCTCGAGATCCTCCAAGCTCATCAAATTACCGATCTGAAATGAGATGCATACCATCTAGAATATGGTATTGCACCTCATATTATGATGAATGGTTGGACGACCTACGTGCTAGCTGATTCGGGTTCGGATTTGGCGGATATTGGCTTTGCATGTTTGGAGAATTGAGAGAGAGAGGTTCAAATTTGGGGAATGGGGACTGTGTTTTCAATTTTTTATTTTGTCGTTCTCGTCTTCTATAGTGCCGTTGAGACTTGAGAGCGGAGCTTTTTTTTTACCACTTTCACTTAAAAAAAAAAAGAGAATGAATATTATATGGAAACAATGTAGTTTTAGTAAATTTTAAATTTTATAATTTTTTGCTGGTATTTATGTCTTAATTATTATAACATTATTTTTTTAAAATAAGTTAAAAATAAAATTGATAGATTTATGAGATACACACACACACAAATACTTATATATACACCTAATATATAAATAAAAAACCACTTATGGTTATGATTTTTTTGGGGTTCGGATTTATAATTTTTAGTTAAATTTTAAATTTATAATTTTATACCCAATTTTTCATCCGGGAAAGGGATAAGGTCAACTTTTATAAATTAATTTAAAGAAAAATAATCGATTTATGATTTTATTTACACACACACACACCCTATGTGTATACTTGTGTTGTGTATACTTATGTTGTGTTATAATATATACGCACACACACCCTACGTGTATACTTATGTTGTGTTTACTTTCCAAATTAAAGAATTAGAATCCGAAGTCGGAATTATTAATAGCATTTACTTCGCAAATTAGAGTTGGGAATTAGAATCGAAATTGTGGGGCCCACCACAATTTGGGAATGAGGAATGAGAGACTCATTCCTAAGAGGGAGGTGCTAATGAGTCTTCTATTCTCAGGATTGACTATTTTACCCTTCCCTAAAATTAAAAATGTCTATATTGTTCTCATTTATAATTAATTAATATATTATAATTAATTAATTAATTAATATATTATTAACAAAAATTATTAATAATTATAGTTTTTGAATAAATAATCACAATATTTAATATATTATGATTATAATCAATTCATATATTATTGTTATTATTAATTAATTAATATATTAATAGATTATTAACAATAATATATTAATAATTATTGTTAATGAATAAATAATCACAATAATAAATATATTTTATAATAATAATAATTAATATAATTACTTTAATCAATTAGTATATTTTTTTAATTAATTAAAGTTTTTACAATTAATTAATATATTAATATATTGTTGACAATAATTATTAATAATAATTTTTTAATTGTTCACCTTAAGAGCTTAGACACGTCTTTTAATTCAGATTTGAATTCTCTCATAATCTATTAATATATTTTTTATAATCTTTATATGAGATTTTGACACATGGTAATTAAATAATTTTATGGATATGATTAAATTTATTCTGAACTTTCCTTAATAAACACAAAAAATCACTGTTTTGACTATCTAAAAGCTAGCAAACAAACAGTCCTTAACTCTTTTTTTCCATTTTCTTTGATCAATTTTTTTTTTCTTTTCTTTTCTTGAGAAGCTGTTGCTGTTTTGCTTTTGTTCTCAAAGATTCTGACAACCACAGGGTACAAGAATTCAACATTATGAAGCAAAAGGGGCAAGATTAGCGATATATTTTTTTAATATTATCATTCTATTATTTTCCATATCCTTTTCTTCAGTTTATGCCTTGTGGTTTTTTTTCCTTCTAAGTCAGAACGATTGCAAGGATTGCAATTACAAGGTAACAATATGCCCAGCCAAATGTCGTAAACTCAAGCATCAACAATCTCAACAAACAAGTTTCCGAGTTTTCTTCAACAAAATAGTGTCGGAATTCTGCATACATTTCAAGACTCTCAAGCATCAAACAACACTTCAGTTTAGTGATTGGAAATTTTAGTTTAATTTGTTATATACTTCTTTTGACATCTTATTTTATTTTATAGTTAATATACTAATCAGATGTTTTTATCATTTGATTTGCAAGTGCTCAATTTTTGAAGTAGAATGATTTTTTTTCTGTTACAAATCTAAATCTTTTAAAATAAAACATGTTACTTATTGAGATATTTTGAAGATTTGGCAACTTATCTTAAAGAGTTTAGAGGAGAATCCAAAAGAAAAGAAGAAATAACTACTGAAGAACCCATTAAAAAAAAAAACACTACTGAAGAAAAGGAAAAGTTAAAAAAAAAAAAGAGAGAAAAAAAAGAACGATTAAAGAAAAAGAAAAAGAAAATAAAGTCAGTTTGTTTTTTAGTTAGTTTTAGAATTTTAATTAGTCCAAAATGGTGAGTATTTGTGTTTAATAAGTAAAGTTAAGAATAAATTTAGTCCCGTCCATAGAATCATTTAATTACCATATGTCAAAATCTCCTATAAAAATTTAAAAAAAAAAAAAGATTCTTTTATTTTACACACATTAGTTTGGAAACAATAACTTACTTTCTAATGTAGTTTCCATATTATAATTATTTACACCAATATATTGGTCTGTCCGATTTTTCTTCCTATATCTGTCCAATTCTTCTTCCTATATATTAATATATATTCTCATAAAAACGTCAGAATTCTGTCCATTAAAATCTAATCATGAAAAGCTCCCAAACTTTTGTCATTCTTTTTATTTTTATCTGCATCATCACTTCTGGTAAATCCTCATTATTATCTAGCTAGCCACTTCTACTTAATCTTTAAATACACACGCACATTTTTTTTTTATATTCTATTTCTATCAATAACCTGAAAAACTCTTTGTTGCACAATTTTGGATTTCAAATTAACGTGAGATACATTAATAAATTACTAATTATCATGTGTTTTTTGCAAGCAGAAAATGAAGTGATGATGGCAAATGCTCAAGTCCCATGCACGGCAACTTTGCCAACTACTGATCCCTGCGTGCCAAAAAATTGCCTTGATGATTGTGTTGACAAGTATGGAATTATTTCGTTTATTAAATCACAATGCATAAACGCAGACACCGTCTGTAAATGCATTTATAAGCCGCCGTGTAAATAAAATGATTCATTTCTATGTAATAAATCAAAATCAAAATCAAAATGTTTGAATGAACTAATTCTTCATTTCTTCACCTACATCCTCTTAGTTACAACTCCTAAATTTCTTTTTTTCTTTAACAAATTTGAATTCTAATTTTGATTAGCTATAGATATAGGCTTGATTGTGATTCAAATTCGAAGATTCCTAGGTTTTATATATTGGACAATTTCAATTAAACGTGTTTACTTTGCACTAATTAGCGCGTATGTACTTTTTGGTTGCTAAGGATATAAAATATAATTGATACGGCATATTAGTGAGATATACACATTTTCTACGTGAAGTTAACATAACAATCTTGTTTATGCATACGTACTGTTATATCTCTTAGGATGCGTTTGGTATTATTTTTTAATTGGTATTTTTTATGTTTGTTTTAGAGGAGGAAAATGATGTTTTTAATGTCAGATTATTTAAATTGAAAATACATTTGGTAGCTTATTTTCAAATAGTATATGAAAATGAAAAACAGTAAAAATGTGTTTGGTTGTTTGTTTGAAAATAAGAAAAGCAATGAAAATTTGTTTAGTATAATATTTTATAAAAAAACATTTTTAACAATTACTTATTCAATAATAATATTTTTTAATTGGTATATTGCTCTATTATTATTATTATTATTAATTTAATAAAATAAAATGCAAATGAACCTAACTACAACTTTTTTCTTTCTTTCTGAAGTAGTTTATTTGTGGGCAATTCGAATTTACAAACCAATAAATACTATAAAATGTGAATATAAATTATTTTTGCATCCACATATAACTAATTATTTGCATGTCTATAGCAATAGCCATCAGTTAAAACATTAAAGAGGGGAAAAAATCATCACACTTGACACAAATAAATCATATCACACCGCTTCTAAATTAATTTTTAATTACATTAATTTAAGCTTTATTTTTGATCAAATAAAATAAATTTATAATTATCACTCTATATTATTTTTATAATTTAATAATTACAAGTCCGACATATATTATGTGAATTATTTTTATTCATGGAAATATTTTTAGGGAGAGAGATGGGATTTTAGTAAAGAAAGAAAAAAAATTGAATGAAATTTATATGTGGGTCCCAAAAAAGACAAATCACTGACACACCTCCCTTATTTCAACTTGTTTTTGTCTATTGGTCTCACAAAGTTGGAGAACGTCAAATTGGCGTTCTCCAACTTTTCTTTCTATATAAATGATAGAACGGAAATTTTTATTTTTATTTTTTTTTTGTTTTTAATTTACTGTTACAAAATTGTCTACCAAACAAATTTTCTTAATTTTTATTCTTGGAAAACGAAAAATATTAAGTGAAAAACGTTATCAAACACACCCTTAATTTTTAAGTCTAGTGCAGTGCCATAGTTATTTCAATCATAGTTACCAAATTTAAAAAAAAAAATTATGACATTGCAATTGTGAAAAAAGAAAATTAGGAAACAAATTATCGATAGAAAAGGTATTTAGTCAATTAAAAAGAAAATTTCGAGCGGTTGTATTACATTTCAAAGTGTATAGACCCAACACCTAACGATATTAATGCATTTTTTTTAATTTACACAAATATTTATTAATTGGTTGATTTGGAAACATATCTAATTACTTTGATTGTAGTATTAGTTGCTAAATAAAGATTTTAGCGATTAACTAATACAAGCGATAATCCTAATTCTAATTCTTTATATAAATTACCACTCTGACAACACAGAATTATCATAAAACATTCAAAGCCTATCCTTTAGAAAGAGAGAAGAAAAGAAAATAGATATTCTAATCATGAAAATCTTCCAAACTTTTGTAATTCTTTTGATTTTTCTCTTCATCATTTCAAATAAATCCTCACCTACTAATTGTTTTCATTTTTCTAATGCCCCCCCCCCCCCCCCCCCAATTGTCTATCAATAAATAACTTATATATTATGTGTGTTTTTTTGACTTTTTTTTTTAAATTTTAAATGCAGGAAATGAGGTGATGATGGGAAATGCTCAACAGACATGTGACATAACAAACCCTAAAGCTCCGAGAGTTGTACGCATGAAGCTGATTGTAAATCACTATGTGTTAAGGATTTTGGACCTGAATTGATTGTGAGTGTATATTGCTTAACTGCCAAAACAAAGAATGATACTTGTGTATGTCGTATTAAGTGTTTAAAAAAAAAAAAAAAGTGCAATGTAAAGGTGTATTGGCCGAAAACTGAAATTGTCACACCATAAGTTGGAAATAATTAATAAAATAAATTTGTGCTTTCGATCTCTTTCTTCTATTATTTTTTTATAGTCATTCTCACATGCTGACATCTACATTTTTTAAAATACAATTTCAACATTTTACAATATTGTAAAATGTTTAATCTACATTTTAAAAAGTGTATACGTTTACACTAGGGAAATATTCTACACTTGTAATTATACAAGCAACAACTACACTTATAATGATTTAAATAAATATTCTATGTATATAGTTTATACTTAAATAATAAATTTTCTTAAATTATAAATGGCAGATACGTTACTCTTGCAAGTGTTATTTGTAAAATTAAGATAAAAAGAGAGAGAAAAGAATAGAAAAGAGACTCCAAAATTAGTTAAATATACCTGCAAACTTACACCCAAACTCTTTTCTGTGTAATATAAATATTTTTTTCTAAAATAAAAAATAACTTAATTTATGTAAAAGAAAGACATTTCAATTAATACATGGAAAATAAATCTCGATTATTGATATCTCCATGCATTGCTAAGCAATAGTCGTCGATCTAAAAGTGGCTAATCTGTGAATAAATACGTCTCACCCTAGTTCAGCAAAAAAAAAAAAAATTGAATTAGAACCGTAATTATTTTTTTTAATGTAATTTCAGTTAAGGATAAATAGGAAAATACAAAAAAAAATACAAAATGAGGAATTACAAAAGATAATGGCGGGGGTGTTAGTGGTACATTTAAACGGGCCCAAATTGAATTAGAGCCTACGAAATAGACAAGAATTAAAGCAGGCTTCAGTTTTAACAAAACTTGGGTCGCTCAATTTTAGCCCATTATTCCCCGAACTTAATCTTTGACCGTAGATCTAATTCAGAATATTATCACAGCCGTTCAATACGAAAGTTATAATTCCTCGTCAGTTCCCCCAAACAAACTCTAGGGTTTCTCTCGTCTGCCAAAAACCTCTCTGTTTTCTTTGGCCCCTGCTTCTTCTTCCCGAGGTAAGCTCGTAGTCCCTAATCTCATTTGTTCCCCCTGTTTGGATACCAAGAAAATGTAAGAAAACAGAATAAAGATCGTTTAATTTCACTTTTATACAGACTTTTAGTTTTTCTTTTTACTGTTTGTTTACCGGCAAAATGTAGGGAAAAAATGTTTAAGATGATGTAATCAGTTTTCTATAACATGGGTTTTATTAGTGGTTCAACATTTGGTTGTATGCAGTTTTGTATGTGGTTCAGTTGATTTTTATTTGTATGAAAAGAGATTCTTTGTTGTGTTTTAGAATTTTTTTCTCAAGTAATTTAGGAGACGCAAAAATATCCGATAATTTTGTTCTTGATTTGGGCACTTTACAATTGCTATTAGCTCAGTTTGTATGCTAAGACCTAAAAATGGGACAGTAACAGAGCTGTAAAATGGCTATAAGCTTGTATCTATATTAGGGTCCAACGTGGTATCCTACCCCACAGTCTGTGTGCCGTCAGATGGTCATAAAGTTTACAAATTTCTCACCTTGCTCAGGCTGTGGTATACAGTAGGTGTCACAGCCTCTATATTATGTCTATGAGTTTTACTTGATGCCTTCGAATATTTACTGCATATTGTATTGTTTCTGATTTATTTTCACCTTCCCTGCTGTTAATGAGTCAGTTTGTCCCGATCAGTGAATATGTTTTCTGCACAGAAGAAGATTCACAAAGATAAGGATGCCGAACCTACTGAATTTGAGGAGTCGGTTGCTCAGGTATAAATTGTCCTTTAATACTCTATTCCCTAACTTATTGCAGATTTAAGACTTTAAGGTCTGATATTCTTTGTTTTTTTAATTTTTGTTTAAAATAGGCTGTCTTTGATTTGGAAAATACCAATCAAGAGCTTAAAAGTGAGCTGAAGGATCTATACATTAATTCTGCTATGTAAGACTGATCATTTTTTGTGCTAGTTTGGTTAATTCAGTTTGTTTTTTTTTTTCATCCTGTAACTGTTTTCTCTCTCTGTCATACAGGCAAATCGATGTCCCTGGTAACAGGAAAGCTGTTGTTATCCATATTCCATACAGATTAAGGAAGGCCTACCGTAAGATTCATACTAAGCTTGTGAGGGAACTTGAGAAGAAGTTTAGTGGAAAGGTGATTAAAGATTACTTGGTTCTTTCAAATTTTCCTTTTTTACTTATTCAAGGTCTATCATTTCTCCTGAAAATTGCTGTTATGTGTGTCAAAGTGATTTGTCAATACTTGCTTTTAGCCAGGAAGTATCATTTCCTTGATGCATTCTATAGATGCTCAGAAGGGTAAAATTGATATTTTAATTGGCATTGGGAATAAGTGTTGGCTGCTTGTGTGACTAAGCATAATTTCATCTCCATATGAATCGTTTTTTTAGTATTAAGTCAATCGCGCATGTGTGAGAATACCTGATAATAACTACTTATTCTAATTTTCATGATTTAAACCATCATATACCCTATATGTCATGAATTTTTATTAGCTAATCTCCTTGATTTTAATTAGATATTTTACATATTGTAGGATGTGATCTTGATTGCTACTAGGAGGATATTAAGACCTCCAAAGAAAGGATCTGCTGTTCAGAGGCCCCGCAGCCGCACACTTACTTCTGTGCATGAGGCAATGCTGGAAGACGTTGTGTTGCCTGCTGAGATTGTTGGGAAGCGCATAAGATACCGACTGGATGGATCTAAGATAATGAAGGTACATCAGCATAACCATCTATATATACCTATTTAAGTTTTAGTGCTCATGAATATATTGATAAAGAAAAGGAGTCTGGGCATGAGTTTGGTAATATCTTGGTTGATTAACTGACCTTGGTGCTTCCTGAAATTCCAAGGTTCTCACTAAAACAAGTGATTATAATTGAAAGATTTTTTTTCCCTTTAATTGCACATACCTCCTAATTTTATATCCTCTGATTGGCAGGTTTTCTTGGATCCGAAGGAACGGAACAATACTGAGTACAAACTGGATACATTTGCTGCTGTTTACAGAAAGCTTTCGGGCAAAGATGTTGTGTTTGATTTCCCAGTAACAGAGGCTTAAACAGATCAAAAGTTCCATGCAACCTTTTTCAAATGTCAACCCACCAACCCCCACCCCCCCCCCCCCCCCCCACCCCACCCCGCGGGATCCTTGTTATTGGTTTTCTATTTAAAATTTTGATATTTTAGGCATAGCGAGCAGAAACTGTTACCATGGTTTTCATTTGTTTTGTTCTGTTCAATGTTGAATCATGGTTTTATTGAATGTTGGATTTCTACATAATCTAAGAGTATGCTTTATTTGGTGTTTGCTAACTTATCTACATCCAAAATTCCTTGTAATCCTTGTGATGAACTCTGAACCTATGTGTTGTTAGCCCTTATTTGTTTCCATTATGTTCTTGTAAATCAGCATGATTAAAATAGTGCTTAAGCACTTTGTTGTGATCCCATTTTGTGTATGTTAAGATGTTTTTGGAGCAATTTGACAGTGGCTCTACTGCTGTATGTTGGAATCAAAGATTGTTGTGAGCAAGTAGAATATAATGCTGTAAATATCAGTGTAATGACCTGTTGTCATAGCAGTTGTATATATCTCTGTGTAATACAGTAACCTGATGCTTAATTAGTTTCAAAAAAAAAAAAAAAAAACTAAGCTGTAAAACTGTTCCCAAAGGTATGTAGAATCTATTCTTAGCATAAACTGCTCCATGAACACATAATCAATAAATACTTGATGACCATCATTAGTAGGCTCAAGGTAAATGCAGAGTGAATAAGCATCGAGATATCTTATCAGACATGTTTTTTCACTTGTAACCACAGTAACATGATCATTGCTCAGTATCAAAATGCGACCAGTAAGATTAGAACCTAGGTCCTCTAATAAAAAATCTTTTCTCCCAAATCAAGCCGCAGCTCAATTGGCTGACTTAAAAATGAAAAATGAAAAATGAAAATGTCACCTTTACATCAAAGCTCAAAATTGATTACTTTGAACTGGAATGTCTGCAACAAGAGAGTTTGGCTATAAAGACTAGAATCGTCATCTCCAAAGAAAAAAGAGATGGCACTCCTTAAGTGTATGAAATTAGCTATAGAGACTAGTATCGTCATCTCCGAAGAAAAATGAGATGGTACTCCTTAAATGTATGAAATTGCAGATGCGCAATGGCAGGGCTTCTCAGCATTAAATAATTTGCCTGTAATGATGTGACAGGCATTTGAGATTGCATGATCCACATTATCTTCACATAAAGGGTAATCCTTATAAATGCAAACTAAATTTGCTAAAACATGCAAACTAAATATGCTAAAACAATCAGACAACATTAAGTGAACTACTGTGAAACCAATTCAGATTCATGGTTAAACTTGATTTGTGTTGGTCATAAATTTGACAATGTTGCTTCAAACATGTGTCTGAAGCAATTCAATGAGTTTGAGGGTAATTAATCTAACACAAAAGAAAAACTGAAAAATGCTAGGATCATTTTATTTAAACCACAACCCTTAGTGCTTCATGGACTATTAGGTCAAATATAATACATGATTATACTAATTGAAATTGAGGCATAATGAAAATCATGACTTCAATTACTAGCAGTAGCAGAGCATACCTCAAGACAGTATCACAAGACCAAAGTACATGGCTCCACAGAGAAAGAAGAAAGATATTAATCCCCTGCAGGTAAGAGTTCTTCATTAAGAGTGAAGCAAACAACATTGGATGTACGATTCATTTGAATTTCTTTTGTACTTTACACAACAGAGACAGAATCACCAGGCTGATATCAACCATATTTACTAGAGTAGTAATGCTTACCAAATGATGCCCCATCCAATGCCATTACATGGGCAAGGACACACTTCTGCAAATTTCTCAGCATCACTTGAGTGAACTCTTCGAGATATGAGATCATCATAAATATCTGCGCCGTCATACATGCAGTGAGGGCCTCAATAATACAACAGCAAACTCACACGGTGAAAATCAGGAAAAAAAAAATTTCTTTCAGAAACCATACCCAGAACTGAAAACAAGCTGTTCATCACACCTGCAGTTATTAAGTTGTGATTCTTCATCGCTCACACATGAAGCATTACAGTAAACTTCACTGAACAGTACGGAAAGAAAAAGAGCAGAATTACATTTACCAATGAACAGAATGATATACCGAAGTATGCGGATATCTGTTGTTTCTTGCAGAACCCATATTACACCAAGAAAAATAACAAACCCTGATGATTCAACATTTAGATGGCAATATCTCAGACTGTGCATATAATAACAAGCCATCATAGGAAGACAGATTTAGATTGGCTATCAAAACACTTACCTATACAAAGTCCTCGAAGTGTCCACTGTAGAAACAATATAAATCAGATTATAAGAATAAGCAAAGAAATATTTTTGACATATTAGATCTAAAAGAGAAGTGAAAGGACAATAAAAAAACAATAAATTGTTGCGAATAATTTATTTCAATCTGTGATACACGGAATGATTTCATAAATATCTGCTTACATTTTTAGCAACCAAGAGTACAACTAGCAGAGCAGCCACAAGACATCCTGCAGCAATTCTTGCAGTAAGAAGAGTTGTGGAAGCAAGAATCAGCAGCATCCCCCAGAAAGATGAACCAAGATCTGGAGTACAATAATGGTGAAATAGAAGAACCATATTAATTCTAAAAGCTATTGCTCACAAAGAAACAAATGAAGATACCTTAAAATTCTAGGCATAAATATCAAACAGTAAAGATCCACACGTTACTAATATGAACCTATTGGATGAAAAAACCAATTACATTCAGACATTTGAAATGTCCACGTCGGACAAAAGTTTGATTTGATAAATAGAACAAGCTTTAACAATATTCAAATTCCTTGTTTTTAGTTTTTCGATAAAAGGGAAAACAAATTTTTTATTTTTTGCTTTGAAAGATATACTATCGTAATTGACAGTATATGGAGTAATAAGATTTATAAAAGGGGTTCCCAAAATGACAGCATGGTGTATGTCATTTGTAAGAACAAAAGAAGTTTTGAATTCAAAATTATTGTTGTGAATTGAAGCTTCAACTTTAGAATTAACTTTAAGTTTTGAATTGTTGGCGGCAGAAAGTCTTTATTTTGTTTTCTCATGAAATCTTTTAGGGACAATGTCCTCTCTTATGCAATTCAAATCAGCACCAGTGTCAAAAAGGGCAATGGAGTCAATTGCAAAATTATCAGAAAAAATTAGGGTAATTTTAATTAAATATTTTCTCATAGTGATTTGCTTTAAAACAAATAGAAAATCATTGGGTACGGACTCAATGTTTTCTAGATTTTGGTCTTTTTTATCATCATTATCAGAATTGGATTCATTATCCGAATTATCCTGTAATTGCTTTTGTAAAAGAAGTTGGATAATTTGGGAATCATTCTTTTGCTTTTCCTTTAATTCTCTTATCTCAAGTTTAATATTTTTAATATCACAAGTTCAAAGCTCTCATTGAAAAAGAAATCTGTGCTGATTTACCATCTGCTTTTTGAAATAGAAAACAATACTTGGTAGATTTACCTTATGAAAATTCTTTTGATGAAAGACAAATTCCCACTAAAGCTCGCCCAATTCAAATGAACATGGACTTAGAACAGCATTGTAAAAATGAGATCAAAGATTTAGAGTCTAAAGGACTCATTGTGAAATCCAGATCTCCATGGTCTTGTGCTGCTTTTATGTAAATAAAAATTCTGAAATTGAAAGAGGAACACCAAGACTGGTAATAAACTACAAACCCTTAAACAAAGCATTAAAATGGATTAAGTATCCTATACCTAACAAAAAAGATTTGCTCCAAAAACTTTGCTCTGCATTCATTTTTTCTAAATTTGATATGAAGTCTGGTTTTTGGCAAATTCAAATTCACCCTAATGACCGTTATAAAACTGCTTTTACTGTTCCTTTCGAACAGTATAAGTGGACTGTTATGTCATTTGGTCTAAAGAATGCACCCTCAGAATTTCAAAGAATCATGAATGACATTTATAATCCTTATTCTGAGTTCTGCATTGTTTATATAGATGACGTGTTGATTTTTTCTCAAACAATTGATCAACATTTCAAACATTTAAAGACTTTTTATCTTGCCACTAGAAAGGCTGGTCTAGCCCTTTCTAGTTCTAAAATTTCATTATTTCAAACAAAAGTCAGGTTCATTGGTCACTATATTTCTAAAGGAACTATTACCCCTATTGAGCGATCACTTTTGTTTGCGGATAAATTTCCTGATAAAATTCTTGATAAAACCTAACTACAAAGATTTTTAGGAAGTTTAAATTATGTTCTTGATTTCTGTCCTAATATTAACCGGATGTCTAAACTTTTGCATGACAGGTTAAAAAAGAATCATGTTGCATGGACAGATGAACATACTAAAGCTGTTCGATTAATAAAAAATACTGTAAAGAATATTCCTTGTTTATCCTTGGCAAATCCTGCATTACCTAAAATAGTTGAAACAGATGCATCTGATTTAGGCTATGGAGGCATTCTAAAACAAAAAGAGAATGATAAAGAACAGATAGTACAATATGTTTATGTCCATTGGAATGATTGTCAAAAAAATTATTCTACTATCAAAAAAGAAATCATTTCTATTGTTTTATGCATATCTAAATTCCAAAGTGATTTATTAAATCAAAAATTTTTGCTTAGAATTGATTGCAAAACTGCAAAACATGTTTTGGAAAAAGATGTTCAAAATATTGCTTCAAAACAAATTTTTGCAAGATGGCAAGCCATTTTAAGTGTTTTTGATTTCGATATTGAATTTATTAAAGGAGATACAAATTCTGTTCCTGATTTTCTAACTAGGGAATTTCTTCAAAACAGAGCTATACCACTAAATAGAAAACTGGTCAAGGGTAAAAGACTCTACATCCAGCTGGCAAGATAAACAAGTATACGCCACCACGTGTTTGTGTGGTGCCACCTTCATCAGCATGAACCTGGATCCCTTCCACCTGCACGCTAATGTATATCAGAACCTGATTTGAATCAAATGAACTCAAAATATTCTTAAGGCTGGAGATATTCTGTTTACAATTATGTGTATCTGACTGACTCAACAATCATCCTAGACAGCTGATCAAGCAACTTGAGGCCAAAAGCGGGTACCAAATACAAGTATTATACAACCTATGTTTACACAGAAAATTTAGGAATGGAAAATAGTATCTTTTATCAAATAGAGCAAGTGTCATAGACCCCCAGTCGGGTAGGCCTTTGACTTGTTCCTAGAAAAAAAATAAATTATAGATTTTGTTTATTTTCTAGCGTAAATTAGTTATATAATTGATTGCGATTTGAAAGAGTTAAGTACATTAACACTACAAATCCAAATTGAGACCTAAATACATTAATGATATAGATGGCGCATTTCATCTTTAAGAATAGAATCTTTACATTATAGAAGGTCTTCGATCTTACCTTCCCGCATGTAAGTTTACAAGCAATAGCATGGCTGGCCTCGTGAAGAAATACCGTCACAAGCTTGAATGGTTTCAGCAGACTTGTCCTCCATAACTGAAAGGATTAAAGCAAGATTCAACCTCAATTCAAAGTCAGCATTGAGAGAACACATTTAATAGTCTCATTTATCAAACCAGTAAATGGTTTCAAATTGGAAACTCAAATAATCCAAATCTGGGCAGTGCCCCACAAAGCTGCCATCAAAATAAGTGATTGCAAAGAACCAAAACAAAAACATTAGCTGTCATCTTATTTGAACTAGATGGGATTGCTTCATTGATAAAATGCAGTCAAGATTTCGATCCAGGGAGCGAACAGAAATGAAAGTAAACGATAATACTTGAGAGAAGTCAAGACATACAGCGAGTATAACAACAGTACAAACAGAGACAGTAACCAGAAACACAACTTGTTCATGGTTGCAGCACTGCTTCAGCTCCCAGTTGGGTCTCATATTCATTCTCTGCTTAATGCTTATCAATCAAATGAAATGGCGTGAACCAACAAAAATGGAAAATCCAACAATCACACTGCTGATCTGTCTTCTTCTTCTTCTTCTTCTAGTCCAGTTTGTAGAGTCAAATGGACTCGCTGGCTGGTTGGAGACTAGTAATAAATAGTCTTTTTAAATTAGAAGTGCATTTTTTACAGTTAAGAATCAACGCTTGGTGAAAAAGAGGTCTATTTGAGCCGATGCAAAAATATTACTTTAAAGACGGAAAACAAACATGTTTGAAAACGATTATACGCGATATTATTACTCACCTAATTGATGACATATCAAGTAAACATTGATGTTCTTGTAATTTATTTATAAATTACATCTACGTTATTAATTAATTCGACAACACTATATTTTTCATTTTTTATCGCCTATTAAATCATTACTCCTAAAATAAATATATGCATTAAGTAAATTTTATTTAAGAGATTTATGAGAATGTCCTAAAAATAGTTTCCCATTTTCACAACCACAAATTCCCCTTTATTAACTCTCCATCACAAATACCTAAACCAAATGCCCTTGGTTCTAAAACACCCAAAGCACAACTCTTTCTTCTTTCACAGACAAAATCTAAATATTGCTTCTCTCTTTCTTCTTAATCTTATTCATTTCGGATCTCAAACCAAAACTTGAGCTTTACTCTTGAAACATCAAAATCCTTAAGCTACTTAAACCCATATTTCCTTTCTTCAACATTTCCAACTTCATTTCGACACAGTTCCAGTTTTGTTTTGTTAATTTGTATTGTTGATTTGTTTTGTTAAATTTAGTCTATTTATGTTTACTAATCATTTTGTTATTGTCAATATTGAATCAGTCGTAATGGCTTCAATGATAGTTCAGATGTGTTTTGGTGGATCGTGGGAGAGTTTGGGGAATGGTTGCGTGGAATACAAGAATGGAAAAAATATAGTGTTTTTTGTTCGGAAAGATTCAACTTTTGATGAATTCATTGCAAGGGTGTATGAGGTGCTTCAGATAAATTCGGATGAATATTACATTACGGTAAAAACAGTTTTGAAATCAAATTGTCCTACAGAACCCGCAGCTTCATTGCCTATCGACATACTCGATAATGAAATGGTGAGGGTTATCAAACACATGAATTCTGATCCTCTAAAATATGGGTACACTCCTATATTTGTTACCATATCTCCTAAAATTATCACGTCTCTTAGAAGTCAAATAATAAGAGTTTAGGCCACCAGTATACATAAACTCTCTCAGACGCATGGTCAGTGAAAAAACAAATAAATAAATAAGAGAATACTAAGGGATATACGAATCCAATGCCGTAGTCCTTAAATATTTCATTGTTATTGTACTGTTTTAAAGTTATTTAATTTAACTTGTATTATTGTGTTATATGTAATGCAAAATTTAAAGAGATGTTAATTATTATTATTTTTTTCTAATTGCTAATATGAAAAACCTTAAAAACTGTTAAAGTAGAGGACGCCATAGTAATTTGCAAAAATGGGCAAACAATACCATTGTTACTGCTTATTAAGACCGACCAACGCCCGGTATGGGAGCTTTGTTGTTCAATTATCAAGAAATAATTAATAAATGATTTAGTTTTTTTTTTTTAAATTCTCGAGTATTATTAACAGCCCGCTCGCGCTGCAACCATTGTGAATGGCCCGTTCAGAATGGATTATGGCCTATGAATATGGCAATTGATTAAAACATCCGAAAGGCCGTTAAGGACTATGCTATTATTATAACCTCTAATTGTAATACAATAATTTTTTTTTTTAATTTAAAACTGAACATAAATTGAGCATGCGGATCACTTATCATGGTTTTATTGAATGTCGGATTTCTACATAATCTAAGAGTATGCTTTATTTGGAGTTTGCTAGCTTATCTACCTCCACAATTCCTTGTAATCCTTGTGATGAACTCTGATCCTATGTGTTGTTGTTAGCCCATATTTGTTTCTGTTATGTTCTCGTAAATCAGCATGATTAAAATAGGGCCTAAGCGCTTTGTTGTGATCCCATTTTGTGTATGTTCAGATGTTTTTGGAGCAATTTGACGGTCTCACAGCCATTGTAGGTGGGAAATAAAGATATTGTGAGCAAGTAGATTATGACGTTGAAGTGGGCATCTCTGTAACAGTCAACTTCTTTCACAAGGATCGTCTTCATTGTGATATTAGTGCAAAGCAAGAAGCTTAATTGGCACTGCCACTGCAACTGCGTTAAGTTTATGAACATTTGAAATAGAAAGCCCCCAAAACCCACACCTTCAGGGAGAGCGCTCGTTTAGAATCTTGTATCTGCAAATTTTTTAAGTGAAAATATAGTATATAAGGCAAGGGCGGGCAGGGTGGATTAGAGATAGCCAATGGGCCGAGCCGGCCATCAAAGCAAGGTTTATGTGTGTTCGTGCTTGTGCTAGGTTTATGTGTGTTCGTGCTTGTGCTGTACCGTGTCCATTATGTATTTCGCGGCGTGCTAAATTTTTTTTCTTAGGTCCAGTTCGGTACGTGTGCCGTGCTTAAGAAAAAAGTCTAATAAGTGTTTTTTTTAAAAAAAATTTAAGAGTGCATGCCAAGCTATTAGTGTACTTTTTTTAAAATTTATGTATTTTTTAAGTTTATGTGCTTTTATTCAAATTTAATATAATCAAAAATTCAAAATTCAAATCCATATTTAATAATAATAAATTAATAATAGTAAGAGAATGTAATATTAATTAAGTTTGACCTTATAGTATTAAATTTTTTTTAATATTTAACAACATTAATAATAATAATTTTTTATGAAGGGTTAACATAATTGTTAACTTTGACTTATATAGAGTCATAAATCATAGTTCACAATAATATTAATGCATATTTATAATTTTATTCATTAAAATCATTATATCAATTATTTATTTAATAAATTATAAATATAAATTAATTATAGTATTTTTTTAAAACCAAGAATTAAATGAATTTAAAAGATTCAATCTCAAATTATTTGTAAAATCATAAAATTTTAAATTTACTTTCATTAAAAAATAAAACGTGCTTATTGCGGCTTTTTTATCATGTCGTACTTAGTCCATCTTCAATCGTGTCGTGCTTTTAAGACTCGCATGCCTAAAATTCTAAACCCGACCCAGCCCACGTGTGTGTCGTGCCGTGCCGGGCCACATGCCCTACCGAAACGTACTCGTGTCATGCTGTGCTGTACGGATACGTCCCGTGCTCCTACCGTGCCATGTGCCATTCAGCCCAATGGTCATCTCTCGGGTGGATTCATTCAACTCTAATATGAAGCTGTAAAACAGTGCCCAAAGGTATGTAGAATCTATTATTATCGTAAACTGCCTCATCAACATAGTCAATAAATACATCATGACCATTATTAGTAGGCTCAAGGTAAATGCAGAGTGAATAAGCGTCGCGATATCTTATCAGACATGTTTTTATAATTGTAACCATGGTAATATGCTCATTGCTCAGTATCAAAATGCGAGCGGTAAGATTAGAAACTAGGTCCTCTAATAAAAAATCCTTTTTCCCAAATCAAGCTGCAGCTAAATTGGCTGACTTAAAATGAAAAATGAAAATGTCACCTTTACATCAAAGCTCAAAATTGATTACTTTGAACTGGAATGTCTGCAAGAAGAGAGTATAGCTATAGAGACTAGAATCGTCATCTCCAAAGAAAAATGAGATGGCACTTCTTAAGTGTATGAAATTAGATATAGAGACTAGTATCGCCATGAATATCTGCACCATCATATACATGCAGTGAGTGCATCAATAATGCAACAACAAACACACTCGGCGAAAATCAGGTACAATTAATTTTTGTTTCAGAAACCATACCAAGAACTGAAAACAAGCTGTTCATCACACCTGCAGTTATTAAGCTGTGATTCTTCATCGCTCACACATGAAGCATTATGGTAAACTTCACTAAACAGTACAGAAAGAAGAAGAGCAGAATTACATTTACCAATGAACAGAATGATATACCGAAGTATGCGGATATCTGTTGTTTCTTGCAGAACCCATATTACACTAAGAAAAATAACAAACCCTGATGATTCAACATTTAGATAGCAATATCTCAGACTGTGCATATAACAAGAAGCCATCATAGAAAGCCGGATTTAGATTGGTTATCAAAACACTTACCTATACAAAGTCCTCAAAGTGTCCACTGTAGAAACAATATGACTCAGATGATAAGAATAAGCAGAGAAATATTTTTGACATATTAGATCTAAACGAGAAGTGAAAGGACAATAAAAAAACAATAAATTGTTATGAATAATTTATTTCAATCTGTGATAACTGAATGATTTCATAAATATCTGCTTACATTTTTAGCAACCAAGAGTACAACTAGCAGAGCAGCCACAAGACATCCTGCAGCAATTCTTGCAGTAAGAAGAGTTGTGGAAGAAAGAATCAGCAGCATCCCCCAGAAAGATGAACCAAGATCTGGAGTACAATAATGGTGAAATAGAAGAATCATATTAATTCTAAAAGCTATTGCTCACAAAGAAACAAATGAAGTTACCTTAAAATTTTAGGCATAAATATCAAACTGGAAAGATCCATACCTTACTAATATGAACATATTGGATGGAAAAAACCAATTACATTCAGACGTTTGAAGAATCCATGTCGGACAAAAGCTAATTGTACCACTAAATAGAAAACTGGTCAAGGGTAAAAGACTCTACATCCAGCTGGCAGGATAAAGCAGTATACGCCACCACGTGTTTGTGTGGTGCCACCTTCATCGGCATGAACCTGGCTCCCTTCCACCTGCATGCTAATGTATATCAGAACCTGATTTGAATTGAAAAAACTCAAAATGTTCTTAAGGATGGAGCCATTCTGTTTACAACTATGTGTATCTGACTGACTCCACAATCATGCTTATAAAAAAAAAAAAAAAATCATCCTAAATGACTGATCAAGCAACTAGAGGCCAAAAGTGGGTACCAAATACAAGTATTATACAACCCATGTTTACACAGAAAATCTAGGAATGAACAACAGTATCTTTTATCAAATAGAGCAAGTAGTCATAGATCCACAGTGGGGTGGCCCTTTGATTTGTTTCCTAGAATAAAATGAACTATAGATTTTGTTCATTTTCTAGCATAAATTAGTCATTTAATTGATTGCGATTCGTAAGAGTTAAGCATATTAACTCAGTCACTACAAAACAAAAATGAGACCTAGATACATTAATTATGTAGATGGCGCATTTCATCTTTAAGAAAAGAATCTTTAAATTATAGAAGGTTTTCGATCTTACCTTCCCGCATGTAAGTTTACAAGCAATAGCATGGCTGGCCTCGTGAAGAAATACTGTCACAAGCTTGAATGGTTTCAGCAGAATTGTCCTCCATAACTGAAAGGATTAAAGCAAGATTCAACCTTAATTCAAAGACAGCATTGAGAGAACACATTTAATAGTCTCATTTATCAAACCAGTAAATGGTTTCAAATTGGAAACTCAAATAATCCAAATCTGGGCAGTGCCCCACAAAAGCTGCCATCAAAATAAGTGATTGCAAAGAACCAAAATAAGAACATTAGCTGTCATCTTATTTGAACTAGATGGGATTGCTTCATTGATAAAATGCAGTCAAGATTTCGATCCAGGGGGCGAACAGAAATGAAAGTAAAGGATAATACTTGAAAGAGTCAAGACATACGGCGAGTATAACAGCAGCGCAAACAGAGACAGTAACCAGAAACACAAATTGTTCGTGGTTGCAGCACTGCTTCAGCTCCCAGTTGGGTCTCATATTCATGCTCTGCTTAATGTTTATCAATCAAATGAAATGGAGTGAACCCACAGAAATGGAAAATCCAACGATCGCTGCTGATCTGTCTTCTTTTTTCAGTCCAGTTGGTAGAGTCAAATGGACTCGCTGGCTAGTCGGAGACCAGTAATAAATAGTCCTTTTAAATTAAAAGAGCATTTTTAACAAGGTCAGGACTATTTACACTCCAAAATCTATTTTGAACACTCATTTACTTTCAACACTCAACTAATAATTTTAAAATATTAATTTTTATTTGGATCACTCTTTCAAATTCCAATATTGTCTCTCTTATCCATTTCTTTAATTAACTTATTACCTCTTTACACCCAATAAAGTATTTATCATCACAAACAAAATATCTAATTTTCTTCCATTTTTATTAACTTTTATTTTCCTCTCATGACAATTTCGAATTGAAAAAAAAAAAAAAAAGCAAGCAACGTAGGCTAAACACAAACTCTGCTAATTTAATAACCCAAGTTCAGGTGAACATGACATGTAGCAAAGTAATGCATCACTTTTTCTTCTTTCCACCTCCAGTGGCCCTCATCCTGCGGAGTACATTAGACATCTCCCCATACTTCATCTTTGCCCTCTCATGACTAGTCATGAGTGCAGAGCTTTCTTTTTGCAAGCTTCAGTGCCCTCTTATCCTTGCCGACTTTAAGAAGCGCATTGATCCTTTTCTCATAGGGTGCAAAGCCAGCAACTTCCCTAATCACATTCCTCTCAAAGTGGACCCTTTTGCTTGTTTTCCCTTTGCGATCTACTTGGCGCGGCAGCAGTTCCTTCTTGGTCACAATATGACCTTGCTTAATCCAACAAATAGAATACTATTTAGTTGTTTAGGAGCCATTACCTCCAATGAAACAGAGATATTGTGGAGATCTTGTCTCAACTTTTCATTGTTGGTGTGGATTATAGTAGGTAAAGTATGACTATTTATTGGATAAAAATTTATCAAATTGTGTTTTATTATATTGTCCTTAATAGTAAATTATATTAAGGTTAAATTAGTAATATAAAAAATTATTAAAATGTGAGTTTTCAAAATAATTTTTAGAATGCAAATAGTCCCATCCTTTTAACAATTAAGAATTAACGCTTGGTAAAAAAGAGGTCTATTTAAGCCGGTGCAAAAGTAATACTTCAGGACAAAAATCAAACTTGTTTGAAAACGATTATACACGATATTATTACTCACCTACTCGATGAGAGGACTCACATATGTTGCAACGTTTCAACATACCACTACTTTTGTCTTTTTGTAGTTTGATTACACCACACCACCTTATATTTTTTGTAAAATTAAACAGGTATTGAAAGTTACAAATTTTTACATATCAGTCCTTTTTTGGGATAAAATAGCATTTGAAAAGAATTGTAATTGTTGTTATTATTATCATTAATAATAATATCATTATTATTATATAATATTATTGCTTTTAAATTTTATTATTTTTATTTATTTTAATTATCATTATTTATTATTATTACTATCATTAATGTCATTAATAATAATAATTATTATTAAAATTTATTACTTTTATTATTTTAATTGTTATCATACTGTAATTAAATCATTATTATTAATATTAATATTGTTATTATTAATATTATTGTTATTATTAAAATAAATTTAACTATATTATTTTAATTATTATCATTATTAATATTATTATTGTCGTTAATTTCATTGTTGTTGTTGTTGTTGTTGTCATTATTATTATTATTATTAAATTTAATTAATTTTTTGTCTTTTTATTATTATTATTATATACAAATAATATTTGGGACATAATTGACAAAGGGCATTTTAGTCTATTCTGATTCTAAAATAAAGGGAATGCTATTCATTGTAATTCTAATTCCTACAATTCAACTAAAACAACTTATTCTTATTCAAATTTCTTATTACGATTCCAGTTCATTTCCATTTATTTTTAGTAAACGCACCATTAGAGTGTGTTTGGAACATAGTATTGTCTAGTATTATAATGTTGTTCACATTAATTTATTGCTTACCTATGTTTGGACATTTTGAAAGCTAGATTATAGTCCATCATATAATTCACTACAATGCGCCAACTTTTTCCTTAACTGAAACACTAAATATATTTAAATTTTTATTTTTATTATAATAATTATAAAAAAATAAATAATATTATTTTATTATTTTATTATATCATATTATATTTATATATTAATAATTAATATAAAAATAATAGTTAAATATAATTAATAATAAATTTATATAATGAGAGTAGATCTAGAAATGATAGCAATAATTGAAGAATTATGAAATATTTAAGAATTTGTGGAATAAATCAAAAGATTTATCTTTCTAAAGTTAGAGAGCAAACATAGATTTTATTTTATATTTAAGCGATTGTGGCTCTCATAAACAAATACTGAAACATGCATTGTAATTGCCTAATATCAATAATAAAGGTTCTCACAAAATTTCCTACTTCATTTTTATTTATGTCATTTAACAACTTAGCCAATAAATAAAATAATAATAATTATATTTTTTCCTGACATTTCAGGAAACATGAGGGATTGAAATGATAATAGCCTAAGTCCATCCCCCTTGCAGCAACATAGGCGAACCCTGAAATGACATAACAAATACTGAAAAATGAATTTTCCTTACAATAAATTACAAGAACATTCATGCATACTTTTTTTTTTTTGACTTATCTTATCAAAAAAAAAAGTATGCATGAATGTTCTTGTAATTTATTGTAAGGAAAATTCATTTTTCGTGTCCTTTTCCCATCTTCTCTTTATGGGCTCCAAAAACTTTAAAAAAATGATAAAAAATGGAGCACATGCTGCATGAATAAAAAATGGCCTGCATTTAAAATAATGATTAAAGTGAGAGATAAAAGTTGAGTAAGGAGACAAAAGAAAATCTGCATTCCCATAGCCCTCGGTTCTCGATCTCTGCATTTGTTGGATTTCAATAGAACCAAAAACCAAAAAAAACAAAAAAACAAAAAAACAAAAAAAAGCGGCCATAAGGAAGAAGGGGGATAACTCAAATCTGGATTTGTTCGATTGCAAAAAAAAAAAAGTGAAACAAAACCACCGGCCTGCTATTTGAAAGCCAAGAGATCTGCATATAGAGGCAGCTTCGCCAGTTGATAAAACTGTTGCTAATTAATTGGTAAGTTTGTCTCTCCCATTATATTCAAATAAAATTTGTTTTTGGCTGTGTTCTATATATTTAAATTGTTAGAATTTTTTTAATTTAAATTGTTAGAAAGTGATGGATTAAATTTATAAAAATTTTTGGATGTATTTTATATATTTAAATTGTTGTTATATTTCTTTTTTACTTTAAATTGAGAGAGGTGTTCGCATATCAAAATTTACAGATTAGACATTAATTCATATTCGATCCATAATTTTGTGGATTATTAATTTTTAATCCAATCCAATCAATTCGTCTGGGGATCAAATGCAGATTTGACCAAATTCATATCCAATCCACCATTTTACAGATTGGTTTGCGGGCTAAAATTTTTTAATTCTATTATATCCACGAACTAACTAAATAAAAAAAATTAATATAAAAATAATTTTCCTTCCGATCAAATTCAAGATTAAATAATATTTAAATAAATTAATTGCTTAAATAAAGATAGAAAATACATTCAAATTTTTAAAATATAATACACAAAACAATTTATTTGTTTAGACCAGTACGTGAAAATTAACTGCTTAGGAAACTACATTTTTTCATTAATTATTTTTATTTTATATTATTATCGGATAAGATATAATATAATAAAATGTAATTATATTCTAACTTATTTATTTATTAGTAAATACTAATGCCACATTTACAAGTTTAATTTTTTATTAAATTTTTTTTATGGATTCGCAGATTTTTGCAGATTTACAGAAGTAAATCCATATCAAATCTACCGACTGTGATTTTTTAATTTTTAATCCAATCCAATCTATCAATTTACAGATTGAATTTCTACAGATTAGATGGATTGAGTAGATCGGATTGGATTCTGAACACCCTTATGAATTGATAGATTAAATTTCTGAATACCATTTCTATGTAGTTCTCTTGTCCTTTTGACTATTATTGAAAATAGTATTTAAGTTATTAATTAACTAGACAACACTGAGTTTCCCAATTTTTTGTCACTTATTAAATCATTACTCCTCAAATTAATATATCCATTAGGTAAATTTAATTTAAAAAATTTACGAGAATGCCCTAAAATAGTTCCATTATCACAAACACAAATTCCCTCTCTATTCTCTAAACTCTCTCTATCACAATTCACAAATACCTAAAATATTTTAGGACCAAAATTCCCTTAATTCTAAAACACACAAAGCACAACTCTTTCTTCTTTCACACCCAAAATCTAAGTATTGCTTCTCTCTTTCTCATCTTCTTTATAATATTCATTTCCGATTGCAGGAGCAAAACTTGAACTTTTCTCTTGAAACAGCGAAATCCTTAAGATATTTAAACCCATATTTCGTTTTCTTCCACATTTCCAACTTCATTTGGACATAGTTCCAGGTTTGTTTTATTAATTTGTATTGTTAATTTCTTTTGTTAAATTTAGTCTATTTTTCGTTTACTAATCATTTTCATATTGCCAATATTGCATCAGTCTTAATGGCTTCAATGATAGTTCAAATGTGTTTTGATGGATCATGGGAGACTTTAGAGAATGGTTGCGTGGAATATAAGAATGGAAAAAATACAGCGTTTTTTGTTAAGAAAGATTCAACTTTCCATGAATTCACTGCGAGGGTGTTTGAGGTGCTTGAGATAGATTCCAATGATTATGACATTGAGGTTAAGACAGTGTTGAAATCGAATTGTCCTACACAACCTACAACTTCATTGCCTATCGACATACTGAATGATGTAATGGTGAGAGTTATCAAATACATGAATTCTGATCCTCTAAAGTATGGGTTCACTCCTATTTTTGTTACTACAACTCCTATTATTAGGTCATCTATGCGTAGTCCCTCTATCCGTGGGCCCATGGCCTACGTCTGCGAGTGCTAAGAGATGAATGAATCCGATGCCGCAGTCTTTAAATATTTCATTGTTAATTGTACTGTTTTAAAGTTATGTACTTTGTACTTGTATTATTGTGTAATATGTAATGCAAATTTAGTGAGGTGTTAATTATTATTATTTTATTGCTAATATGAAAAACCTTAAAAACTGTTAAAGTGTTGCAAAAAGGGCAGATAATATCATCGTTATTAAGGCCGACCATCGCCCATTATGGGAGCTTTGGTGTTCAATTACCAAGAAATAACTAATAAATGATTTAAAATAAAATTCTCGAGTATTATGAACAGCCCACTCATGCTGCAACCATTGTGAATGAGTTATGGCCTAGAATATGGCAATTGATTTAAACATCCGAAAGGCCGTAAGGACTATGCAATCATTATTCCTCTAATTATGTAATAATTTTTTTTTTTAACAGAACATAAATTGAGCATGCGGATCACTTATCGCTGAAGTAAATAACAATTGATTCAATTAGAACTGTCGTTATGTCTTAATTTTATGTCCACTACACCCCTCTATGGCACAAAGAAACCTAAATCAATAAAATCATAAAACAAATAGAAAGAATTTCTTCATTTTATGCTGTACATTAGATAAATATACACTAATTACCCACAAAAATAAATGGAAGTCATCTACCTTCATCAAGAGAAGAATATGAGATTGAGTTTCTAGAATATTCCTCAACAAAACTGTTGCCTCCAGAAATTTTGGTAACACCTGTGTTGGTACTACTACTGGCATTAGTATTAGTATTGGTGGTATTAGTATTGGTGGTATTAGTGAAAGCAGAAATCGTGGTAGTCGTCCAACGTCCTCCACGACCTTGAATTCCTGGCTTACCTGGCTTGGGCAAAGTAAATGAGTCGCCTGAAAGCATGAGATGAACTGAGTTCATGTCAGGCCTTTCTGCAACGCTTTGTTGACAACACAATAAGCCGAGCTGAATGCACATTGCTGCCTCGTCACGATTGCACTTGGCAAGGCTCGGATCCACTAATTCCAATGCCTTCTCACCTTGAAAGAGAGTCCATGTCTGTAATATGAGCACCAAAAAGAAGTTAAGCATGCTGACTAGTTTGCTTGCTCTCCCTTGTACAAAATTAGGAACAAACAGTATAAGTAGCTCACAGTTACTTGCCCCAACAATCCATGTCGTTAACTATAGTTGTTATTAAACAGTGTACTAGACTACTATAAAAACCGTAGAATTAAGAATTTACCATACTTCTTTGTCCTCTAAAACTTGCGTGCAAGAAGTTGATCTTATGAACTTAGCACTTTCTATCCAATGTTTTCATCCACACATCCACACAATCAAATCAGCTGAGAGCAGCAAATTCTCAATACAAATGAGGTTAGAAGATTAGAAGAAAACTAGTGAAATATAATTTTACAGTTGAATCCAGGCTAAGGTTTCAGTAAATATTATCTGCTTATAGCATGGGAGAAAGATGAGTTGATGACAGCTTGAATGGATAGCTAAAGCACACCAAGCACAGGACAAATTCACAAAAACTCCGTGGCCTCCATAAGTTGTCATCATGGATCAGAGGACTATACATGTATTCATTTAATTTGCTCTGAAATTGTGAAACAAATTGAAAATTCCTAAGTGTCCCCTTTTTCATATTTCCAGATTATGATGATTTAGGCAGTCATCAGGCTTAGATCATTAAACAAAAGCATCAATAATAACATTGCCTTTTGGCTTGCACATTCCACATTCACAAATTCAAAGTTCATATTAAGCGTTATTTTGGGGAATAACCGTATTTGAATTCTTTGGGAATTAACTTACATAGCTCAGAAGGTCTGCTTTTTCTTTGCCAAGACGTCCATCATGGTTCTTTCTTCCACTTACAATTTCTAAGACCAGAACTCCATAGCTGAAAACATCTGTCTTCACTGACAAATATCCATGCAATGCATATTCGGGGGCCATGTAACCACTGCATTGAGCAAATCCTTTTATCAATCGCACTTCTCAAAGAAACAAATCAACCAAGGATCATTTAGAATATCGCTTGATTAACAAGACATTAAGGATTGTTTTATGAGAAAAGATCAAATTAGTGAAGAAACCACTCACTGTGTACCAGAAATCCTGAATGTATTAACATGGGTGTCTTCCCCAGGAAATAGTCTCGCCAGGCCAAAATCAGATATCTTTGGATTCAGTTGCTCATCCAGCAAAATATTACTAGCTTTAATGTCTCTGTGAATGATCCTTGCAGGAGCCTCCTCATGAAGGTAAAGAAGACCTCTCGCCACGCCCATAACTATTCTGTATCGTGTTGTCCAATCCAGCGAAGAAGACTTGGTTTTATCTGTAAAATTAAACCTTTCAAATAAATTAGTCCTACTCTCACCAAACAATCTAACCAAAATTTGAAAACCTAATCAGTTAATAAATAAATACAAGTCCTAAGTCTTGCCCTACGATGTGAAGAGATTCATTTCATCTCTCTCTTACCAAAGATAAAGTAATCAAGACTCTTGTTTGGCAGATACTCGTAGACAAGCATCTTCTCAGGTCCTTCTGCACAACAACCGAACAATGTGACCAAGTTCTTGTGCTGAATTTTCAACAACAGCTTCACCTCATTGGTAAACTCTCTCAATCCCTGCCTTGAGTCTACGGAAAGCTTCTTCACAGCTATTTCTTGACCATTTGGCATCAACCCCTGTAACAAAAATAAATAAATAAATAAATTAGATTACTAGTTTTTACTAATTTAACAAACTAATCTCAGTTTGGTATTGAGATTGTGGAAAAAAAAGAAACTGCAATTATAAAATAAAAATTGATGGTATATAGTAAATATAACTTTTAAATAATAATTTTGATAAAAATATTAGAAACATCAGTTTTTAACCAAACAAGTGTGAGATCAAATTAACATACCAATCTATAATTGCTGGAGTAACGTTTACCAAACATTTTAAATCTACAATTGCTGGTGTAATGTTTACCAAACACTTTAATAATCTAGCATAAAACCACAGTTGTCCAACCGCAATACCAAACAGGGCCTAAAAGGCAAAGAAATTTGTATAATATTCAAACACTACAAGCCTGTTGGATTTGCTTAATTACTGTAATTTGGGCTTTAACACAATCTTATTTGTCTTACATAGTTTTAGATTTTTATCAAACTGTCATTAAAATATAATATATATAAGAAATCATAAATAAATAAGTAAATAAATAACATAATTATATTATATAAGAAATCATAAATAAATGAGTAAATAAATAACATAATTATAATCATTAATTTAACATTAAACTAACCAAAAAGTTAATAAAATTAATTTTTTTTTAAAGAAGAAATTGCGGTATAAGCGTACCCTGTAAACGGGACCAAACCCGCCGTGGCCGAGCTGATTCAAGTCGGAGAAAAAGTTGGTGGCGACTTGGAGAGTGCGGAGGTCGAAGAAGAGGTTCCAGGAGTCGGCGCCGGAGCCATCTGCATCTTCAGCTGCTTCGCCGGCGGCTCTTCCGCCTCTGAGGCTCGTCTTCAAGCAGGAAAAAAGATTGGAAATAAAGTGCTTCAAGTTCATTTCATCGACTGACAGATTATGATTATGATGATGTTGGTGATTTTGATCATCCAAAATTGGATGGCGGAGAATGTGAGAGAGGTGACGCAGCATGAAGAGTTGTTTATTGAAGAAGAAAACGTACAATTGGCATTTGACAAGGGGTGTTGAAGGTGGTTCATTTGACTTTCATTTTGAGTCAGTCAACGGACCAGTCTTGTACTTTACCCAGCTGGATTTTGATGTATTATTTTTTTATTCATTTTTTAAAATAATTATAATATTTTAAGTTTAACATGAAAACCATTGACCTTTTAAAATAAAATAATTAATAGTGCCCACAAATTTACATTCTCCAACTGGAAATCGGAGTTGCGGAATCGGAATAAAAAACTTAAGGCAAATGCTATGTTACAATTAATGTAACATACACACTCAACAACAACCACACAAATTATGTGGCCCATCATTTGTGTGGTTGTTGTTGAGTGTGTATGTTACATTAATTGTAACATAGGGGCTCCCAAAACTTAATTACTTATTTAATTGAAATTTGGGAATAGGAATGAGATGTACGGGTCACGTACAAAATGAGGAGTGATTACCAAATTTGTGATTTTAGTGGGGGAGAGGTTAGGAATGCGAACCCTATTCTCCCAAAGACAAAACTATCCCCATTATTTTTTCTATTTTCCCAAAATACTCTCTTTGCAATTAAAAAATATAAATTAAAAAAAAAGAAAAAAACAAAATCCCTAACCATTGACTAATAAATTAAAAAAAAAGAAAAAAAAAATCCCTAACCATTGACTAACCCATTGCATCGCCGCTGTCATAGTCAGTCTCTCCGTGACTCCGTCGTCGTCAAAGAACAAATTGATAATGATGATGATGATTTTTTATGACAATTTTGAGGATCAGGCTACGGTGCAACTGTGGCACTGTGCCACAGTTGCATCCAGCCGTTGGATGCACTTGGATTAATGGGGTCTACTGGTATCCAACGGCTAGATGCAACTGTGGTACGGTACCACAGTTGCACCACAGGTTTCTCCCAATTTTGATGATGATTGATGATGATTATTATTAGGAAAATGCTACATACCCCGAGTCAGATCCCGGGTCAAACCCCGAAACAGCAGCATAGGCCATCGTTTCGTCTATTATTTTTTTTTGTTTTGATTATTTTTGAAACGACACCGTTTTTGCTTTTATTCTTTTTACTTTGTTTTGATTTCTTCTTTCTCTTCATTTAACTTAACTCAGCTTCTTTCTCTTTGTTTAACTTAACCCAGCTACACACCTCTTGCTTCTTCCTCTTCTTTCTCTTCTCTTCGTTCTCTTCATCACACTGTTTCTACTTTTAATTTTTTTTCTTTGTTCTGATTTGCTGGGAACGAAGAGAAGAGAAACAATAAATATACCTGAATTGAAAAATGGTGCCCCTGGTTTCTTCAGTTTGAAGCATAGTGTAGATTGATGTGTATAAATTATTAAACTTATGCATGCTTCTGGGTTGTGTTTATATGAATCATATCTTGCATCATGATTATTTCATTGCCATTAATTTCTTCCTTTGAACTTGGAGATTGTCCTCGAAAATTTGTGCTCATATGTTTTTATGTCTTGATCCATTTCAACAACAAAGAGACTCTGCAACTATATATGTTGCTGTGTGGGAAAGTATCAAGTTGCGTGTTTGACCTGAGAATATGAAAATTTCCTTATTAGTGCAAAATATGTCCTTTAACTTGAATAAAATACCACCATCCTGACCAAATGAGACTAGATTAATGAATAATAGACTAGGGATTGCGAATGGCTGCCAAATCTTAATTAAGTTCCCAAGGGTTGTGACTTTGGGTAGACTAGAATCTGATGTTGAGGAGAAAATTTGGAGCTTCCATAAGAAAAGTGTTGGGAAATAGGACATTGAGTCAGTCTCAGACAACAGCAAGCCTGCTTTATGCGAGAGAGAGACGGGAAGCATTAGAAAATGGGTTTGGAGTTGGATACAACAATGGGGACTGGCTAAGCTTAAGACGAGGAGTGAGGAGACTATGCAGGCATCCTGTATTTCAGTTTGATGAAGGAAAATGGAACGAGGCAAACGAAGGGGCAGCTGGGTTCTGAAGGATTTGCAGTTGGATTTACAAACGAACGTGGTTGTCAGTCGATGAAGAGAATGAAGAGAAGAGAACGAAGCAATGGGTCTATAGTTGGGTTAAATGAAGAGAAGGAAGAAATCAAAACAAAGAAAAAAAAAATAGAAGCATAACGGTGTTGTTTCAAAACGAATCAAAACAAAAAAAGAGCCGAAAACGACGACCTATGCTGCCGTTTCGGGGTTTGACTCGGGGCAAATAGCAGAACTCTTATTATTATTATTAGGGTCCAACTATCTTGCAACAGTTGTATGGTAACACTAATTTTTATTTTTTTGTAATGTCAAATTTCATTTAACCCATTACTTTTTTTTATTTACAGTTTATTTATAATGTTATGTGTTTTGGCAGGTGACTTCTTAAAATGTGATTTAATTTAATTTACTTTTTTATTTATAATTTATTTATTAGTTTATGTGTTTTAGCTGGTGATATGCTAAAATAAAATTTTATTTTATTTAATATTATTTAACTTTCTAAAAGAATAAATATAACAATAAGCCTATGACTAGATAATATTAAATAATATTTTTAACAAAATAAAAATATTAAAATTTTATTCTTTTAAATAAAATAAATAATATTAAAAAATAATATTTATTTTTTAGAACTCACAATTTCTTATTCTATTTTATTTAATATTATTTAATTTTGAAAAATAAATATAATAATAAGCTATGACTAAATAATATTAAATAAAATAAAATAAAAATTATTAAAAATAATATTACTTTTTTGAGACTCATTACTGGCTATTTCATTTTATTTAACATTATTTAGTTTCATGAAAGAATAAATATTATAATAAGCCTATGGCTATATAACGTTAAATAAAATCAAATAAATAATATTAAAAAATATTTATTTTTAATAAAATAAATAATATTAAAAATTTATCCTTTTGAATAAAATAAATAATATTAATTGAAAATGATTTTTTTTAAGACTCACAACTGATTATTTAATTTATTTAATATTAGTTAGTTTTTTAAAGAATAAATATAATAATAAGTCTATAACTAAATAAAATTAAATAAAACAAAAATAAATAACATAAATAATATTAAATAAAAATAATAATTAATATTAAAAATTATATTTTTTTAATGCTCACTACTGATTATTTTATTTTATTAAAATTTTTTTTAGTTTTTTGAAAGATTAAATACAACAATAAGTCTGTAACTAAATAATATTAAATGAAATGAGAATAAATAATATTTTCTAATAAATAAATGATATTAAAAATTAATTTTTAAATAAAATATATAATATTAAAATAAAATTTATGTTTTAAGACTTACTCTACTAATTAAACAACATAAAATTTTAAATAATTTGGACTTATGTGTTAAAAGTTTTAATTTTTTTACCATTTTTGTGTTTTTTATAAATATCAAGGAGTATAATACTAATATTTAAAGGATCACCCTATGTTACGTTAAACGTAACGTACACACACTCACAGCAACAATAACGGGCTCCACCATTAGAACTGTTGCTATGAGTGTGTGTATGTTACGTTTAACGTAACAAAGCACTGGCCATATTCAAATAAATGAATCTCTATCCTTAAATCTATCTTTTTATTGAATCCAATAGTCAAAGGTTAAAACCACAAGAAAATAAAATCAGGTGATACCTTGCAATTGTTGCAAGGTAGTTGAGTTCTTATTATTGATTATGTAATTATGACGAAGATGAAATTGAATTAAGATGTTGATGAAGAAGAAGAAACGAAATTGATAGGAGGAAGAAAAAGATGAAACAGAAGAGAGAATAATAATAAAATCAAAGAGAAAAATAATAATAATGCTTATTATTACTAACAATAATAATAATAATAATAATAATAATCATATTATATAATAAATAATAAAATAATATTAAAAATAAACTAAGGGTATTTTTATAATTTAAAACAATTCATTATGATTTTAAGATAAAGTAGAGAGATGAGAGATCAGTGACAATATAGTTTACTCTGATATGATTTTTACAACTAAAATAAATAATTTATTCTAATTTTTATTTCTTATTTTAATTATTGATTAGTAAATACATGTATATTGCTTTCTATTTTTGTAGTTTATATATATATATATATATATATATATATATAATATTATTTAGTTTTTTAAAGAATAAATATAATAATAAGTCTATAACTAAATAACATTAAATAAAACAAAAATAAATACCATAAATAATATTAAATAAAAAAAATAATTAATATTAAAAATTATATTTTTTTAATGCTCACTACTGATTATTTTATTTTATTAATTTTTTTAGTTTTTTGAAAAATTAAATACAACAATAAGTCTGTAACTAAATAATATTAAATGAAATGAGAATAAATAATTTTTTCTAATAAATAAATGATATTAAAAATTAATTTTTAAATAAAATATATAATATTAAAATAAAATTTATGTTTTAAGACTTAAGTGGCGTTTGTTTTTTAACTTAATGACTTAAAGTGACTTAACTTAATTAATTAAGTTAATTAGAGGTGTTTGTTTTTATAACTTAATGAGAATTTTTAGATAATTTTGACTTAATAAAATAAGCTAATTTTTTTACTTTTTACTTAATGGAGAAATTTGAATTAAGTCAATTGCTTGCTAATGTCAAAAATATCCCTATTTTATAATTTATTTTTCATGTCTATCCCAAAACTCACCCATAGATGTTTACCCCACATAAAAATATCCCTGTTTTTTCTTTCTTATATTATATACGATAAAATTTGAAATTTATGGTATTTTATATATTAAAATTCTAAAATAATTATGTATTCACTTGAGTATAGTTTTACTTATAAATGTTAAAATATTGTGGTATTTAATATATTATTTATTTGACATTCAAATTTAATAAGGATACAAATGTAAAAGTACATATTTTCAACTTTTTAAGTTGAAAAAAACAAACAACTTAATACTTATTTTTCGAGATTCAGACAAAAAATAAACATATTATTCAGATTTAGACATTCAAATTTATTCAGAATTCAGACTAATTCAGGTCTTTCAGATTTCAGACAAAAAAACAAACGCCACCTTACTCTACTAATTAAACAACATAAAATTTTAAATAATTTGGACTTATGTGTTAAAAATTTTAATTTTTTAGCATTTTTGTGTTTTTTATAAATATCAGGGAGTATAATACTAATATTCAAATAAACGAATCTCTATCCTTGAATCTATCTTTTCATTGAATCCAATAGTCAAAGGTTGAAACCGCAAGAAAATAAAATCAGGTGATACCTTGCAATTGTTGCAAGGTAGTTGAGTTCTTATTATTGATGATGTAATTATGACGAAGATGGAATTGAATTAAGATGTTGATGAAGAAGAAGAAACGAAATTGATAGGAGGAAGAAAAAGATGAAACAGAAGAGAGAATAATAATAAAATCAAAGAGAAAAATAATAATAATGCTTATTATTATTATTAACAGCAATAATCATAATCACATAATGATAATTTTCTTAATAATAATAATCATATTATATAATAAATAATAAAATAATAATAAAAATAAACTAAGGGTATTTTTATAATTTAAAACAATTCATTATGATTTTAAGATAAAGTAGAGAGATGAGAGATCAGTGACAATATAATTTACTCTGATATGATTCCTACAACTAAAATAAATAATTTATTCTAATTTTTATTTCTTATTTTAATTATTGATTAATAAATACATGTATATTGCTTCCTATTTTTGTAGTTTATATATATATATATATAAAATTCATTATCGTTAAATTACCCATTAGTAGATCCAGTGAAGGGCAGTTAATGTGTGCAGCTTTTATTAAAAAATCGCTGTTTAATAATACCCACAGCTCCCTCAATAAAAATTGGACACATCGATGGACCGTAAACCTAATCAAAACTTCTCTATTAGTAATAAATCTATCTTTTTGATTGATCCGTATCAAGAATTTTCTCAAAGAGGCGCAAAGTCTCATAAAAAGCCAAGAAACCGAACAGTCCTAGTTGTGCCTTATGTTGTGGTATTTAATTGAGTTAATTAAGAGATTTGAAAAGTTGTGTTTCATATTAAATAATATAGTTTGTATAGTACGCTTCCCATGAATCGCGACAGAAGTTTCACCTCGAGCTATGACCATTCAAATTCGATGATATTATATGACAACCGTTGATCGGTATTAACGTTGTTTAAGCAATTTTAATACGAAACTCCGAGTACAAAACCTGAATTAATTTTGGTTGACATTTTAGGTCGTAGGTTTTGAATTTCGATTCTCCCACTAACCTAAACAATAAATAGATTATGACTTTTTTTTATGGCCAAAAATCCCTCCAGTCGACTTAATTATTCATGGCCATACGTCCTGTAAGGCTTTGAACATATATTTCTTGTAGGCTTTTCATAAGTCTTGAACTTAATTTCGGAAACGAACAGCTTCTCAACTCATCACTACGTAATTATACGACTTGGTCCATGCAATGCGGGCTTTAGAGTGTTTGTGCGGGCGAAATTTTTTTTCATGAGGTCTCTATTTGTTTTATAATTTCAATACTTAAAGAAATAAAAAAAAGTCAAAATTTATTTCATTTTTAATTCTTGAATTTTAAAAATAAAATCTAAAAAAAGGTTAAGAAGATTTTTTTATTCCATTAAAACTATTACAAAATAAACAATCAAATAAATAAGAATAATATCAATTTCAAATAGGATATTTAGAATGATACGATATAAAAAGTTGAGATGATGAATTAATGATCAGATAATAGAAATGAACTTTGTATTTCTATAAACTGATTTTTTTTAAATGAACCAATAAATATAATAATTTTCTTTGTAGAGAAGAGAGGAAGAAATTTTTTCATCTACTGATTTCTGAGATTACAAAGTTTTTAATAGAAATTAAAAGAAATACTAAAAGTCAAATATTCTAACATTAAATAATTAATTTTTTTGAGGAAATTGAAAAGATAACTAATTTAATTTTTTTGGGAAAGACTAATAATGAATGAATTAATGATTAAATAATATTATTAGTTATACCTATTTAACATTAATGTAATCAAATATAGTTTTTTCATAAAAAGATAATTCTTAATTGTAGGATAATTAATAATTAGAGAGATATTAATAAGTTTTTTGATTTCTTAAAATATGTAATTATAAAAAATAAAAATTATTAAAAAAATTCAAAAAAATGAGACCTTTACAGAATATAAAATCTTAAACAATCATCTTATTCACCTATTATTAAAGTCACCCGGAGTCTATGCTTATTGTACCATGAAATATCTATCTTGATATGAGAAATCAAATTTGTAAAATATTTAAGCTCTTTAAATTAGGCTTTGTAAAGTCGTATGGGAGTGGGAAAGTGTGCATCCGTGTACTAATTTACTAGGTCCTCGTCGGTTTGTGGCTTCTTTTTTTTTAACATGTTTGTCGTTTCTTTATGTTAATAAAAATAACATTTCGTTTTCAAAAATACAAAAACGCGTAAAAAACATCTTTGATTGTGTTACTGATTGTTTTATGATCTGTGGCGTTCGTGTATTGACCGTTCAGAAAGAAAACAGTAAAGCATGGTCAAACGGGGACCGGGGGCCCACTAAACCTTGTCGTACTTAGAGATGAAAAATGGGCGATGAACGGAACAGCACTAATATTGACCGTCTAAAAAGTTTTAAATTAGTCAATGGACCATTAACCGAGTGGTGAATCTTTACTTTTACACTTCAGAATGATTGTAATCATAAGAGTTCTCATAAACTCAAAATTTTTTTAATTAAATATTATTTATAATTGTTAGTATTTTTTTTTATGAAATACGAATAGTATAGAAATATCTCTCGTCTATGAAGATTATTTAACTAAGAATTTATTTGTAAGTTTTAGTTCCTTGTGAAATACGAATAAAACAGAGACATTACTCGTCTGTAAGGATTATTTGACTGTATATGTACTTTATAAATTTAATATAATAATATAAGTCTCAGTTATATATATCTGATTATAAATATCAGCGTAGTATCTGCTATAATAATATATGTAAATACTAATTTGATGTGTAATCAGTATTAAAAATTTTTTTAAATTAATATATGCATGTATGACATATATAATTAAATTTAATATAATTTTTTAAAATAAATATATATGTTATAATAAATTTTATTTTGATAGCTTATTTTAGAATACATTAAAAATGATATATTATATATACAATTAAATTTAATATAATCACTATTTATAATATTTTTTAAAAATAAATAAATATATTATAATATTATTTACTTATTACAAGATTAAAATGATACTTTTAATGTGGTCTAAAATTTCTGTTCTTGGTGACTGCTTGTTTGAATTGCAATGAACTCTGCCGACAAGACTTTATCACTTTTGACCATTTGATGATGACAGAAATGCCGAACGCGTTAACTGGAAAGAAAATTGAAAGTGGTAATTCAATTCATCATTTTTAATCTGGGTCCATTCATGCTATATTCACGCCGCTAAAAAAATCATTCCTAATTTGCTTATCTTTTGTTTGATTATTAAATTGAAGTAATATTTCATCCCATATTTATCTACTCATTCATTGAATTTTGTTTCAACGGTTAAAATCAATTCTAATTATTTATCATTGCTTTATTATTTTAATTATTTTTAAAAGTTTGAATATGGAGTTAGAGTCTTAGAGACCTTGCCCACAAAGCACCAACCCCCAATGTATTTTAGGGGTTTAATTTCCTTCTTTAATTTAAATGAAGATAATTTTTTCCTTTTCGAAATGTAAGTGGAGTAGACATCTCTCGAGTATTAGAGAGGATAAAAATTTGGGCAAGCTTCATAAAAATTGATGTAAACTAGTTCTAATAATAGTTTGATTTATAAATATCAGTTGTAATATCATATAATATGAGTTGTACTCTTCAATAATAGTCTAAAAAATAAAAAGGTGACAAGAAACTTAAAGTGCATTCACGGTTGTTCAAACTATGCCCAATCGCGTAGTTCAAATTTAGGATTGCAATATATCCCCAAGCAATCACTTATTTATTTATTATTATATTTTTCTCTTAAAATGTCAAAAAGGTGGGCGGTGGGGCACTGAGGCAAAGCAAAAAAGGAAAAAAGAAAAGGAAGAAGAAAGAAAGAAGAAGAGGAAGAAGAAAGAGATGCCCCACCATTCAGGTTAAAGAAATAAAGAAATAAAATAATAAAATAATAATATTAAAATAAAAAGATGAATATTATCCATTTGATGGTTATAAATAAAGGGTTCTCCCCCTCATTTGAATCATCCAATTTTCTTTAACTTTTTCTTCTTCATTTAAGAGAGTAGTGATTTGAGAGTTTGGGTGTATTGAAGTTTTGAGTAGTGAGCTAAAATATTATAATATTTGTAACTTCTTTTTCTACTAGTAAATATTTTTTTTCTGTCTTCGCCCATGGACCTAAGGTAAAAGCAGAACCACGTAATTTTTTGTGTCCTTGTGTGATTTTGTGTTTCAATATTTCTCAATTTTCACTTTAGTTGCGTGTCTGTTTCACCCATCAATTTCCTATCAGTGGTATCAAATATATTGGTTGTATTTTTAGAGTCGGGAGTACTGTTTATGTATACGGTACTGTTCATATATCCGATATTGTTCACGAGAAACGATATGAGCAATCCAAGAATTTTGCGGTGCAAATCAGGGAATAGTGGTGTGAATGGAGTAATTGTGTGGTTTTGTACATATCCAGGAAAGTTGTGTCACAAAAACGATAAGAGCTTAAGGAGTCTGGATTTTAAGTGGAACCGTTATGACCCCTCTAGTCTTTACTGGGAACTTTCCTAGAGTGCATTCTCACACATACTCACAATTATTCAAGGTGGTACACTAGTTTGTGTGTGATATTTATCAACAAAATGATGGCAAAGTATAAAATTGAGAAGTTCAACGGGAATAATTTCTCGTTGTGGAAAATGAAGATGTGGACAATTTTGAGGAAAAATAATTGCTTAGAAGCAATTAGGGAAAGGCCTATAGAAATCACTGATGACAAGTGGAATGAGATGGACGGCAACGCAATTACTGATCTACATTTGGCACTTGCAGATGGGTTATTATCTAGTGTGGCGGATAAAAAGATAGCAAATGAAATATGAGATACTCTTATAAAATTGTATGAGACTAAGTTGTTGCAGAACAAGATTTTCTTAAAAATGAGACTCTATACTCTTTGAATTGTGGAATCTATATCGGTGACTGACCACATCAAGATTTCACAACTCACAACTTTGGGTCATAAAAGAAAGGAAAATAAACGTTCAGAGTTTCTACTTTAAAGCCTACCAGATTCGTATGATCAACTTATCATCAACCTGATGAACAATAATCCAGTAGACAATTTGGTTTTCGATGATATTGCAGCTTCAGTATTAAATGAAAAGAGCAGGCGGAAAAGTAAGGAAGACAGACAAGTAAGTTCACAACAAGCAAAGGCACAACAATGACGAGAAGGAGATCAACGGAACATGAGCCCAATGGGAGTCACAATCATGGTATATCAAAATCCAGAAGTAAGAAGAATGTTAAATGTTACAACTGTGGCAAGAAATGACATGCCAAGAAAGAGTGCTAGAACAATCAGAAAAGAAAAGATGGCAAAGAACTTGAGTCATCAAATGCTCATGGGTGTGTAGCAAATACCTCGAATGATGGCGAAATTCTCTACAGTGAGGCAACAACTATTTCAGAGGGATGAAAACGGTTATCTAAGGTTTGGCTTATAGATTTAAGAGCTACTTGGCACATGACCTCCCAGAGAGAATGATTGCACACATATGAACCTATCTCAGGAGGATCTGTATATATGAGAGATGATCATGCATTAGAGATTGATGGCATTGGTACTATCAAAATAAAAATATTTGATCTTACAATAATTAAATAAATTTTTAATTCTCAAATAGGCGCCGAGATGTTGGTGTAAGAGATTTGATTCCTTCATAATGAGCTTTGGATACAACAGTCTTAATTCAGACCATTGTGCATATAATAAGAGGTTTGAAGATAATGATTTTATCATTTTGTTGTTGTACGTGGATGACATGTTGGTAGCAAGCCCCAACAAAGATCGAATCTAAGAATTGAAGGTACAATTGGCTAGAGAGTTTGAAATGAAGGACTTTGGACTAGTAAACAAGATTATAGGGATGTAAATTCACCAAGACAGAAATAATAGGAAGATTTGGCTTTCTTGGAAGAACTACTTGAAGATGGGTGAAGCAGACACGAAACTAAAGTAAAATTGAGAAATATTGAGATACTGAATCACACAAGAACACCAGAAATTACGTGGTTTGCCTTTTAGACTACGTTCACGGGTGAAGACATGAGGAAAATATTTGCTAGTGAAAAATGAGTTACAAGTATTGTTGTATTTTAACTCATTACCAAAACCCCAATACACCCAAACCACTTCATGTTAATTTCAAATTATCCTTAAGTATATGTCCTATCAAGGAAGCAAAGAGGAAGAAAATGTCTCGAGTACCATATGCATCAACAATGGGAAGTTTGATGTTCGTTATGATATGTACTAGACCAGACATTGCACAAGCAGTGGGAGCAGTCAGTCGATACATGGTGGATCCTGGTGTAGAGCATTAAATAGCTGTGAAGATGATTCTAAGATATATTAAAGGAACCTCAAATGTTGCATTATGTTATAGAGGATCAAAGTTTACTGTCAGGGGCTATGTGGATTCAGATTTTGCAGGAGACCTTGATAAAAGAAAATTCACTACTAATTATGCATTTACACTTGCAGGAAGAGCTGTAAGTTGGGTTTTAAAACTACAGATTGTTGTGTCCTTATCTACAATAGAAGCAAAATACATTGTCGCTACACAAGTTTGTAAGGAAGTTATTTGGATACAAAAGTTTTTGGAGGAGCTTGGGCACAAAAAACAAAAAAAATTATGTGTTTTGTGACAATTAGAGTGTCTTGCATATTGTAAGGAATCTAATATTTCATTCCAAGACAAAGCACACAGGGGTTCAGTATCACTTTGTTCGAGAAATAATGGAATATGAAGGTTTGGATTTGGAGAAAATACATACCAAGGAGAACCTAGCAGATGTTTTGACTAAGTCAATAAATACTTATAAGTTTATTCAAAGTAGATCCTTTTGTGGCCTAGCAGAAACGTAAGCAACATGACTATGATGAAGCAGAAAAGATGGTGTGGAGATTAATTGATTCCCAATCCAATCTCCAAGTGGGAGAATGTCAGTGCCCCACTGAAAAGGCAATGCAAAAAAGGAAAAAGAAAAGGAAGAAGGAAGAAAGAAAGAAAGAAAGAAAGAAGAAAGAGACGCCGCACTGCTTAGGGTAAAGAAATCAAATAATAAAATAATAAAAATATTAAAATAAAAAGATAAATAGTAGCCATTTGATGGCTATAAATAGAGGGTTCTCCCCCTCATTTGAATCATCCAATTTTCTTTAGTTTTTTCTTCTTCATTTAAGAGAGTAGTGATTTAAGAGTTTGAGTGTATTGGGGTTTTGGATAGTGAGTTAAAATACTACAATACTTGTAACTCCTTTTTCATTAGTAAATATTTTCCTTATATCTTTGCCCGTGGACGTAGGTTAAAAGCCGAACCACATAATTTCTAATGTGTCTGTGTGATTCTGTGTCTCAATATTTTTCAATTTCACTTTAGGTGCGTGTCTGCTTCACCCATCAATTTTTCAACAAAAAATAATCTTATAAGATGTTTAGTAAATTCGGTTGTGAGACAATTAATGTCACTCTTAAACTAACTCGTTCTACGTGTTTTGTTAATTAAGCTTAAAAGTATAATGTTTATGTACGTCAATAAAATATTAGAGTTTTTATTTCATAATTTAAGTTTGTTTAGTTTGGCAAAATAAATCACCTGGATCTTTTTTTTTTTTAAATTTCATCCAATCACAGTTATCTCAAAAGACTATATGATCGAATCTGAAACAAAGAAGATTGCAATGATTATTTTGTTATGCATGGTGTGATTATACTTCTCCTTTTATTGAATTTATCCAAATATTAAGATACTATAAATTGCTATTAAAACTTTAAGCGGTTAAGCGATGGTGCAGTGTCGTGGATGGTTAAACTATTGAATTTACGATAGTTCACAAAACTTTTCGTTCATTTTCTCTGAAAAAAAATTCAGAGATTTTTCCGTGAAAATCCAAACCAAACTATCTCCATTTCAACTTCTCCGGAAAACGTCAACCCTAGAAATTGAGTGAGTGTGGAAACCAAAGAAGTTAGCAACGAAAGTGAGAAGGCGCTGGTCCAAGCTGTGGGGAAAAAGCTAGAGAATTCATGCAACGCTTATAGGGATTATTGTTAAGGAACTCTAACAGGGTTAAAGTAGATGATCAAGCCAGAAATGAGGAGCCAAAGATAGTAAACTCAAATGCTTTTCATGTCTAAATATTAAGGGATTTATTAGTAGGGGTGGGCAAAAAAACCGTAGTGTTAAAAAAACCGAACCGAACCGACGGTTTTTTCTAATTCGGTTCGGTTTTTATTTTTTAAAAAAACCGAATATACCATTTGTAAAAAAAACCAAAATGTCGATTCGGTATTCGGTTCACTTAGCTGAACCGAAAAACCGAACCAAAAAATCGAATTATTTTTTGATTTTATTCAAATCAAACATGTGTTATTTCTCTTTATAACATTATGATTATGTTTATATAGATGAAGTATTGGAGTTTGGTTATGTATTTTGAAATTTTAATATTTCATATTTTGGGAGTATCTTATTAATAGTTAGTAAGATATTAGTGATAAAATGTGTTTTGAATACTTTGTATTTATTATTAATATTTGTAATAAAATTAGGATAAATTAATTATTGAAAAAAATTATTACATTCATGAGGCCCAATGGGCTAAAAATTTAAAAATTCAAAATAGGCCCAATAGGCCCAGAACCGAACCGAACTGATCCGACAAGAATCGTTTGAGTTCGGTTCTTTTTATAAAATAACCGATTTAAATCGGTTCTACTTAATTTCGAACCGAACCGAACCGTGCCCACCCCTATTTATTAGGTTATAATATTGTATCAACTGTTGTTGTGTGGGCATGAAACTGAGGAATTAATGATAAATTTTGGTAGTGTGAATTATATATCAAGTTCTATTATATTGTGGCATGTTGTTAGATTTTGAGTTAATTAAATTGTTTCCACAATATATATTGTTAAAGGAATGGAGTTGAAGCACAAAATTTTAAATTGTTATTATAGTCCTATGAATCAACCATTCTGATATTTCCGTTTTTTCTTTTTCATAATTTTCCAGTAACATTAGGCTCAATCTAAGTCCATATTTTGTGGATGTATGTCGATGAAAATTTAACTTCACTATGTCTTGATGGAAATTTCTTCGTAGAATTTGACGACGATAAGGGTGAGGTCAAATTTTTGAATGCTTAGATACTGACATTGATACATAAACAAGCGTTTAGTGTGTAGTAAACATCAAATAAAACAATGCACAAAGAATTTGGTAAACTATATTTCATTCATGCAATATGACATCTTAATTATTTATACATGTGAATTGTAAAACTAGCCTAATCCCTTGTTACACAATTACCCCATACTACAAAAGTTTAAATTTGTAGTATTTTGCAGCAAAGTTGATTTGTAATTTGTGTCAACTATCTACCAAAACTTTAACTGTTATTCATAATGAATGACGTGACAAAGGTAATTTAGACAATTAAGATGTTAAATATTGAGAGATTATCAGTCATCCACGTTAAAATTTATTCAGTTATAAAAAATACTATGAAAGTTTGAATTTATTTAATTTTTCACCCAAAGTTTGCAATTTGTATCAATCGTCCACTAAAATATTAACTGTCATTTATATTTAATGGCGTCATAAGGGTAATTGTTGTGCAAATTTTAATGTACTCGCAAGCACACGAATCTATTGTAGTATAGATCAATGGTAATGAATGTCGATCCCACGAGAAGGTGGATTTTAATTATATGTAGAATTAATTTTGTAAATGGGTGGTTGAAATTGTGGTGGAAGTGATTTAAATTATCCTAAAATTGGAATTGAGATGGCGATAATAAATTCTAAAATTGGAATTGTAATGGCGAGAATAAATTGAAGTGAAATCTATTGAAATGACGTACTTAGCTATCTGGATCCGTATCAACATGCATCATGGGCTAAATAATCCGTATTAATGCTAATTAAATCATAAGGGGGGAATCCACACCTCATGAATCACACTCTAATCAATATGGTGCTAAGGGCTTATCGTGCCAAATAATAATAACATTGTACTAGAGGGCCGGTGAAACTAAGGCGGTACTAGACAAGATTAGTATTATTTGTCGACGAGAAGTCAAAACATCCACAAAAACTAGAGGGGAAGAGAAAATAAATTTACCAAATAAAGCCCATGACACATGTTGAGACTTCACCCTCAACCCAAGCTTGAAAGAAAATTAGCCACTCATAATTGAACTAGGGGCAAAATGAAAATTTATTAAAATACGAAGAAAATACAAGATGGAGGAGGAATTACAGAAAATGGATCCCAAAAATTGATTCAGAGATGTCAAATTAGGGGGGAGAGGCCCCCTTTTTATAGATACATGGAGTAAATCATGGCCATCGGATTAAAAACAATTTGGACGCTCAGGATTGCGCCACGTCATCAGTCAACAGTACGCGGTTTGACCACGCGGATGAATAGTAACACGGTTTGACTCGGGTTGAACAGTAACGCGATTTGGTAATAATCCTGTGTGATGCATGTACCGTACGCGAGATTTTTCGTCCACTGATATACTGTCACATCACCATCAACAATATATAAGAATTTTAGTCCAACATGATCGTGACACCTCATCAGTCAATGCCACATCATCGGTCAATGCCACGTCATCGATCCGTCTACGTGAACAGTGTCATGAACAATAACGTATACAGTACCGTACACGTGAATAATACCGTACATGTGAATAGTGTCATTTTTCTTTTTATGCTTCTCCTAAGGTTTTCGACCGTCCTGAGTTCAAAAGTGATGTCCGTTTTGCCGTCTGATCTCTCCTTTATTGTGAAATGACTATAATACCCCTAAAATACATAAAATACTTAATTAAAATAAAACAGATGTAATTAAATCACAAGAAGGTTAAATACATAAAAGTAAAGGTTGTTAGTAAGACTTGAAATATAAAATGACGGTTTTCTCCTTTATAAATATGCATTTTCTAACACTCAACAGTAATCTAGACGTTTAATATGATAGAAAAAGGAAAAAAATTATTTTTTATAACTAATATTCAGTTAAATATAATAAACACTCTAATTTCTTCCTTACTTAAAAGTATCTAATTATTTTCTTAATTAACCTTCACAAATTTATAATCAAACTCAATCCACAAATTACCCTAAACCATAATTTATGGACACCAAATCACTCCAATCCTTAAATTTGATTTCATAAACACCCAATCAAATCCAACTTGCTGTTTCACGGCCACCATTGTCGCTGACCCTGATTGTCGCTACTGCTTTACTTAGCCTCATGGATAACTACAACTACCGCAAGATTCCTCATTGCAGATCTTTATAGCCCAATGCATGTTTTTGTCAATTATCATAGATGGTTGAAGGATTTAGCGATGAAGGATATTGATTATAAAGGATTTGGTACATATCTCTATTGATTTTGTGACCCATAAAAATTTATATAGAGAGAAGATAAGAAACAAGAAAGTGAAATTTATTTTGTTGTGCTTTTGGTTTTATGTGCTTGAGAAGGATTTGATACAAATTATTGATTAGAGATAAAAATCGTTGGCCGAATTTGTTTTGAAAGAAAGAGATTTCATATTTTATTTATATTTTTTAAAAATTTATTTTATTAATTTATGGTGCAAAGTAAAAAAAAAAAGTCCTTGAATTCAAGGGTAAAATGGTTGTTTTACTTATATTATGTAAAATATTCTAAAAGTGTTAACGTTTTGGTGGATATGTGTCACCAATTACAAACTTAGGCTAAAAAATTGAATAAATTCAAACTTTTATAAAATCTTTTTACAAGAGAATAAACTTGAGATAGATGACATAATTGCTCTTAAATTGAAGGGTAAAATGGCTATTTTAGTGGATTTTATTAAATATTCTAACCATATTAACATTTTGATGGATAGGTACTAGTTACAAACTTAATGTAGAAAATTAAAAATATTTTTGAAAAGAGGATAAACTTAAGTTGGCTTTCCCACTAAATGGTACATTTTAATTCTAAATCTCTATCGCATTGCATGTACTTGATAATTAATTTTAGATTTACTTTTTTACATGTAATCAATAATGGAATTTTACGTCCTAATTTGAGTAAAAAGACAAAAGAAATTAAGGAGCTGCGGAACAAGTAGGTGGTCGATGCTAAATTGAATGCAACTGACCTACAAATGATTTTGAAGTAATGTTATTTAGTTGGTCACATAAGTTTGAATTTTAATAGAGAATTAAAAAAATAGAATAGGACTTTATTTATCACTCTATTTTTTTTTTAGTAGAATTTTTTTCTTAAAAAAGTTCAACTTCAATGTAATCTAAATGGATGTACTTGATGTTGTACTAAACACGATGGGGCTCCTGAAAAATAGAATTTCCATGTTAAGAGAGGTTTCAATACTAGTTCTATAAATTACAAAAATAAGTTTTATTGATTTCGTTAAACACATAGGCTGCACAAGTCCCTCTAAATCGTTCAAGGGCCCGGCCCAGTAGTTTCCGGGAAATTTACGAAAATAACCATTAATATTTTATTATTTTTGCAATTAACCCTCACAACTTTTTTCTATCAACATTAGCCAAACACAAGCCTTTCTTCCCAAATTACCCTTCTTTACAGAACAAAACCAACATTGTTTCTCCCATATCGCCAAACCAAAAGCAGCTTTTCACTCTTGAATCATCAGCCAACGGCGACCGCAAAAGACAGCGGTAAAAGTGATATCCGATCATAATCTATCCAGATCCAACACAAATCGACATCACTTAGTGGTATGAATTATTTTCTGAACTTACTGAACTGAGTCGGGTGAATCTGAATCTGGCGACAGGCTGCCTGTCGCAGTAAAACTTGGTGCGACAGGTGCCTGTCGCACCAAACCTTGGTGCGACAGGTTGCCTGTCACACCCACCTGGAGATTCATTAAAACTGTATTATTTTAATATGACTCAAATAATTTTTTTTTTATAATTTCAGGCTTAATGGATTCAGTTGTACTTGAATTGTGTTACGATGGTTGGTGGGAGACATTAGAGAATGGCCGTATGAAATACGTGAATGGTAAAAATCGAGCTTTTTTTGTTGGAAAAAATTATCTGTTTGATCAGTTATTGACAAGAGTATACGAGGTGTTACAAATAAACCCTAATGACTATAGTATCACAATGAAGACAACTTTGAGGTCTAGTAACACATTATATCATATATGTGCAATGCCCATGGATATATGTGACGATGAAATGGTGAGGGTTGTGTTGCATATGGCATCTGACGTAGCTAATTTTGGATGCATTCCTATATTCGTGACCACATCACCTCGAGTTCCGAGCGAAGGTATTGAGCCACATGTCGATACAGAAACTTCGTTTAGAGCAAATATGTCTGGCCCCGATAATGATGAAGAGGTGTTGCCAAGGACAATATCGCTGCAGCAATATTACTCTCCAATCCACGACAATTATGACAACGATGATGATAATGTCGTTACGTTACAGGATGTTGGAGCAACGGTATTTTCAATAACAACGTCGTTGGAGCAACGATATTCTCCGTATCACAACAATGATTTTCAGGACAATGGTGATTTTCATAATGAGACAGAGGGAGATAATGTTTGTGCAAAACCTTCTAATAATACGAGGCGGGGCACTTGTTTCAATAATGATGGTGATAATGGAGGAGCCGGTCCTTCGAATGTTCCGTCGTTTCAGCATGAGGATGAGTGTGAAGACAATACTCCTGTGAATAACAGAGGCAATAGACCTATTCCTTCTATGGTTCGATCGAGAAGGAGAATTGACCCACTTACAAGTCTTGCTCCAACTTTGCCTTCGAACATGGTTGCTCCAAGCTTTGTTAGCAGTTGTGACTCAGATGATATCAGCGTGGGTAAGCTATTTGCTGAGAAGAATGAGCTTATATTACAATTACGCAAGGTGGCCTTTAGAGATAAGTTTGATTTCAAGATTGCACGGTCTACTACGACACGTTTCGAGGCTCATTGTTGTTCAGAATTATGTAAATGGAGTATTCGAGCAACTAGAAGTTCGAACGAGTAAAATGTTCCTTGGGTGGTGAAGAGAATTGATAATGTACACACTTGTCATAATGAGGTATTGGTTGATGGACGTCATCAAGTAAGGAGCCGGGTTGTCGGTCATATTATCGTAGAAAAATATATTCAAGATAAGAGGATTTATACTCCCAATGACATAAGAGCAGATATGCAACAAGAATACGGTGTTCAGTTAACATACCAGCAGGCATATAGGGCGAGAGAAGTTGGTCTTGAAATAGTTCGCGGCAACCCTGCAGAGTCATACAACTTGCTCCCAAAATACTCTCACGTACTAACTACAGCGAATGAGGGTACAGTCACTCACCTCGAGCAGGATGGAGATGGTAATTTCTTGTACTATTTTGTAGCACTCGGATCTTCCATCAAGGGGTTTATGCAGTACATTCGGCCTGTCATTGCTGTAGATGGTACTCATCTGAAGGGACTATATCGTGGAAGCATGTTCGTGGCAACATGTCTTGATGGTAACAATCAATTGTATCCGTTAGCCATTGGGATCATGGATTCAGAAAACAATGATGCTTGTGAATAGTTTATGATGAAGTTACAGGGAGTGATTGGTGATAGACCTGAGTTGGTAATTATCTCTGATCGATGCACTGCCATAAGGAGAGCCGTTCTTAAAGTATTTCACAATGCAATTCATGGCGTTTGTTTTTACCACGTCAAAGGTAACATTAAGTCACAATTTAGAATGTCCAAAGCTCTTTGGGATGAATTTGAGCCTGCCTTTATTAATGCAGCAAAAGCATATGGCCACGAGGAATTTAAGAGACAACTTGAAGGGTTGTGGATGATCCACTCGGGTGCGGCTGATTATCTAGAAAATAATGTCAGTACGTGTAATTGGGCAAGGTCTCAGTTTGAAGGTAGGAGGTACAACATTCTTACCACCAACATCGCGGAGAGTGTTAATGCTTTCATGAGGGAACCTAAAAAATTTTCTGTTACTCATCTTGTTGATCACTTTAGGAAAACATTGCAGCAATGGTTTTATGATAGAAAAATTGTGGCTGAATCAATGACTACTCGGCTAACAACATGAGCGGATGAAATAGTCATTGGGAGGAGAACTATAGCTGAAAGAATGATAGTTCTGCCGGTGTCTCCGTATCGCTTTCAAGTTATAGGCGGTGGGCTTAAGGAAGGGTTGGTTGACTTGCAAAAGAGAATTTGCTCCTGCATAGTGTTTCAGCTTGATCAGCTTGTGTGTGCTTATGCAATTACGGCGTGTCTAACACACCGGGTGGATTTTATTAACCTTTGCTCGGACTTTTACACTACAGAATCGTTGGCGATGGCTTATGCACAACCAGTGGAGCCAATTGGTGATGTGGTTGATTGGGAAGTTCCAGATGAAATTCAGGAGATGCAAGTATACCCACCAGTTGAGGCACCACCACCTGGCCGTCATAAAGAGCTCAGAATACCCTCGGCTGGCGAGAACGTTGACCGGCGGACTGTAAAATGCGGCCGGTGTCATGAACTAGGCCATAATCGTAAGCGATGTAAGAATCCTATTGCGTCGACTCGAAGTTAGTTGTATTTTGTGTGTTATTCGTTGGTTAAAACTATTATTGTTTTTGTGTTTCGTTGGTTAAAACTGTTATTGTTTTTTGTGTATTGTACACTTATATTTCATAAAACTTTATTTTATTTTAAAGTTCAAAACGTGAGGCATTAAAATTATATAAACTTAAGTGCGCAAATTAAAAAAAAATCAAATTTCAACATTAAAATTACTACATAGGTCTACAATATAATATCGTCATTAAATATATCAACCGCAATCTTCATTCTAAAGTACTTGACATGACTAGCGTTAAACTCCAATCTAAGTCCGAACATTAAATACATCGTAACCATTAATACAAAAACACCGCAATCGCCAGTGCCTCTTTCTTGTTGCGGCGCGCTCTTAACTGCGATAACTTTCCACGGGTCTTCACTCCGCAACTCAGGTCGGATATTGTAGAAGCCAACATATTCCAACCATCGAGGGAATATAACTTCAAGTGGCTTGAATTTCAACTTGTACCTTTTGTCGTCGCGAAATGTGAGTAATGAGTCATAAATCCAGACTTTATTTTTTCGAAAGTCAACTTGTGCTAGTACCCAATGCGTGCCGTCCAAGTTAACAAGGATAAGTAACTGCATATAAAAATTAAAAAACATGTTCGTTATATATGCAATTGAAATACAACAAAGAAAAAGCAACAACTTGAATATTTTCATTATAGAGCATGTGAAATGTAATAAAATATATACCATATCGACATCCGTCATTGATTTGGACATTGTGTGCTGTCGCCCACAAAGATAACTATTCAAGCGGTCGTCGAATACTAATGAATCGACCGCACAATCCCCGTTGTTCCATAATTGATTCAAGAACACCTAGTACATAGATAACCAAGAAATGCATAAATGAACAACACTTAAAGGCAATAATTAAAAATCAAATTAAATAGTATTTATAAGTTTTGTCGGCATGTTACTCAAAAAAATGTGTCAGTATGTGTGGCACGTTGGAGTAAGGCATTTGGATACTGCCGTTGTTTCTCGCTAATCAAGCGGAGATACTCGTGAATATGCTGTATAGAAACAACAATATTACGATTTAAAAAATTTTTTTATACACAAATCCACAACAGAATACAGCACGAGGAAAATATAAATACCTCATCGCCTAGCCATCCCATTGAAGATATATTCAAAATTATTTGAAAGAATGATCGCGGGTGCTGGACTCTCCGGCGGACTCTGCTATCACCAGTGAACCATCGATCAAACTCAACAAACAGACTAGAGTCCCCCAATCCTCTCAGTGGATTTACATCCACACTCGTACTCATGTCAATCGCATGTTCCATGATTTGGGGTCGCGGTAAAGGCTGGACGTTCTGTCCTCGCCTGATTGGAGGAATCATGTAAGGACTGTTATAAACATACGACGGTATGTACGCGCGGCCGAACTTACTAACGCCTGGAGGCACCTCTGTGAACACCTGCACGCTCTCCCCACTAACATCCCCGTAGAAACTATACAATGACGTGGGCGTAGACAAATTTTCATTGCCCACGTCAGTATACACTCCATAGTCATCCGGGGCCTATACATTCGCCAAAAAGAACATATTAAATAACTATCAAATTAAAAGTTAAACGAACATAATTATTAAATTTAAATTAGCTTACCGCATACGAACGTGCAGTGGGAGAATTCTTATTTGGACGCTTAGAAAATGTGTCGATGAAGCCAATAACGGTTTCTTTAAAATATTTTAATTCTAACTTTATTTCATACACTTTACGATCAATCTTATCCAGCCGTCGTCGTACGTAATCATTAAACTGCTTTGTCCTCGACTATTACAAAAGGAAAAAATAAATTTAGAATAACAATAAAAAAATAATAATTTATAAAGGAAAAATATCATATATTATTTATAACCTCAAAATCCCGTGCGTCATCAGAGTTGTCTATTTGCTGCTGGTGGTCATCAACAGCCACCTCATCCTCAAAAGTGTCATGACACTGCTCTGGTATTGGGTTTGGTATGTCGTCATGATCGTCATGCTCGTCTGATTGCCTTGTAACCGACGGCATCGCGTTGATTGAGGGTTAGTGCTGTATAAAGTATCATTTAAAATTAGTAAATGAAAAGTCAAAAATTTTGATTAACAAAATTTTTAGTACTTAGAGTATACCGACCTTATGAACCCAGTCTGGAATGCTTGGCAAGTAATCCTTCACAGAGAGCCAATATTTTCTGCTACTCTCCTTTGAATTTGGCTCAAGAGTTTGTAAAACGTCCCCCTGCCATAAATTCAATTGAAAATTTTAAGTAAGTATACATTTCTTAAATTTAGTAAAGTTAAAAAAATAAGTAATACATATTACTTACAAGACGAGATTCGTCGTTGAAGAACGAATAAACCTCTGCAAAGTTGATTCTCGAAGACGCCATGGGCTTCCATTGCAGAATGCGGGGAATCTTATTCTTCGTTTTGACGACCCATGTTGATGGCAACCCTCCGATTGCTTCTTAAATCCAAGCCTACAACAACCAAAGTGAAAAATCAAATAAAACAACTATCAAATATTTAATACTATAAAACTTATTAATAAACAAAAAAAAGCACCTGAACCCCAGACGTAAAGCCGTAAAGATTGTATTTTTCAATATTATGATCTAGATTTTTCAACCGAGTCTTCTTAAATTTCTCGTCTTTCTCGAACAGTGCATTGTCAAGACTCTCGTAAATCATTTTCCACGACAATAGACCCCATGGACGCTTTCGGAAGTATTGGATATCATCAACTTGGTCAAGCCAATCGAAATTAATTTAACAGTGATTTTTTCTTGCATTTAGTACTCTGTCCGCAAAATAAAACAGCGCAATCTTTAATGCGTCCATATCGTCTATTTCCTCGAATTTCAACTCCTTAAATACTGCATCGAATTGCTTCACATTAATCTTACGATGCACCCCACCAAAATACGTATTCCGTAGCCTCTGCTCCATTTTAATCATTTTCTTGATTGGTATCAACCCCAAATGAAAGTCCAGTAACCAAGCACCATTCGACAATTGACAAGCGAATCAAATGCTTACCAATTTGAAACCATAACTGATCCTCACGGCTATCTTCTTCATGGGCCACTTGCCGCAGTAAAAGATTGTGCAAAATTACCCCACTAAATGGAAAACTTCGACACTCCAAAAAATGCCCAAATATATCCTTTTTGAACATACTCAACTGCCGCTTTATTAATTTTTCCTCGATGGCTTTTACGACCGAAGATAACATACACATGCTCGAAATTCGACCAGAAAAGTAATCAGCATAACGAAAATACATCTTACCTACTTCAATATCCGGTGATTCTGATTTCGCCATGTATCTGTAATATTTATAAAATTATTACATTACATTTTCAGAAAAAAAAATTGACTCGTTAAAAAAAAAACTCTAATTTTTTGTGCGACAGGCGTCTGTTGCACCAAAACTGGTGCGACAGGCGCGCACCAACGCTGGTGCGACAGCAAGCCGCGCATGGGCGCGCGCTGCTGCCCAGCGATGGATGCGCGCGCGCCCTGCCCCCCTCCCTCCCCACCCCCAAAATTAAGCGCAATCACTCCAAAATCGAAAACAATACTCCCAAACACCACCAACCACCACAAACATCATCACCACCACTATTATTCTCAAGCTATAACTATTATTATTCTAAAATCTCATTTTAAATTAATGAAAATAAGAAAAATAACTAACCTAGGTTTTGTTGAAGGTTGTAGATCGTAGATCGGATGCCGGTGAGTGATGGAGCCGCCGCCGACGAGGGTTGATGTCGCCGCCGATGATGGGAGTTGGATCGGTTTGGGAGAGATGAGTGAAAGGGAGTGTTGGGGGAGAGATGAGGGAGGGGTATTTTGGTCTCAAATGTTGTTTTATGGCTAATGTTGATAGAAATATTTTTGGGGGGTTAAGATGAAAAAAAGCATAATTTTTTTGGTTATTACTGTAAATTTCCCGTAGTTTCCTCACAAACCATACTCTCGTCACAAATTGCTTTTGGACTTGCATGGCATAACTTTGAAATTTGCAAGCTAATTACTCCAATTTCCCAAAACGTTTTACAAAATCTTTTTGCATCAAAACTTGGTATACTTGGTGACCACATATAATAATGGAGAAAAATAGAAAGGAAAGCAAGTAGTGAGGTAGAGATAAATGAATATCATCACTTTAATTATGAAAAAAAAAGTAATTATTTTTTGCTTAAATTTGGAACAGCTGGGTTGGTAACTTACAAAATGCAAAAGCTAACACATTAACGTTAGGGACGGGCAGAAAATTGCGACCTCAACGAAATCGATCAGCTGGGGAGAAAGGAAAAATGTATTATTTTATCCTTTGAAAGAGTGAAAGAGAACAAGTGTTTTTAGGTTAATTTGAATAAGATTAAGACATTTGGTAAAAGGATAATCCCGTCTGTACTTTCTAAAGCGTGGACGTACGTCAACGCCTAAGAATGATTTTATAAATATTTTTATTTGTTTTAGCACAATAATGAAAACATAAATTGATATATAAAATCCTTTTAAGGAATAATGAACTTAATTAGTGAGTCGACAAATATGTTAATAGGAGTCATGGAAAAGCAAAGTAGTGACAAAAAATGAAATAGCTGACATAAAAATGGATGAGTATATGAGAAATTTGTCTAGAGATTTTATTTCAAGTGCTTGTTTTGGAAGCAATCATGTCTAAAGGAGAACAGATTTTCTTGAAACTAATAACTCTTGGAGAGAATTTGTCCACGAAAAGTCTAGTATCAAAGATTCCAGGCATGAGGTGAGCCTTCTATTAGTGGAAAAGGCAACTCCTCCTATGAAAAACAGAGTATTATTATTATTATTATTTTTTTTTTTTGCAATACTCTCATCATCAATTTATTTATGCCATAACTTGTTGTAAGTATCTTTCCACAACAAGCAACAGATATATGTGGAGATCAAAAAAGGAGGTTCGTAATTTGAGACTGAAGGTAGTGAAGAAGCAGCATATGAGAAGGATCCTTTGCAAATGGTTCTTGAGACTGCCAAAAGCAGTAACTTCAATCAAAAGGCAACTGACGAATCATTTTGTTCTTCTATTATTGAAACTACAATATCTCCACCGCCTAACTATCTCATTTGTAGCTCAATTTGTTTAGAAAATAAATTTATAATACTAAATTCGACTTACTTGAAAACAATTTTTTCCTTAAAAAAAATTAAGCAAAGAAAAAAAATAACTTTTGTAATTGAAAATTTGGTGTGGTTTCATATCATTTTCACAAAGTTGACAAACAATGAAATCAATAAGATTTAATTATTTTTTTAATTTTCTCCAAATGTCACTTCCCCAAATAATTAGAGGTGGGTTCGGGTATACTAAGTCAGTATTTTAAGATGGTGTACCGGAGACCTGACCACTGAAGCTCAACATCACCGTGCCTTCTCTTCACCTCAACAATCATCAAGCAACAAGTTAGTATGGTTTGCTTTTTAAATTGATTTGTGTTAGGGTCTGATTTGATTTTAGACTGATTTAGGTTAGGGTTTGATTTAAATATTTTTGAGATTTTATTTTAATTATAAAAAAATATGAACTTTTTGCTTAATGTACTATTGTAGTTGAATGAAGTTTTCAATCAATTTTTTTTTTTTAAATAACCTGTTTGTTTACGAATTTTTTAGTTGCTTTGAATGTAAACCAAATTTGACAGGGAAGAATATCAAATAATTTCAAATATGGATAGGTTTAACAAGGGGGAAAAAAACTCTGATGTTGTCCATTCAATCTTTTCATGTTCATTTCTATTTTGTTGTTTCATGTGCTGAGTTTAGAGTTAGGTGTTTGAGGATTGAGTTTAGGTTGGTGTTGAAATGATAATGGCTGTCTAAAATTTTAATTATTTAGTTTTATTGGATAAAGAGATGGTGATTGGAGGGCAAATTGGTACTCGGACCATTGAGATTGATATTTGGGAAGATTGATTTATTTTTTGATGTTTTTTAAATTTGTGTTGTTATAATTGTCTTCTCCATCATAATTGGACTTATGGGATTGACTTCTAACTTGCTTCAATTGATTATAATGGCTGCATATGCATTTTTTGATGATAGAATACTGAATTTCGTTCAATATATGCATGTATTCAGGTTAGTAACAGAAATCATTAAGAAGAGGATTCACGTTACCATGGAGCATGTTAACTTCAAGGTATACTGATACTGAGGAAATTAAGCTGAGGAACTCAAGACTGAAGCTAAGGCAAGAGGTGAAGTCATCAGTATAAAGAAGCAGTCACTAAGTTTTATGGTAGAAGGCGCAACATTGGAAACTGTCGATCCCATTCCTTATGATGGCGTCAACGATCTCAATATTTAAAGGTGCTTACTTTTTTGGTTTTGTTGTTGTTTTCTTACTTTTTGCAGATTTTTGCAGACATCGTCAGCTTGTTTGGATGTCTTTCATCCTTATTAATTTTGTTTTTGAAAGGAACTTCTATACCGAATGTGTCTGTTTTTAATTTTCATTTCATATTAGAAACAAGAGATGTTTTCCAATGCAGAGTCATATGCTTTTGAGGATGTGTTATGGAAATGGGCTCCAAATGAGTGTTCATCTGATGCTTTTACGTTACCTTAGGTGAGCGTTGCCTTAACTGAGCATTACTTAGCTGCATGAATATTGATGTGTTAACTGAGCATTACTTAGCCACAACGATATTGATATGCCTTTTAAGGTCCAGGAAGCATGGCTGACACTTGATAGTGTGCAAGTGCTAGGCTTTTAACATCTTGAGTTTCATAAACATATTGATTTGAGTTTGTAGCTTCCAGGTGAGTTTTTCTCAAATCATTTAGTTTTTGTGAGCATTAGTCTGTTGGGTATGTGAGAGTAATGGAGGTTTTGAATTCTTTGAGACTGAAAGTGACAAATGCATATGTTGCTAGCTTCGAAGGATTAAGCAACCGTGGAATTTGAATTTCTGAAATTAAAAGACTACAATTGAACGTATTGGATTTTATTTATATTTTGATATTATTTAAATATTATTTGATTAAATTATTTACTTTAATATTTATTTCACGAGTTATATATTTAGAAAAAAACTAAAAAAATAAATGTTATACTTCTTGAAATTTAAGGCTATAAGCTTCCATCTTCATAAAGAACTATGATATTTAAAAAAAAATTATACTAAAAATGTTAAATTTTTAAATTTAAAGAATTTTATATTTAGTATTTTTGTAGTACTAATAGATATTTTTTTAAAAAATATGTAATAAAAGTTAATCATAAAAAAATTAATACAATACAGTGTAGTACAAAATATATTATAATGTAGTATCAAACATTGTATAAAATTATTGTAATACAAAACTAATATAATATAATATTATGCAATAAACTAACTTTAAAATAATATAATACAATGTGCTAAATACATTCCATAATAATACCCAAAAATTAAATGAAAAAAATTAATAAACTTACGAAATGGTGGGTCCCTGATGAATACGCCCACCACACCACACACAAATTTTACTCTAATATACAACGTGGACCAAAATTTACCGGACAAAATAAATAAAATAATAAAAGACAGGGACCGTTCTATTTTCACACCAAGTTTCAGATAGAGCAACTTACTTTGTGGCCCAAAATGAATATAAAAATAAATAAAATTAAAAAAATAAAGCATCTTAATTGTTGAAAAAATTATAAAATAAAATAACGTCACAAGGACCTGGTAGTCTGGTAGCGGTTTAAATTGTAAAGTGCTTGTTATATGTCAGTTGTCTTCACTCTAAGGTACGCCCCAGCGGCCAAAAGAACTGAGGCTTTGATTGAGGTTATGATCTTTCGAAATTTACAAATCTGTTTCTGGGTTCTTCAATTTAGTGGATTGCTGATTTGGGTTCGTGTACTTTCAATTTTTAATTTTTTTCCCGGTAACCACAAAGACTTGCGTTTTAGCTCAAAAAGCAAGGTATCCAATTCCAAGTTTTTTTTTTTTTTTTGGGTTTGATTTTGAGCCTAGTTCGTTGTTGATATATACTGCTATATGTGTAGGTTTTTGGTATGTTTGCTGATTGTCTGTGTAGAGCAACAGTTCTGATCTTTGCTGAAATGGGTAAAATTTGGTTCTTGAATGAGAGACTTGAAATTGTAATTACGGGGAATCATAGTTGTGATCGCAAGAAAGTTAATTATTTGATTTTGATATCAATCTGTGTGAAGCTTTATGGATGATTGTGGAGGAAAAGAAATGATTTCTGGGTTTTTGAAATTCAAGGTTTGAGTTTCAATTTTTTATAAATCATGGATTTGCATGCTGAGTGTAAGTGATATTTGTAGCCAGTTTTGGGTATTAAGTCTAGTTCTGTCCATGATAATGGAGAAACAAAGCAGTTTTAGGACATGGACAATGGAGAAACAGCAAAGTATTTGCAGTGTCACCTTTGAAAAACAGCCTAGTATTCAAAGGGTTATGGAAGAACAACAGAGTTTTCATGGTGTGAGCACTAATAAACTGCCTAGTGCTCGTGGAGTGATAGAGAAACAGCAGAGTTTTCATGGTGTGACTATTGATAAACAGCTGAGTACTTGTGATGGAAAAACAGGAGTTTTTGCAGTTTTATGGAGAAACAGAAGAGTTTTCGCATAGTGACGGAGAGACAGCTGAGTTTTATAGGTGGTGGTCAGAGGAAGAAGAATAAGGATTTGCCAGGAAAAAGAAGTCACTTGCAGCTACACTTGCCAGCTCGAACTGGGAATTTAAGTAGAGTTACAGAGATTTTGCAGGGTTGTGATTCTAGTGAAGCTAAGGAGTTGTTGTTGAAACAAAATCAAGAAGGTGAGACTCCCCTTTATGTGGCTGCAGAGAGTGGCATGCTTTGATGGTTGAAGAGATGCTTCGACATATGAACCTTGAAACTCTGTCTATTGCAGCCAAGAATGGATATGATTCATTTCATGCAGCAGCAAAGTAGGGTCATCTTGGTAAGCTTCCAATCTGATTTTTCATTTTTTAGTAGATATTCCTGTTAATATTATTTTTAATGCTCAAGGAAATTAGAAAATTGTTGGTAGCTACTGTAGACAAATTAGGAATAACAGTTGCTTGCAAGCACCCACATTTGTACGTGCTGCTGAATTAAAGTGCCTTGAATGATTTAATATTCATTTGCACTAAATGTTAAAAAAAAGCTGAAAGGAACTAACAAATTTGCATACATTCTACTGAAAGTTTTAGTTTCTTTGGAAGTTTGCATGGGCACTAAATGTTAGCATGAATTTTTTTACTTTTGTAGTATGTGAATGAATGCATGAAAGTTAATGCATGTAAAGAGTTCTTGGCATTCAAGCGTTTATTCGCATGCCATAAGAGTCAAAAAAATTCATGCCAATATCTAATGCTCATGCAAACTTCAAAATAAACTAAAACTTCCAAGGAATGCATGCATATTTGTTAGTTCCTTTTCTCAACTTTTACTACAAATGAATATTAAACTATTCAAGTTACTTTTATTCAAAAAGTCTCCACTTTGATTTGAATAGTAGTAACTCCACCTTGACAATAAATCAGTTCGCCTTATCCTTTACAGAGCCATGCTTCTCAACATAGAGAATCACTATAGTCCACCTACTTGGGTACTCATACCATTTAGAATTAGTTGGATTTGGTCCTCGAGCACGTCTGGGACAAAATTTGGCCATGATTGAGCTTAAGATACCACTTGCTCTCATGTTGTCTAATTTCTCTTGTGGTGCATTTATTTCTTTGATTAGGGAATCAGAATCTAGAATGGAAATGATTGATAATATTTACTTACTAAAATAGAAGTGGGAATAAGAATGAAATATGTAAGGCCCAATGTTTTTTGGATTAAGAAATGGGAACTTGATTCCCATGTGGGGGGAGGGGATGAGAATCAAGTTCCCATTCCCTGAGCTCCTTCCCATTTTACCCTCGTCCAAATTTCATAATTCTACTTTTATCCTCAATTAATTTTATTATGTTACATTATTGTTATTGTTATTTTTCTAATTTTTCTAATTGTTGTTAATAATAATAATAATAATAATAACACTTGTACTATTGACTAATGGTAATAAAACTAATAACTAATAGTAATAATTTTAAAAATAATAATATTATTAATTAATGATAATAAAATTAATGATGATAATAATAATGACGACGACGACGATGATATTATTAACTAATTAATAGTAACAATAATGATGATGATGACAACGACGACGGCTGACACTAATCAATCAATCTCATTTTAATAACTTATAGCAATCTATTATGATTTCTATTCTCCTTTTTTATTTCAATTATCATTGCGATTTCAGCTCATTTTGATTATCAATTCGTAACCACAACATTAATGCCTCACTTTCTCTAGAGTATGTTCACTCATCTGCTTATAGGTTCATTATTGTGCCACTACATGGAGTCAATCTGCAGGTAAGAAATTTATCAGGTGTTTCTTGAGAAATTTATTTCAACACGTAAGGCAAAGAGTGACATTTGGGAAACAGATTGGACAGGGGATGATTTATTTTTGTGAATTTTGTTCTTTAATTTGGTGTATATGGTTTAATTTAATGCCATTTTTATAATAGAAATTAACACTTTGTAGAATTTCATTTGTTCAGTAGACATCTAGGAAATTTGTTGCTGCAGCCTGTGGGCTATCTCATTTTATCTTTAATTAATTTGCGTGGGTGTTTGGATTGGTGGTTTCAATGGATAAAATCTCTTATGGAAGAAGAGATCTGAAGTTCAAATTAATCTAGCTCACATGTAAAGCATTAATTTTTTAGTGTTAATTGGTTTAATGGGTGCATAAAAACTCTTATGATAGAATAATATGTTGATGTACTTGTGTTTTAGGAAACTTGCAACATTTTGAAATATTCTACACACCGGACTTCTATTTTAAAATATTTTCTAGACAAGCATTACCTTTTGTAAATTATTGAGCAAAAATTTAGGTGAGTGATCAGGAGTTAATTGAGGGGGCAAAAAAAAAAAGTTAAATGCCTAGTACTTAGACTTGTCAAAATATTTGGCTGCAGCATCTAGAAGTTACATTTAGAAGCATTGAAGTAACAAATGTTGAATGGTTAGTTGTCGCCAAGGAAGAAGAAAAATCAAGAGTTGAAGTTGTCAAATTTGAACAAAGATAAAAAAGATAAAAAAGAAAGAAGAAGGAAAAATAGAATTTGACAGCAGCGTTTTTTTTAAGAAGAAAAGAGAAAAATTAAAAGAAAAATAAAGCACAAGTAGAAAGAGGACACCAGAAAATTACGTGGTTTGACTTTTAACCTTACATCCACGGGCAAAGACAGAAAGAAAATATTTTATTAGTGATATGAGGATTACAAATATTGTAATATTTTCTCTCACTATTCAAAACCCCAATGTACCCAATCTCTCACTCACTATCACTCAAACTCTCTGCTTTCTCTCTCACAAATTGAATGCCAAAAAACGAAATGGAGAACTCTTTTTTTATAGCCAAAAATTGGCTATTAAAATATTATATTTTTTTAAAACCCCCTTTGATTTTTCTTAACTCTTCTCTTTCTTTCTAAAAAAAAACGCTGCTACCAAATTTCATTTATTCTTCTTTCTTTTTTTGTTTTTGTTCAAATTTGGCAGCTTTAACTCTTACTTTTTTTTCTTCTTTGACAGCACCTAATCCTTCAACATTTGTTGCTTCAATGCTTCTAGATGTAACTTTTAAATACTGCAGCCAAATATTTTGACATTCTCCTACTTGGAGATTTGATTGAGAATCAATCAATCTCCACACCATCCTTTCTGCTTTGCTATAGTTATGTTGCTTACATCTTTGCTAGGTCACAAGAGACTTTACTTTAGATAAACTTGTCAGCATTGATCGACTTCGTTAAAATATTTGCTAGGCTCACTTTGATATGAATTTTTTGCAAATCTACACTTCTGTCTTCACTATTTCTCGAACGAAGTGGTACTGAACTGCTATGTGATTTGTTTTGGAATGAAAGACTGGATTCTTGCAATGTGCAAAGCACTGACTATTATAAAAACACATAAATTTTCTCTTGTTTGTGTCCGAGCTCTACTTATAACCTTTGTATCCAAATAGTCCTTCCAAGCTTAGGTAACTGTGTGTATTCTGCTTTTGTTGTAAATAAAGCCACAACGGTTTATAGTTTTGAAACTCAGCTTATAGCTCTTCCTACAAGTGTAAACACATAGTCAGTAGTAAATTTTCTCTTATCAAGGTCTCTTGCAAAATCTGAATCTGCGTTGCCCCCAACAGTAAATTCTGATCCTTTGTAACATAATGCAACATCAGAGGTTCTTTTGATGTATCTCATAATCGTCTTCACAGTTTTCCAATGTTTTCCAGCAGGATTCGCCATGTATCAACTGACAGCTTCCACTGCTTATGCAATGTCTGGTTTTGTACAAATCATAGCGAACATCAAACTTTCCACTGCTGATGCATACGATACTCGAGACATCTCCTTCTTCTTTGCTTCATTGCTAGGATACATATTTGAGGATAACTTGAAATTAACAAGAAGTGAGGTAGAAATTGGTTGAGGTAGAAATTGGTTTACAATCTTGCATATTGAAGCGTCGTAAGATTTTCTTGAAATAGTTATTCTGAGAAAGCCAAATCTTCCTATTATTTCTGTTTCGATGAATTTACATCCTTAAAATCTTGTTTGATGGTCTTAAGTCATTCATTTCAAACTCCCTAGCCAATTGTGCCTCTAGTTTTTGAACTCGATTTTTGTTGGTAGTATGTACAACCGTAAAATGATGAAATCATCATCTTCAAACCTCTTGAAGTCAATACTTTTTTTTTGAGCATATGTTTTCACCACCAATCTTGCACGATACCGTTCCACTTGATCATTGCTATCACATTTGATCTTGTAAATCCATTTGTTTCTAACAATTTTTCTTCTATATGGTAGTGGTACAAGTTTTCAAGTCCTATTCTTGTGTAGAGTTTCAATTTCTTCCTGCATAGCTATCATCCACAACATAATATTTGAGCTATTTAAAGTTCCATGAAAAGTTGATGGCTCTCCATCCTCTGTTAGAAGACAGTATGCAACATTGATCTCTGTGACATACTCTTTGATATGTGTGACATACTCCGAGTGCCACGCTGGCGGTTGTCTCTCACGAGTTGATCAACAAACTTCTAGAGTCTCGGACTCGATTGGTTCTTGTTCCTCGTGCTCTGGTGTTGCTTTAGAAAAATCTGAATCTTCTTTTTCCAAATTATTTTTCACATATACTGATGCAGTCTCTTATTTTTCTTTTATAGTGTTATCATCCTCATCTCTTCTTTGCAGTTGATCTTCTACAAAGATAACATTTCTGCTGATGACAATCTGGTGGGCAGCGGGATCCCACAAACAATATCCTTTTACTCTATCAACATATCTGAAAAAAATACATTTTCTAGATTTTAAATACAGCTTTGCTCTTTTTTGGGAATTGTACATTACGTACACAAGAAATCCGATTGCATGTAGGCGAGAGTATTCTATTGGCGTTTCAATCCACATCTCCATCGGAGTCTTCAACCGAAATTGTTATGGATGGCAACCGATTTATTACATAATAGGTAGTTTTGGCTGCTTTTACCCAGAATGAATTGGGTAGATCAACAATCTTCAACATAACTCTTATCCTTTCTGTAAGAGTCCTGTTCATCCATTATGTCACTCTATTTTGTTGAGGAGTGTATGCTACCGTGAACTGCCTCTAAATACATTCTTGCTTACAGAAAGTAAGAAACTCGCCGTCTGTATACTCTCCATCGTTATTCGTCCTCAAGCACTTTATCTTTTTTTTTATTCAAGCTCAACTCGCGCTTTGTATTCCTTGAATACTAGAAACACATCTAACGTTTTCTTGATTGGATACATCCAACATCTCCTGGAATAATCATAAATGAAAGTCACCATGTATTTTGCACCTTCCATGGATATGTATGGTGATTCCCAAACATCAGAGTGAACTAAGTCTAGAATGTATTTATTTTTAACAATAGATATATTGAACTTTAATCTATGCTGCTTACTTGTAACACAATGCTCGCAAAATGATAAGTTACCGATTTGAGCCATGGAAGCAATTTTCACTCAGAGAGAATTTTCAAACTTTGTTCCGAGATGTGGCCAAGTTTGAAATGCCACATCATCGTTGACTCTTCTCTGTTTGATGCAACACACGCATTAGCTTCCTATAGTGTTTGTCCTTTAACCATGAATGAATAGCACCGATCTTTTCTGTTTTCATCAATACAAGCTCGCTTTTAACAATTTTCATAATTCCATTCTCTATATGAGTTTTGTACTTATGACTATCTATTTGTCTTTAAGATAATAGATTCTTCCTCAAGCCTTTGACATGTCGTACCTGTTCAATTGTGCGACATGTACCATTAAATATTTTTATTTTGGTTGTACCAATACTAGCAATCTCTAAGGCATGATCATCACCCATATATACAGATTCTCCTTAGATAGGTTCAATTATTTTCTCCAAGAGGTCATGTGGTAGATAGCTCTTGAGTTTATGAACCAAACGTCAGATAGCCGTTTTCTGCCTTTTGAAACAGTTGTTGCCTTGCTATAGAGAATTTCACCATCATCTGAGGTACTTGCTACACACCTTGAGCATTTGATGACACATGATCTTTACCTTCTCTTCTCTTATGGTTGTTCTAATACTCTTTCTTGACATGTCATTTCTTACCATAGTTGTAGCATTTAATATTCTTTTTACTTTTGGACTTTGATCTACTATGATTGTGACTCTCACTAGGGCCACGTTATGTTGATCTGCCTCTCATTAATAATAGTGTTTTTACTTGTTGCGACTGCTCTCTTCATTTAATACGGAGGCTGCAACATCGTTGAAAACTAGGCTGTCTATTGGATTGTTGTTCGTCAGGTTGATGATGAGTTGATCATACGAATCTGGTAAATTTTGAAGTAGAAGCCCTGCACGTTCATTTTCCTTTATATTATGACCCAATATTATGAGTTGTGAAAATAGAGTTTTTAAGGTGTTGATGTGGTGGGTCACTGATGTAGATTTCGTCATTTAAAGAGTATAAAGTCTCATATTTAAGAAGACTTGGCCTCGTACAATTTTATGTAGTATCTCATATTTCTTTTGTTTTCTTTTTCTCTTCCACACTGGGTAACATCCCATCTGCAAGTGCCTACTGTAGATCAACAATGACATTTTCGTCTATATCGTTCCACTTGTCATCAGTTATTTCCATGGGCCTTTCTCCAATTGTTACCAAACAATTATTTTTCCACAATACAACTTTTATCTTCATTTTCCACAATGAAAAATTATTTCTATTGAATTTCTTAATTTCGTATTTCGCTACCATCGCTTTTCACCACAAACTAACTTTGCTAGGATCGGCTCCCGCCGTTTCACGTGAACAGTAACCGTATATGTGAATAGTATTTTTACGTGAACAGTACCATCGACTCCAAAAAATACCCTTAGCTCTGATACTAATGTTAGGAAATTGATGGGTGAAGCAGAACCACAACTAAAATAAAATTAGAAGAAAAATAAAGAACAAGCAGAAAGAGGACACTGAGAGATTACGTGGTTCGATTTTTAGCCTTACGCTTATGGGCGAAGACAGAAGGAAATCATTTTACTAGAGATATGAGGATTACAAGTATTGTGATATTTTAGCTCACTACCCAAAATCCTAATACACCGAATCTCTCACTCACTGGACTCACAAGAACTTTATAATTTTAAGCTTTGAAAATCACTCAAGCTCTCTGCTTATTCTTACAAGACTTTTAGATTATTGAAAATTGATTAAAAAAAAGAGTTGAAAAGTCAAATTGAAACACATCATTTGAATTCAAATTGGAGGTGGCCGAGAACTTTGACAAGCAATTAGAAGTGGTCAAAACTATTGAAATGGTGGCTATTGAATGTTGAAAAATTGGCTTGATTTTAGGTAAAATTTTGTCTATAAAAGGAAGTTTTCATTTGAGAGCTTGGCATCCCAAATCCTAGAGAAGCGATCTAAGTTTTGGCGAGAAATTGAGAGAGAGAAATATTCTTAAATATATAGTTAGATTGAAGGAGCATTTGGCTCGTCAATATGGGTATTATGGGTTTACTTTGTTAAGGAATATTTCTCGGGATTGTATATTTGGGGTTTAGGTGAGAGAAAATTATTTCTGAGAGTGTGGTTGTAATAATTTTTCATATAGTAAATATTTTTGCTCTGGTTGTCTCTTGACAACGACTGTTTTTATTCCAAATTTAGAGTTTTTCACGTAAATCTTATGTTGTGTGATTGATGTATTCTCCATTTAAGTTTTCTTGTTAATTTGTTGCTTGACAAATTGCTTAGAGTGATCTTGGAATGAAACTCAATTTCTTACCAGTGGTATCGTCAAGAAAGAGTGTTGGAACAACCAGAAGAGAAGAGAGAGTAAAAAACATGAGTCATCAAATGCTCATGGGTGTGTAGCAAGTCAGATGATGGTGAAATTCTCTACAGCGAGACAACAACTGTTTCAGAAGGCAGAAAACGACTATATGACGTCTGGCTTATAGACTAATGTTTTTTTGCTCTGGTTGTCTCTTGACAACGACTATGTTTTTTTTCCAAATTTAGAGTTTTTCACGTAAATCTTATGTTGTGTGATTGGTGTATTCTCCATTTAAGTTTTCTTGTTAATTTGTTGCTTGACAAATTGCTTAGAGTGATCTTGGAATGAAACTCAATTTCTTACCAGTGGTATCGTCAAGAAAGAGTGTTGGAACAACCAGAAGAGAAGAGAGAGTAAAAAACATGAGTCATCAAATGCTCATGGGTGTGTAGCAAGTCAGATGATGGTGAAATTCTCTACAGCGAGACAACAACTGTTTCAGAAGGCAGAAAACGACTATATGACGTCTGGCTTATAGACTAATGTTTTTTTGCTCTGGTTGTCTCTTGACAACGACTATGTTTTTTTTCCAAATTTAGAGTTTTTCACGTAAATCTTATGTTGTGTGATTGGTGTATTCTCCATTTAAGTTTTCTTGTTAATTTGTTGCTTGACAAATTGCTTAGAGTGATCTTGGAATGAAACTCAATTTCTTACCAGTGGTATCGTCAAGAAAGAGTGTTGGAACAACCAGAAGAGAAGAGAGAGTAAAAAACATGAGTCATCAAATGCTCATGGGTGTGTAGCAAGTCAGATGATGGTGAAATTCTCTACAGCGAGACAACAACTGTTTCAGAAGGCAGAAAACGACTATATGACGTCTGGCTTATAGACTAATGTTTTTTTGCTCTGGTTGTCTCTTGACAACGACTATGTTTTTTTTCCAAATTTAGAGTTTTTCACGTAAATCTTATGTTGTGTGATTTGTGTATTCTCCATTTAAGTTTTCTTATTAATTTGTTGCTTGACAAATTGCTTAGAGTGATCTTGGAATGAAACTCAATTTCTTACTAGTGGTATCGTCAAGAAAGAGTGTTGGAACAACCAGAAGAGAAGAGAGAGTAAAAAACATGAGTCATCAAATGCTCATGGGTGTGTAGCAAGTCAGATGATGGTGAAATTCTCTACAGCGAGACAACAACTGTTTCAGAAGGCAGAAAACGATTATATGACGTCTGGCTTATAAACTAAGAAGTTACCTGGCACATGACCTCTTGGGGAGAATAGTTTCACACATGAACGTATCTCAGGAGGATCTGTATATATGAGTGATGATCATGCCTTGGAGATCGCTAGTATTGGTACAGTCAAAATAAAAATGTTGGATGGTACAATTCGCACAATTGAGGATCTCAGGAGGATCTGTATATATGAGTGATGATCATGCCTTGGAGATCGCTAGTATTGTTACAGTCAAAATAAAAATATTTGATGGTACAATTCGCACAATTGAAGAGGTACGACATATGAAAAGCCTGAAGAAAAATCTATTATTTTTTGGACAAATAGATAGTCATGGGTGCAAAACTCATGTTGAAAATGTAATTATGAAAATTGTTAAAAGGCGCGCTTGTATTGATGAAGACAGAAAAGATCGGTGCTAATCTATTCATGCTTAAAGGACAAACACTACATGAAGCTAATGCGTGTGTTGCATCAAACAAAGAAGAGTCAATGATGATGTGACATCTCAAATTTAGCTACATCTCGGAGCAAAGTTTGAAGATTCTCTCTGAGCGAAAATTGCTTCCAGGATTTAAATCGGTAACTTATAATTTTGCGTGCATTATGTTACAAGTAAGTAGCATAGATTAAAGTTCAGTAGATTTGTTGTTAGAAGTAAATACATTCTAAACTTAATTCACTCTGATGTTTGGGAATTACCAGACATATCCATTGGAGGTGTAAAATACATCGTGACTTTCATTGATGATTATTTCAGGATATGTTGGGTGTATCTAACTAAGAAAAAGTCAGATGTGTTTCTAGTGTTCAAGGAATACAAAGCGCGGGTTGAACTTGAATATGAAAAAAGAATCAAGTGCTTGAGGACGGGACGGTGAAGAGTATATAAACGGCGAATTTCTTGTTTTTGGTAAGTAAGAAGATATTCAGAGGCAGTTCATGGTAGAATACACTTCTCAACAAAATGGAGTGACAGAGTGAATGAATAGGACTCTTACATAAAGGATAAGAGGTATGTTGAGAACTACTGATCTATCCAAGTCATTCTGGGTAGTGAACTAAAATATTAGGATAAGAGCTATGTTTTGGCCACTTCCAATTGCTTGTCAAAGTTCTCCACCACCTCTAATTTGAAGTCAAATTATGTGATCCAATTTGACTTTTCAACTCTTTTTTTAATTAATTTTTTTTAATTTTACTTTAGCTGTGGTCTTATTTTATCTATTAATTTCCTAACATGACTCATCTATGTAAGATAACCCACTTACAAGGATCTTAGATGAGGCCTACTCATTTGAGTTTGGTCTTGCATGCTTAGCTTCCTTCTTATGGGTTTATTGTTATAGACCTGGGTGTTACTCTATAAACTAAATTTTGCTCTCTTACCTTTCCAGAGCGAAATTATGGAATTTTTAAATAACAATATGTGTCTATAAAATAAGAACTAGAAAATAAATAAATGATCGACATAGTCGCTTTCAAGCCACAAGAATATAACATAAGAATTAAAAAATAATTTTAACAAAACATCTCCCATCAACACGATTGGTGCTATTATTATGTATATTCGCCGTTGCAGTCAAAATGTCAATCATAATATATATATTCATGCTATCAGCTTTATAATTATTTGTTCCCGATTAGTTGTAATTAATCTCCCATCAACTCGATGGATATGATATTTTGCAGCCACGGCTACTAGCACCATTAGTAATTGTTAACTTTTTGTACTTCCCTAAATCTCAACCGATTGATGGAATATATAGAAAGATCAAACAGAGGACCAATATGATATAGACAGGTGATAAAATTGATAATAACTTGCTCATTGAGGTATCCATAAACATAGAAGAAAATAGACAACGCTGGTACAATTTTTCACGGGGGAAATTAAAAGAGGATAATCATGATTAGAACATAACTATCATGAATATTTTTCTCCACATATCAAGATTAAGAGTAAGGGGAGCAGAGTGTTGGCACAAGATGAAGAGGTAATTTCTTATGAACCACTAGCCCATTAACTTCAAACATGTCCAAATTCTCCTCAACTTCACCAAGAGGCAAATTCCAATCAAACCAGTACAAAAGGTTGGCCATCACATACTCAACTGCAGCTAACGCAAATGATATCCCTGGGCATCCTCTTCTTCCAGCACCAAAGGGGATAAATTGGAAGTCTTGGCCTTTACAATCCACCGGGTTAGAGAAAAACCTGTTTGGCAAGAAATCTTCTGACCTGTCCCAAACTTGGGGATCTATCCCGATACCTTGGCATTCATATAGGAGGATGTTAGCAGGTGTGGTTTTGGGCCGGTTCGAGATCACAATATCATGAGTTTTAAACATTTCACAAGCCAACTCAGCCGATGAAACCACAAGGGTTGGAGAATTGCCACAGTAAACGAACATCAAAGGGCCGTACCGCTCCGAAAGAGCTTTGAGAGAGCGATGAGGGAGAGTTCCCAGAAGCTGGTGAAGGTTGCCGAGAATGGGGAGCTTTGGTGGGGATGGGGGTAAGTTGAGATGGTTACTACTACGTCTGGTGATTTTCAGCAACTGTACAAGTGTGAGCAAGAGGATAAGAAGAAGAAGAAAGGTGGACAGAGCGGGGTTGTAAATTTCTGATATGCCCGTAAAAGGCTGCAGCAGTCGCTTCATCAGGACTGATACCGTAGCCATTTCAGGTTGGGATTCCCCAAATTAAGCTTCAATTGGGGTTTGCTCGTTGAATTCTCAACTCTATCAAGCTTTTCAATGAGGGAACTAATCCCTTGTAGCAGGTGACATGCCTATGAGATCACATTTAAAGATAAGGTTTCCACCAATTCAATTGGCACGTCTGATTGCTCTTTTCATTTTCTTCTGTTTTTGAAATTTCTTTCAATAGTGATGTAATAGAATATGAGCATTACTAGTAGCTCCATGATGATTTTGTTACAAGCCTATGATATCCAATTTAAAGATAAGATTTCCGCCAATGTAATTTGCATGTCTGATTGCTCTTTCCTTTTCCTCTGTTTTGGAAATTTCATCGATAGTAATGTAATAGCGCATGAGCATTATTAGTAGCTCAAACCTATAATAAACTGTTCGGTATTAATGAAAAAAATTGGTTTTTATTTCTTAATTATTTAAAAGCTTTCTAGAGCTGGCTATAAAAGCATGGAGTTTTCTAACTACTTGGTAATTACTGTAACTGGTTTTAGTTAATTACCAAATATGAATTAAGGATTCTTTTTAAATTTGAGCTTTTCGAGTTTTCTAAGGGTCTTGTCTCACTTGCAGTATTACACTCCAAACTCAGATGGATCTGAGGAGCAATCTTTCTTGCAATTCGTACACCGACGAATGTGGCAGAAGTGTTAAAGCATAGTAAATAAACTTTCATTGTTAATTATTGATTGAACAAAGTTGCGACATTACATACAGCATAAGTTTTGAGAAATCCTTAAAAATCCAAAATTTAAAAACTTTTCTAATCCATTGATAGATGCAATTGTCAGAAGAAGACATAATGCTAAATCATCTATGATCCTCAAATCAAGTCATTCAATTTTGTGAGTTCATTTATTTTAGTAATCATGAATCAATATTTATCTTCGGAATCATAAACAACTATAATGAATATAATCAAGCAATTTTAAGTTTTTTAAATTTGTGTTGTTATAATTGTCTTCTCCATCATAAATGGACATGTGGGATTGACTTCTAACTTGCTTGAATTGATTGTAATTGCCTGCATATGCATTTTTTGATGATAGAATACTGAATTTTGTTCAATATATGCATGCATTCAGGTTAGTAACATAAATCATTAAGAAGAGGATTCGTGTTCCTATGGAGCATGTTCAAACTTCAACGTATACTGATACTAACGAGTTCAAGCAGAGGAACTCAAGACTGAAGCTGAGGCAAGAGGTGAAGTCATCAGTATAAAGAAGCAGTCACTAAGTTTTATGGTAGAAGGTGCAACATTGGAAACTGTTGATCCCATTCCTTATGATGTCGTCAACGATCTTAATTCTTAAGGGTGTTTACTAGGTTGCTTTTTTAGTTTTGTTGCTGTTTTCTTACTCATTGCAAAGTTTTGCAGACATGGTCAGCTTATTTGGATGTATTTCATCCTTCTTAATTTTGTTTTTGGAGAGGAACTGCTATAGCAAATACGTTTGTTTTTAATTTTCATTTCATATTAGAAACAAGAGATGTTTTCCAATGCAAAGTTATATGCTTTTGAGGATGTGTTATGGAGATGGGCTCCAAATGAGTGTTCATCTGATGGTGAACGTTGCCTTAACTAAGCATTTTTTTTTTTTTTAATACTGATAATGCATCAGAGTACTGTAGTATACAGATATTTACAATCAAATATATAACTAGAACTTACATTATTACATTAATTCTATGAAAGGGTAAAAATCCATTTAGTCCCTATATTTTAACATTAGTATCCATTTAGTCCCTGTATTTTTAAAAATACTTCAAAACATCCCTGCCGTTAAAGTATTGATACCCATACCATTACTTTTTTATTTCTTTTGACTTACTTTTACAATATTACCCTTTTATAATAATTTTTTATTTGGACATTAATAAAAAGAAAATAATTAAATTACCAATTTAACCCTAAAAATTTAAAAAAATTATATTAATTTTTAATTGTCAAAAACTGTATGCAAACTACCAAGTGTGCAAATGGTGCTTGCAAAAAAAATTAATAGATTTTTTATTTTCTAGGTTAAATTAGTAATTTAATTATTTTCTTTTTATTAATGTCCAAACAAAAAAATTATTATAAAAGGGTAATATTATAAACGTAAGCCAAAAGAAATAAAAAGTAACGGTAGAGGTATCAATACTTTAACGACATGGATGTTTCGATGTATTTTTGAAAATACAAGGACTAAATGGACACTAATATTAAAATATAGGGACTAAATGAACTTTTACCCTCTATGAAATACATGCTCAGACATATGATTCTCACAGACGAGGGATGTCTATACTCTAAGGATGTCAAATAAATATGGATCCGGCCCGGATTTGCAAAGATCTGGAAGATCCGGATCCGGATGTGAAAGATGGGGATCCGCATGGATGCAGATGCAAGTGCATCCGAAAAACCGGATATCTAGATCCAGATAAATTTTATTTTAAATTATAAATTAAATTAAAAATATATATTAAAAATTAAAAATAAATTTTATTTGTGGATTTATTATGTTGTTGTATATTATTCATGTTGAATTATTAATTGTTGGTTTATGATTGAATTTTATTTGATATTATTAGGTAAATTATTGAATTTTATTTTAAATTAAAAATTAAATAAAAAATATACATTAAAAATGAAAAATTAAATTTTATTTGTAGATTTATGAGATTATTTATATGTTATTCATGTTGAATTATTCATTGTTAAATTATGATTGGATTTTATTTGATATTATTAGGTAAATTATTGACTTTTTAAATTATATATTAAATTATTAAATTTTAATTTTTGCGGATCCAGATTACTCGCATCCAGATTCGCATCTTTTTTGTGAATTCAGATGCAGATCTGGATGTAAAATTATTAATCCAAATCCGGATTTTGCCAACCCTACTATGCTCCACTCGCATTTCGCAAGGGAGAAAAACTTACAAATTAACTCCACATAATTTTTTGCTTAATTGAGGGAGGTTGAGCATATGAAGACTCGAACCACTATCTTTATAATCTTATTTTAACTTTGAGCATAGTAGTTCACCACTGTGCTAAAGCCCAAGTGGTTGACTGAGCATTACTTAGCTGCAAGAATACTAATACGTTAACCGAGCATTACTTAGCTGCAACAATATTGATATGTTTTTTAACGTCCAGGAAGCATGGTTGACACTTGACAGTGTGCAAGTGCTAGGCTTTTAACATCTTGAATTTCATAAGCATATTGATTTGAGTTTGTAGCTTCTAGGTGAGTTTTTCTCAAATCATTTAGGTTTTATGAGCATTAGTCTGTTGGGTTTGTGAGAGTAATGGAGGTTTTGAATTCTTTGAGACTGAAAGTGATAAATGCATATGTTGCTAGCTTCAAAGGATTAAGCAATCATGGAATTTGAATTTATGATATTAAAAGAATACGATTGGAGGTTTTGGATTTTATTTATGTTTTGATATTATTTAAAGGTTATTTAATGGAATTATTTGTTTCAATCTTTATTTTACAAGTTATATATTTAGAAAAAGTTAAAAAAATAAATATTATGATGTCCAAAATTTAAGGTTATAAACTTCGATCTTTATAAAGAATTATGATTTTTTTTTAAATTATATTAAAAAATAATGTTAAATTTTTAAATTTTAAGAATTTTATATTTAGTATTTTTTTAAAGTACTAATAGATATTATTTTTTAAATATGTAATTAAATTAATCACTAAAAAATTAATACAGTTCAGTGCAATATTAAATATAATATAACAAAAAATTAATACAATACAATATAGTATCAAATATTATACAATATTATTATAATACATTATTAATACAATACAACATAATATAATATAGTATACTAAATATACTTTTATTGAATTCGATAATAATACCTAAAAATTAATTGAAAAAAATTAAGAGTGCTGCTAATTGTCTAGAAGGGCGAGAGAAACGCGAGAGAAACGGGGACACACATAATGCCGTTTCTCTCCCCCCCAGCTCGCGCCCTTCTAGATAAAAAAAATTAAAATTTTAATAAAAACTAATTTTGAATTGAGACGACATTGAAGACAAAATCCCTTACTCTTATCAGCTTATCCTCACCCACTCTGTCTTCGCCATTTTCTTCCCTCTCTGGAACGGCTCTCTCGAATAGTACCGCTGCCGACGACGACACGACCGCCGCCGACGACACGGTCACTCATTCACGCACTCGTACATAGTTTCCCATTATGGAATTGCGTGTTTTTTGAGGCGTTGGCTGGAATTGTGGATTACTTGAGATCTGATCTCCATATATTTTGCAGTTTTTGGTTTTGGGTAATGGGAATGCAAAAGCATGATAAGATTATAAAATAAATGTGGGCTACGGGATATGAATATATAGATATGAATTCTCTTTTTCAGAAGTGGTAACAAGGAGTAAATGTGTGTCTCTTTCAGAAAATTTTCCGATCTCTGTGTTCTTTTTTCTTTTCTTGTGCTTGCTATTATTCATATAAACTCTCTGGTTAAATTGGTTTTGTGGCTTCACATTATTCATGACATGAGCTTATTCTCTCCTTCGGAAGTGGTAATAAGGAACAAATGTGTTTCTCTTTCAGAAAATTTTCTTGCCTTGTACAAATAAATACTAAGATAGAGGGAAAAATTAGTAATTAAAAAGATTATTAAGATCTGAGGTAGTTTTCTCTTGATTATATTATTGTTATTTTTTTTTATTAATTTATTAATTTTTTTATCTAGAAGGGCACGAGCTAGTGGGGAGAGAAACGACATTACCATGTGTCATCTCTCGCTTCTAGACACTTGGGCATTTTCAAAAAATTAATAAACTTACCAAATAGCGGTCCCTGATGAAGGTCAGGCTACAGTGCAATTGTGGTACCGTGTCACAGTTGTACCAACCGTTGGATCCACTCAAATGAGTGGGGTTCACTTAAATAAGTAGAAATTCAACGGTTGGGTGCAACTGTGGCACGGTACCATAATTACACCACAGATTTATCCTCCTGATGAGTAGGCCGACGCCAACGGCCGACCACATCACCACACAAATTTTACTCTAATATACAAAGAGACCAAATTTTACCTGAAAAAATAAATAAAATAATAAAAGAGAGGATCTATTTTCAGCAAGTTTCAGATAATGCAACTTAGTGGCCTAAAATGAATATAAAAATAAATAAAATAAAAAAGATAAAGCCTCTTAATTGTTGAAAATTATAAAATAAAAATAACGTCACAAGCAACCGGTAGTCTGGTAGCGGTTTAAATTCTAAAGTGCTTGTTATATGTCAGTTGTCTTCACTCTAAGGTACGCCGCAGCGGCCAAAAGAACTGAGGATTTGATTGAGGTCATGATCTTTTGAAATTTACAAATCTGTTTCTGGGTTCTTCAATTTAGTGGATTGCTGATCTGGCTTCGTTTATTTTCAATTTTTTTTCCCAGTAACCACAAAGACTTGAGTTTTAGCTCAAAAAGCAAGGTACCCATTTCCAAGGCTCTATTTTTTTTTGGTTTGATTTTGAGCCTGAATCGTTGTTGATATATATTGCTATGTGAGTAGTGTTTTTGATATGTTTGCTGATTGAATGTGTAGAGCAATAGTTCTGATCTTTGCTGAAATGGGTAAAATTTGGCTCTTGAATTAGAGACTTGAAATTGTAATTATAGGGAATCATAGTTGTGATTGCAAGAAAGTTAATTATTTTATTTTGATATCAATTTGTGTGAAGCTTTGTGGATGATCGTGTTAGGAAATTGAGTTTCCTTCCAAGATCACTTCAAGCAATTTGTCAAGTAACAAATTAAAAGAAAAAATTAAATAGATAATACACTAATCACACAATACAAGATTTACGTGGAAAACTTTAAATCCGAAAAAAAAATCACGGTCGTTGTCAAAAGACAACCAGAGAAAAAAATTCACTATGTGGAAAATTATTACAACCACACTATGAGAAATAATTTTCTCTCACCCAATCCTCAAATACATAATCTTGAGAAATATCTTTTAACAAAGCAAATCTGTAATATCCATATTGAGGAGTCAAATACTCATACAATATAACTACATGCTTAAGAACATTTTTCTCTCTCAATTTCTCACCAAAACTTGGATCGCTTCTCTGGAATTTGGGATGCCAAGCTCTCAAATGAGAGCTTCCTTTTTTAGGCAAAATTTTGCCTAAAATCAAGCCAATTTTTCAACATTCAATAGCCACTATTTCAATAATTTTGGGCACTTCCAATTGCTTGTCAAAGTTCTCGGCCACCTCCAATTTGAATTCCAATGATGTGTTGCAATTTGACTTTTCAACTCTCTTTTTTTTTTTAATCAATTTTCAACAATCTCCACCTTAATTAAAAAAAAAATTCATAGCCACTGCTACAAAACACTGTCTTCACCAACAATCATAATTCTCAACATAGAGAATTATCTTACTCCACCATAAAGAGCATACCACTTATAATCAACCGTTCTAAAGTTTTTCTCGACACATGTCGAACATATCCGCTGAAAATTATGGTGCAATTCTCATGCTTGGTTTCCCTAAGAATTCTTCAGCCATGACATAACTTTTCCACCACACATCTTGCATTTATACCAAGCCAATGCTCGCGTGCAAACTTGTGGACCCCGCTGATAATAACATGTTCTCTTTCATGGCAACTTGGAGATCTACATGCCAAAAGAACTAAACTAGTCTCTTATAAAAAGAAACTCACCGTTTGCGAGAATATCAATATCTCCTTTATTGATTCGGGAGCAATTTGCCAAACCTTGAGGTGCCAAAATTGTCTACCTTCTTGACAATTTCCTTGGGGTGCCAAAATTGTCCACACCATCAAATCCTTGTGCATACCAGATTGGACATGCCTTTGACTTGAATTCTCCATAAGCCAACAAAAATCATTCTCCCATTAATTTTTCAACAACTCCACCAAGATTGAAAAACACAAGTTGTTGACATATTTGCTTTACAGATGACCCTATACTCTTCACCACGGACTATTTGGATTGGCTCCACAGCTTCACGTAAATAGTACTATACATATGAACAATACCATATACGTGAACAGTACCCTGACACCAAAACTTCAATCAATGACTCTGATACCACTATTAGGAAATTGAGCTTCCTCCCAAGATCACTCCAAGCAATTTATCAAGCAACAAATTAAAAGAAAAAATTAAATGGAGAATACACCAATAACACAACACAATATTTACGTGGAAAACTCTAAATCCGAAGAAAAACCATGGCCGTTGTCAAAAGATAACCAGAGAAAAAATATTCATTATGTGGAAAATTATTACAACCACACTCTGAGAAATAATTTTCTCTCACCCAATCCTCAAATACATAATCTTAAGAAATATCTTTTAACAAAGCAAATCCATAATACCCATATTGAGGAGTCAAATACTCATACAATATAACTACATGCTTAAGAACATTTCTCTCTCTCAATTTCTCACCAAAACTTGGATCGCTTCTCTGGGATTTGGGATGCCAAGCTCTCAAACGAGAGCTTCCTTTTATAGGCAAAATTTTGCCTAAAATCAAGCCAATTTTTCAACATTCAATAGCCACCGTTTCAATAGTTTTGGCCACTTCCAATTGCTTGTCAAAGTTCTCGGCCACCCCCAATTTGAATTCAAATGATGTGTTCCAATTTGACTTTTCAACTCTTTTTTTTTTAATCAATTTTCAACAGATCGTGGGGGAAAAGAAATGATTTCTGGGTTTTTGAAATTCAAGGTTTGAGGTTTCAATTTTTGGCATATCAATGATTTGGATGCTGAGTGTAAGTGATATTTGTAGCTAGTTTTGGGTATTAAGTCTAGTTCTGTCCATGATAATGGAGAAACAAAGTAGTTTTAGGACACGGACAATGGAGAAACAACAAAGTATTTGCAGTGTCACCTTTGAAAAACAACCTAGTATTCAAAGAGTTACAGAAGAACAACAGAGTTTTCTTGGTGTGAGCATTAATAAACTGCCTAGTGCTTGTGGAGTGATAGAGAAACAACAGAGTTTTCATGGTGTGAGTATTGATAAACAGCTGAGTACTTGTGATGGAAAAACATGAGTTTTTGCAGTTTTATGGAGAAACAGAAGAGTTTTTGCATAGTGACGGAGAGACAACTGAGTTTTATAGGTGGTGGTCAGAGGAAGAAGAATTAGGATTCACCAGGAAAAAGAAGTCACTTGCAGCTACACTTGCCAGGTTGAACTGGGAATTTAAGTAGAGTTACAGAGATTTTGCAGGATTGTGATTCTAGTGAAGCTAAGGAATTGTTGTCGAAACAAAATCAAGAAGTCGAGACTCCCCTTTATGTGGTTGCAGAAAGTGGCAAACTGGCGCGCTTTGATGGTTGAAGAGATGCTTCAACATATGAACCTTGAAACTGCGTCTATTGCAGCTGGGAATGGATATGATTCATTTCATGTGGCATCAAAGTAGGGTCATCTTGGTAAGCTTCCAATGATTTTGCATTTTTTAGTGGATATTCCTGTTAATATTATTTTTAATGCTTAAGAAAATTGGAAAATTGTTGGTAGCTATGCTAGACAAATTAGGAATAACAGTTGCTAGCAAGCACCCACATTTATACGTGCCGCTGAATAAAAGTGACTTGAATAGTTTAACATTTATTTGCACTATATGTTAAAAAAAGTTGAAACGAACTAAGAAATTTGCATGCATTCTACTGAAAGTTTTAGTTTCTTTGGAAGTTTGCATGGGCACTAAATGTTAGCATGCATGTTTTGACTTTTATAGCATGTGAAAGAATGCATGAAAGTTTATGCATGTAAAGAGTTATTGGCATTCATTTGTTTATTCGCATGCTATAAAAGTAAAAAAATTCATGTCAATATCTAATGCCCATGCAAATTTCAAAATAAACTAAAACTTACATGGAATGCATGCAAATTTGTTAGTTCATTTTTTCAACTTTTACTACAAATGAATATTAAACTATTCAAGTCACTTTCATTCAAAAATTCTCCACTTTGATTTGAATAGTAGTAACTCCACCCTGACAATAAATCAGTTCGCCTTATCCTTCACAGTAGCCATGATTCTCAACATTGAGAATCACTATAGTCCACCTACTTGGATACTCATGTTAAATTTAATATTCCAATAATTCATGGAATCATCATACATTATTAAACAATAAGCTCAGAATGAGCTTCTCTAAGGAAGAAATGTTTAAATTTTACGAACTCAGTGAACTCAAGTATACTTTGGTAGAAAGACTGGGGTTTGGATAAATCCCATGGTTTAAAAAACCAGCCTTTCGGAAAAATCTTTGAAATTGCTTGAAATGGATCAGAATGATAAAACCCATCCTCCATAGATAAAATATTTTGTTGATAGGCTTTATTAAACCAATCCGATGATTTTTGTGAAAGCTTTGATTGAGAAACAATAATTTGTGAGGAAGAGCTTTCACATGAAACGATTTCTTTAGAGGAAGAAGGTTTTGAAATTTCTTTAGAAACAAGTTTTTCTTTCTCAGGAACTTGAGAAAGGGTTTTAGTTTGAGAAATATTTTGTAAAGTGAGCATAAGCTCTGGAGACTTTGTAATGGAATTCATCCATTCTTTTACCTGATCTTCAGAGGTAATGGCTTTGTATTGGGCTTCTTGTTCTTCAACCATTTCAATCTAAGATTTGATGGGCATGACAGAAGAAAGTAATTTTTCTTTAGAGGGAGTTGATTGGGGTTCTTTTGAGGTTGCTTTTGACTCAGTGTCTTTAAGAACAGCTTTGCTTTTGTTTTTTTTCTTGGGTGACATTATCTGTTTTGAAGAAATTCCCTGGTTAGAAAGTAAGGGATTGAATTTGTATCACCTTTAATAAATTCAATTGCAAAATAAAAAACATTTAAGATGACTTGCCATCGTGCAAAAATATGTTTTGATGCAATATTTTGAACATCTTTTTCCAAAACATGTTTTGCAGCTTTGCAATCAATCCTAAGTAAAAATTTTTGATTTAACAAATCACTTTGAAACTTAGAGATGCATAAAACAATAGAAAGAATTTCCTTCTTAATAGTAGAGTAATTTCTTTGACATTCATTCCAATGAGCAGAAACATACTGTACTATTTGTTCTTTATTATTCTCGGATTGCTTTAGTATACCTCTATAACCCAAATTTGATGCATCTGTTTCAACAATTTTAGGTAATGCAGGGTTTACAAGAAATAAATATGGAATATTTTTAACAGAATTTTTTATTAGCTTAATAGCTTTAGTATGTTCATCAGTCCATGCAACAGGGTTCTTCTTTAATCTGTCATGCAAAGGTTTCGACATTCTGTTGATATTAGGACAGAAATCAAAAACATAATTTAGACTACCTAAGAATCTCTGCAATTGTGTTTTGTTAAGGATTTTATCAGGAAATTTATCAGCAAAGGCAAGCGATCTTTCAATAGGCATAATGGTTCCCTTGGAAATGTAATGACCTAGGAACCTGATCTTTGTTTGAAATAAAGAGACTTTAGAACTAGAAATTGCCAGACCAGCCTTTCTAGTGGCAAGGTAGAAAGTTTTTAAATGTTTGAAATGTTGATCAATTGTTTGGGAGAAGATCAACACATCATCAATATAAACAATGTAGAATTCAGAAAAAGGATTATAAATATCATTCATAATTCTTTGGAATTCTGAAGGTGCGTTCTTTAAACCAAATGGCATTACAGTCCATTCGTATTGTCCAAAAGGAACAGTAAATGTAGTTTTATAACGGTCTTTTGGATGGATTTGAATTTGCCAAAAACCCGATTTCATATCAAATTTTGAAAATACAAAAGCAGAATATCGTTTTTGGAGTAAGTCTTTTTTATTAGGTATGGGATACTTAATCCATTTTAATGCTTTATTGAGAGGTTTGTAATTTATTACAAGTCTGGGTGTTCCTCTTTCTATTTCAGAATTTTTGTTAACATAGAAAGCGGCACAATGCCATAGAGACCTAGATTTTACAATGAGTCCTTTTGATTCTAAGTCTTTTATTTCTTCTTTACAATGTTGTTCCAATTCCATATTCATTTGGATTGGACAGGCTTTGATAAGTATTTGTCTTTCATCAAAAGAGTTTTCATAAGGCAAATCTACTAAATGTTGCCAGTTTTTATAAGGCAAATCTACTAAATGTTGCCTTCTATTCTAAAAAGCAGAGGGTAGATCCGCCCATATCTCTTTTTTAATGAGATCTTTAAAATCAGAGATTTTTCTTTTTATAAATTCATTTTGTAATTGGTTTTCGATTCTCTGTAAACTCAAATCCTTTTTTAAACAAATCAGGTCATTTTGTTTTGACTTGAGGAGTACATTGATTTGGTTCTGGTAAACAGAACAAGCTTTAACTATATTCAAATTTCTTGTTTTAGGTTTCTCAATGAAAGAGAAAACAAGTTTTTTGGTTTTTGCTTTAAAGGATATACTATCGTAGTTGACAGTATAAGGAGTAATGAGATTGATAAAAGGAGTTCCTAATATAACAGTGTGATGGATATCATTTGTTAAGAGAAAGGAAGTCCTAAATTCAAATTCATTATTATGCACTGAGGCATCAACTTTAGATTTTACCTTCAATTTTGAATTATTGGCGGCAGAGAGTCTTTCATTTGTTTTTTCATGAAATCTTTTAGGAACAATATCTTTTTTTATACAATTTAAATCGGCACCAGTATCAAAAAGGGCAATGGTGTCAATTTCAAAGTCTTTAGAAAGTATCAAAGTAATTTTAATCAAGTATTTTCTTGTGGTGTTGTTTTAAAACAAACAGAAAATCATTGGGTATAGATTCAATGTTTTCAACGTTTTGTTCATTTTCACCATCAGATTCAACTTCTTTTTCTGAATTATCTTCAAGTTGTTTTTGTAGGAGGAGTTGAATGGTTTCAGAATCGTTTTTTTGTTTTTCTTTTAGTTCTTTTATCTCAAGTTTGATTTCTTTTATCTCCTTTTGAAGATCTTGGATATTAGGAGTTATAGTTCTCTTTGTTTTCTTTTTGTCCAAAATCTCAGTAAGATCATAAGTGTTCGTTTTAATTAGTGGGGCTTTGGAAGTTTCTGTTTCATTAAGTTCTAGGGTTTTTAAGAGTTTATCAAGGTATTCCTTTTGGAGATTTGGATCAGAAATATGTTTAACCAATTCAAGAAAAGTCTCTTGTTCTTTAGTCAAGACATTAATCTTCTTTAAATAAGATTCTGTATCAGAATCACTCTCACTGGATACAGATGTCTTTGAGTCAAATAACTCATCAACCTGTAGAGGTTCATTATCTCCCGTCATAGAAGACTCAGAGTCTGAAGACTCTACAAGCAGAGAGGCGACTTTAGAAAGAGTTTCTTCATCAAGGCTAAGCTCATGGAGCTTTCTATTCATTCTACAAAATTTTACAGTATGGCTTTTCTTTTCACACTTGTAGTATGTGGCTTCTTTGTAGTTAAAAGGGGTTTTTTGTTTGGGTCTAAAGTCCTTTCTTTTAGAGAGGTTAGGCTTTTTATAAGGCCTTGAGGGTTTCTTATAAGAAGGTTCTCTAGACTCTTGGAAAGATTTTCTATGGCTTTTGGACTTGTAATATTGTTTGTAAGGTTTTGAAAAACACTTACCATTATAATCTTTAGAAGTAGAGGCTTTAAAGGGATCATAATTGAATTGCTTGCAGAAACTGCCTAATTCTTGCTTAGATTTCCTAAGCTCCCATTTTAGACGTTTCTGAAGTTTCAAATCTTGACAAATCTTTAAACCTTCCTTGTTAACAAAACTGACAAGTTCACCGTAGGTGAGCTCATCATAAGGAATACGGTTGTCATACAAGGCTTTTATAGAATTCCTAACCTTTTCTCCTAGGAGGGTTGGTAGACCTGCAAGGAATTTCTCCTTCCAGGTTATATGATTTGCATCATCCCTAAGGAAAAGTCTGGTAAAGAATGTGGTTTTGTAACTTTGGAATTCACTAAGTTTCCTACATCTCAAGTTATGTAGTAACTCAGCATTCTTATCTCTTAGGTGTGAAGGATTACCTATGAAATGAAGGGATATAGTCAGAATTAGGGTAGCAACAGCATCCTGAATTGGATTATTGAACTTATCGAGAATGGGGGCTCTATTCTCATCTGTTTGAATAGAATCAAGGATATATAATTGTTGTTGTTTGGTGAGAAGATGATCCCACCAACCTTTAAGTTGACCAGTAAAACCAACAATGAGAATTTCTGCAATGGCTTTGTCAGAAGTTCCCGACTGAGTTTTATAGGCATTGGCTGCCATGGTCATCTGTTGCAACAATCCTATGATGTTATATTCTGACATACCATCAATATTCCACTCATAGACAGAGGATGCATTAAAGCGGGATTGGTTTAATGCAGCAGGTCTGTTGTCTATGGCCAGGTCAGGTGGAGACTTGACAGTAGGTAGGGCTAATTCCCAATGGATTTTGTTGGCTTTAAAAACATGTTCTTCTTTAAATGCTTCTATATCAGAAGAGGCTATAGAAACATTGTCCTGTTCAAGTACACCAATCTTGCTAGATTGGGCACTATCAGGGGCTATTTTGATTTTACTAGATGAGGAAGAAGAAGCTTTTATTCTATCTAGTTGTTTTTTAATGGCTTTAGCAAAATCTAATTTTGACTCTTGAACAAGCTTTTGACTAGTTTTCGAAACCTGAAAAGGTTTGAAAATAGGCTCTTTAAGCTTTTTGTCAGAATCCGATTTTGATGTAACAGGAGAGACAACTATGGTTGACTTCTGGAATTGATTTTCTATCCTAGTCAACTGTTTTCCTATTGTATTTAGATTAGCATTACAGAAATTATTCTGTTGGATAATGCTATCTAAATTTGTTTCTGGATCTTTGTGGATTTTATAAAGTGAGGCTTTAATCTCAACAGGAGGCTCACCATGTTTAATGGTTAGACTCCTAAGAGGTGGATGCTCAGATTCTATGATTCTACCACTACCAGAAAAGTTCCACTCCGTGACTTTCTTTCTGATAGTAATGGGATTTGATGCTTTAAACGGATATGAAATGTTGTTGTCCGAAGCATACATCTCAAACCAATCAAAAAACAATATATGAATTTTATGCAAATTTATAAATTCGTAATAAACTTGTTGGATTTCTTTTCTTTGGTTTAAGAAATGTTTGAAAAACCAAAGTCTTTTTTCTTTATTGGAATTAGAATAAAAATAATTGTGAAGAAGAGTTTTATCTAATTCAAATTCTTTTTCTATAACATTAATGACATTTTCTGTGACGGCAGAAAATATAAGAGAAGTTGGAGGAGAAGGTTCTTTTTCTTCTTGTCTTTGTTCATGTTGTCGGCTAGTGTAAATAGGATGTGGGATACTAGTTGTATAATCGACAGAATGTATGGAAGAACTAGGTATATCCGAAGTGGAAAATTTAGGTTGACTTTGTACTTGTTGAAAAGGGAGATTTATAACAGAAGGAATTTTTGAAAATTTCCTTTCTAAAGTAGGAATATTTGTGCTTGAGTCTTTGTCGGAGAATCTGGATGATGTATATCTCCTAAAGGATAATTTGACTTTACCATCTGAATACCGAGTCACATTTTGCAACTCCGTATTTGGCTCAAGTTGTTTTGGAATAACTGGAGCAGTGACTCCTTCAAGAATCCATTCGTCTGGAAGATTGACATCTTTCCATTGGATTGGTTTTGGAATAACGGTGTTGGCTTTAGACATGTCAGTCTGTAAGAGAAGAGTCTCATCTCTTTTTGACTGAAATTTATGTTGCGTGCTAAACACAAAAATCATGGCTTTATAAGAAATTTTATAGATTAAGGCAACAGGAACAGATCCCTCAATCATGTGATAATTATGGGTCTTGATTTGTAAAATCATGCTTTTTAGAATATTCTTGTCTTTTAGAGAAATTGTTATGTTTGGGTAACAATTGAATGAAATGGGACCTTTACAAATACTTGATTCTATACTACTTAGTAAAGAATCATCAAAAGAGATGAATCACCCATCTCTCAAGACAGCAAAAATAGAAGTATTAAGGCCTTCTTTAGTAAGGGATTTTATGCCGATTTGTATTAGGCCGATGTGAACATAATTAAAGTTTTTATCTTTTAATTTCTTTAAAGATTGTTATGAAAACAAATGGATTGTTTCAAAAGGCTTTGAAAGGGTTATGTCTCTTTCTTCAGTTTTTATAACATAATCATTCTTTAAAAAATTAAGTTTTTTTTGTTTTATAGATAATTTCTTTATTAACTTTTGGTAATTCCCAATTATCAATTGCTTTATTAAAGTCTTCAATTACAAATTCTTCCGAATTCACAACATTCTTTGAATCACTAATTCTTCCAGAAGAAGAGCTAGAAAAGGACGATGCTCTACAGAGCAGAGAATCCATGGGTCAAAACCTATATCCTAGTTTTAGTCTTGTCGGTATGGCTACAATCCAAGACTAAGAATTGGCTTTACTGCCCTTCAACCAAATCGGGACTTACGACCAAAAGCTACCAAGGCACACAGAGGTAACACTCACCACACAAACAAAATTTCAACTAAAACACAAGTCTTTAAACATAAAGTCTCTGACCTATATTACACTATCCTACCCTTGACTCTAATACCAGTAGGAAATAGGATCGAAGGATGGATGTGAATTAAGACAAATTTATATAAGAAATTTTAATTTGCAATTTATAACTTGGAAATAAATCAGTACGTGGCGTTGTTACCAGATCGATGCAGAACTTAATCTGCCTTTGTGACCAGATCTGACTTAGAACAGATCAATATCACGCACGTTCTATTTTCCAGCCGATATACCAATTTAATTTTAAAATGTTTTAATTAAGTAATTTTAAAACAAACCTAGCAACAGATCTAAAGGCTCATAGATAATACTAGATCTGGATCCCAAAAATAATATTCTGATTAGATGGAGGGAGAAGAAAAGATACAACTAAGGGTAGAGACCGGTCTCTTTGCCTTAAAGGAACGTAGCAATTTATATGAACTTTAAATTACAGAAATTTAAACGGAATTTAAAACATACATTTGAGACTTTAAACTTTAATTAAATTAGATGAGAGATGCTTACTTAGATTGCTTGGATCCGAGAGCTTTACAATGAAAATTGTTTACAGATTTGTAGAAAGGGAAAATTACAAGACAGAAATGAGTTTCCTTGATGTCTTGATCCTGATTTCCCGAAGAGAGAGAGAGAGAATGTGAAAATTGTAAACAAAACTTTGACCCTAAATGCTATATAGCTTTGAATTTAAAACAATTGAAGCTTGAACTGTGGCGAGTCTGTAGCTTCAACTGTAGCGAAACTGTAGCTTTACCAGAAAAAGCCAACAAGGGAAGTGTCATGGAAGACAACATGATTGAAGGCATCTTCAGCTTTATTTGCTTTTGCTGTAGTTTCACATGCGTGGTTGGTGGAGCGGGATCGTCAAGACATGTGGGGGACAGCATCATTCTGCTTTACAACTTTGAAAGAAAACAAAAAAAAAATGGGTGAAGAGACATGTGCGCTCTCACTTATGTCCAAGGGACCACCCAAAGAAAATAAAAGAAAATACAACTTAACAAAAAATAATTATAATAATTTACATAAGTGCAAATTATAGAAAATAAGGATAATTGTTACGTTTTTTTTTTGAGCTTTAATGCTTTAAGGGGGAGAAAATTCCGAAGCAGTCATCTTCATTTTCATCTCCGAGGGAGATAAACGGTTCAGCTTCTCCTGAGGAGCTTGATGAAGAACTTGCAGCAGAAGTCTCTGATCTTGTGGCAAGAAGTTGCTACATTACTTTGAAATATTCATCCTCGGTTTTGGCACTGGCCAGCAGGGATTGGGCTTTTGCTCTCTGGGCAAGGAAAGTGCTTTGGGCTTTGGCTACGTCTTTACTTGGGGCAATGAGGCCTCTTGTGGAAAGCCAGGATTGGACCGTGGCTTCAGACAATTTTGACTGTTCGTCAAATTTAGACCACCATTTGACTTTGAAGGTTCTTTGTAAGACTAGTTGGGTGTCTACGGTGTGGTATTGAAAATTGCACATCCAAACCCAAGGAAGGAAAAAGTTTGTACAAAAACAAAGAAAATGAGGAAACCTCTTCTCAGACTCAGAAGGAACATAGTGGGCTTAGTATGTTCATTAGTCCATGCAATAGGGTTCCAATTAGGAACTCCTTTTATCAATCTCATTACTTCTTATACTTTCAACTACGATAGTATATCCTTTAAAGTAAAAACTAAAAAACTTGTTTTCCCTTTCATTGAGAAACCTAAAACAAGAAATTTGAATATACTTAATGCTTGTTCTGTTTACCAGAATCAAATCAATGTACTCCTCAAGTCAAAACAAAATGACCTGATTTGTTTAAAAAAGGATTTGAGTTTACAGAGAATCAAAAATCAATTACAAAATGAATTTATAAAAAGAAAAATCTCTGATTTTAAAGATCTCATTGAAAAAGAGATATGTGCTGATCTACCCTATGCTTTTTGGAATAGAAGGCAACATTTAGTAGATTTGCCTTATGAAAACTCTTTTGATGAAAGACAAATACCTACCAAAGCCCATCCAATCCAAATGAATATGGAATTGGAACAAAATTGTAAAGAAGAAATAAAAGACTTATAATCAAAAGGACTCATTGTAAAATCCAGGTCTCCATGGTCTTGTGCCGCTTTCTATGTTAACAAAAATTCTGAAATAGAAAGAGGAACACCCAGACTTGTAATAAATTACAAACCTCTTAATAAAGCTTTAAAATGGATTAGGTATCCCATACCTAATAAAAAAGGCTTACTCCAAAAACTACATTCTGCTTTTGTATTTTCAAAATTTGATATGAAATCGGGTTTTTGGCAAATTCAAATCCATCTAAAAGACCATTATAAAACTGCATTTACTGTTCCTTTTGGACAATACGAATGGACTGTAATGCCATTTGGTTTAAAGAACGCACTTTCAGAATTCCAAAGAATTATGAATGATATTTATAATCCTTTTTCTGAATTCTGCATTGTTTATATTGATGATGTGTTGATCTTCTCCCAAACAATTGATCAACATTTCAAACATTTAAAAACTTTCTACCTTGCCACTAGAAAGGCTGGTCTGACAATTTCTAGTTTTAAAGTCTATTTGTTTCAAACAAAGATCAGGTTCCTAGGTCATTACATTTCCAAGGGAACCATTATGCCTATTGAAAGATCTCTTGCCTTTGCTGATAAATTTCCTAATAAAATCCTTGACAAAACACAATTGCAGAGATTCTTAGGTAGTCTAAATTATGTTCTTGATTTCTGTCCTAATATCAACGGAATGTCGAAACCTTTACATGACAGATTAAAGAACAACCTTGTTGCATGGACTGATGAACATACTAAAGCTATTAAGCTAATAACAGGACCTCCTTTATGAAGACATGAGAGGCGAATTTTAGTGATCAAACTTGAAACTTCATCATTTCTAACATGCTGAAATGATTGCACTCTTCTCACACTCAAGAGTTGAAGAATACAAATCTTCCGAACTTGTCTCCAGTACTCGCCGTAATCAGAGAACGAGATATCTTGGCATTCATAAATGAGGATGTTAGCAGGTGTGGTTTTGGGCCGGTTCGAGATCACAATGTCATGAGTTTTAAACATTTCACCAGCCAACTCAGCCGATGAAACCACAAGGGTAGGAGAATTGCCAAAGTAAACGAACATCAAAGGGCCGTACCGCTCGGAAAGAGCTTTGAGAGAGCGATGAGGGAGGGTTCCCAGAAGCTGGTGAAGGTTGCCGAGAATGGGAAGCTTTGGTGGGGATGGAGGTAAGTTGAGATGGTTACTACTACGTCTGGTGATTTTCAGCAACTGCACAAGTGTGAGCAAGGGGATAAGAAGAAGAAGAAAGGTGGACAGGGGAGGGTTGTAAATTTCTGATATGCCCATAAAAGGCTGCAGCAGTTGCTTCACCAGGACTGATACCAGAGCCATTTCAGGTTGGGATTCCCCAAATTAAGCTTCAATTGGGGTTTGCACGTTGAATTCTCAACTCTATCAAGCTTTTTAATTACGGAATTAATCCCTCGTAGAGGATGACATGGAATGATTAGACTGACGTCAACGCGCCCACTTCCGCAATTTAAGTATCATACGAAATCGATGAAAGTCCATGCACATAAAAGATTTCTTGACTTTCATGCATTCATTCATATGCCATTATTTGACGCCCATGCAAAGTTCCAAAGAAATTAAAACTTCAAGTAAAATGCGTGTAAATTTGTTAGTTCTTTTTTTCAACTGTTTTTCAACTTTTGCTGCAATTCATTCAAAAAATCTCCACCTACTTGAATGGTAGTAACTCTACCTTGACTATAAGCCTAGTTCACCTTATCCTTTACAGCAGCCATGATTCTCAACATAGAGATCCACCATACTCCACCTACACGGGCAACCATAGCACTTAGAATTAAATTCTAAGACATCCCAGTTGGATTTGGTCGTCGAGTGTGTCTAATACAAAATTTGGCCATTGTTGAGCTTAAGATACTACTTGCTCTCATGCTGACTAATTTCTTTAATTTTTTACTTTTTTCTGAGTATGTTCGTTCACCTATTTATTGTTCGAATTTTTTACAATTCCCATAAAGTAAATATACCCTAATTTGTATAAACTTTAATCCTTAAGATCATAGAATAATATGATTTTCACATCATCAATAATTGAGAGAAGACATACCTTGATCCATAGCAAATTTTTTTGATCAAATCCCACTGTAAAAAATTAAAGATGAGCAAAATTGATTTCTCTCTCTTAATCCCTTTAGACTAACTCACTTTCTGATGGAGAAAAAATTAACCTTATACCCTTTTTATATTGGGTGGAGAGAAGACCAATTTTAATAAAATTCTAATTCCCACTTTCTATCAAAGTGGACAATTGGTTTTTTTTTTCTAAATTAACCAATAAGATTTTAACACATAATTTAAATTCTAAATTATTACTAATTTAATAATATGGCATGTGGGCCACTATAAAATATTCAACTTTTGTAGCTTCATTATGGAAGATGGAATCAATCTGCAAGTAAAAAATTTGTGATCATGTGTTTCTTGAGAAATTAATTTCAATATATAAGGCAAAAAGTGACATTTGGGAAACAATTTAGGTAGGAGATGATTTATTTTTGTTATGTTTGTTCTGTAATTTGGTGTATATGGTTTAATTTAATGCCATCAGGATAATAGAAATTAGTACTCGTAGAATTCGATTTGGTCAGTAAATATCTAGGCAATTTGTTGCCGTAGCTTGTAGGCTATCTCATTTCATCCTCAATTAATTTTTGTGGGTGTTTGACTGTTAGTTGAATGCATAAAATCTCTTATGGAAGAAGAGGTCTGTAGTTCAAATTAATCTAGCTCACATGTAAAGCAATTAATTTGTGAATGTTAATTAGTTCAATGGTTACATAAAATCTCTTATAATAGAATAATATGTTGATCTACATGTGTTTTATGAAACTTGCAGCATTTTGAAATATTCTATGCACAGGACTTCTATTTTAATATATTTTCTAAACAAGCATTACCTTACTGTGAGCTATGCAGATTACTGAGTAAAAATTCAGGTGAGTGATCAGTGGTTAATTAAAAAAAATAGTTAAATACCTGGTATTTGAACTCCTAAATGTATGTATAAAGTCAGAGATAGAGATTGTGAAAAGGATGATTTATTACTGTAAAGCCAAGTAATTATATATACAAGTTCATGAAGCTGTACACAAGTTTACGAAGCTGAAAAAGGAAAGTTACAGAGGATTCCTTAGTCTATGGAATTGCAGAGATTACTCCTAAAGTCAAGCACAATCATGTGAATCATCTTAATTGAAGGAGGAGATTGATTCTATCCTTTTAGTACGACAACCAAATTACGAGATTCTTAGATGAGGCTACTCAATTGTGTTTGGTCTTGCGTGCTTGAGCTTCCTCCTCATGGGTTTATTATTATAGACCCACCTTACTTTGTAAACTAACTTTTGCTTTCTTTACTTTCCAATGCGAAATGGTCGTAGTTCTAATTAAAAATCTATAACTATAAAATACGAATTAGAAAATAAATGAGTGATCAACATAGAGTCGCTTTCAAGCCGCAGGAATAAAAAATAAGAATTAAAAATAATTTTGACAAATAATATCCCATCAACACGATTGCTGTTGTTATTGTACATATTTGCCGTGCTGTCAATATGTCAATAATCTAAATTTTTTTTTCATAATATTAGCTTCATGATTATTGATTCTTGATTAGTTGTATTTAATCTCCCATCAACTCGATGGACGTAACATTTTGCAACCACGACTACTAGCACCGTTGGTAATTGTTAACTTTTTGTATTTCTATAAACTTAATTGATTGACAGAATTTATAGAAAACGATTAATCAGAGAACCCATATACTACGGACAGGGAACAAAATAGATAAAACCATGCTCCTCAAGGAATCCACGAACATGGAAGAAAATTGACAACGCTGGGACAATTTTTCACAAGAGGGAAATTAAAAGAGGATAATCATGATTAGAACATAAGTACAATGGATATTTTTCTAGACATATAAAGATTAAGAGTAAGGGGAGTAGAGTGTTGGCACAAGATGAAGAGGTAATTTCTTATGAACCACTAGCCCATTAACTTCAGACATGTCCAAATTCTCCTCAACTTCACCAAGAGGCAAATCCCAATCAAACCAGTACAAAAGGTTGGCCATCACATACTCAACTGTAGCTAACGCAAATGACATCCCTGGACATCCTCTTCTTCCAGTACCAAAGGGGATAAATTGGAAGTCTTGGCCTATACAAAAGGTAGCAAGCTGCTCTTCCAGCGTTCTTGATAACTCACCAAATTTATTGCTCTTACCAGTAAGGTGGGATTCGAAGAAGGACGAAAGTTATTTCTATAGAGGTATTTCTATAGAAGTTTGGCGGGGTTGAGATATAGGTCTCTGTAGAGGTAAACTCATAGGTGCAGATGTTGTGCTTAGAATGTGGAATCAAGCGCACCAAATGATCGCAGAAAAATAAATAACACAAAATTTAACGTGGTTCGGCAATATGCCTACGTCTACGGGAGCAAGAGAAAATAATTATACAACTAACAATTATTGGAGTATAAAATTTGAGTAAAGAAATCTTACTTCCCAAAACCTAAATACACACAATACTCTCACATACTTGAAAGGAAAAACCTCTCAATCACAAACACTCTCCAATTGCTCACTCTCTCAATTCTTTACTTGAATTGTTGCTCTCAATTTTGGGATGCTCTCAAGTTTTTTAGATGATTTCCAAGTAAAGAATGCATCTCTATTTATAGCCAAAATGGTTGCACTGTTGTACCAAACCCTTTGTCAAATTGTCAATTAAATCTGCAATTAAATTCTTCAAAATTGACAAATGCATGCATGAGGCTTACCTTTCTTTTTTCAACCAATTTGAATAAACAAATCACCAAATTTGACTTTTCAACAGCCGAGTCAGTCGAAGTGAGAGAGTTGATGACAGTGGCTGTTGAGATACAAGTGTAGGTGCAGATTCCGTGGAGATGATGATAGTTGGAGGATCGTCACACAAGGGCAGCTGGGACGTTGGCTTATCAGATGGGGGGAGAGTGGCAGTACTTGACTGGGGACAGTAATAATTGGAGGGATACATGTATCAATTCTGTTTGCTTGTGGACATGGGGATTTATTGGAAAGAGGAACAAAAGAAAACATTGACTCGACAAAATTGACATGACGGGACACAAAAATTTTTGACATGGAAGGGTCAAAACATAAATAAGCACTTTGAGTGAGAAAGTACCCGAGAAACACACAGGTTTGGAATGAATGTCAAGCTTGTAAGAGGAATATGGTCTAAGCCAAGGGTAACATAAACAACCAAATACTCTTTAAGTTTTGAGTAATTTGGTGAAGAGCCAAAAAAATTTTCATAAGAAGAGGACAAAGCTAATGTGGTAGTAGGCATACGGTTAACTAAGTAAATGGTGGGGCAAAGGCATGAGACCAAAATTTAAGAGGAAGTAAGGCACGGGAAAGTAGGTGAGCCCAAAAAAAAAAAAAAAATCCTGGTTATAAGGTAAGGCATTATATTTGGAGATAAGTATTACAAAAAAAAAAAAAAAACTAGAAGCTCTCATCTCTTTTTGACTTAAGGATCAAGAGCGTTTTTCGTGCCGTGCCCTTACGATTTTCTTGTTTTACAAATTAAAGTATTCCAATTCAAGAGTCAACCCCCATTAACTCATAGAGAACTTTAAGACCGGTCTCCGCGTTCGTAAGCACATAGTTAATCCAAATTTTAGTATCAACAAACTTCCTTTTGGCCACACTTGTAACCTCTTCTCTAGTTCTTTTCATGCTAGTTGGATTTTTCACTAGCTCTGCCATCGTCCACTCTAGTGTTGTTGCATATCTCCTATTCCATAATGCAACATAATTCTCATTGGTTAATTTTCTCTTTAAATCTCGTGTACTTAATTGCAGGGATTCATTAAATGAAACAATTGTATCAAGCATATAAAGATTATCATTACTTGACAAAGAACCAGAACCAACCGGTTTTGAATCATGAGACAAACTAAATTTTCCATTTCCAAATGAACAAGAATAACTATTTTTGTCCAAAGCGGAAATAGACATCAAGTTCCGTCTAAAAGACAGAACAATAAATGTTTTATCAAGATCCAAATAAAATTTGATCTTTAATAATAATATAAATTTTCTAATTGCTTCAACTTCAACAGTCTTACCATCACCCACATAGATGTATCTTTCACCATCATTGGGCTTTCCGCAATTCATGCAATCCTACATAGACACATTGATGTGAGCGGTTGCACTAGAATCAATCCACTACGTGTGTCTAGGTACCGTAGTTAAATTAACCTCATAACAAACCAAACCATTCCTTCAGCTTCGCAAAAGAGACAATTGGTGGCTTCTGGATCATCCGATTTCTTTTGTTGTTTCTTTTGAGGTGTTGTATCTGCAGCTTTCTTATTCTTGTTCCTTTTCTACCCTTGTCCTTGCCCTTATACCTTATTGAAATTGGACTTGTCAAGAGCGTACCAATTTCAGCCTTTTCGTTCTTGACAAACCTTTGTTCAATCTCTGTAAGGAACTGTTTAGCAATAACTACCTTTTCAGACTTTAAATCTCTAAGTGCTTCTGGAATGACCTTCTTCATAATAATGATACACATGCTATTTGATCTCTCATACCTTTCTATATCCCTCTTGTAATCAAAGGTACCTTTATCCGTAAGAGGTGGGGGAATATCAACACTTAACGCAAGGTTAAGATCCATGACTAGGAGAACTATTAAGATGTTCTCTTGCCATGATTTGAAGTTAGAGCCATTTAGCATAAGAATAGAATTGATGTTGGCAGTAATATTAACAACAGGCATAATTGAATCAGAAAACAACAAATAAACAAACACTAGCTCATATTAGTCTTAAAGCAAAATTAAGTTAAAATAAAGGTAAACCCCATCTCAAGATACCAGACACTCTATTAGTATTTCATCATTGAACAAAATATTAACTTGTAAGTGATATCTTGGTGTAGTAATCAAACACTAATAATAAGAACATGTCAAACAATAAATCTTCCTTTGAGCCGATTTATTGTTCACATGTAAAACTGAATAATCATCACGTGTTTATTACCACAAATGCACATATAATTCTATTAAATATGAATCTTCCTTTGGGCCGATTGATATTTATAGAAATTATATATATAGAATCTTTTCTATTCCAAAATAAATTAATTTCCACAAGAGAGGTTACTTTGGCGACATGTTGATTCAATTAATTTATCTCAAAAAATATATAAACATATTTAAAATTGCACAAAAAATTTACCCAAAAAAAGGGGTCAAAGCTTGGTCAACATCAACATTGATCATTGATCGGTTCAGGTTAACCTGAACCAGATCCTGAACCAGCCCACAAATCAAGCCAACTTTTTTTTTAATGGACCAAATCTTAATTTTACATTTTAATGCGCTAATATGAACTAACCCTTAATTTTAATCTATCAAGCCCAAAATATTGAGCCCAAAATTAAATTTCTTTAAGCCGAAACAAGTTTAGGACTTAAATGAAAATTTCCTTAACCATTGTGCCCAAAAGGAAATTTATAATATCTTAGGGACCTTAAAGATATTAACCAAGAGACCCTAATACATCTTTTTCTTTTCTCCATCTTTTACGCGCCAGCCCGCTGCTTCTTCTTCCTCATATAGCGGCTGTGGCCGCCACTCTTAACCTATGTGCCGCGGCATGGCTGCCAGCATGGCCAAGCCATCCTTTTTTTTTAAGGCTCCTTATTTCTTGATTGCTTTTTTTTGTTTGGTTCTAGATGCAGTGGTCGTGGCCGTAGCTTCAAATTGCTTTCCTGAATGCTGATGGTGGCTGTTACTGCCACCAGCTTTAATTTCTAAATAAATTGAAACTATGAAACCGAATTTGGAATTTTTTTAAATATTGAATTTCCTTAATTTTGTTCTCAAAATTAATAATATTAATAATTCTGGTATTATTAATTAGAGAGCACCAAAGTTTTAATCATTAATCAAAACAAATTTGATTCTCAATGTTTCAACATGAAGGGGCTATGATACCACTTGTTTGAAGGAGAAAACCTTTGGTGAAAACTATAACGTATATTCCGGGAATATTCATGTTGTATCACCCAGAATCAATAACGAATTAGGCGGAAGCTTACCTAAATTCATAACACTGAATTGCTCTATAAGATTTTGTGGTTGGCCTTTCATATCTACATGTTCTTCTAAAGAATCCTTTAAGTTTCTCACTACTCTCTCTCTCTCTCTCTCTCTCTCTCTGATGATGGAATGTTAATAGAGAATAGAAAGATACGTGTGACCGGAAACCATAGCCACTTATAGAGACAACTTTTTTCTGTTGAAACTAGGTATTCCTAATTCTACCCATCATATAATTAGAATACAATTAGTTTTCTAAACATTAAAGGCCCACACCCTATTAGATATATTAAAACTCATAATACCAAAAACTTTAATAAATCACTTTTAATTAGACATAACCTTATATGACAGTCCGTAACACATAATTATTGACATATAAACCCAACATTGACTTAAGGATCCAACAATGCTAGATTGAAAAATTCAACATGATCAACATAGAGCTACACGTTCTTAGCTGTCCCCAGTGCGTACCGGCTTCCCTAATCAGAATTCATCCCAATCAAGCCCAATCCATAGATGAATTCCTCCCAATCTTTCTGAAGGAAGTGTTCTAGTGGATTGGCAGCCAGCTCGTACTTGCTTTCAAGCTTCAGTGTTCAAGCAATTGTAAGCAAACAATCTTATTTCTTAATTAATAGCTAGATTTTTTCAAGAATATTAAATATCTTTCATTCAAAAGATATTTAATTTCAATACCAAGTGATCAAAGCATCAAAAACCCCACTCAAATACAAATTCAAGTATTTACTAATAATTCAAAATAAAACCTCGTAATAAATCAATGCATTGACTTTTGAGCTTGAAAATTACTTGAAAATCCAAAGCCCGTTTGGAAGCATGATTCCTTTTTTATTTTTTTAAATTTTATTATAGGGTTCCGGCTTCAATTTTAGAGAGAGTAAGCAAGTAATGCCAGAGTAGGACAGGGAGAAATATTTGTATCTACGGTATGGTTATTTCTTAATTTCGTAAATAGAATGACATTTCGACTATTAAGTTAAATTTTAATTTTTTTCATTAAATTTCTTGTGTACCAAGAAATCTTGTGAATTCATTAATTTAAAATAAGAATTAGAAAATAAACGAATGATCAACATAGAGTGGCTTTCAAGCCATAGGAATATAAATTAAAAATTAAAAAAAATTTGACAAATAGTCTCCCACCAACAGCATTGGTATTATTATTATACCTATTTGCCGTTGCCGTCAACATGTCAGTCATATAATTTTTTTCCCCAAAATAGTAGCTTTATAATTATTAATTCTTGACTAGTTGTAATTAATTCTCCCATCAACTCGATGCGTGTAACATTTTGCAATCACGATAACTGGCACCTTGGTAATTGTTAACTTTTTGTAATTATCTAAACCTTAATCGATTGATGGAATTTACAGAAAAAGATAAAAAAGTGGACCCATATAATACAGACGGGACAAAATTGATGAAACCATGCTCTTCGAGGTATCCATGAACAAAGAAGAAAATTAACAACAGTGGGACAATTTTTCACAAGAGGGAAATTAAAAGAGGATGGTCATGATCAGAACATAACTACAATGGACATTTTTCTAGAAACATCAAGTGCTGGCACAAGATAAAGGGGTAATTTCTTATGAACCGTTAGCCCATTAACTTCAGTCATGCCTAAATTCTCTTCAACTTCACCAAGAGGCAATTTCCAATCAAAGCAGTGCAAAAGGTTGGCGATGACATACTCAACTGCAGCTAACCCAAACGACATCCCAGGGCAGCCTCGTCTTCCAGCACCAAATGGGATGAATTGGAAGTCTTGGCCTTGGCAATCTACCGGGTTATTCAAAAACATGTCTGGAAGTTATTCAAAGACCTGTCTGGAAAGAACTCTTCTGGCTTGTCCCAACTTCGAGGATCCCTTTGAATTGCCCATGCAGATCACTCGAGTTTTTGCAGGAATGTCGTAACCTCTCCGTTTGACACACTGTGCTATTTCTCGCGGAACCAAAAGAGGAGCTGGTGGATGTAACCTTAGAGTTTCTTTGAGGACACATTTCAAACTGTCCATCTTCTCAATATCCTTCATGTCTATATTTAATTTCCCTTTTGCCACACTTCTAATCTCTTCCTGAACTGTTTTCATACTAGTTGGATTTTTTACTAGCTCTGCCATTGCCCACTCTAGTGTTGTTTCTGTAGTATCAGTTCCTCCTAGAAACATGTCCTAAGAATGCGAAACATGAAGAAATATTTAGTCTGATGCATATGTATATGTATATACGCAAGTGTGCGCTTTGGCTCGCGTGATGTGTGCAAAAGATGTAAAAAATCTAGGGCGAGCTAATAATTGAGACTACCTAGTTAAAGGGAAGAGACAGACCAAGATAATTGCTTCAAGATTGTCCTGAGAAAGCTCTGCCCCAAGCATGCTATTCTTCCAAAGATGGAGGAGTATATCCACGAAGTCTTTTTTATCAGATTGGTCATCAACATCATCACTTTCTGATAATACCTTGTTAATATGCTCTTCAATCACCTGATCAAGCAAAGCGTCTAATGCTCTAGCAGTTGCGTTTAGACGACCAATGAGTCCCGATAGATCATCTAACCATCATAAAGATGAAAACATATCCCCTATACAAAAGGCTGCAAGCTGCTCTTCTAGCCTTCTTAATAACTCACCATACTTATTGCTTTTTCCAATATTTTCTTCTTCTTCATCAGCTTTCCTCCCAATAACGCAGCGGGAAACTATATTGTTGGAAACAAATAGTAGCATCTCCATTAAATTAAGAGGGCCTCCTTTATTGAAACACGAATGGCGAATTTTATTGATCAAACTTGAAACTTCGTCATCTCTAATATGCTGAAAATTGAAATGATTAAACTCTCGTCACACTCAACAGTTCAAGAACACAAATCTCCCAAACTTGTCTCTAGTACTCACCCTAATTAGAGAACGCGATATCTTGGCAAGCTGAGCTGGAGATGTGGGCCTACTATTAGTTAAAAGTCGTTATTATTAGTGGCTGATTCTAGAAACAAAGGCATGCATATATAAGGGCTAGTTTGTGGCAAGGTTAGCGTGTGATTTTAAGAGAGATAGAGTGAGAGATAGTAAATTCTGTAAACAAGAGATTTAATCTCTGCACTCCATATATTCTTTGTGTAATCATCTCCATTAATAAAGCATGCTGGTTTTTCAGTCGTGGATGTAGGTACCTTGGTACCGAACCACATAAATTTTTTCTCTGTGTTCTTCTTGTCTTTGCTTACTTCTTGGTTCTTGTTGAATCTTGCTGGGGTTATTTTTGTTTCTAATTCTAGTTCTTGGCTGTTCTGGGTTGATCCAATTGCGTTAATTGGTTCAAGGTGGTTGGATTTGTAGATTAAGCATTAACAAACTGGTATCAGATCAATTCTTAGGGCTGTTCTTAATCTAAATGACGACTACCAGATTTGATCTCGAAAAGTTTAATGGTGATAATGACTTCTACCTTTGGAGTCTTAAAATGAGAGCAATTCTCATCCAGCAAGGGCTCGACAGTGCTCTTGATGATGAAGATGAAAATCCAAAGGGCAAGAAAGAACATGCAGAGGGTTCCTCAAGATTAGGAGGAGATCTAAAAACCATTAATAACAAGGCTCATAGCACCATCATCCTACATCTCTGATGAAGTGCTGAGAAAGGTTGCAAAAGAGAGGACTACATCAGGATTATGGTCAAAGCTTGAAGACCTATATATGAAAAGTCACTAGCTAAGAGATTATTTAAAAAGAGGAGACTGTACACTTTCTACATGAAAGATGGAGTAGCTATAAAGGATCATCTGGATGAATTCAATAAGCTGATCTTGGATCTTGAAAATGTGAACATTGATTTGGAAGATGAAGATAGGGCACTAATTTTGCAAAGCTCCCTGCCTGATTCAGTTGAGCATTTTGTTGACACTCTTTTATATGGAAGGCAGACTCTCACGTTAAAGGATGTCAAAAGTGCTTTGGAATCAAAGGATTCGAAGAAGAGATCTAATGGGAAAGATCAAAGCTACGGGGAAGGATTAACAGTCAAGTCAAAGGCAGAGAAAAAGAACAACAAATAAAAGAAAAATGCCAACCAGAAAGATAAAATAGAAAAAAAAAAGAAAAAGAAGAGGAAATACTACTTTTGTCAGAAAGAAGGGCATTATGTAAAGGATTGTTTTGAGAAGAAAAAGCTTGAGAAGCTTCAAAATGAATCAAATGGGAAGACTGCCATTGTATCAGAGGATGAAGGAGACTCAGAGGGTGCTGATGTTTTAGTAGCAACAGAAAAACACCAAATTGGTGAGTGGATACTTGGCTCTGGATGCTCTTTCCATATGTGCCCAAATAAGCATTTCTTTAAGACATTTAAAAGTGTTGTTGGGAAATGACTTAGCTTGTAAAGTTGCTGGAATTGGAACCGTTGATATAAAAATGTTTGATGGTGAAATCAGAAACTTAGATCAAGTAAGATATGTACCAAAACTTAAAAGAAACCTTATATCATTAGGCATATTTGATCAAATTGGTTGTAGTATTAGACTTGAAAATGGTGAGATTCATGTGATGAAAAATGGTACTACGATCATGAAAAAAGTTAGAAGGAATGGCCTTTATGCTCTAGTAGGGTTTTGTCTTTTGCCTGGAATTACAACCACTGTGAGTAATGATAAAACCAAGCTGTGGCACATGAGGCTAGCACACATGAGTGAAAGAGGGTTAAAAGAATTAGAGAAACAAGGCTTGTTTGGTGAAGACCATATATCCTCATTAGAATTCTGTGAAAAATGTGTTTTTGGTAAATCAACAAGACAAAAATTCAACACAGGAAGAAAAGAAACAAAACAGACCTTGGACTACATTCATTTAGACCTATGAGGACTATCCCAGATTCCCTCTCATGGTGGAGCTAGGTATTTCATAACCTTTATTGATGACTACTCAAGAAAGGTCTGGATCTATGTGTTAAGACAGAAGAGTGAGGCCCTGGAGAAGTTCAAAGAATGGTTAACACTTGTAGAAAATCATACTGGTAAGAAGATAAAAAGGCTAAGGACAGACAATGGATTGGAGTACTGTAGTAATGAATTTGATGAATTTTGTAAGAGCAAGGGCATAGCAAGGCACAAAACAGTAAGGCACACTCCACAACAAAATGGACTTGTCGAAAGGATGAATAGAACCTTACTTGAGAAAGTCAGGTGTATGCTGCTCAATGCAAACCTATCTAAGCATTTCTGGGCTGAGGTAGTCACAAGAGCAGCTTATCTAGTGAATAGAAGCCCTTCATCAGCCTTAAACTTCAGAACTCCACAAGAAGCTTGGTCAGGAAAACCACCAGATCTTATTAACCTCAGAATCTTTGGCTGCATTGCATATGCTCATGTTAGTCAGGGCAAATTAGAACTAAGAGCAGTGAAAAGATACTTTATAGGAAATCTAGAAGGCACAAAAGGGTATAAGATCTGGTGCATAGATGGCAAGCCCTCAAGGACTCTAATCAGGAGGGATGTGGTGTTTGATAAAGACTCAATGTTGCTGTCCAAAGTAGAAACTGAGGTAATGTCTACTGGTTCAGATGGGAAACATAATGCTGAATTGAAGGTAGAACATGCTGATGGCCATCAACCTGCAGAAAAGACTCCAGAAAGACCTGACAAGGAGCTCAAATCCTATGAGCTGGACAATTATCAACTTGCAAGGGATAGAGAAAGGAGGACAATCAGAATGCCTAAGAAATATGGCATTACTAACCTTATTTCATATGCACTAAGTGTTGCTGAAGAACTAAGTGGTGAAGAACCTATGAGCTATAAGGAAGCCATGTGTAGAAGTGGTAAAGCTAATTGGCGTGCTGCAATGGAAGAAGAATTAGCCTTTCTTAAGAAAAACAACACCTGGATCTTGGTAGAAAAACCCTTAAATAAAAGACTAGTGGGTTGTAAATGGATTTATAAGTTCAAGGATGGAGAGTTTGTTGATAAACAACCCAGGTACAAGGCAAGACTGGTAGCTAAAGGCTTCACACAGAAAGAAGGAGTGGATTTTAATGAGGTGTTTTCACCAGTGGTAAAACACATCTCCATAAGGTTGCTGCTTGTTGCTTGCTGTTACTGTTTTCCTTGACCTGGAGTTAGACCAAATGGATGTAAGAACCGCTTTCTTACATGGTAACCTTGATGAAGAAATCTTTATGACACAACTTGAGGGTTTCATAGAAGAAAGGGTTGAAGATATGGTATGTTTACTTAAGAAAAGTTTATATGGCTTAAAGTAGTCTCCAAGGCAGTGGTATTTGAGATTTAACCAGTTTATGAGTAGCCATGGTTACAGCAGAAGTCAGTATGATAGTTGTGTGTACTACAGAAACTTGGCTAATGACAGCTACATCTACTTACTTTTCTATATGGATGACATGCTTATTGCATGCAATAAGAGGGAAGACATAGAGAAACTCAAAATGTAGCTCAACAACGAGTTTGAAATGAAAGATTTAGGTGCTGCAACTAAAATTTTGGGTATGCAGATTGTAAGAAACAGACTAGCAAGAACTTTGTTTCTTACTCAGGCTGGTTATGTAAGGAGAGTGCTCAATAGGTTCATCATGGATAATGCTAAACCTATGTTGACACCTCTGTCAGCTCACTTTAAGCTCTCTAAGCTTCAAGAGGCAACAACTGATGCAGACATAGAATACATGAAGAAGATTCCCTATTCAAATGCAGTGGGGAGTGTTATGTATGCTATGGTTTGTTCTAGGTCTGATATAGCATATAGTGTTGGGGTTGTCAGCAGGTTCATAGGAAATCCAGGCAAGGAGCACTGGAATGGAGTCAAGTGGATATTGAGATATCTTAAGGGGACTTCTGATCATGGCATTTTGTTTAGGAAAGTCAATGGAGCCACCTGTGAGGTTGCTGGTTTTGTAGACTCAGACTTTGCAGGTGATATAGATAAAAGAAGATTCATAACTGGTTTTGTTTTTACCATGTCTGGAGGGGCTATTAGTTGGAAGGCTTCACTGCAATCAGTTGTTGCTCTCTCAACAACTGAAGCACAATACATTGCTCTAACTGAGGCAGTAAAGGAGGCAATCTGGCTAAGGGGTTTAATATCTGAGTTGGGATTCAAGCAAAAGACAGTTACAATTAGCAGTGATAGCTCTAGTGCTATAGAGTTAAGTAAGAATCCCAAATATAATGAGAGAACTAAGCATATAAATGTGCGGTTACACTTCATAAGGGAGGAAATCAGTAGTGGTGTAGTTAGTGTTGTCAAAATACCTTTTGAGGTTAATCTAGATGACATGCTTACTAAGCCACTACCAGCAATTAAGTTCATGAGTTCTTTGAACTCGATTGGACTTGGTAACATGTGAACTAAGTCCCGAAATGCTGAAATAGAGATGGAGGAAAGCTTGAAATCATAATAAACTAAGGTGGAGATTTGTGAATCTGTAAGTTTAATTTTGTTGTTAATATGCTGACATGGCAAGCTGAGCTGGAGATGTGGGCCTGCTGTTAGTTAAAAGTCGTTATTCTTAGCGACTGATTTCAGAAACAGATGCATGCATATATAGAGTGAGAGATAGTAAATTCTATAAACAAGAGATTTAATCTCTACACTCCATAGATTCTTTGTGTAATCATCTCCATTAATAAAGCTTTAGCCTCCTGCTAGTTTTTCAGCTGTGGATGTAGGTACCTTGGTATCGAACCACGTAAATTCTTTTTCTGTGTTCTTCGTCTCTTTGCTTACTTATTCGTTCTTGTTGAATCTTGCTGGGGTTATTTTTGTTTCTAATTCTAGTTCTTGGCTGTTCTGGGTTGATCCAATTGCGTTAATTAGTTCAAGGTGGTTGCATTTGTCGATTAAGCATTAACAATAACAAACCCAACAGAGTTCAGCAGCAGTAGTAGTAACAGAGCGATATTCAGCCTCAGTAGTAGAGTAGGCCATAGTGCCAGCTTCTTAGAGCTTTAGGAGATTTGATTACAACCAAGATAAATAATGTAAGCACTAGTAGAGATAAAATTGTCCTTGTTGCCAGCTCAATCAACATCAAAAAAGGTATGTATTGAAAGTAGAGAATCCCGATAAAAAAATGCCATCATTTAATGAGCTACAAAGAGAACACAAGAGACGGTTTGTAAGTAAAATGCCATCATATCAGTGGTCGGCCGATGCATAAATTGTGTCCGGACGTGTAAGTAAAAGATATTGCAAACTTCCAACCACAACCCAATAGTCGGTAGGAGCAGAAAAAGCAGAACCCGAATGCAAAGTAATAGACCGATTAGTTGACAAAAGTGTGAGAACTAGTTTGGTTGCCTGCATATTTATGTGGTCAAGAACATCAAAAAGATAATATCTCTAACAAAGCAGAACACCATGAGCATGAGAAACAGCTTCCACACCAAGGAAATAAGCTAATGGCCCAAGATCTTTGAGAGAGAATCGGTGAGCAAGCAAAGTAAAAAATCTAGAAACTAGATCATTATTGTCACCAGTGAAAATTATATTGTGAACATAAAGTAGAAGATACATGAGATGACCACCACTGCTCAGAACAAAAAGAGATGTATCAGCATTTGAATTCTTTTTTCTTTTTTTTTGAAAGATCAACATCTGAATTCTTAAAACCCAAAGAAATAAGAAAATTGCAAAGCTCATGGTACCATGCTCGGGGAGCTTTTATGAGCCCATGAATAGCTCTCTGAAGCTTATAGACATAAAATGAAAAATCTAAATCAACAAAACTTGGGGGTTGACTCATGTATACATCCTCTGAGAGATGATCTTGTAGGATGCATTGTTGATGTAACACTTCAAATTTAACATGCGCGGAGCACGTGGTAATAGGAGGTTACTTACAAATCGAAATCCTCTCACAAAATTTGAAACTAAAGTACCTTAAATTTTATTAAAAAGATCAATAAATCTATAAGTCAAATACTTGACATTTTCTCCCAAATCATAAATGTAACAGAAGTCTCAAAACTCTATGATTACAAGTTAAAAAGACTAACAAGCTTAAAGGAAATAGAAATCCATCCTTCTTTTATTTAACTAGCAAAAGTAAATAAATCTCTCCCTCCAAAGATAAGCAGGTCTCTCAACAAGTCACTCAATATGTAAAAAATAATGATAAAGGGTGAGCCGTCAACTCGGTAAATAAAACTATTTGTTAACGCACTAGGGATATATGATACCAAAAGTATTGCAAGCCTTATTTATCGATATGTATATTAAAAGCATAAATTTTACAAAATGACATTATAACAGGAGGACAGATTCATAAATGATTCAGAATATCAAAGTCATAACTAATCACGAAAATAGATCATATAATATATAAATACAGGAACCAAAAGATTAGCTCATCTCATATAACGTCACCTATACTCTTGGTGACCTAGTCAGAACAAAATCAAAATTAGAATATCGTGTGCACACGCAGAACAAAAATCCAATACTGGTATAGAACATATGTGTTGTATAATACGATTAGAATTAGAATCAGAATTAGAATGACTAAGGACAATGAGCCAGAACATTTATATTCATTTTTCATATGTAGCAAATTACACGTGGTACTTTGTATTGAATGTGGCACTTCATGACACTATAACCCTTGAGAGGTGGCCCCCATATGGCCTCAAGAGGTGGCTCTCACATAAATTCTCATAGATAAAGTCTCCTAAAAGATCATAACAAAGATTTAGACTTGCAGAACAATTTCCATTCTAATATTTTATGGAAAATTTCAAAAAATATAATTATTTAGCAAAATAAATTACACATTTAAAGGCATTTATAATATTTTGTTAAAACCATAAAAATAACACAAAAATTAGATTTGAAAACACTTACATAAATTAATTTTGTTGCGAAGAACTAAGAAAAAAATGTACTTATAATTATATTGAAATATCAAAATTATCATACATATCCAGTACACTAGATATCAAGTACAATAGGAATAGAGTTGCTTACCTTGACAAAAGAAGTAGTTTAAACACCTTAAAGGATTTGCTACATATGAAAAATGAATACAAAAATGACAGAACAATTTTCAATCAGCCTCAGACACCTTAAAGGATTCAAGGTGTAACTATTAAGAACTTATTCCAATATCCTGATCCTTTAACTTAAATCAAATAAGTCTGATTCTTTAAATTGTAACTCTTAATTTAAAGATTAGAATGACATAACATTATGCAGAAGTATGGTGGATATCCATAAGTATCTCCCATAAAAATTTCAGAATGAACTAGTGCTAAAAACAATTTCAAAACGATTTGTTTCATGACAAATTCAAAACTATCTCATAGTGCCTTAACTAAAACAGAATGCGTTCTAGGATTTTTATAAAATTAAATATTAACCAGAAAATTATGAAACTAAAATTGGAAGTACTATACAAATATATTAACCTTACTTAAAAAGTTCAAAATTTTTCGAGTTCATTTGACACTACAAATAATTTTGGGAATTTAGTTGTTTTGCTAGAACCACAGTTTTCCAGTGCAACAGTGTTAGTTTCGAAAATCCATATAAAATAAAAACAAAGTCAAATCTTATGAAATAAAATTTATTCAATAAGCCTTGCTTGTCTAGATTACAGAAAGATAAGGTTATTCTCAAAAATCATTTTTACATGGCCATGATTTAATACAAAATACTCATACTGTCCAGAAATTTCTATACATGTTTCATACAACTAGCGTTTCAAATAATGCATATATTCACAACAATGAAAACATAAACAATAAAGGGCCACCAATCAAGAAGCTTTCAATTAAGCTAAGTTCTCTAACTCAATTGTAGAAATGGAGAAGGTTACTATAAGACATTTAGAATTTAGAACTTGGAGTTAAGAGAGAAAGAAGATGAATAATGAAAGAAGTTGAATAAATCTATATTCTTTCTTTCAAGTCCTGGCTTTGAACCAAGCATTAACAAACACAAAGCAAACAAATAAATAAATACAAATATACATGTAAAGAAAGCTTTAATAAAGCAACTTTAATAAAATGATAATAAAATAAAAGCAAAATTTAATGAGTGTAATTATAAACAAAGCAAACTTTAATAAATATAACAATAAATTAAAGTAAGTTTCAATAAAGAAACTTTAATAACGTAACAATAAATATATGACAAGCTTACCAAAAGGTAATTATGAATGTTCATAATTGTATCTTTGAATAAATGCAAGCTTTTATGATAAATATAAGGGTCGAATTATATTAGAACCGCTCTAAGATAAAATATATCTTCATAACTATATGATCAAAGTTATAACGTATTTTTTACTATTTATCACTTTGTGCATGTGGCTGTAATTTGTGCTTTACCTTAGAGCAGTTCTAAGGTAGCCATTGCCTAAATATAAATTATAAATACATAACAAATGCAAGTAAAAAAGCAAGCACACATGCCTTGTGTATTTAATAACTCTAGTAAATTAGAAAAGCCTAGAATCATTCTCAAAAGTCTCTTAATAAACCAATCAAAAGAAATTACTAAGAATTACCATAATTATTAATAAAGAGAATATGAAGGCATTATAGTTGACTTCAAGTTGACGGAGAGACCATTCGCGATTAATAGCAAGGCTAAGAACTAGTTGAACAGTGGTTGTTTTTACAACAGAATTGAAAGTATCATGATAGTCAACACTGGGCCATTGATGAAATCTTTTGGCCACTAAACAAGCTTTAAACATGTCAATAAAACCACCAGAATGATGTTTAGTTCTAAAAATCCACTTACAACCAAGAATATTGTGACTAGAAATAGAGGGTTCTAGCCCCATGTCCCATTTTGAACTAGAGCATCATATTCCTCAGACATGGCTCGATGCCATTTTGGATTTAAGGGCTTGGATCATAGAGGTGGGTTCAAGATCAATAGAGGGAGAAAGTTGAGTGGAGAGGTTTAATTTCTGAACTAGTAGTCATGTTATGAATTAGAGCTTGGTGAGAGGAAGATGAAAGTAGAGGTAAGGTTGGATTCGAAGAATAGACGGGAGTTGTTTCTATAGAAGTTTGGTAGAATTGAGATATAGGTATCTATAGAGGTTAACTCAAAAGTGCAGAGTTAGTGAAAGTGGGAGGAGTTTATGAGGGTGGCTGTTGAGACACAGGTGCGGGTGTAAATTATGTGGCGATGATGACAATTGGGGGAGCATCACACAAAGGGCAGTTAGGAATTTGCCTCATCAGACAGGGGAGAGTGACAATACTTGATTGGGGATAGTAATAATTGGAGGGATCCGTGTGTCAATTGTGTGAGGTTGTGGACATGGTGATTGACTAGAAATGGGAGCGAAAGGAAACATCGACTCGACAAATTTAATATAATGAGACTCAACAATTCTTGATATGGAAGGATCAAAACATAAATAAACACTTTGAGTTAGAGAGTACCTGAGAAACACACATGGTTTGGAATGAATGTCAAGCTTGTAAGAGGAATAGGGTCTAAGCCAAAGGCAATATAAACAACCAAATACTCTAAGCTTTGAGTAATTTGGTGAAGAGCCAAAAATCTTTTCATAAAGAGAGGACAAAGCTAGTACGGGAGGGCAGACAGTTAAACAAGTAAACAATAGTGGAAAAGGCATAAGACCAGAATTTAAGAGGAAGTTAGGCATGGCAAAGTGGGTGAGATTAAAAAAAGAGCTCAGGATTACAAGGTAAGGCATTATAATTTGGAGATAAGAAAAAAGAATTAACAAAACTAAAAGTCTCCCATCTCCTTTATGATTTAAACATCCACGTGCCCTTATGATTTTTTATTTTGCAAATTAAAGCATTCAAATTTAAGAGTAAAGCCGCATTAACTCAAAGAGAACTTTGAGACTGATCTTCACGTTCCCAAGCACATAGTTGATCTAAATTTTATGATCAACAAATTTCTCTTTTGCCACACTTTTAACCTCTTCCCTAGCTCTCTTCATACTAGTTGGATTTTCCACTAGCTCTGTCATTGCCTATTCTAGTGTTGTCACATACTATCAGTTCCTCACTTCCTCTTACGAATATGTCTTAAAACTTCTCATCTCTAACATGCCAAAATGATTTCACTCTTTTCACACTTAAGAGTTTAAGGACACAAATCTTCCAAACTTGTCTCCAGTACTTGCCATAATTAGAGAACACGATATCTTGGCATTCATATAAGAGGATATTAGTAGTTATGGGTTTGGGCCAGTTCGAGAAAAAAAGTGTCATGAGTTTTAATCATGTCACTAGCCAACACAGCTCATGAAACCCCAAGAGTTATAGAATTGCTAAAACACACGAACATTAAAGGGTTGTACCACTCCAAAAGAGCTTTGAGAGAGCCATAAAGGAGATTTCCCAGAGCTTAGTGAAAGTTGTTGATAACTCTATGAAATGAGTGTTATCATGGCACTTTTAAATTTAAATCATAATTACTTAAAGAGTAAATGACATGTTTTTATTTCATTTTAATAATGTTTTGCATGAACATCCATTTAGTTTTACTTTTAATAAGTTTTGTTTAATTTAGAATAAATTGTTTGCTTAGATTACATGCATAATTGTAAGTGACCGAAAGCTCAAAATTCAAGAAAGGAATGCGGCTGCAATAGGCTTGTAAAGATAAAGAAAGAACTTGGTTAGAAAAGAATTGAAACAAGTCTGGAACAGTGTAGATGCTGAAGTTGTTATTGTAGCAATGTTGTTGTAGCACCTTTGCTGTAGCAATCCTAGAGCATTGATAGAGAAAATTTCGGCATAAGATACTCAGAATATTGCGAGTTAGAGTTTCCTAATCTGGAAGATACGCGCCCTCGACCTTCAATTGCCTTAATTTTAAGCTATAAAAAGAGCACAAACACAAAGAAAGAGAGAGGCTGTCATTAGAGAGAAAAGAATAGAGAAATAAAACAAGAGAAAACTGATGACTCCATGAAATGAGAGTTATTATGGCAATTCTAAACTTAAATCAAGATCACTTAGAGAGTAAATGATGTATTTTTATTATATTTTTGTTACATTTTGTATAAATATTCATTTTAGTTTAGTCTTAATAAGTTTTGCTTGATTTAAAGTAATTTGTACTCAAAACATATGCATAACTGTAGGTTTTCAGAAGCTTATAATTCATGGAAAGGATGCAGATGCAGTAGGATGGCAAAAGGGAGGAAGAATATGACCACCAAAGAAGTGAAATAAAATTTGGAGCAGTGTTGTGCTGTAGCAGTTAAGGGAGAACCCATTGCTGTAGCAATCCTGGAACAACGACAGAGAAAGCTTAGCACGGGATATCTGCAGAATAGCGATCTGCAGTTTTCTAATTTGACTCATGCACGCCCTATGTCTTTGTTTACCCTAATTTTTAGTTATAAAAAGGGGCGCACATCACATAAAACGGCAGCAAGGAATTAACATTGAAAAAATCAAGGGAAAAAGAGGAAAACAATTAGAATTCAAGGGAACCGGTTCTGCATAAGAAAAGAATCCAGCAGAGTTATTTGGATTCAATCTTTATCGTTCTCCATTTGTTCTTTTCTTTACTCTTAATTGAACTGATGTATTCTATAACCAATATTTTGCTGTTTGTTTTTCTTTTTCAATGTATGAACTAAACTTACTTGTGGTTGAGTGACAAACAATCAAAATGAGTTTTTGACTGTTCTTATGAGATGTTATATAATTGCTATAGCATTTTACTCTAATAGCTTTGATTATAACTATTATTTCGGTTGACCACCTATGTAATGGTTCAAGTTAAGATAGAGCAGCAAAAGGGCTTGTCTTAGTGGATATTAAAGTAATACTTGATCTTAATTTGAGTTTTCTAGATTAAGGTTATCTTAAATCCCATAAAGATTATACTTGGAGTTAAGATTTGTGAAGAACTAGACATAGGTATTCACCTTGTAGGGTAGAGAGAGAAGATGCTTTTAATGTCATGCCTTAAGTAGAATAGCAACTGGTCATTGTTAGGATATTTAAAGGTATGAGAGGTCTAACATGCTACAACTGAGGATGCAAAATAAATTTTGCTCAATACTGTAGGAATTGCTGTAACAACTGGTGCTAAGTTGATGAAAAGCAGTTAACTCATGAAGAGAGTTTGATCATTCAACTACTTCATTCTCATTTGATTCTTCTACATAATTTATTTAATTTACTTCATTACTGTGTTTCTTTGTTTTATTTCTTTACAATTGTTAGGTTCGGTAGTAATCAACTTAAAATTTGTTCATCTTGAAATAGAGTCAGATTGCACTATTGTCATTGATGTAGCATTTCTAATAACATCAATCCCTATAGAGACGATCTTGAATACTCATCACTTTATTACTTGTTGTGTACACTTGCACATTGACATCAATAGTAATTGAGTAAAAAATTAACCAACAAAAACAAAGATCAAGAGAGAGCGGAGGACGACAACAAATGATTTTAGAAGAACATTAAGCGGATCTCAACTCTTATTTTTTGTTCCCTTGTTTTTATCTTGTTATAATGACTTATTTGATGGCTGAAACTATTTTGATTCTTGTTTTATAGCGGATTATGAACTAAATTTATTTTTGGTTAAGTGATGAACAAACTTGATGGTTGATTGATTGATATTTTATGTTGTTGTATGTTTGTTATAGCACATTGTTTTGATAATACTTATTTCAATTCACTATTTTAGTTGACCACCCATTTAGTGATACTAGTTAAGAAAGAGCCTAAAAAAGACTTGTCTTAATATAACATATCAGAGTAATACTTGGTTTTAGATTAGATTTCCTGAGTTGAGTTTAACTTGATTCAAAAAAGATCATGCCTCATCTAAAATTAGTGATGAACTAGATATAGGGATTCACCTTATAAGGTAATTAGAGTCTAAAACGTGTAATGCTATATCTGATGTTAGTTTAACAATTGGTCACTGTTGAGTTGCATTTAGATATAAGAAATCCAACATGCGACAGCTAAGGATACATAAGAATTATGCCCAGTGGTGTAGCAACCAAACCAAATATTAGAAAAATAGTCAAAACCATTAAGTGAGTTTAATCACTCAACTGCTCAATTCCCATTGATTACATCCTTATATTTGTTGTGATAATTTACTTTATTGCATTTTTATCTTAATTAGTTTATTAATTTTATAATTTTTTATATTCTATTTTAGAATAAAAATTGCACTGATAAAATTACTGTAGCAATTCCTATAACAACAATCCCTGTGGAGATGATCTTGAATACTTATTATTATATTACTTGTTGTGTACACTTGCACATTGACATCAATAGCATTAGAATAAATATAACTACAAGTATCTCAATACTTTCTTTACAGATTTCCAGTGATCCAATCCAAGATTACTTGGATATATGCCCAACATTCCAATAGCAAAACTGATGTTTGGCCTAGTACACATCTAAGCGTACATCAAACTTCTAACAATGCATGCATAAAGAATCTTTTCCATTTGTTTGCATTTCAATTCGTTCTTTAGGCATTGCATAAGGCTGAGCTTATCTCCTTTCTGAATTGGAAGAACACTTACAGAGTTTTTTTTTTCTATTCCGAATATCTCTAAAACTTTATTAATAGATGCTTTATGAGACAACCTTAACAGTCCTTGTGCTCTATCACGAAATATTTCGATTCTAATTACATAGGGTTCGTTAACCATATTTTTCATTTTGAAGCTCTTAGAGAGAAAATCTTTAGTCTTATGAAGTACACTAAAATCATTAGCAGCTAGCAAAGTGTCATCAACATACAGAATTAGAAAAATAATCTTACTCCCACTGACCTTAAGATATATACACAGATCAACGATGTTTTCCTTAAATCCAAAAAAAGTGATGAGATCATTGAATTTAAGATACCATTGTCGGGAGGCTTGCTTAAGTCCATAAATTAATTTCTTTTATTTACACACAAGGGATTTATTTCCTTTAGCTAAAAAGCCTTCTGGTTGGGCCACATAAACATCTTCATCTAAATTCCCATTTAGAAAGGTAATTTCACATCAATTTAGTGTAACTCTAGATTATAATGGGCCACTAATGCCATAATAATTTTAAAGGAATTCTTCTAAGAGATTGGTGAAATGGTCTCTTTGTAGTCAATGTAGTCCTTTTGAGTAAAACCTTTGGCAACGAGTCTGACCTTATATCATTCCATGTTGCCATGCGAATCACGCTTAGTCTTATAGACATAATTGCACGCGATTCATTTACAACCTTTAGGTAATTCAAGAACATCCTAAACATCATTGTGATCCATTAATTTCAACTCTTCTTTCGTGGCATCTATCCATTTATTAGAATTGGCACTTTTCATGGCTTGTGAAAATGAATCTGGATTTTTATCAATTCCCAAGTCAAATTTTGACTTTTGTAAGTAAACCACATAATCATCAGAAATAACAAATCTTTTTTCTCTTTAAGATCTTCTTAATTATATTTCTTGTGGTTGAGCTGCCATAGGTTCATTATTGACAACTTTATTATGAGGTACTAGATTATTTATTTTTTGTTCTTAAAAGTTGTTAGTGTGTTCAACAACTTTAGAAGAAGTAACAAGCAACGGAGCTTTTACTCTAACTTCTTGGATCTCCACTTTTCGTGGTTCTATACTCCTACTAATTTCACCATTTTCAATGAACCTGGTATTTCTAAATTAAAAAAATTCTTGTACTATAGTTAGGATAATAAAATCTGTACCCTTTAGATTTTTTGGATAACTAATGAAATATCTGCTCGTTGTTCTTGAATCCAATTTCCTTTCATGTGGATTATAACTCTTTAATTCCTCACGACAACCCCAAACATGCATGTGTCTTAAATTGGGTCTCTTTTCCATCCGTAGATCAAATAGAGTCTTTAGAACTACCTTAATAAGAATCCTATTTAACAAATAAGTGGCAGCCTTTAATGCTTCCATCCACAACGATAAGGGTAAAGATGAGTAACTTAACATACTCCTAATCATATCCATTAAGGTACAGTTACGCCTCTCTACTACACTATTCTGTTTTGGAGTACCTGACATTGTGTATTGAGCACATATGTCACGTCTTCCTAAGAACTTAGCAAATGGGCCAAGGTATTGTCCATTCTCAGTATATCTTCCACAATGTTCACCTCTTTTATCAGACTTGACAATTTTCATTTTTTTATCTAGTTGTCTTTCGACATCATTGATAAATATCTCTAGGGCATGCACTGATTGAGTTTTTCATGCAATAAATAAATATAATCATAATGTGAAAAATCCTTAACAAAGGTGATGAAATACGTTTCTCCACCAAAAGATAGAATGTCATAAGGTCTCAATGTGTATAATCTCAAGAAGTTGTGAACTTCTTGCGGCTCTTTTTTTACTTGTGTGTTTTGTTTGTTTTCCCTTAATACAATCTACACAAATTTCAAGATCAATAAAATCCAAATCTGAAAGGATTTCATTCTTTACTAATCTCTCTATTCTTGCTTTGGATATGTGACCCAAATGCTTATACTATAAGTAAGCTGAACTTTTATTCACTAAACCACGTTTAGTGCCAACATTATGATGCAAGGTTAATAAAGACTCAACAAAAATATTATTAAGCTTTAATTTGTATAGACCATAAGAAAGAATTCTAGAACCAATGATATTATTATGTTTAAATAAACTAAAACATCCATGCCCAAATGTAAAAGAATATCCAACAGAATCAAGTTTGGATAAGGAAATTAAATTACGAGAAACAGAAGAAACATAAAAAGCCTGTAGAGGATCTAATTGATGTCCAATATCCAAAATCAAATAGTAAGTCCCAATGCCTTCAATTGGAGCTTTAACTCGGTTCCCTATGAAAATAAACTTCTTATTTGGGTTTATGGTTTGGATCGTAAGAAATTCCTACATCTTGTTTGAAGCATGAGTAGTGCAATCAGAATCAATCTACAACGTGTTATAAGGAACTTTAGCTAAGTTTAATTCGAAACATATTAAAGCACTAGACTTACATTTTATTTTCGAACTAAGTTTTACACTTCAGGCAATCTTTAGCAAAGTGTTATAAGGAACTTTAGCTAAGTTTGACGCTTTTCATTCTTGATGCCCTTCTTGTGGACTTGGGTGCGTTGCACTTTCAGCTTTGATGCTTCTTTCTTGCCCTTGTGATAATTTTTTCTTTTAGGATTCTTTTCAGCTTCTTTATAACCGATGAGGTTAATTGAGTGAGTTCCTTGTTTCTTCAGTCTTGCCACTTTTTGAATGAGCATGGTTTGGAGTTCATTCGTACTCCATTTGTCCTTAATAGTATTATAGTTTATTTGAAATAGACTATACTCAGGAGGTAAAGAGTTAATAATGAATTGCATAAGGAAAATCTCACTCACTTCCATCCTTATGGACCTCAATTTTGTTGCTGTGCCTATCATCTCAATCATATGTTGATGCATTGTACGTGTACCATCAAACTTACATGTTGTTAATTTACCCATTAATGTCCACTATGAGACTTATCAGCAATTCAAACTAAGAATGCTCTTTTACAAATTTCATATATTCCTTCGCATTTTTAGTTCTTGGAATTATGCCACATAAACATTAGGCTTAGTCTATTTAATCTCTCCCAAGTCTTATAGAGTGATCTCTCTTCGGCGTTGCTTTTATCAGTAATAGCAGTTGTCTTTTCAGGTAATAATGCTAAGTCAAAATCCAAAACACCTAAGCAAAATTAGATTTGCTCAGACCAATCTAGATAATTAAGGCCATTGAACATAACAACGGACGAATCTTGCAAATAAAGAGTAATCGGCACAAATTCTGTAAATATATATAAATGCTCACATATTAGTGCTTTGAACTTAAACACATAATATAGATTCAGATAAAATTCACATAAAATTTTAGTGCATATTGAAGTTCACCTTTGAGGGATACAATAATACACTACAATAAACATAATTGATGCTTAACTTTAATTTCACATAATTAGTAATCAAATACATATTAACTGGACACCCCTGCTATCTTTGGATATACTAAACATATCTAATCAATTATACTAATTACCCACAATCATAATTATAGATTATAAAATTAATTATTCAACCTTTAGGCGATTCCTAAATATTTTATAATTTATGAATTTCAATATTCCTATACAACAAAATCATCATGTCATTCAATCATAAGCATCACAATAATTATGAGTACTTGAAATTGAATTTAATTTGACATTTATGAAACTTTCTAATTTAACCACTTTGGTGATTAACAAATTATATATAATATAGAAATCAAACTACATGAACATTAACAAATATATGTGTTCTACATAAATTAATATTTGGTTGTTTTTTAAAATTTTATACCAAATTTCAGATTTTATAATACCTTAAGGGACATTAATTATCTTTATGGAAAAGTCACTCTTAATATCTAAATCACATATTTTCCTTTGGCCACCAACAAATTTTGTCGGACTTAGATGCAACAAAATTCTAAACTTTGGTCAGAAACATAAATCAAAGAAACCTTAGGGTGCCTCATGAAAAAATCTAAAAGAAACCCTAGTTTCATCTTTAGGTATTGCGCAGCCAACAACCAAAACCCATCTTGGGCTGCCCCCCTTCTTTTTTGCTATTTTGTAACAAAATAATATATAGAAGAAATTCTTGTACCAATAATTTTCTTTCAACCTTATTTATATGCGGAATAATAATCCAAATTGCATATGCCCATAAGGACAATTGAAAATTAAAAGAGGGTTATTACAAATATTAATAAAAAAATCATAAATTCTCAAACCATGCTCTAATAACAATTGTTGTGATTTTTTTCTACTGTGCAAATTTTATTATACTCATATGCGCACGAATCTAATTAAAAATGCAACAAATAAAATGCAATAAGGAAATTTCTTAAATCAAACACAAAGGCAAACTCATTGGGAAAAGAGTAATTGAGTGATTAAACTCACTTAATGAAATTGACTGTTTCTTATTGAGTGTTAGAAAATATATATTTATAAAGGAGAAAATTGTCATTTTACATTTCAATTTTTACTAACACCCTTACTTTTATGTATTTAACCTTCTTTTGATTTAATTCCGTGTGTTTTATTTTAATTAAGTATTTTATGTATTTTAGGGGCATCATAGTCATTTCACAATAAACGAGAGATCAGACGGTAAAACGGACATCACTTTTGAACTCAGAACGGTCGAAAACCTTAGGAGGAGCATAAAAGGAAAAATGGCACTGTTCACATATACGGTACTATTCACGTGTACGGTACTGTTCACGACACTGTTCACGACACTGTTCACATAGATGGATCGATGATGTGGCATTGACCGATGATGTGGCATTGACCGATGATATGGCATTGACTGATAAGGTGTCACGATCCTGTTGGACTAAAATTCTTATGTACTGTTGATGGTGACGTGGCATCATATTAGTGGATCAAAAATCTCGCGTACAGTACATGCATCACATAAGATTATTTTCAACCAAACCGCGTCACTATTCAACCCGGGTCAAACCGTGTTACTGTTCATCCGTGTGGTCAAACCGCGTACTGTTGACTGATGACGTGGCGTAATCCTGAGCGTCCGAAATATTTTTAATCCGATGGCCATGATTTACTCTATGTATCTATAAAAGGGAGGCTCTTCCCCCTTAATTTGGCATCCCTGAATCCATCTTTTAGACTCCATTTTCTGTAATTCCTTCTCCATCTTGTATTTTCTACGTATTTTAATAAATTTTCATTTTACTCCTAGTTCAATTATGAGTAGCTAATTTTTTTTCAAGCTTGGGTTGAAGATGAAGTCTCCACATGTGCCATGGGCTTTATTTTGTAAATTTATTTTCTCTTCCCCTCTAATTGAGGTGGATGTTTTGACTTTTCGTCAACAAATAGTAATAATCTTGTCTAGATACCGCCCTGGTTACACCGGCTCTCTAGTACAAGATTATTATTATTTGGCACGATAAGCCTTTAGCACCATATTGATTAGAGTGTGGTTCATGAGGTGTGGATTCCCCCCTCATGATTTAATTGGCATTAATAAGGAATATTTATCCCATGATGCATGTTGATACGGATCCAGATACCCAAGTACGTCATCTCAATAGATTTCTCTTCAATTTATTCTCGCCATTTCAATTCTAATTTTAGAATTTATTCTCGCCATTTCAATTCCAATTTTAAGATAATCTAAGTCACTTTCACCACAAATCCAACCACTCTCATACAAAATTAATTCTACATATAATTAAAATCCACCTCCTTGTTGTATCGACACTCGTCTCCATTAATCTATTCTTTTCTTTCTCTATTCTTTACAATTCTGCAATTTAATTTTTAAGTTATTTTTCTTTGTAATTTTTTTTATTAATTTATTTTCAGTTAATTTATTTTCATGTATTTTTTTTTAGTGTGTTTTTATAGTAAGGTTGTAACAGCGCAATAAGGTTAGCATTGTAATTTCTCCCTCTTCTTTATTTTTATTTGTTTTGTTCCCATCTTTATTTTTATTTTATTTGTTTTGCATACATGGTCGAAGGTCATTATTACCTAATCTTGAACCTATAGACCTTGAACTTGAGAAAACACTTCGCACACACAAACAAGTTAAAAATAAAATGGATTTGCAACCACAGGAGAGGCCATTTAAGGACTACTTCAGTCCTTTAGCTAATTTGAGCACATCATGCATAAGATACTCAAATGTAGCTGCTAGGAGTTTTGAACTAAAACCTAGTGTGCTAGGCACTTATCACACTAGCATCTTGGGCCCATCTGCACATTTACCAGAAACCCATCGGTTTGTTAAATGTCAATAACTTTTATGATGACTTTATCGCATTTCTTAACCATGCAATAAAAAACTATTTCATTCTTTCCAATGCGAAAAAAACTTTTTATTTGTGCTCACACTGCTAATGAGCTATTTGATCTGTTACAAGCTTATAAACCGGAGCCAGACCCCTGGACCTTTGTGTTGGAGCGTCCAAATAATGATGGTAATAGCCGCAGTAAGAAGTACAATTTAGACTTAACTCTCCACTTGTAAATATTTTCTTCTGTGTTGCACCACCCAGGTGATGTCTTCTAAACAATACTTCTTTCCTTTAAAACATTGAGGACAATGTTTCGTTCTGGTTGGGGGGAGGGAATAGTCGACAATTGTGGAATCTTGGTTAAGTTTTTACTAATTTTTTGTTGTAGAAACTAACTATTGCTAACTTTTTGTGTTGAAAATGGCTGAATATGGAGTGTAGTGACTCTAGAAACGCATTTTCATCGTTTGAAAAAAAAATTCAAAAACAAAATAATAAAAAAAATTCAAAAAAAATTCAGACATTTTCTTCTTCTTTTTAATTTCTCCTTTATAAATATACATTTTCAAATATTTGAGTCGAATATGGCTGAATATAGAGTGTAGTGCCTCTAGAAACGCATCTTCTTAGTTAAAAATAAAAAAAATTTCTTTTTCTATCATTTTAAGTGTAACTTTTCTAATTAATTTTTCTGCATCATTTTCACATTTCTGCATGCATATTTTCCTTTCATGTTTAGAATAGGTTAGGGGGTAGAATGTTGTTTAAAAAAAAATTTGTGATTTGTTTTAACATTGGATGACATGATTAATTTGAAATTTTAGTATTTGTATTATCTTTGGTCTTAAGTGATGTTACACTATGTTTGCTACTTTACATGTTGACGTCGGAGACAAATATGAGTTGCTTGAAGGAATGAACATGTCATAATAAGTACCAAGTGAGTTTTTGAGCCTACTATTTTTTTTGGAGAGTAACCGTTTTGCCCATTCTTTATACAACTTAGCAGTTTATTATTGTATACACGATCTCTAGATTTCTTTTGAGTTAACCCTTAAAAAAAAATTGTAAAATTAAAAAAAAGAAAAAAAATGTGTGTTGCTATATTTGGAGGCCCATCTAACTAGTAGATATTGAAGGTTATTTAGAGCCCTAAAAGACGATGGAAAGGCCATTTTCGATCCGTTTGAGCCTTTCTAGCCATCTCTTTTGTGAAATATCCATAGTTAACCATTTTGAGCCTTTAAAAAAAAAGCCTTTTATTTGTTAAACTTATCATCTTGACCCACTCCGATTTGGAGTATTACCCAATGTCTTATAAGTTCCATCACCTATTTATGTTTGAGAAAAATGTAAATAATTATTTTGTTCAGTGACGTTGTGCCAAGCATAAGCAAAAAAAAATTCAAAAAAAAAGAAGAAAACAAAATAACAATAATAGGCGAAATCCACCTTGCAACTTCCAAAAAAAAAAAAATTCCTCTGCATTTTTCTCAAACATACACTTTATTTTCCTTATTTCCCTTTTTTGTTAACCATGTCCCTAGCCTACGTTACGTCCTAATAAAAATCCTTTTTTATTTTAGGGAACTATAGTATGAAGTAGAAGCTAGTTATATGGGCTAAAAAGATGTAGTGATGCACAATAATAAAAAAAAGGAAAAAAAAAGATAAATAAAGTGGGTTGCCTAACATTCTTGTTTGACTTGAGATCGTATTATTTTTAAGCTAAGGACATATTTCTTTCATCTTGGTGAGAGCATGTGATATCATTTTTTTTTATTATTTTCTCTCAATTATCATTCATTGGAGTGACTATTTTTATTGGGTTTAATTTCTTTGTGAAAGTGTCACTACTTCCAGTGAGATTTTGAGGTTTGACATGTCATTCTTGAAGGTAGCTATGACAAAGTCTATTAGGCTGATTCATGTGGATGGTTGATGCGGGTGTGATGTTTCTTTAGATTGAGATAATGCTTATACTTTTATTTGATTACTATCATTAGTCTAATTGAATAAACATGAGTGTTAAAAATATATATATATTATTTTGGATTTAAATTTTGTTTTCGCTTTATTTGCTAAGGACTAGCAATAAGCTGGTTGGGGGGTGTGTTGAGTGTTAGAAAATGTATATTTATAAAGGAGAAAATCGTCATTTTACACTTTAAGTTTTACTAACACCCTTACTTTTATGTATTTAACCTTCTTTTGATTTAGTTCCGTGTGTTTTATTTTAATTAAGTATTTTATGTATTTTAGGGACATCATAGTCATTTCATAATAAACGAGAGATCAGACAAAAAAACGGACATCACTTTTGAACTCAGGACGGTCGAAAACCTTAGGAGGAGCATAAAAGGAAAAATGGCACTGTTTACATGTACGGTACTATTCATGTGTACGGTACTGTCTACGTTACTGTTCACGACACTGTTCACATAGACGGATCGATGACGTGGCATTGATCGATGATGTGGCATTGACTGATGAGGTGTCACGATCCTGTTGGACTAAAATTTTTATGTACTATTGATGGTGACGTGGCAGCATATCAGTGGACCAAAAATCTCGCGTACGGTACATGCATCGCACAGGATTATTTTCAACCAAACTGCGTCACTGTTCAACCCGGGTCAAACTGTGTTACTGTTTATCCGCGTGGTCAAACCGCGTATTGTTGACTAATGACGTGGCGTAATCCTGAGCGTCCAAACTGTTTTTAATCTGATGGCCATGATTTACTCCATGTATCTATAAAAAGGGGGCCTCCCCCCCTAATTTGATATCTCTGAATCCATTTTTGGGATCCATTTTCTGTAATTCCTTCTCTATCTTGTATTTTTTATGAATTTTAATAAATTCCCTTTTTGCCCCTAGTTCAATTATGAGTGGCTAATTTTCTTTCAAGCTTGGGTTGAATGTGAAGTCTCAACATGTGTCATGAGCTTTATTTGGTAAATTTACTTTCTCTTCCCCTCTAATTTTTGTGGATGATTTGACTTCTCGTCGACAAATAATACTAATCTTGTCTAGATACCGCCCTGGTTACACCGGCTCTCTAGTACAAGGTTATTATTATTTGGCACGATAAGCCCTTAGTACCATATTGATTAGAGTGTGGTTCATGAGGTGTGGATTCCCCCCTCATGATTTAATTGGTATTAATAAGGAATATTTAGCCCATGATGCATGTTGATACGGATCCAGATACTCAAGTACGTCATCTCAATAGATTTCTCTTCAATTTATTCTCGCCATTTCAATTCCAATTTTAAGATAATCTAAGTCACTTTCACCACAAATCCAACCACCCTCATACAAAATTAATTCTACATATAATTAAAATCCACCTCCTCGTGGGATCGACACTCGTCTCCATTAATCTATTCTACAATAGATTCGTGCACTTGCGAGTTCAATAAAATTTGCACAACAAGTTTTTGGCGCCGTTGCCGGGGAGGTAAGTTATTTTAATTTGTAAAATTAATTTTTGTGAATAATTTCTTTTATTTTTTTCTTGTATTTTTTTTCTTATTAAAAAAAATGAATATGCATTTAAAGGTAATAATTTCTTTTCTTTCTCTATTCTTTACAATTCTGCAATTTAATTTTTAAGTTATTTTTCTTTGTAATTGTTTTTATTAATTTATTTTTAGTTAATTTATTTTCACGTATTTTTTTTAGTGTGTTTTTATAGTAAGGTTGTAATAGCGCAATAAGGTTAGTATCGTAATTTCTCCCTCTTCTTTATTTTTATTTGTTTTGTTCCCATCTTTATATTTATTTTATTTGTTTTGCATGCATGGTCGAAGGTCATTATTACCTAATCTTGAACCTATAGACCTTGAATTTGAGAAAACACTTTGCACACACAAACAAGTTAAAAATAAAATGGATTTGCAACCACAGGAGAGGCCATTTAAGGACTACTTCAGTCCTTTAGCTAATATGAGCACATCATGCATAAGATACCCAAATGTAGCTGCTAGGAGTTTTGAACTAAAACCTAGTGTGCTAAATTGTCTCCTCACATTCTATGGCTTAGAAAATGAGGACCCATATAATCATCTGAATGATTTTCATGCTATTTGTCAAACTTTTAAATATGAGAATTTTTCAGATGATGATGTAAAACTTAGACTATTTCTATTTTCTTTAAAGGATAGAGCTCGTTCATGGCTCAATACATTGCCTGCTAATAGCATCACATCATGGGAACAAATGGTAACTAAATTTTTAAATAAATATTTCCCAGTGCATAAAACCAATGCTATTCGCAGAGAAATCTCAGAGTTTACCCAGAGAGAGGACGAGTAGTTTTTCGAAACATGGGAGCGATTCAATGGGCTATTCTTGAAGTGTCCACATCATGGGTACGAGAAATGGCACCAATGCCAACACGTTTTGGAGGGATTATTGCCGAATGTGCAAGAATGGCTAATGGCAGCAAGTGGAGGAGAGCTAATGTCAAAAAGTGCATCAGAGATTTTAGAATTCTTCCAGCGACAAGTGGATGATTCCCAACAACGGAGTCGATCACTCAGGAATACTAGAAGAATTAAGGGAGTGAATGAGGTTCACTCCGGCGAGTCAACTTCGGGAATCAAAGAAGTCAAGAAGATGGTTGAAGGTCTTGCTCGACAAATAGCATCGTTATCGACTGCTAAATCAACAGAGGCCCATGACCATAACTCATACTCAGATCAAGCTAATGCCATAGGTGTAATAAAAATAGTTTTTGCCATCAAATACATTCCTATAAATAAATAAAAACAAGAAGAAGAATTGAGTTCTGCTTGGTCTTTGTGATGTCTCCACCATTTTCTCTTTGAATGCTCTGTTGCAGCCTCAAATCTCTCTTATTATTTATTTTCTTTTTGATTTCTCCGTTATTTTTTCCTTGTGACGACTCTCTTTTTTCTTTTCATGTGTCTTCGTTTATAACTTAGAATTAGGGCAACCAAAAGCGTGTGGCCACATGTCTTTAATTTTTTAAAACCTTGGATTGCAATCTTTTAGTTATTGCACGCAAAATCCAGTTCATCATTGCCACAGGATTGTTGTAGCAACAACTACAACATCTTTATTGTTCCAGACTTATTTTAATTCCTCTGCAACCAAGTTCTTTTTGGTCACCTTCAATCACACACAATCAGAGCACAAAATGATCTAAAACAAAATCAATTTCTTAAAAGCAAAATTAAATAGATGCTCATGCAACATGTAACTAAAAATGCAATAAAATACATAATTTACTCTCTAAGTGATATGGATTTAAATCTAAAAGTGCCATGATAACTCTCATTTCATAGAGTTATCACACCCCCAAACTTAAACCATTGCTTGTCCTCAAGTAATAACAACAACACTACACTTCAATCATGCAATCATACAACAAATAACTTAACTCTGTCATTAAGCTTGCTAGGATTCATCAACCCTCAGATCACCTTCTTAACATGCAAAATTACCATAGTTGTTCCAGTTCAAGACTTAGATCTTATTTTGTTCATTGTGCGTGTATAGCACTTTGATCAAGCTCTAGAGTTGTTGCAGCATCACACAGGCATCACACATAACTCAAAGATAAAACACTAATACATTCATATATGGGGGAAACATGGGTCAAAAATAGGTTTAAACTGTGCTATAGCAAATTCTTTTTCTTTTTCATAGATAAATACTCTTCAATGTAACACTGTTTTTTTATGTGAATGTCTAACACTTGTAATGATGATACCCAATTACTTGACTAATGTGCAAATCAGAAATGTTGCAGCAAAAACATTTAAGATGTTATAACATAGTCTTATCTTTGGACACCTTTGACTTAAGGCTGAACATGAGACTCATAAATAGACCTAGGTACTCAATATCTTAGACAGATGACCTATCTTGCTCTTTTTTCTTTTTTTTTTCAAAATTGGGTTACTACAACAATGCTCATAACTCTCGTTGCCTTTTAACTCAAGTCTACATATGAAGTACATTCTCAGCCCTGGTTACTCGGCAGCTAAGTCATTGGAGTAGAATTTTATTTCATAACTAGTACAGTTTGTGATAATTTTGAAAAAAAAAATTAGGTTCCCTCAAACTTGAAATATACTTAACCTTGTTGCACTACCTAGTTTTTCTACAACATTCTCACAAAACTCAACCAAAGCCTAAGTGTTAAGATAGAATTTCAACCTTCATCCATAAGCTATCTCTACTTGGCAGTCATTTATTCCCACATTTCAACACTCAATTCATCCTCATTGGGTTTTATAATCCAAATGCAAATACTAAATAATAGAGCTACACACACAACAAAAACACACGCATTCATAAACACATTACACTATAGCATAAGCCCCAAAAACTTGAGAGGTATTGTGTCCTCACATGCACATAAAATGATTTAAAGATAACATGCATACACTAATAAAAAAAAATCCTTAAGAAACAAGATGAAATACATAAAGGAAAAGAAAAGTTTCAGAAATTGAAAAATTAAAGTGGGCTAGCAGGGGATACTCTCCTAGTGTTAGAAGTTTTGATGCAGTACATGCTAAAAGGTTCACTTCTTCTTTAATCTACTCCTCAAACATTCCTTAAGTGAACCTTGTGGTACAGTAACCGATTGTTTCTTTTTCTGGCTCTTAGTTGGACTAGTTGGAGGAGTCCCAGCAGTTTCTATGGCCTTGACAAAGTTGTCTTTGTTTTCTTAGGTTCTGGTTCTTCTGGTACTGTAGTACCTCCAGAAGGTTATGCCCTTTTTTCGTTTACTAGAAGCCCTAACAACTAAGACTGGGGATTTTATTGGGGTTTGTTATGTAACAACTCGTGCAAGTGTTACTGATGTTGGTTCCTCAGCAGTGATACTTGCAATAAGGTTTCTCAAGCTACTTCTTGCTTCTTTTGTCCTAGCAACTCTGCTTATGGCTTCTTTTATGGCTGCATCCACGTCCTCTTCCCACTCTTACTCGAACTCCTCTGCAACCAAAAATTTCTCTTCTTCTTTGCTTATGGGAGCCACCATTAAAGGTTCCTTCTCATTTTCCTCCTCTACTTCCTGCTCTCCACCTTTTGACTCCTCTGATGCCTCAACATCTTCTGCTTCCCCTTGCTCTAGCTACTGTTCTTCCTCAGACTCTCTTTCAGCCTCTACATCTTCACTCACTTCTGTTAGAGCAGCTTCCTCAGCGCTTCCAAAATTAGACTACTGCAGCAATAACTCAGGAAAATCTGCATCTTTGCTCCTCATGTGCAGGGAAAATTCATTCTTTTATGCTTCAAGATGCAGCAAGTAAGTCCAAAATCACTTATTTTCTTCTATTTGTGCTTGGACACATGCCTCACGGCTTCACTGAGTTATTAAAGTATATTCTCAATCCATGTAGTTTGTTCTGGCTTAGCAGTAACAAGGCATTCTGAGGTTACTACAGTTGTAGATTCTCCAGCAATCCTCTCAACTGTCCTCACTATAATGGCTCCTTCATTCTTCACTTTTTCATCACTTTCCTCAAATTTCACTCCAAAGGCCTCACAAATTCCCATGATAAGAGAAGAGAATAACAATGCAGTAGATTTTTTTTTTTTATCGCACACTCTCTAATTTCTTTCTTAATGATCTTGCCTACATCTATGGCTAAACCTTAACTATAGCATAAAGGAGTACGAGTCTATCTTGGGAAACCATAGTAGTGTGGGTGGTTGGCATTACTCTCGATTTCAAGAATTTGACCTAAACCTTGGTAATAGGTTTCAAATCTATCTTACTAACCACTTGCCCCTCCCTATTCATCCATTCACTACCCTGAATAGTTAAGGTTTTAAACCCCCCCCCCAATTTCTTTTCCATCATGTTCTTAGTAAATTTTATATATTCACACTCAACAGCAGCAGGTAAGTCATAGACGGCATTAATAGCTCGAGAGTTTAAGGGGACTTGCACTTGCCTTACATAAATGTTGTGTTGATCTTGCTGCAACAAGCTCCTTAACGATCGAGATGATTGGGTCTTCGGGGTGAGAGCAAAACTTGACCCATCATTTTCGTGCTACAGTGGTATAGATGCTATTCATTACTTCCGTTGGCTGCTCTAGGAATATAAAGCCCTTTTCTTCCAAATTTTTTCACGGCTCGATGAATTCTTCAAATTTGTTCTTTACTCAATAGCTATGGAAGCGCGCAAGGTCCTTCAATCTAACAGCGTGTATTCTAATTTTCACCATTGTTATAGCAATTCACAGTAAATATTACTGTGTTGAAAGAAATTTGTGAGATGTTTCTGTTGACATGAATATGTTTATAATAATGATTTTGATTATAACAAACAAGATTACATAAATCGTTATTTTAATATAGTAAAGGCTTGGAAAACAACTATTTTTCATACATTTTAAATAAATCGTTAATTTGATATAGTAAAGGCTTATACTTAAATGCAAAATGATTTTATGAAAATAGTTGTTTTCTAAGTTCATGATCTAATTGAAAATGTTTGAAAACTTTGAAATTAACAAGTATTGCTTAAAATTTTAGAAATTGACTTATTTGACAAGTTTCATAAAGATTTGGGCCATAATATAATTTTATAAAGTTTTAGAACAAAACTATAATTTTGAAAAATAGTTCACTGTAGCAGTCAATGTAGCAAACGGTTAATTGACATCTTGATAACGGTTAACTAACATTAAACAGAATTGAAGATTCACTTCTGGACACTGTCGGCGATTCGACTTCTTGAAAATGGTAAGCCAGCATTTTCTTTGCGGGTCACTGGACGATAACGGTGATCCAACAATTTGAAATTTTGTCAAACGGTAACTTGCTCAAGTCAAAACGGCAATCCGACTTCGAGTTAACGATGATCTAACTTCGAGCAAATTGTCTGTAACGGCTAGTTTTCAGCTCAAACTTTAAAAAGGCTCATTTAAACACAAACAATTGATATTTCAACTTTTATCATTGAGCAAACTATTGAGCACACAACTTTCATTGAGCTTTAAATTCTTGTATTCATCTCATTTACTCACACTTTAAAATTTCATTGGTAATCAAACATTGTGTGAGAGAGATTTATTTAAAATCCTTTTGAAAAATTAAATTGAGAGGTTGTAAGTGTTGGGATACACACTTGGGTTAAGAGATTGGGGGATAATCTCTTGTTGTAAAGGTTCATTGACACATTGAAAGTCAATTGTAAGAGTGGTTGAAGCCTTGGGAGGCTTACTTGCTTAAATCATCAAGTCCGGTGAGCTTGGAGGCGTGGACGTAGGCACGGTTAGCCGAACCACGTAAAAATCACGTGTTTGATCTATCTTCCCTTACTCTTTTATTATTATTATGCTTTATTAAATTTATTGCTTTTGATTTTATTAAGGCAATAGATTGAATTGTTGTGTAGTTTGTTTACCTCAAGTTCTAAAAATCTCAATTCACCCCCTCTTGGGTTGCCTAGTTATTATTTCATTTTCTTGAGAAATTATAAGGCAAAGAGTGACATAAGGGAAATTATTTATATATGAGATGATTTTTTTAATGATTTTTTTTTCTGTAATTTGGTCTATATGTTTTAATTTAATGCCATTTGTATAATAGAAATTGATACTTTTAGAATTAAATTTGGTTAGTAAATTTATAGATACTTTTAGAAATTGATTCAACGAATAAAATCTCTTATGGAAGAAGAGGTATGTAGTTCAAATTAATCTTATTCACATGTAAAGCAATTAATTTTTAAATGTTAATTGACTCAATGGGTACATGAAATCTCCTATGATAGAATAATATGTTGATTTACTTGTGTTTTAGAAAACTGGCACCATTTTGAAATATTCTATGTGACATGACCCGCTCCGACCTATCTATCAGATCCAAGGCAAATCATGTAATCTTACATCTAAAGCTTGTGACATAAACTTAATCCATGAAAATAAAAAACTGCCCTTGGCCTCTCCATTATAAACATATGACAATATATGTGGCTCAACCGAAAATATATTCAAAACTTGCACCTTTACATCTCACTATACATATATACATATAAACATAAACGTGCTCAAAATGCAAGTTGTGCAACAATGCATATTGTGGCCCATCCTCAACTGATTAGATACTGAACCATACGAAATCTTACAGAAACCTAGGAGAAACGGGGTAAATAGGAAAAATAAGGAGCTTATGGCGCAATTAGTCGATATAATTATATCTATATAAAAATAAATTAGTGTATTAATGCTTATACATAATTACATGATATAACTCCACACTGAACATAATACATAAGCAAATATGAAAAATCATATACGCATACATAGCCAATAGCACCAAGTAATACCCAGGAGAATAACTATCATACTTGCCAGGATCATCATCGCAAGCAGCGCAAAGGAAAAACATGTCAGTACCCTCTGGAATTTAACTATATCGCACGAACGGAGTAATCTACTCTCAATATACATGCATAAAACCTATTGGAGAGGGCATATGTATGATGACTGACAATCACATCTCATGACTCAATCAATCATATAATGTACGTACATATAATCATAAGATGATACTAAAAATCATAGTATCAAATATAAATGTTTCACAGAATACATAATAGTAATAATAGTAATTTTTTCATAGATTCTGGTACACTCTAGGGTTCGTTGGGGTTCATATGAGTTCCTAAATACTTGGATTTCTCCAAAAATATAGGGTTCAAAAACTAGTTGTTAGAATTGATATAAAAATATATGAGTTACTCAGGTTTTATTACATGAGGCAGGCAACTTGCCGCTTTTATTTACTAAGCTACGTGTGGCCTTTTCCATGTGTTACACTATGTACCGCACTTCTAATTTGAAATATGTTTCAAATGAGTATTATCATATGTGAGCTATGCAGATCACTAAGTCAAAATTCAGGTGAGTGGTTAGTGGCTAATTGGAAAAAAAAAAGAAAGAAAAAGAAAGAATAGTTAAGTACCTGCTATTTGAACTCCTCTATGAGACAACCCAATTACAAGATTCTTAAATGAGGCTACTCACAGGGTTTGGTCTCGCGTGCTTCAACTTCCTCCTTATGCGTTTATTATTATTGTAGATCTGCCTTACTCCGTGAACTAATTTTTGTTCTCTTTTCTTCTGCAATGCGAAATTGTAGTAATTTTTAAATAACAATTCGTATAAATAAAATAGGAATTAGAAAATAAATGAATGATCGACATACAGTCGCTTTCAAGCCACGATAATATAAAATAGGAATTAAAAAACAATTTTGACAGATAATCTCCCATCAACACCATTGATGTTATGATTATACATATTTACCGTTGCTGTCAACATTTAATCATAATTTTTATTTTCATAATATCAGCTTCATAATTATTTGTTCTTTGATTAGTTGTAATTAATCTCTGATCAACTTGATGGATATAACATTCTACAACCACGACCACTAGCACCGCTGGTAATTGTCAACTTCTCGTATTTCTATAAACCTTAATCGATTGATGGAATTTATAGAAAAAGATCAAACAGAGGACCAATATAATATAGAGAAGTGACAAAATTGATAATACCTTTCTCGTCAAGGAATCCATGAACATAGAATAAAATAAACAACACTGGTACAATTTTTCACAAGGGGGAAATTAAAAGAGCACAATCATGATTAGAGCATAACTACCATGGAAATTTTGCTACACATATCAAGATTAAGGGTAAGGTGAATAGAGTGTTGGCACAGGATGAAGAGGTAATTTCTTATGAACCACTAGCCCATTAACTTCAAACATGTTCAAATTCTCCTCAACTTTACCAAGAGGCAAATTCCAATCAAACCAGTACAAAAGGTTGGCGATCACATACTCAACTTCAACTAACGCAAATGACGTCCCTAGGTATCCTCTTCTTCCAGCACCAAAGGAGATGAATTCGAAGTCTTGGCTTTTACAATCCACCAGGCTATTTAAAAACTTGTCTGACAAGAAATCTTCTGGCCGGTCCCAACCTTGGGGATCCCTTTGAATTGCCCATGCATTTACAATCACTCTAGTTTTTGCAAGAATATTATAATCTCTCCATCTAACACTCTGTTATTTCTCGTGGAGCCAAAAGGGGAGTTGGTGGATGCAATCTCAGAGTTTCTTTGACGACACATTTCAAGTAGTCCATCTTCTCAATATCCTTCATGTCTATATTTAATTTCCCTTTTGCCACACTTCTAACCTCTTCCCGAGCTCTTTTCATACTAGTTGGATTTTTCACTAGCTCTGCCATTGCCCACTCTAGTGTTGTTGCAGTAGTATCAGTTCCTGCTACAAACATGTCCTGAGAATGTGAAACATGAAAAACCATTAGTATTGATCTGCACGTATGTGTATATGCAAGGGTACGCTTTTGCGTGCGTGAAGTGTGTAAAAGATGTAAAATATATATAGAGAGAGCTAATAATTATAATAATTAATACTAGCTAGTCAAGAGGAAGGTTAGACCAGAATAACTGCTTTAAGATTGTCCTGAGAGAGCTCTGCTCCAAGCATGCCATCCTTTCGAAGTTGGAGGAGTATATCCACGAAGTCTTTTTTATTAGATTGGTCATCATCATCATCACTTCCTGATGATGCCCTGTTCGTGTGCTCTTCAATCACCCGATCAAGCAAAGCGTCTATTGCTCTAGCAGTTGCGTTGAGACGACCAATGAGTCCCGAGAGAACGTCTAAACACCCCAAAAATAGAAACGTATCTCCTACACAAAAGGCAGCAAACTGCTCTTCCAGCCTTCTTAATAACTCACCAAACTTATTGCTCTGACCAGTATTTTCTTCTTCTGCATCAAATTCCTCCCAAGGACGTAGAGGGAAACTATATTACTGGAAGCAATAAGTAGCATCTCTAATAAATTAAGAGGACTTCCTTTATTAAAACATGAGAGGCGAATTTTAGTGATCAAACTTGAAACTTCACCATCTCTAACATGCTGAAATGATTGCACTCTTCTCACACTCAAGAGTTGAAGAACACAAATCTTCCGAACTTGTCTCCAGTACTCGCCGTAATTAGAGAACCCGATACCTTGGCATTCATATAGGAGGATGTTAGCAGGTGTGGTTTTGGGCCGGTTCGAGATCACAATATCATGAGTTTTAAACATTTCACATGTTGAAAAGTCATGCATGTGGTAATTTTTCAAAGAGCTACCAAACATTTGAAGAAAAAATGGAAAGTTGGCAAATTTGCCAAATAGACACCATTGACTATTGGCTTAGGTTAGGTGGAATAGTAAAGGGGTTGGTGCAATAGTGCCATTATTTTCCCTATAAATAGATGGCACTTCTTCCATTCTTTTGCATCCCAAAATTGTTAAGCTTATAAGTTTCTAAGCTTTTGAGAGAAGTGAGAGAAGTGTGTCTGAGGAATTTATCTTTCCTGCAGAGTGTGAGAGTACTGGGTATATTTGGGTTTCTGGGAAATGAGATTCATTACTCAAATATTGTACTCTATTAATTGTTAAATAAACAATTATTCTTTCTTGCCTCCGTAGTTGTAGGTTTAATTACCGAACCACGTAAATTCTTGTGTCCTTTATTTTTCTGTAATTATTTGGTGTGCTTGATTCCGCATTCCGCATAAATAAGTGGTATCAGAGCCGAAGGTTTGTACTTGGGGGGATAAGGTACTGTTCACGTATACGGTACTATTTTCGTATACGGTACTGTTCACATACGGTGGAGACAGCCATTTGTACTTGGGAGACAGTCTATTGTAAGTAGTGTGTATTTTTGCATGTCTAGGAAAGTTCTGTCAACAAAGGCGATAAGCGTCTAAGGATTCTAGTTTTTAATTGGGACCGAGTTCCCGTCCAGTTTTCTGGGACCTTCCCTGGTGCATTTATTCACGCAAAATTAACATCATAGAGACTGTTTTTCAAGTGAAAATAGTTCGTTGAAAAAATGGTAGAAGGTGAAACTTCCAGAATTGAGGAGAGATCTACCGAGACTATTTCAGGAGACACTTCAGGTGAAAGGCGAGATTTGTCAAATCACTATTCAGCACCTGTTATAGGAGGCCAGAAGATCGATGTTGAAACGTTTGATGGGAAAATCAACTTCGGCATGTGGAGGCGCAAAGTTATGGATGCCTTTATTCAAATCGATCTCGATGTTGTTCTGGAAAATAAAAGACACTTGTATGATGAAGAAATTTGGGATCGTATGAATGAAAAAGCATGTGCTCAGATCAGATCTTGTTTGACCAAGGAGGTGAAATACTTAGTGAAAGATGAGGAGTGTGCGGTGACTTTGTGGCGTACATTGGAGAAGAAGTACCTGGTGAAAAGTCCTGAAAATTGCCTTCATGCAATGAGCCAAGTATATGGTTTTCGAATGAAGTCTGGGGTGTCAATGCACAATTATGTCTCAAGATTTGAAAAGTTACTTGCTGATTTGAAGAATCTTGATGAAGATATTAAGGATGAAGTCAAGGCTATGATTCTATTACACTCACTACCAGAGGAATCTAGCCATTTTGTGATTACTTTGATATATGGGAAGAGTGTGATCGTCTTTAAAGATGTTTGCACAGTATTGACTAGCTTAGAGATTCAGAATAATGATAAAAATTCTGAACGAGCATCGTCTGAAGCTTTGGTAAGCAGAAATTGGGCGATGGAGAAACAGAAGAAGCGTGGTGGAAAGAATTCTCGATCCAAATCGAGAAGCAGAAATATAGCTCGAGATGAGTGTGCCTTTTGTCATGAAAAGGGCCATTGGAAGAAAGATTGTCCAAAGGCTCAAAAGAGAGATGGGAAGAAACCAGCAGCAGCAAACATGGCACGGAAAGATAAGGGCTCTGATTATTCACTAAGTATTACTCCTGCAGCATACGTGGCTAGTTTGAGCGAGTGGATACTTGATACTGGAGCAACCTATCATTTGTGTCCTATTAAGGAATGGTTTACAGATTTTCGTAATCTGGAATCCGGTGCAGTTGTGATGGGGAATGATCAACTTTGTCGCACAATGGGGATAGGAACAATTCGGCTCAAAATGTTTGATGGAATGGTTAGAGAACTCAAAGAGGTTAGATTTGTTCCAGCTTTAAAGAAAAATCAAATTTCTGTGGGTGCTTTGGAAGCTAAAGGCTACAAGGTTACCATTGAAGATGGTATAATGAAGTTTACACATGGGGCTATGGTGATTCTGCAAGGGGTTCGGCGTCACAATCTGTACTATTTGAAGGGAGGTACAACTAATGAAGCAAATGTTGTTGAGGCGCACGGTGACACCACCAAGCTATGGCATGTACGACTGAGACATGCTGGAGAGAAGTCTTTGCAAACTCTGATGAGGCATGGACTCTTAAAAGGTACCAAAACCTGTAAATTAAGTTTCTGTGAGCATTGTGTAGTAGGCAAGAAAACAAGGGTCAAGTTTGGTACAGCTAATCATGATACTCATGAGATCCTTGAATATATTCATAGTGATGTATGGGGACCAACCAAGACTGCATCAATTGGTGGAAGCCATTATTTTGTTATATTTGTTGATGATTTCTCTAGACGTGTGTGGGTGTACACCATGCGAGCAAAGGATAAGGTTCTAGAGATTTTCGTGAAATGGAAAAAATTGGTGGAGACTCAAACTGGCAGAAAGATCAAAGTATTACGATCTGATAATGGGGGTGAATATACTTCTGATCCATTCTTGCAAGTATGCCAGAACGAGGGTATTAAAAGATATTTCACGATGAGACATACTCCGCAACAGAACGGTGTGGCTGAGCGTATGAATCGTACTTTACTGGAGAAGGTACGGTGTATGTTATCTAATGCTGGTTTAGATAAAAAGTTTTGGGCTGAAGCTGTGAGCTACGCAAGTCACTTGGTAAACCGGTTGCCTTCTGCTGCAATTGGAGGTAAAACTCCTATGGAAATGTGGTCTGGAAAGTATGCACAAGACTATGATTCCCTTCGTATATTCGGGTGTCCAGCTTATTATCATGTCAAAGATGGTAAACTGGATCCTCGTGCTAGAAAAGCTATTTTTATGGGATTCAAAGGTGGAGCAAAGGGCTTCAAGCTTTGGGATCTCGAAGATAAAAAGTTTGTGTGTAGCAGAGATGTCACATTTGATGAAGCTTCAATGATGAAAGCTTCAAGTTCTCAGCAGGTGGAGAACAAGACCAAAGAGGTATTGCAGTGGGTGGAGTTTAATGCAACTCCATATGTACTAGTTAGTTCTGCATCAAAGAAGAGTTCAACTATGGAGGTGACACCTAGAGTTGGAGAAGAGGTTGTTTCTTCTGATGTCCCACAAAATGAAGAAACAATTGATGATGTAGATAATGATGATTTTATAGCAACAAGGAGGCCAATGAGAGAGATTTAAAGGAGGAAATCTATATGATTCAGCCTTGTGGTTTCAGAGTTGCTGGAAAGGAGAATCATGTGTGTAGGTTGATTAAATCTTTGTACGGACTGAAGCAATCTCCAAGGCAATGGTACAAAAGATTTGATCAATTTATACAAGGGCAGAAATTCACCAGAAGTGAACACGATCATTGTGTTTACTTTAGAAGACTACCAAATAGAGCTTTCATCTATTTGTTACTCTATGTCGATGATATGCTTATAGCTTCGAAGAATAGAAATGAGATCGAAAGATTAAAAAAGCAGCTGGCTTCTGAGTTCGAGATGAAAGACTTGGGTGATGCACAGAGAATACTTGGGATGGAGATTCGTAGAGACAAGAAGAATGTGAGCGTATGGTTGACTCAAAAGTCTTATTTGAAGAAAGTGCTAGAAAGATTCGGTATGAATGACAAAACTAAACCGGTATGTACACCTAGTGCTAGAAAGATTCAGTATGAATGACAAAACTAAACCGGTATGTACACCTAGTGCTAGAAAGATTCTGTATGAATGACAAAACTAAACCGGTATGTACACCTAGTGCTAGAAAGATTCGGTATGAATGACAAAACTAAACCGGTATGTACACCTCTAGCTCCTTATTTCAAATTAAGCTCTTCTTCATGTCCTAAATCTCAAGAAGAGCGCGATTACATGGCTCGTGTTCCATATGCTAGTGTTGTGGGTAGTCTTATGTATGCTATGGTATGCACAAGGCCCGATATATCTCAAGCAGTGAGCATGGTTAGTAGATACATGCACAATCCGGGTAAAAATCAATGGCTTGCGGTAAAGTGGATTTTCTGATATCTGTATGGGACAGCTGATGTTGGGTTATTGTTCAAGAAGGATTATGGTCAACAATGTGTTGGGTATTGTGATTCTAATTCCACTGGAGACCTTGACAAGCGAAGATCAACCATGGGCTATGTATTCACATTGGGTGGAGGTCCGGTTAGCTGGAGGTCGATTCTACAATCGACAATTGCTCTGTCCGCTACGGAAGCAGAGTATATGGCAACAATTGAAGTTGTAAAAAAAGCTATCTGGTTGAAAGGCTTGTTAAGTGATTTGGGAGTAATCCATGAGAACATTGCGGTCTTCTGTGATAATCAAAGTGCAATATTCCTTGCGAAGAATCAAACATATCACGCTCGGACGAAGCACATAGATGTGAAATATCATTATGTGAGAGAGATTATCGAGAGCGGTGTTGTGTTGTTGAGAAAGATCGATACCAAAGATAATCCATCACATATGTTGACGAAGGTAGTTTCTGGAGTTAGGTTTCAACATTGTTTGAAATTAATTCAAATCCTTCGATTGTGTTAAGATATGTCCTTTGGGAATTTTGAACTACGGTTGGCTTGATCCCAAATTTTGGGTACGTAGGCAGTCATAGAGATGCAACCACTTTGGGGATGATGATTGGTTGGTAGTCAGCTCAGATTTGGACAAATTTTCGCCGAGGTGGAGAGTTGTTGAAAAGTCATGCATGTGGCAATTTTTCAAAGAGCTACCAAACATTTGAAGAAAAAATGAAAAGTTGAAAAATTTGTCAAATTTGCCAAATGGACACCATTGACTATTGGCTTAGGTTAGGTGGAATAGTAAAGGGGTTGGTGCAATAGTGCCATTATTTTCCCTATAAATAGATGGCACTTCTTCCATTCTTTTGCATCCCAAAATTGTTAAGCTTATAAGTTTCTAAGCTTTTGAGAGAAGTGAGAGAAGTGTGTCTGAGAAATTTATCTTTCCTGCAGAGTGTGAGAGTACTGGGTATATTTGGGTTTCTGGGAAGTGAGATTCGTTACTCAAATATTGTACTCTATTAATTGTTAAATAAACAATTATTCTTTCTTGCCTCCGTGGATGTAGGTTTAATTACCGAACCACGTAAATTCTTGTGTCCTTTATTTTTCTGTAATTATTTAGTGCGCTTGATTCCGTATTCCGCGCACAACATCACAAGCCAACTCAGCCGATGAAACCACAAGGGTTGGAGAATTGCCAAAGTAAACGACACCAAAGGGCCGTACCACTCCGAAAGAGCTTTGAGAGAGCGATGAGGGAGAGTTCCCAAAAGCTGGCACTACAAGAATTAAGGCCTTTAGCAACAAGTTTTTTAGCAACAAAATTGTCTTTGTTGCCTCAAGTGTGTTATAGCAACATAAAAAATATTTTGTTGCCAAATACTTAAGAAATAAATTAATATTTAATTAAAATTTTTAACGACAAATATTTCATCGCTAAAGACATACATTATCAACGAATTAGCTTTTTGTTGCTAAAAGTTTTAGCACCAAACTAAATATTTTTGTGCCAAAACATTTAGTGACAAAATCTTCGTCGCCAAATAGGTTTGTCACGAGAGAGTAACCATTGGTGACAAAAAATAATTTGCTGCCAAATCTATGTAGTTAAAATTCTAAATTTAAAGATTTAACTTCTTGACTTTTTGTGACAAAATTAGAGTTTTGTTGCTAAATGTGTATTTATAGCAACAAATTCTAATTTTGTCACTAAAAGTCAAAGATTAAAGATTTAAATCATTTTATTTCCGCCAAAATTTTTTATTTTTTGAAACAAAAGATAAAGTTTGTCACAAATGTATACTTTTCGCAACAAATGTAGACTTTTGTCGCTAAAAAAATTGAAAATTTTTAAAGTAAAAGGCGGGTGGTTTTCCGCCAAAATAAGTTTTAGCGACAAAATTGAAATTTTGTCGCTAAAAACTCCATCCCTTTATTTATATCTCATACAGTTTATTTCTTTCACTCTTTTAATCTTTTATTCTTTCATTCTCTAACTTTTATTCTAAACTTTCTCATCTATAAGTTTCTTTAACTTTCATTCCCTCATCTCTAATGTATAATTCTCATTCTTTCATTCTCTAACTCAATTTCTATCTTCTTATCTCTTATTTTTTTCTTCAATATGGTGTAATTTTTTTATTTTTTTTATCTTTTTTTATTACAATATTACACGATTATTACATTTACAAGTTAACTAATTATTGTTTGTGTTTTTTTTGCAGGAAATATTGAAGTTCAATCACACCACAAGATGAAGGAAATCAATAAAGTTATATTCATTTGTAATTTAAAAAAATAGATATTACATCTTGTAATAATTTTTATGTATTTATAATCAATAATAATAATTCTTTTGAATTAATTAATTTCTTTTTTCTTATAATGGTATTAATTATCATTGTATTTAATTCAAAAATTTTGATATAATAATTTTGTTGAAAAAAATTTATTTCTACACAATTGTTTTGTAGTAAAATTATTTATTCTATTTCTTAGCAACAAAATAATATTGTTGTAAAAAACATTTAGTGATAGGGCAACAAAAGTGTTTGTTTCAAAACAATTTCGTAAACTAGCTTGACACTCTTTTACTACGAATCTATTTTGTTGCAAAAAGATGTTTAAGGCAAAAAAACTTTTGTTTTGTTGCTGAATATAGAGCGCGCCAGTGCTAGGCCGACGATCTTACCGACAAACGTATTTTTGTTGCAACAATCTAAGGCAACAAAATTTATACTTTGGGCAACAAACCCTTGTTGTTGCAAAAGCTCATTATTGTTGTAGTGTGGTGAAGGTTGCCGAGAATGGGGAGCTTTGGTGGGGATGGAGGTAAGTTGAGATGGTTACTACTACGTCTGGTGATTTTCAGCAACTGTACAAGTGTGAGCAAGAGGATAAGAAGAAGAAGAAAGGTGGACAGAGGGGGGTTGTAAATTTCTGATATGCCCATAAAAGGCTGCAGCAGTTGCTTCATCAGGACTGATACCGGAGCCATTTCAGGTTGGGATTCCCAAATTAAGCTTCAATTGGGGTTTGCTCGTTGAATTCTCAACTCTATCAAGCTTTTCAATGAAGGAACTAATCCCTTGTAGCGGATGACATGCCTATGATATCACATTTAAAGATAAGGTTTCCACCAATTCAATTGGCACGTCTGATTGCTCTTTCATTTTCTTCTGTTTTTGAAATTTCTTTCAATAGTGATGTAATAGAATATGAGCATTACTAGTAGCTCCATGCTGATTTTGTTACAAGCCCGTGATATCCAATTTAAAGATAAGATTTCCGCCAATTTAATTTGCATGTCTGATTGCTCTTTCCTTTTCTTCTGTTTTGGAAATTTCATCGATAGTAATGCAATAGCGCATGAGCATTATTAGTAGCTCAAACCTATAATAAACTGTTCGGTATTAATGAAAAAAATTGGTTTTTATTTCTAATTATTTAAAAGCTTTCGATAGCTGGCTATAAAAGCATGGAGTTTTCTAACTACTTGGTAATTACTGTAACTGTTTTTAGTTAATTACCAAATATGAATTAAGGATTCTTTTCAAATTTGAGCTTTTCGAGTTTTCTATAGGTCTTGTATCACTTGCAGTATTACACTCCAAACTCAGATGGTTCTGAGGAGCAATCTTTCTTGCAATTCGTACACTGACGAACGTGGCAGAAGTGTTAAAGCATAGTAAATAAACTTTCATTGTTAATTATTGATTGAACAAAGTTGCTACATTACATACAGCATAAGTTTTGAGAAATCCTTAAAAATCCAAAATTTAAAAACTTTTCTAATCCATTGATAGATGCAATTGTCAGAAGAAGACATAATGCTAAATCATCTATGATCCTTAAATCAAGTCATTCAATTTTGTGAGTTCATTTATTTTAGTAATCATGAATCAATATTTATCTTCGGAATCATAAACAACTATAATGAATATAATCAAGCAATTGGAAGTTTTTTAAATTTGTGTTGTTATAATTGTCTTCTCCATCATAATTGAACATATGGGATTGACTTCTAACTTGCTTGAATTGATTATAATTGCCTGCATATGCATTTTTTGATGATATAATACTGAATTTTGTCCAATATATGCATGTATTCAGGTTAGTAACAGAAATCATTAAGAAGAGGATTCACGTTACCATGGAGCATGTTAACTTCAACGTATACTGATACTAAGGAGTTCAAGCTGAGGAACTCAAGACTGAAGCTAAGCCAAGAGGTGAAGTCATCAGTATAAAGAAGCAGTCACTAAGTTTTATGGTAGAAGGTGCAACATTGGAAACTGTCAATCCCATTCCTTATGATGTCGTCAACGATCTTAATTCTTAAAGGTGTTTACTTTTTTGGTTTTGTTGCTGTTTTCTTACTTATTGCAAAGTTTTGCAGACATGGTCAGCTTATTTGGATGTATTTCATCCTCATTAATTTTGTTTTTCGAAAGGAACTGCTATAGCAAATACGTTTGTTTTTAATTTTCATTTCATATTAGAAACAAGCGATATTTTCCAATGCAAAGTCATATGCTTTCGAGGATGCGTTATGGAAATGCGCTCCAAATGAGTGTTCATCTGATGCGTAGCTGCAAGAACATTGATATGTTAACTGAGCATTACTTAGCTGCAACAATATTGATATGCCTTTTAAGGTCCAGGAATCATGATTGACACTAGACACTGTGCTAGTGCTAGGCTTTTAACATCTTGAATTTCATAAACATATTGATTAGTTTGTAGCTTCCAGGTGAGTTTTTCTCAAATCATTTAGTTTTTGTGAGCATTAGTCGGTTGGGTATGTGAGAGTAATGGAGGTTTTAAATTCTTTGAGACTGAAAGTTACAAATGCATTAGTTGCTAGCTTTGAAGGGTTAAGCAATAGCGGAATTTGAATTTATGAAATTAAAAAAATATGATTGGACGTATTTTATTTATGTTTTGATATTATTTAAAGGTTATTTAATTAAATTATTTGCTTCAATTTTTATTTCACAGGTTATATATTTGGAAAAGGTAAAAAAATAAATGTTATGTTGTCCAAATTTTAAGACTATAAACTTTGATCTTTATAAAGAATTATGATTTTTTATAAAAATATTTATACTAAAAAAATAATGTTAAATTTTTAAATTTAAGAATTTTATATTTAGTATTTTTTTCTAAGTATTAATAGATATTTTTTTTAAATTTGTAATAAAAAATTAATACAATACAGTGCAACACTAAATATAATATAATTAAAAATTAATACAATATAATGTAGAACTAATGTTATATAATATTATTTTAATATAGTACTGATATAATACAATATAATATAATATATTAATATTTAATTAATATAATATAATATAATAGTATCTTTAATGGTTCGATACTGGGACAAATTTGTGGTACCACTGTTGTTTGGTACCACAGATGGATCCAACCATTGGATCTAGCCCACAGTTGTCACCAGAGCTAGATTCAATGGTTGGATCCAGCTGTGGTACCATACAACTGTGGCACCATAGCTGGATCCTCGATACTGATATTCAAAAATTAAATGAAAAAATTAATAAACTTATCCAATGGTGGGTTCCTGATGAGTAGGCCAACCATATCAGCACACAAATTTTTCTCTGATATATATTGAGGGACAAAATTTACCTGACAAAATAAATAAAATAATAAAAGACAGGATCTGTTTTATTTTCAGCAAGTTTCAGATAATGCAACTTGCTTAGTGGCCCAAAATGAATATAAAAGTAAATAAAATTAAAAAGATAAAGCATCTTAATTGTTGAAAATTATAAAATAAAATAACGTCACAAGCAACTGGTAGTCTGGTAGCGGTTTAAATTGTGAAGTGCTTGTTGTATGTCAGTTGTCTTCACTCTAAGGTACGCCCCAGCGGTCAAAAGAACTGAGGGTTTGATTGAGGTTATGATCTTTTGAAATTTACAAATCTGTTTCTGGGTTCTTCAATTTAGTGGATTGCTGATTTGAGTTCGTTTACTTTCAATTTTTATTTATTTTTCCCGGTAACCACAAAGACTTGAGTGTTAGCTCAAAAAGCAAGGTATCCAATTCCAAGGTTCTATTTATTTATTTATTTTTGGTTTGATTTTGAGCCTGGATCGTTGTTGATATATATTGCTATATGAGTAGGTTTTTGGTATGTTTGCTGAAATGGGTAAAATTTGGTTCTTGAATTAGAGACTTGAAATTGTACAGGAAATCGTAGTTGTGATTGCAAGAAAGTTAATTATTTGATTTTGATATCAATCTGCTTTGTGGATGATTGTGGAGGAAAAGAAATGATTTCTGGGTTTTTGAAATTCAAGGTTTGATGTTTCAATTTTTTGTACGTCAAGGATTTGGATGCTGAGTGTCAGTGATATTTGTAGCTAGTTTTGGGTATTAAGTCTAGTTCTGTCCATGATAATGGAGAAACAAAGCAGTTTTAGGACATGGACAATGGAGAAACAGCAAAGTATTTTCAGTGTCACCTTTGAAAAACAGCCTAGTATTCAAAGGGTTATGGAAGAACAGCAGTGTTTTCATGGTGTGCACACTAATAAAGTGCCCGGTGCTCGTGGAGTGATAGAGAAACAGCAGAGTTTTCATGGTGTAACTATTGATAAACAGCTGAGTACTTGTGATGGAAAAACAGGAGTTTTTGCAGTTTCATGGAGAACAGAAGAGTTTTCGCATAGTGACGGAGAGACAGCTGAGTTTTATAGGTGGTGGTCAGAGGAAGAAGAATAAGGATTTGCCAGGAAAAAGAAGTCACTTGCAGCTACACTTGCCAGCTCGAACTGGGAATTTAAGTAAAGTTACAGAGATTTTGCAGGGTTGTGATTCTAGTGAAGCTAAGGAGTTGTTGTCGAAACAAAATCAAGAAGGCCAGACTCCCCTTTATGTGGCTGCAGAGAGTGCAGATGGTTGAAGAGATGCTTCAACATATGAACCTTGAAACTGCCTCTATTGCAGCCAGGAATGGATATGATTCATTTCATGCGGCAGCAAAGTAGGGTCATCTTGGTAAGCTTCCAATCTGATTTGCATTTTTTAATGGATATTCCTGTTAATATTATTTTTAATGCTTAAGGAAATTAGAAAATTGTTGGTAGCTACTGTAGACGAATTCGGAATAACAGTTGCTTGCAAGCACCCACATGTGTACGTGCTGCTGAATACAAGTGACTTGAATGATTTAATATTCATTTGCAGTAAATGTTAAAAAAAATTTGAAAGGAGCTAACAAATTTGCATGCTTTCTACTGAAAGTTTTACTTTCTTTGGAAGATTGCATGGGCACTAAATGTTAGCATGAATTTTTTTACTTTTATGGTATGTGAATGAATGCATGAAAGTTAATGCATGTAAAGAGTTATTGGCATTCATGCGTTTATTTGCATGCTATAAAAGTTAAAAAAAATTCATGCCAATATCTAATGCCCATGCAAACTTCAAAATAAACTAAAACTTCCAAGGAATGCATGCAAATTTGTTAGTTCCTTTTCTCAACTTTACTACAAATGAATATTAAACTATTCATGTTACTTTTATTCAAAAAGTCTCCACTTTGATTTGAATAGTAGTAACTCCACCTTGACAATAAATCAGTTCGCCTTATCCTTTACAGCAGCCATGGTTCTCAACATAGAGAATCACTATAGTCCACCTACTTGGGTACTCATACCATTTAGAATTAAACTGCAAGACATGCTAGTTGGATTTGGTCCTCGAGCGTGTCTGAGACAAAATTTGGCCATGATTGAACTTAGGATACCACTTGCTCTCGTGCTGTCTAATTTCGCTTATGGCACATTTACTTCTTGGATTAGGGAATCAGAATTTGGAATGAAAATGATTGATAATATTTACTTACTAAAATAGAAGTGGGAATAAGAATGAAAAATGTGAGGCCCTCATGTTTTTTGGATTAAGGAATGGGAACTTTATTCCTATGTGGGGGGAGCAGGGTGGGAATCAAGTTCCCATCCCTTGAGCTCTTCCCCATTTTACCCTCATCCCAATTTCATAATTCTACTTTTATCCTCAATTAATTTTATTATGTTACATTATTGTTATTGTTATTTTTCTAATTTTTGTAATTGTTGTTAATAATAATAATAATAATAGTAATAATACGAGTACTATTGACTAATGGTAATAAAACGAATAATTAATAGTGATAATTTTAAACATAATAATAATATTATTAATTAATGACGATAATAATGATAATGACAACGACGACGACGATATTATTATTATTAATAATTAATTAATTAATTAATTAATAATAACAATGATGATGATGACAACGATGACGGCGACAATAATAAATTAAGGTCATTTTAATTACTTATAGCAATCTATTATGATTTCCATTCTCCTTTTTTATTTCAATTATCATTCTGATTCCAGCCCATTCTGATTATCAATTTGTAACCACAACATTAATTTCTCATTTTCTCTAGAGTATGTTCACTCACCTGTTTATAGCTTCATTATTGTGCCACTACTTGGAGTCAATCTGCAGGTAAGAAATTTGTCAGGTGTTTCTTGAGAAATTAATTTCAACATATAAGGCAGAGAGTGACATTTGGGAAACAGTTTGGAGAGGAGATGATTTATTTTTGTGAATTTTGTTCTCTAATTTGGTGTATATGGTTTAATTTAATGCCATCTGTGTAGTAGAAATTAACACTTTGTAGAATTCCATTTGTTCAGTAAATATCTAGGTAATTTGTTGCTGTAGCCTGTGGGCTATCTCATTATCTTCAATTAATTTGTTTGGGTGTTGGATTGGTGGTTCAACTGATAGAATCTCTTATGGAAGAAGAGGTCTGAAGTTCAAATTAATCTAGCTCACTTGTAAAGCAATTAATTTTTTAGTGTTAATTGGTTCATAGGGTGCAGAAAAACTCTTTATGATAGAATAATATGTTGATGTACTTGTGTTTTAGGAAACTTGCAAATTTTGAAATATTCTACTTACATGACTTCTATTTTAAAATATTTTCTAGACAAGCATCACCTTATGTGAGTTATGCAGATTATTGAGTAAAAATTCAGGTGAGTGATCGGCAGTTAATTGGAAAAAACAAATAGTTAAATACCTGGTTCTTGGAGTCATCTATGTAAGATAACCCAATTACAAGTTTCTTAGATGAGGCTACTCATTTGGGTTTGGTCTTGCATGCTTGAGCTTCCTCCTTATGGGTTTATTGTTATAGACATACGCGTTACTCAATAAACTACATTTTGCTATCTTTCCTTTCCAATGCAAAATTGTGGAATTTTGAAATAACAACCTGTATACATAAAATAAGAACTAGAAAATAAATAAATGAGCGACATAGAGTCGCTTTCAAGCCACAAGAATATAAAATATGAATGAGAAAACAATTTTCACAAACAGTCTCCCATCAACACGATTGGTGTTACTATTATATATATTCGCCGTTGCTGTCAACATGTCAATCATATTTGTATATTTTTTTCAGCTTCATAATTATTTGTTCTTGATTAGTTGTAATTAATCTCCTATCAACTCGATGGATATAATATTTTGCAACCACGACTACTAGCACCATTGGTAATTGTTAACTTTTTGTATTTCTCTAAATCTAAACCGATTGATGGAATTTATGGAAAAGATCAAGCAGAGGACCAATATGATATGGACAGATAAAATTTTATTGGTAATAACTTGCTCCTCAAGGTGTCCATGAACATAGAAGAAAATAGACAACACTGGTACAATTTTTCACAAGAGGGAATTGAAAGAGGATAATCATGATTAGAATATAAGTACAATGGATATTTTTCTAGACATATCAAGATTAAGAGCAAGGGGAGTAGAGCGTTGGCACAAGATGAAGAGGTAATTTCTTATGAACCACTAGCCCATTAACTTCAGACATGTCCAAATTCTCCTCAACTTCACCAAGAGGCAAATTCCAATCAAACCAGTACAAAAGGTTGGCCATCACATACTCAACTGCAGCTAACGCAAATGATATCCCTGGGCATCCTCTTCTTCCAGCACCAAAGGGGATAAATTGGAAGTCTCGGCCTTTACAATCCACCGGGTTAGCGAAAAACCTGTCTGGCAAGAAATCTTCTGGCCTGTCCCAAACTTGGGGATCTGTTTGAATTGCCCATGCATTTACAATCACTCTAGTTTTTGCAGGAATATCATAACCTCTCCATTTGATACTCTCTGCCATTTCTCGCGGAACCAAGAGAGGAACTGGTGGATGTAACCTCAGAGTTTCTTTGACAACACATTTCAAATAGTCCATCTTCTCAATTTCCTTCATGTCTATATTTAATTTCCCTTTTGCCACACTTCTAACCTCTTCTCGAACTCTGTTCATACTAGTTGGATTTTTCACTAGCTCTGCCATTGCCCACTCTAGTGTTGTTGCAGTAGTCTCAGTTCCTGCTACAAACATGTCCTGAGAATGTGAAACATGAAAAGCCTTTAGTATTGATGTATGTTTATGTATATGCAAGAGCGCGCTTTTGCGTGCATGATGTATGTAAAAGATGTAAAAATATAGAGAGAGCTAATATTTTTTTCTTTTTTTTGAAAAGGAGAGAGCTAATAATTAAAAGAATTAAGACTAGCTGGTTGAGAGGAAGGACAGACAAGGATAATTGCTTTAAGATTGTCCTGAGAGAGCTCTGCCCCAAGCATGCCATCCTTTCGAAGTTGGAGGAGTATATCCACAAAGTCTTTTTTATCAGATTGGTCATCATCATGCCCACTTCCTTTTGATACCTTGTTCGTGTGCTCTTCAATCACCTGATCAAGCAAAGCGTCAAATGCTCTAGCAGTTGCGTTGAGACGACCAATGAATCCCGAGAGAACATCTAACCATGCCAAAGATGGAAACATATCTCCCATACAAAAGGCAGCAAGCTGCTCTTCCAGCCTTCTTGACAACTCTCCCAGCTTATTGCTGTCTCCAATATTTTCTTCTTCTTCATCAGCTTTCTTCCCAAGAACGCAGAGGGAAACTATATTGCTGGAAGCAGTCAGTAGCATCTCTGTTAAATTAAGAGGACCTCCTTTATTAAGACACGAGAGGCGAATTTTAGTTACCAAACTTGAAACTTCATCATCTCTAACATACTGAAATGATTGCACTCTTCTCACACTCAAGAGTTGAAGAATACAAATCTTCCGAGCTTGTCTCCAGTACTCGCCGTAATTAGAGAACGTGATATCTTGGCATTCATATACGAGGATGTTAGCAGGTGTGGTTTTGGGCCGGTTCGAGATCACAATGTCATGAGTTTTAAACATCTCACCAGCCAACTCAGCCGATGAAACCACAAAGGTTGGAGAATTGCCAAAGTAAACGAACATCAAAGGGCCGTACCTCTCCGAAAGAGCTTTGAGAGAGCGATGAGGGAGAGTTCCCAGAAGCTGGTGAAGGTTGCCGAGAATGGGGAGCTTTGGTGGGGATGGAGGTAAGTTGAGATGGTTACTACTACGTCTGGTGATTTTCAGCAACTGCACAAGTGTGAGCAAGAGGATAAGAAGAAGAAGAAAGATGGACAGAGGAGGGTTGTAAATTTCTGATATGCCCATAAAAGGCTGCAGCAGTTGCTTCATCAGGACTGATACCAGAGCCATTTCAGGTTGGGATTCCCCAACTTAAGCTTCAATTGGGGTTTGCACGTTGAATTCTCAACTCTATCAAGCTTTTTAATTCCGCGATTAATCCTTCGTAGCGGATGCAATGGATTGAATAGACTGACATCAATGTGCCCACTTCCAGAAAAAATTAAGGGCGGCTTTAAATATAGGTAAATTAGGTAATTGCCTAAGGTCTCACATTGTGGCCGCCAAATCCTTATATCTTAGAAGATCTTTTTTTTTTATTTCTTTAATATAATCAAATTATTTTTTTAACTTACTTATGATAAAAAAGCCTATTTTTAGGCATATTTTAATTGATAATTATCTTACACTTAAGATTTTTTTTACACAAATTTTATATTTGATAATCTTAACATTAAAGAACTATAATTAATAGTATTAATTGTTAATTCATTATTAGTTTTTCAAGAAAAATATTTAAAAATTCTTTATTTGTTTAAAAAAAACTTGATTATTTAATATTAAAAAATTTCTTCCACTCTTCTCTTTAATGAAAGCTATTATATTTATTTGTTCACTTTTGAAGAAAAAAAATAGTTTCTTGAAATAATGGTTTGAGGGAATTAATTTTTTTTTAATTACTGTTCTTTTTCGAAATTTCTTACCATCTTATTGATTGTTGATATTCAATATATAATTAAAAATTGATTAAATTTTAAATTTTTTATTGTTTTGAGTATTAAAACTATTAAATATAAGCAGGCCTCATAAAACAAATTTGCCTAAAGTCCCTAATACTTTAGAGCAAGTCCTAGCAATAACTGAAATTAAAATTGTAAGAAAACTTAAGTATGATTTTCTTATGCAAGTATAACATAGGGTCATAATATGTCCATAAAAAATTAAGAACAGAAGTTTAGAATTGAACCTCTAGTCATTGAAGTATTTTGCTCTTGATTTTAATATTTCTGAACCCTCTGTAATTAATAGTGATGGTGTAACATAAATTTTTTACTTTAATTACAGGCCTCAGAGACAAAATTATTTCAACATTTCCCTTTTATTTCATCTTTCCTCAGGGACAAAAGTTTTAATTTCCCTTTTATTTCAACATTAGCCACGTGTTCAACAAAAGCACCAATACGAAATCAATGAAAGTCCGTGCACGTAAAAGAATTCTTGACTTTCATGCATTAATTTATATAAAATTCATGTCATTACTTGGTGCTCATGCAAACTTCCAAAGAAATTAAAACTTCAAGTCAAATGCGTGTAAAGTTGTTAGTTCTTTTTTCAAGTCACTTTTATTCAAAAAATCTCCACTTACTTGAATGGTAGAGTTCTACCTTGACTATAAAACTAGTTCACCTTATCCTTTACAGCAGCCATGATTCTCAACATAGAGATCCACCATACTCCACCTACACGGGCAACCATAGCACTTAGAATTAAATTGTAAGACATCCCGGTTGAATTTGGTCCTCGAGTGCGTCTAATACAAAATTTGGCCATGGTTGAGCTTAAGACACTACTTGCTCTCATGCAGGCTAATTTGTCTTAATTTCTTACTTTCTTCCGAGTATGCTCATTCACCTATTTATAGCTTTATTACTGTGCCAGAAGATGGAGTCAATCTCCAGGTAAAAAAATTGTGAGGCGTTTCTTGAGAAATTAATTTCAATATATAAGGCAAAGAGTGACAGTTGAGAAACAATTTAGGTAGGAGATGATTTATTTTGTGATGTTTGTTCTGTAATTTGGTGAATATGGTTTAATTTAATGCCATCTGGATAATAGAAATTAATGCTCGTAGAATTCGATTTGGTCAGTAAATGTCTAGGCAATTTGTTGCCGTAGCTTGTAGGCTATCTCATTTCATCCTCAATTAATTTTCGTGGATGTTTGACGGTTGGTTAAATGGATAAAATAATCTCTTACGGAAGAAGAGGTCTGTAGTTCAAATTAATCCAGCTCACATGTAAAGCAATTAATTTGTGAGTGTTCATTGGTTCAATGGTTACATAAAATCTCTTACGATAGAAGAATACGTTGATCTACATGTGTTTTATAAAACTTGCAACATTTTGAAATATTCTATGTACAGGACTTCTATTTTAATATATTTTCTGAACTAGCATTACCTTATAGTGAGCTATGCAGATTACTGAGTAAAAATTGAGGTGAGTGGTTAATTGAAAAAAATAGTTAAATACCTGGTATTTGAACTCCTCAATGTATAACAACCAAATTACAAGATTCTTAGATGAGGCTACTCAGTTGTGTTGGGTCTCGCGTGCTTGAGCTTCCTCCTTATGGGTTTATTATTATAGACCTACCTTTATAAACTAATTTTGCTCCCTTTACTTTCCAATGCGAAATGATGGTAGCTTTAAATAAAAATCTATATCTGTAAAATACGAATTAGAAAATAAATGAATGATCAACATAGAGTCGCTTTTCAAGCCACATGAATAAAAAATAATTTTGACAAATAATCTCCCATCAACACGATTGGTGTTATTATTATATATATTCGCCGTTGCTGTCAACATGTCAATCGTATTTTATATTTATATTCGTATTATCAGCTTCATAATTATTAATTCTTGCTTAGATGTATTTAATCTCCCATCAACTCGATGGATGTAACATTTTGCAACCACAACTACTAATGTAACACCCCAAATCTAACACGTGTGGAGCACGTACAAAAGGAGGTTATTTACAAATCGAAATCCTTATTCATAAATTCCAAACTGAAATACCTCAAATTCTTATTCAAATAAATCCATAAATTTATACGTCTAACACTAAATAATCTCTCCCAAAACATAATAATAACAAAAGTCTCAAACTCTAAATTACAAGTGCATAACAGAAATAAACTAAAAAGAAACATGAATCTGTTCATTTTCTTATTCAAATAGCAAACGAAAACGAAATCTCTAACTCCAAAGCTAAGCACACCTCTCAAAAGGAACTTATTCTGCAAAAAGTAGTGATAAGGGGTGAGCTGTCAACTCAGTAAGTAAATCAATTCCTAACACACTAGGCCTACCGATACTAAAAATATTGCAAGCATTCTTTTTAGTAAAGCATATATCATAATTCATAAATTTTATAAAATAACATATCACAATAAACTAACATAAATTCATAGTAATTCAGAATATCAAAATCATGGTTACTTACAAAAGCAAATCATATATCACATACACAGAAAAATAAAAGGTTAGCTCATGTCATACAGTGTCACCTAATGTAAAATAGATGCATTTAACAAACATTTAGAGTTTGCACAACCAACAAATTCTGCTATTTCATTATTGGAATCAGAAATGACAGTTGAAAACATTGAAAGAAGAATGACAAACACATTTGAAACATCATATTTAACATTGACCACATGATTTTGAATAGAAGAGTCAGAGACATTCTTATTGGAGGAGACAATAGCAATCTGTATAGACATTTTTCAACTTTGCCCTACAGTATGATCAAATTCTTCACCTTGTCCTTCACAAAACAGAACTTATCAATAAATTCAACAACAATGTCATTATCTTTAGTTAATTGAGATATGCTTATAAGATTTTTGGTTATTTGCAGAACTAATAGTATATTATTCAATTTAAGTGCAGTGGTGGAGTTTAATGAACCATGCACCCTAAGAGTAGCATTCACAATGTGTGTAATATTCAAACCAGTTCCATTACCAATGATAAGTTTAGATGTACCAGCGGAAAAGTCAGTGATCTACATATTGTTCATATTATTGAAATACTAACTAGGCAACCCAAGAGGAGGGGTGAATTGGGATTTTAAAAATTAAGCTAAGCAAACCACACAACAATCCAATCTAATGCCTTAATAAATTCGAAAACAATAAATTCAATGAAAGCACAATAATAAATGAGCAAGGGAAGAGAAAGCAAACTCAACGATTTTTACGTGGTTCGGCAATCCCCGCCTACGTCCACGCCTCCAAGCACACCGAACTTGAAGACTTCACTATCCGAGTCTTTCCAAGGCTTCAAACATTTACAATTGACTTCAAGGTGTCAATGACCTTTACAACAAGAGATTATATCTCCAATCTCTTCACCTCAAGTGTTTCTCACACTTGTACACTCACAATTTAATGAGAAATGAAAATTACAACAATGAAACTCTCTTTAAGAGTGGATATATAAATTGAAGAACAAAGATGATTTAATAAATGATGATTTACGAAATTGAAGCTCAATATATGTTGTGTGCACTTATTTTTGCTTGTCAAGATTACCAAAAATGAATTGGTTTTGAGTTTCTATAATTTGAGCTCAAAAACTAGTCGTTATGCACTTTTTGGTCATAACTGACTTACCGTTTATGGAATCTGATTAGCCGCTTTTATGTTACCGTTAAGGCAAAAATTTGAATTTCATAATATCGGCATGCCGCTTTTCATATCCGGTTAGCCGCTTTTGAAATTCGGATTGTCGCTTGAGAAATCTGGATAGCCGTTTATACTCCAGAAGCTTACTGCCCAAATTTCGGATTACCGTTTACCATATCCGGTTAGCCGCTTGCTACAGTAATTGCTACAGTGAAATATTTTTTAAATTTATAATTTGACCCCAAAACTTTATAAAACTATATTATAGCCCAAAATTTTATGAAAGCTTTCAAATAGGTCCAATTTTAGAATTTCTAAATAATGCCTTGTCAATTCCAAAACTTTTTAAAATTATGATATGGCCCACAATGATATGAAACTTTTCAAATAAGTCTTTTTTCAAAATTTCAAGTAATACTTGTTGATTTCAAAGTTTTCAAAATTCTTCCAATTAAACTATAAACTTGAAAAACAACCAATTTCATAAAATCATTTTTTCAATATGAAACCTTTATAATGTGAAAATAATGATTTATTTAAAAAAAATAAAAAATAACTTGAGCTTAAAAGATTAATCATTCTTAATCTTGTTTGTTATCATCAAAATTCAACATTATGGAAACATATATGTTAACAATTATTTGTGAGATAGTAAGGAACCCCACTATCAAGGTACCAGTTGGCATCAAAAAGACCTTCCATGTCAGCCAAAAATACAGCTCTCCGATTTCTGTTTGGAGGTGGCATGTAGGCTTTAGAAGCAATAAACTCTTCCAAATTCCACTGGATGTCGTTTATTGTATGTTGATAACTCTATGAAATAAAAGTTATCATGACACTTTTAGACTTAAATCAAGATCACTTAGAGAGTAATTGACATGTTTTTATTGAATTTTCATTATCTTTTGCATGAACATCCATTTGAGTTTAATTTTTATAAAGTTTACTTGATTTCGAATAACTGTGTTTAAATCATATACATAATTGTAAGTAATTGGAAGCTCGGTTTTCAAGGAAAGAATGTTGTTGCAATGGGCTAGCAAAAAGCACAAAAGAACACAGTGTTGTGCAAATTTTAATGTACTCGCAAGCGCACGAATCTATTTTCGTATAGATCAATGGTGACGAGTGTCGATCCCACGAGGAGGTGGATTTTAATTATGTAGAATTAATTTTGTAAATGAGTGATTGGATTTGTGGTGGAAATGATTTGGAATATGCTAAAACTTAAATTAAAATGGCGAGAATAAATTCTAAAATTGGAATTGAAATGGCAAGAATAAATTGAAGAGAAATATATTGAAATGACGTACTTGGATATCTGGATCCGTATCAACATGCATCATGGGCTAAATAATTCGTATTAATGCCAATTAAATCATGAGGGGGGAATCCACACCTCATGAACCACGCTCTAATCAATATGGTGCTAAGGGCTTATCGTGCCAAATAATAATAACCTTGTACTAGAGGGCCGGTGAAACCAAGGCGGTACTAGACAAGATTAGTATTATTTGTCGACGAGAAGTCAAAACATCCACAAAAATTAGAGGGGAAGAGAAAATAAATTTACCAAATAAAGCCCATGACACATGTTGAGACTTCACCTTCAACCCAAGCTTGAAAGAAAATTAGCCACTCATAATTGAACTAGGGGCAAAAAGGGAATTTATTAAAATACGAAGAAAATACAAGATGGAGAAGGAATTACAGAAAATGGATCCCAAAAATGGATTCAAAGATATCAAATTAGGGGGGGAAGGCCCCCTTTTTATAGATACATGGAGTAAATTATGGCCATCGGATTAAAAACAGTTTGGACACTCAGGATTGCGCCACGTCATCAGTCAACAGTCAACGGTTTGACCACGCGGATGAACAGTAACACGGTTTGACCCGGATGAACAGTAATGCGGTTTGGTTGAAAATAATCCTATGTGATGCATGTACCGTACGCGAGATTTTTCGTCCACTGATATGCTGCCACGTCACCATCAACAGTACATAAGAATTTTAGCCCAACAGGATCGTGACACCTCATCAGTCAATGCCACATCATCGGTCAATGCCACGTCATCGTCCGTCTATGTGAACAGTGTCGTGAACAGTAACGTATATAGTACCGTACATGTGAATAGTACCGTACATGTGAACAATGTTATTTTTCCTTTTATGCTCCCCCTCAGGTTTTCGACCGTCCTGAGTTCAAAAGTGATGTCCGTTTTGCCATCTGATCTCTCGTTTATTGTGAAATGACTATGATGCCCCTAAAATACATAAAATACTTAATTAAAATAAAACAAACGGAATTAAATCAAAAGAAGGTTAAATTCATAAAAGTAAAGGTGTTAGTAAGACTTGAAATGTAAAATGACGGTTTTCTCCTTTATAAATATGCATTTTCTAACACTCAACACACCCCCCAACCAGCTTATTGCTAGTCCTTAGCAAATGAAGCGAAAATAAAATTCAAATTCAAATTCAAATTCAAAATGATTTTTTTTAAAAATTTAGAAACACTCGTGTTTATTCAATCAGATTAATGATAGCAATCAAATAAAAGTATAAGCATTATCTCCAGTCTAAAGCAACATCACACTCACATCAACCATCCACATGAATTAGCCCAGTAGACTTTGTTATATCTACTTTCAAGAATGACATGTCAAACCCCAAAATCTCACTGGAAGTAGTGACACTCTCACAAATAAATTAAACCCACTAAAAATAGTCACTCCAATGAATGGTAATTGAGAGAGAAAATAATAAAGAAGTGATATCACATGCTCTCACCAAGATGAAATAAATATGCCCTCAGCTTAGAAATAATACGATCTCAAGTCAAACAAAAATGCTAGTTAACCCACTTTATTTATCTTTTTTTATTATTATTATGCATCACTTCATCTTTTTAGCCCATATAACTAGCTTCTACTTCAAACTATAGTTCCCTAAAATCAAGAAGGACTTTTATTAGGACGTAACGTAGGCTAGGGACATGGCTAACAAAGAAGGGAAATAAGGAAAACAAAGTGTATGTTTGAGAAAAGTGCGGAGAATTTTTTTTTTTTTGAAATTGCAAGGTAGATTTCACTTATTATTTTTATTTTTATTCTTTTGAAACAACAACTTTTTTTTTCTTCTTTTTTTTTGGCATAACTTCACTGAACAAAATAATTATTTACATTTTTCTCAAACATAAATAGGTGATGGAACTTATAAGACATCGGGTAATACTCCAAATCGGAGTGGGTCAAGATGATAAGTTGATAAAGAAAATATTTTTTTTTTAAAAAAAAAGGCTCAAAAGGGTTAACTATGGATATTTAATAAAAGGGATGGCTAGAAAGGCTCAAACGGATCAAAAATGGTCTTTCCATCGTCTTTTAGGGCTCTAAATAATCATCTATATCTACTAGTTAGATGGGCCTCCCAATGTAACAACACACATTTTTTTTTTATTTTACAATTTTTTTTAAGGGTTAACTCAAAAGCAATTTATAGATCGTGTGTAAAATAATAAACTGCTAAGCTGTATAAAGAGTGGGCAAAAGGGTTATTCTCCAAGAAAAATAATAGGCTCAAAACTCACTTGGTACTTATTATGACATGTTCATTCCTTCAAGCAACTCACATTTGTCTCCGACATCAACATGTAGAGTAGCAAACATAACGTAACATCACTTAAGACCAAAGATAATACAAATACTAAAATTTGAAATTAATCATGTCATCCAATGTTAAAACAAATCACACAAAATATATATATATTTTTTAAAACAACATTCTACCCCCCAACCTATTCTAAGCATGAAAAGAAAATATGCATGCAGAAATGTGAAAATGATGCATAAAAATTAATTAGAAAAGTTACACTTAAAATGATAGAAAAAGAAAATAATTCTTTTTAAAGAAGATGCGTTTCTAGAGGCACTACACTCCATATTCAGCCATCTTCGACTCAAAAGTTGGAAAATGTATATTTATAGAGGAGAAAATAAAAAAAGAAGAAAAATAAACATAAAAACAGAATAAAGAAAAAGAAAATGTCTGAATTTTTTTTTTAGTTTTTTAATTTTTTTTAAACGATGAAGATGTGTTTCTAGAGTCACTACACTCCATATTCAGCCATCTTCAACACAAAAAGTTAGCAACAGTTAGTTTCTACAACAAAAAATTAGTAAAAACTTAACCAAAATTCCATAATTGTCGACTATTCCCTCCCCCCAACCAGAACGAAACATTGTCCTCAATGTTTGAAAGGAAAGAAGTAGAGTTTAGAAGACATCACCTGGGTGGTGCAACACAGAAAACAATATTTACAAGCGGAGAGTTAAATCTAATTTGTACTTCTTACTGTGGCTACTGTTACCATCATTATTTGGATGCTCCGACACAAAGGTCCAGGGGTCTGGCTCTGGTCTATAAGCTTGTAACATATCAAGTAGCTCATTAGCAGTGTGAGCACAAATAAAGAGTTTTTCGCATTAGAGGGAATGAAATAGTTTTTTATTGTATGGTTAAGAAATGCGATAAAGCCATCATAAAAGTTATTGACATTTAACAAACCAATGAGTTTCTGGTGGATGTGCAGATGGGCCCAAGATGCTAGTGTGATAAGTGCCTCTAGTGTTGCAAGATCTCCTGGAAGGAAAATAAAAGCATCAGCATGATTAAGCATTTCAGTTATTCTTTCTTGCATACCTGAGACGACTAACTCTTCTCCAGTTGATGAGTCAGACGAACTACCCAAAGGTTTTAGGGCTCTTGGGATGATGCCTAACACTTGGCTGCCTCTGATAAAAGTTGCTTCTGAGACCATTTTTGATAACCCTCGATTACCTCCTCCATACACCAAGTGTAATTTTCTCGCTGCTATGCTGCGACCAAGATCTATGGCTGCCTCAACGAACTCTTTATGTTTGCCATATGTAAATCCAGAAAGCACACAAATGTTCTTGAATTGTCTATTTGGAGTAGCTGCCATTGGGATACTTCTCAAAAAATAATTTGTGAGTGCTTGACAAAAAAAATCACATTTAAGAGTCTTGGTGACAATGGGTCACAGTTGTGTATGAGGTAACATGTCAGTGTCAAATAACGCGTAAAGCACGTGGCTCGCGAGTCAAAAAGGAAACAGTAATAAAATTATTAAGGACAATAATACACACAATAAAACAATAGTGAAATAAAATAACAGTAAAGTGAAAGGATATTTACAGGTAGTTGCGACTGTGGCTCACATCTTCCTCTGGTTTTACGTCCAGAAACGGCTTGAACGCCCTCTATGGGTCGAGGATAGGCTTCCTATCTAGTTTTCTTATAAACTGGCAAACAGGGTCGTTTATAGTCAGATTCCCGAGACTATATCGTGCATGCTTTTTCTGGAATAATGGCCATAACTGGAGAATCGCTCCTTGCACATATCCACTGGGATGCGTTTCAAGAGACAAAAGGATATCATCCAATGACTCCTTATTCAAGCCATCCCTAATGAATTGAATCTTATCTTCCCTGTTATCAGACACCATTCCTAAAGAACATGGGTTTTTATTGCAACTCATTTTGGCACACTTATGACAAGCAACAGAAATTCTTCGAGCTCGTCGTTTTCTTGCATAATTTCCTTTACCACAACAAGGCATGTATGCAATAAATCTTCGAGCTCGTCGTTTTCTTGCATAATTTCCTTTACCACAACCAGGCATGTATGCAATAAATTTTGGAGGTAACTCACCTGCCGATCGTACTTTAGCCTCGATTAATCAACAGATGTCAGCAGGTATGTTATTCCTCATGAGTAATCGCATGCGTTCGGACCGAGCTTTATAGATCTTAAGGAGGGCATTCTGAGGAAGTGAAGGGAATCGCTTGTAAAGTTTCGCTAGAATCTCGTTTCTGTCCATACCTTCGCCTCAGAATATCAGTTATTATGGGAAACTGAAGTAACCGACTTGATTGTCACGGAGTACCGTTATCCGCCACTTCACCGGGGTAACAAACTAAAGCACACAAATAGAAAAACAAATTAAAACACACAAAGAAAATTAAAATCGTCCTCTTATTGAATTTACCTCAAGCTCCAACTGGATGTCGTAAACACTTCTCTCAATGTCTCTAAGTTGGCGTTCTAAACCCTCAACATAGGCTACTAACTCTGGTGGTTGTAGAGCCCAAATGCGTTGTGTTTTACAAAATTGAATCTGCCTTTTGAGATGAGTTTTGACACGTTGAAGTGGTTTAAGAATGTTCAGAAGAAACGGTCTAAGTATGAGACTCATGATTAAAAATGATAAGAGAAAACTTAATGGTAAAATAAACACACTTATGCAAAAACAATTTCAATTAGCAAAAGAATAATAATAAAAAGAAATAAAGAAAAATCAAATCAACGAAAAGAAAAAAAATCAATTCAAATTTGGTGGGTCATTCAAATTTATTTCGGTGTCTTCTTCATGTGGTTGGTATTCTAGATATGGCTTTAATCTTTGATCATTAACTTTAAACGTGACACCGTTCTTTGGGTCCTTAATTTCAATTGCCCCATGTGGAAAAACAGTATGAACAATAAATGGGCCAAACCAACGAGAGCGTAACTTACCTGGGAATAGGTGCAAGCGAGAATTGAATAAAAGCACTTTCTGACCTGGAGTGAACGATTTTCTCATAATTTACTTATCATGGAAGACTTTCATTCGTTGCTTGTAAATCTTGGCATTTTCATATGCATCATTGCGAATTTCTTCAAGTTCTGCCAGCTGTAATCTTCTTTCTGAGCTGGCTTGCTGCATGTCAAAATTGAATTTCTTGATGGCCCAATACGCACGATGCTCGAGTTCCACAGGTAGGTGGCAAGCTTTTCCATACACTAGCCTGTAGGGTGACATCCCAATCGGGGTTTTGAAAGCCGTTCTATATGCCCATAAGGCATCATCAAGTCTTAATGACCAATCTTTTATGTCCGGCCTCACCGTCTTTTTTAATATGTGCTTTATTTCTCGATTGGAAATCTCAACTTGGCCACTGGTTTGCGGATGATACGGGGTCGCCACTTTGTGTGTGATTGAATACTTTGTCAAAAGAGCCTTGAATGCTTTGTTACAAAAGTGGGCACCACCATCACTGATTATCGCTCGAGGGAATCCAAAGCGTGAAACAATGTTGCTTTTCAAAAATGCTATCACCACCTTGTGATCATTGGTCCTACATGGAATTGCTTCTACCCATTTCGATACGTAGTCAACAGCAACCAATATGTATTGATGGCCAAAAGATGGGGGAAAGGGTCCCATGAAGTCGATACCTCATACGTCAAAAATCTCAACCACTAAAATTGGATTTAATGGCATCATGTTCCTTCGTGTAATGCTCCACATTCGTTGACACCTATCACATGAAGAACAGAAAGTGTAAGCGTCTCGAAATATAGATGGCCAATAGAAACCACATTGTAAAACTTTAGTCGCTGTTTTCTTAGCACTGAAATGGCCTCCACAAGCTTGTTCATGGCAGAATGAAAGAATATTCTGAATTTCATTTTCTGGGACACATCGTCTAACAATTTAGTCTGTACAATACTTGAACAAATAAGGGTCATCCCAAAAGAAATTCTTTATCTCTGCAAAGAATTTAGCCTTATCTTGCTTGGTCCAATGCTCTGGAAGTTTACCTGTAACAAGATAATTAACTATATCAGCATACCAAGGTAATACTTTCACACTCATTAATTGTTCATCTGGAAATGACTCATTCAATATTAATGGCTCTGTAATTGTGTCAAAATGGAGACGAGAGAGGTGGTCCGCCACAACATTTTCTGTCCCTTTCTTATCTTTGAATTCCAAGTCAAATTCCTGCAAAAGTAACACCCAACGAATTAGTCTAGCTTTTGCATCTTTCTTTGTGAGAAGATATTTAAGAGCAGCATGATCTGTGAACACGATTATTTTACAACCAATGAGATAAGGTCGAAATTTCTCTAATGCAAACACTACTGCTAGCATTTCCTTTTTAGTAGTTGAATAGTTCAACTGTGCATCATTCAATGTCATACTAGCATAGTAAATAACATGGGGAATTCGATCAACTCTTTGTCCTAATACTGCTCCTACTGCATAATCAGATGCATCGCACATGAGCTCAAATGGTAAGCTCCAATTTGGGGGCTGAATAATGGGTGATGATGTCAACAACTGTTTTAACTTTTCAAATGCCACAAGACATGAATCATTAAAGATAAAAGGTACATCCTTAACAAGTAAATTGCATAAGGGTCTAGATACTTTACTAAAATCTTTAATGAAACGTCTATAGAAACCAGCATGCCCAAGGAAAGATCTTACTTCTCTGACTGTTTTGGGTGGAGGAAGATTAGAAATGAAATCCACATTGGCTTTGTCAACCTCAATACATTTGCTCGAAATGATGTGACCGAGAACAATACCTTGTTTTACCATAAAATGGCAATTCTCCCAATTTAAGACCAAGTTCTTCTCGATACATCTCTGCAGAACTAGTGTTAGATGATGTAAACATTGATCAAACGAATCACCAAAGACAGAAAAGTCATCCATAAAGACTTCAAGGAATCGTTCAACCATATCAGAAAAAATGCTTAACATGCATCGTTGAAATGTAGCAGGTGCATTACATAATCCAAATGGCATTCTCTTATATGCAAATGTGCCAAAAGGGCAAGTGAAAGTAGTTTTCTCCTGATCTTTTGGTGCTATGGGGATCTGATTGTATCCTGAGTAGCCATCTAGAAAGCAATAAAATTCATGGCCTGCTAATCTATCAAGCATTTGATCGATAAATGGTAAAGGAAAATGGTCTTTACGTGTGACAGAATTCAACTTTCTATAATCAATGCATACACGCCATCCTGTAGTTACTCTAGTGGGTATCAATTCATTATCGGCATTGGTAACTACAGTGACTCCTGACTTTTTGGAGACAACTTGCACAGGACTGACCCATGAACTATCAGAAATGGGGTAAATGATACATGCGTCTAATAGCTTAAGGACTTCTGTTCTAACAACTTCTTTCATGTTAGGATTTAACCGACGTTGCATCTCCCTAGTAGTTTTAGTATTTTCGTCAAGGTGAATGTAATGCATGCAGTCTACTGGATTTATACCTTTTATGTCTGCTATGGTCCATCCTAATGCTCCTTTGTGCTCTTTTAAAACATCCAACAACTTACCTTTTTGTTCGTTATTTAGAGATGATGAGATGATTACCGGTAGAGTAATTTCTTCTCCCAAAAACACATATTCCAAAGTGTTGGGCAATGGTTTGAGCTCGAGTTTCGGTGGTGATTCTGATGATGGAATGAGTTGCTTCTCTGATGGTGCTAGTTGCTCAACTCTTGACTTCCATTTATTAGTGTCCATAAATGGTTCTGAGTCAAGTAGGGCGTTGACCTCATCGACCGATCTGTCAATATCAAAATCCAAACCAAAGTGAGTTAAACATGTTTGTAAAGGATCATCATTAAGGTTTGAAACAAAAGTATTATCAACTAATGCTTCTATTAAATCCACATCAACAATTCCATCATCTGCATTGTGAGGTTGTTTGGCAATGTTGAAGATGTTCAGCTCCATAGTCATGTTGCCGAAGGACAACTGTATATTTTCAATCCTGCATTGAATGTGAGCATCCGCAATTGCCAAGAAAGGTCGGCCTAGAATAATGGGGATGTGCTTCCTTGAATCCTGTATTAATTGAGTGTCAATTACAATGAAATCAACAGGAAAATAAAACTTGTCTACCTGGATAAGCACGTCCTCCACAATGCCACAAGGTATTTTTGTGGACCGATCTGCAAGCTGTAACACCACTAGAGTTGTGTGTAATTCTCCAAGTCCAAGTTTAACGAATACTGAATAAGGCAACAGATTTACACTAGCTCCTAAATCCAACAAAGCATTCTCAATTGTGTGGTTCCCTATACTACATGAGATAGTGGGGGAGCCTGGGTCTTTGCATTTTAAAGGAATTTTATGTTGGAGTATAGAACTAACGTTTTCTGTTAAAAATGCCTTCTTTTGAACATGCATATTTCTTTTTTTAGTACAAAGGTCTTTAAGAAACTTGACATAAGATGGAACTTACTTAATAACATCAAGTAAATGGATGTTAACACTTACCTGTTTGAAGATTTCGAGAATCTCACCTGTAGATTTTCCCTTCTTTCCTTTAGCTAACCTCTGAGGAAATGGAGCATTGGGAACATATTCTTGTGGGTTGGTTTCTTCTTTCTCCTCTGGTGATGAGTTCTCAACATTCACAGGTACAATTTGATTTTCTTTTGTCACCGGCATCTCCACTTTGTTGTCGACTTCTTTTCCTTTTCGCAAGGTCATGACTGCTTTGACCTCTCCATGCTGCTGTGGTGAACTGGTACTTGCTTCATGCACTCCTTTAGGATTAGGCACTGGTTGACTTGGAAATTTGCCTTTCTCAACAGTCATTGCCATGGTCTGAACTGAAGAAGCAAGTTGTCCCACCATCTTCTCGAGGCTTGAAACTAATTGGGCTTGTGAGTTGCAGCCCGCTCTCAATTCATTTCGTAGTCCATCAATGGTGCGGTTCTGTTGCTCAATCGTGGAGTGAGTAACATTCATGAAATTCTGGAATACATCCTCCCATGGTCTGGGTTGAGAGTGGTTTTGGTTCTGATTGTATGGTCTGAATGGTGGCTGAGAGGCTTGAGGATTTTGAGGAATTGGTGGAGGTGGAGTTGCTGGTCCATTCTGTTGGAATCCTTGAGACCATGAAAAATTTGGGTGATCTCTCCATCCAGGGTTATATGTGTTGGAGTATGGGTTGTAATTCGATGGTTTTCTCATTACACCTATGGCATTGGCTTGATCTGAGTATGAGTCATGGTCATGTGGCTCTGTTGATTTAGCAGTCGATAACGATGCTATTTGTCGAGAGAGACCTTCAATTATCGCTTTGACTTCTTTAATTTCTAAACTTGACTCGCCAATGTGAACCTCATTTACTCCCTTAATCCTTCTAGTATTCATGAGTGATCGAATTCGTTGTTGGGAATTATCCGCTTGTCGCTGGAAGAATTTCCAAATCTCTGATGCACTTTTTGACATTAGCTCTCCTCCACTTGTTGCCATTAGCCATTCTTGCACATTCGGCAATAATCCCTCCAAAAAGTATTGGCATTGGTGCCATTTCTCGTACCCATGATGTGGACACTTCAAGAGTAGCCCATTGAATCGCTCCCATGTTTCGAAAAACTGCTCGTCATCTCTCTGGGTAAACTCTGAGATTTCCCTGCGAATAGCGTTGGTTTTATGCACTGGGAAATATTTATTCAAAAATTTCGTTACCATTTGTTCCCATGATGAAATGCTATTAGCAGGTAAAGTATTTAACCATGAACGAGCTCTATCTTTTAAAGAAAATGGGAATAGTCTAAATTTAACATTATCGTCTGAAAAATTTTCATATTTAAAAGTTTGACAAATGGCATGAAAATCATTCAGATGATTATATGGGTCCTCATTTTCTAAGCCATAGAATGTGGGGAGACAATTTAGCACACTAGGTTTTAGTTCAAAGCTCCTAGCAGCTACATTTGGGTATCTTATGCATGATGTGCTCAAATTAGCTAAGGGACTAAAATAGTCCTTAAATGGCCTCTCCTGTGGTTGCAAATCCATTTTATTTTTAATTTGTTTGTGTGTGCGAAGTGTTTTCTCAAGTTCAAGGTCTATAGGTTCAAGATTAGGTAATAATGACCTACGACCATGCATGCAAAACAAATAAAATAAAAATAAAGATGGGAACAAAACAAATAAAAATAAAGAAAAGGGAGAAATTACGATACTAACCTTATTGCGCTATTACAACCTTTCTATAAAAATACACAAAAATAAATACGTGAAATAAATTAACTAAAAATTAAATTAATTAAAAAAAATTACAAAGAAAAATAAATTGAAAATTAAATCACATAATTTTAAAGAAAAGAAATACTAACCTTTAAATGTAGATTCACTTTTTTTTTCTTTTTTTTTAATTAAAAAAAATACAAGAAAACAAATAAAAGAAATTATTCAAAAAAAAATTAATTCTATGAATTAAAATTACTTACCTCCCCGGCAACGACGCCAAAAACTTGTTGTGCAAATTTTAATGTACTCGCAAGTGCACGAATCTATTGTAGTATAGATCAATGGTGACGAGTGTCGATCCCACGAGGAGGTGGATTTTAATTATATAGAATTAATTTTGTAAATGGGTGATTGGATTTGTGGTGGAAATGATTTGGAATATGCTAAAACTTAAATTAAAATGGCGAGAATAAATTCTAAAATTGGAATTGAAATGGCAAGAATAAATTGAAGAGAAATCTATTGAAATGACGTACTTGGATATCTGGATCCGTATCAACATGCATCATGGGCTAAATAATTCGTATTAATGCCAATTAAATCATGAGGGGGGAATCCACACCTCATGAACCACGCTCTAATCAATATGGTGCTAAGGGCTTATCGTGCCAAATAATAATAACCTTGTACTAGAGGGCCGGTGAAACCAAGGCGGTACTAGACAAGATTAGTATTATTTATCGACGAGAAGTCAAAACATCCACAAAAATTAGAGGGGAAGAGAAAATAAATTTACCGAATAAAGCCCATGACACATGTTGAGACTTCACCTTCAACCCAAGCTTGAAAGAAAATTAGCCACTCATAATTGAACTAGGGGCAAAATAGGAATTTATTAAAATACGAAGAAAATACAAGATGGAGAAGGAATTACAGAAAATGGATCCCAAAAATGGATTCAAATATATCAAATTAGGGGGGGAAGGCTCCCTTTTTATAGATACATGGAGTAAATTATAGCCATCGGATTAAAAACAGTTTGGACGCTCAGGATTGCGCCACGTCATCAGTCAACGGTTTGACCACGCGAATGAACAGTAACACGGTTTGACCCGGATGAACAGTAACGCGGTTTGGTTGAAAATAATCCTATGTGATGCATGTACCGTACGCAAGATTTTTCGTCCACTGATATGCTGCCACGTCACCATCAACAGTATATAAGAATTTTAGCCCAACAGGATCGTGACACCTCATCAGTCAATGCCACATCATCGGTCAATGCCACGTCATTGTCCGTCTATGTGAATAGTACCGTACATGTGAACAATGTTATTTTTCCTTTTATACTCCTCCTAGGATTTTCGACCGTCCTGAGTTCATAAGTGATGTCCGTTTTGCTATCTGATCTCTCGTTTATTGTGAAATGACTATGATGCCCCTAAAATACATAAAATACTTAATTAAAATAAAACAAACGGAATTAAATCAAAAGAAGGTTAAATTCATAAAAGTAAAGGTGTTAGTAAGACTTGAAATGTAAAATGACGGTTTTCTCCTTTATAAATATGCATTTTCTAACACTCAACACACAGCTACAGAAGAAGTGAAACAAATCTGGAACAGTGCAGATGTTGTAGCCATTACTATAGCAACTGTTGATGTAGTAATCTTGAAGCATTGACAGAAAAGATTTCGCGTGAGATACTTTGCAGATTGTGATTTGGATTTTCTAATTTGGAAGATGCGCGCCCTAAACTTCTGTTTACCCTAATTTTCAGTTATAAAAAAGCACACAAGTAAAGGAGAAAAAAGAGTGGCCGTCAACCAAAAACGAAAACTGAAAAGATACAAGAGAAAAAGATAATAAAATATAGAAACTAAGGGCTGCAACAAGCAGAATTTGTGGAGATCAATTAGGAAACTTAGTCTTTCTTATTCTTCTATTGTTTTCTTATTTATTTTTTAATCATGAAGATTATTTAATGGCTAAAACTCTTTTGTTTATTTTACTTTTGCAAGATCATGAAATAATTTAATGGTAGTTGAGTGATAGATAATCTTAATGGTTGACAATCTTAATGGTTGACAATCTTAATGGTTTCTTGACTGAATTTATATGTTGTTGCATGTTTGCTATAGCATTTTGTTTTGGTAAAGCTTATTCTATTCATTATTTCGGCTGACCACCCATTTAATAATATAAGCTAGGAAAGAGCCACAAAAGGGTCTATCTTAGTAGAACATATTAGAGTAATACTTGGTTTTAGATTGAGTTTCCTGAGTTGAGTTTCATTTGATTTCAAAAGGGTCATGCTTAGTCTAAAATTAGTGATGAACTAAATATAGAGATTCACCTTGTAAGGTAAATAGAACCTAAGCGTGTAATGCTATATCTTATGTTGGCATAACAATTGGTCACTGTTAGGTTACATAGGGATATAAGACATCCAACAAGCGACAATTGAGGATACATAAGGATTCTGCCTAGTGCTGTAGTAGATGTTGCAGTAACTGCACCTAAAATTGCAAGAAATAGTGAAAACAATTAAGAGAGTTTAATCACTCAACTACTTTATTCCTATTGATTTTATCCTTGTGTGAGACATGAGAGTTTGCTTTCCTGCATTTTATTTTAATTAATTAGTTTATTAGTTTAATTGTTCCTTCTATTTTCAATCAAGGCAAAATTGCACTGTTGAGATTGTTGTAGCAAATCTAATAACATCAATCCCTATAGAGATGATCTTGAATACTTATCATTATATTACTTGTTGTGTATACTTGCACATTGACATTAATTGCATAGGAAAAAGTTACAACATATGTCTTGTTCTCATGCAGATTTGACAAGTTGGCTTAGAGGGATTCCATTGAGATTTTGAGTTTCTAGGTGCTTTTCCATTGTTAAAACCACCACTACCAACACTGGTGTTCCAATTTCCTTCTCCTACTTGATTATCTCCTTGAAAACCTCTAAACTGAGAGAATTGGATCCAAAAGCATTACCAGTAAAGCTAGAGCTTGTATATCCTCCTTTATATCCATTATTATAAAAGTTTCCATTATTAACATAACCAGAGGTGTAGCCATAACTACCAGCACTTTTGTTTCCTTTTTTGGGTCCTCTATTCTATGCAAAATTAACTTTAAAATTCTGTTTCACATCCATATTAACAAGCATTAGAGATTGTTGTTTAATTCTAGCTTCTTAAGTCAAAAGCATTGCATAAGCCTCATTAACATTCATTTTGCCAGCACTTACTTGTCCAGTAATGTAAGTAGCTACTGAGTTATAATCTAATCCTAAGCCAGAGAGTATATGCAAAATCAAATCGTCATTACTCATTGCACTTTCTGCTGCAGCCATATAATCAGCTATGGTTTTCATTTTGATGAAATAATCAATTATTTTCATATCATCTTTCCTAGTGGAATTCACCATGTACCTCAGATTTAGGAGTCTAGATTTTGATTGTGATCCAAATTGAACTTCAATAGCTTTCTACACTTTGAGTGATGTTTCTAGATTAAACCCAATACTAATGATGCCTTCACTCATTGAAGAGAGCAAACCAACAGAACAACACTTGCTCCTGTGATCTCTGTGTTACATAATCTAGATTCTCCATAGATCTAGCATTAGCACCAATTCCTTAAGTGATGTGAGTAGGAGGAGGATTAATTGTTTCATCAATGAGCTTCTCTAGTTTGTTACCACGTATTGATGTAAGAACCTGTGGTCACCAGATCAAATAATTTGATTGATCTATCTTAATAGGTGTATTAAAGGTAAATGAAACATTTGTTGAGTTAGCTGCAGCATTAGGAACTTGATTGGAAGAAGATGCAAGATTCATAGAGGCCATTGTTGACTCTGATACCAAGTTGAAAGAATCAATTTTAGTGTTTGGGAACCAAGAAAATTAATAAGAAGCAAAGAAAATGAAACTGAATCTGAAAACTTATTTTTCACATTCATTCAAACTAAAGAAAAATATGTAGACATGAGCTATTTATATACAATGTTCAGCTGTAGCTAATAACTATAACTAACTTCACTTAATTGCAACAAATGACAACTAATTAAGTTAACTATCACGTGCACAAGTAGTCAGGTAACTAACAGGTGCCAGTTGGCAGCTCATTTTGTCAACTCGTAACAGTATGCAATAGCTGCTGCAATCCCCTGCTTTGTAGCCACTGTAATCCTCTGCTTTGTTGACTATGCTGCATGTGTGTGCTCCCTTAACAACAATGGGCTGTAGATTTCTGATGTGTCCGTGAAATGCTTCAGCAACTGCTTCATCAAGACTGATTGCAGAGCCATTTCGAGTTGGAATTTTACAATAATCTTCAATCGGGGTTCGTTATTCAATTCTGAACTCTGTCAAACCTTTTAATTAATTGCTTTGCCGTTATTAATTATTTTAGTTGTCATTGATCTCCAACTAACCCAATTGATGTACTAATATTTTTGTCAACATATATAAATTATAATTTGTTTTCTTCACCATGCCAGCTAGCTTTCTAATTAGTAGTTCTTTAGTAGTTATAAACTAACACCTTACCGATTCATTGGCGTTATTATTTTTTTACTAAATTCCACATGTTTAAAGCAATTTTCCTCATTAATAACGTCATCTTGAGAAACTTAAAAATGAATTTAATCTCCCATGAAGTTGATTCATAATATTAATTATTATTTACTAGCATTTGTCGACCTATGGAAAATGTCCATGAACTTTGTCCTTTACTCTGAACTAAACTATCACGTGAAAGATTCCTTGACGACCTAGAGATTTGTTAAGCCCTTTTTTTCATAATTTTTAACGCTTGCGCTGCACGATTGCTAATCACTGCGCTCCAAGAAGATGATAAAATATGAAGCAAAAAAGAACGGTTAAAGGAGGTGGAAGAAGCAGAAGCAGAGGTCCCCCAAGCCATCTTTAAAGTCTTAACCCAAAATCAGTCCCAAAAAAAGGCCAAAATTTATGTCATGGAAATAGGCATTTCCACTCATAATACAAATTTATATGAGTTTCGAAGACTCATTTGGCATATGGGCACTTTCATTCATGAATATCAAGATTTATTTCTTATTTATATTTTCATTTATGAACTACCAATCATATGATTGCATCTGTTTGGATAAAAGGTATAGATTAGGAGAGTATCATAATTTGAAACAGAAATCATGGAAAAATAAATCACTAAATAACAACGAATACAATACATAATTACCATGTACATTTTGCTAGACAGATCAAGATTAAGGGTAAGGGGAGTAAAGTGTTGGCACAAGATGAAGGGCTAATTTCTTATGAACCGCTAACCCACTAACTTCAATCATGTCCAAATTCTCCAAAACTTCACCACGAGGCAATTTCCAATCAAACCAGTACAATAGATTGGCGATCACATACTCAATAGCAGCCAATGCAAATGATATCCCTGGGCATCCTCTTCTTCCAGCACCAAAGGGGATGAATTGGAAGTTTTGGCCGTTCAAATCCACTGTGTTATTTACAAACCTGTCTGGCAAGAAATCCTCTGGATTGTCCCAAACTTGAGGATCCCTTTGGATTGCCCATGCATTTACAAACACTCTAGTTTTTGCAGGAATATCATAGCCTCTCCATTTGAGATTCGTAGCTGTTTCTCGAGGAACCAGAAGAGGAAGTGACGGATGTAATCTCAGAGTTTCTTTAACGACACATTTCAAGTAGTCCATCTTCTCAATATCCTTCATGTGTATTTTTTATTTCCCTTTCATCACACTTCTAATCTCTTCCTGAGCTCTCTTCATACTAGTAGGATTTTTCACTAGCTCTGCCATTGCCCACTCTAATGCTGTCGCAGTAGTATCAGTTCCTCCTACAAACATGTCCTGAGAATTTGAAACATGAAAAAAGCTCTAGTCATGTGTGCGTGAATCGAGAGGTGTATAAAAGACATTGAAAGATCTACTAAATAAGACTAAGAGGGAAGGATAGACCAGTAAAATTGCTTTTAGATTGTCCCGAGTAAGCCCTGCCCCAAGCATGCCATTCTTTCGTAGTTGGAGGATGATACAACCTTGCCCGAGATTAATGACAAGTCAGCATGGGAAACAGAGAAAGAAGCCCAGCTGGTTGAGGAGCACACAAAAGGTCCAGCTCGTATGCGCAGGGCACCAACATACCTCAAAGATTACATTACCTAAGGAATATTCGAGAAGGCACAAAGAGAATGGAAAAGATGGCAGCTGTGATTTTGTTATTTTGTTGTGACTGTTTTTTCTTTTAATCATTCATTTGTTGGTTAGTTACACGTGTAATGTTGAGGGGTAAAAGATATATATAGAGGGGAACACGTCATAGAAAGGAAGAAAATGGCAAATATTTCTTCTTCTCTCTCTCCGTCTCTCCTGCTATCTCTGTTTCTCCATTAATTTCAATTCTTTTGCTTCTTTTTGCTGGAGTCAGCACTTACTCGAAAAGTGTAAATCTAGGATATAAACTCTGAGTTGCAGAGTTGTATCAATTGGTGCTTTCATTGTCTTCTTCTCCTTCTTATATATATATATATATATATTCGACCATGACCGAGACAACAAAGACGCTTGATTCTGAAGTTCTTTCCGCCATGAAGGAGCTCCTTGAGAAGCAAACACTCTCTGTGCATCAAACCTTACAACAATACATGTCCACTGTAGATTCCCGTTTTGAGGAATTACAATCTCAAATCCGTGGGTCTGTCGGCGTTTTAAGTGGCCCTTCACGACCATCGGAGCGGATGTCAGCGTTTACAGAGGGTTCGGCTTGGGGCACAGAATTTTCCCCGCTTTTACGTTCCATGAAAATGGACATTCCCAAGTTTGACGGCTCTGATCCGACCGGGTGGGATTTTCGCATCAACGAGTTTTTTGACCTCCATGGGACCCCAGATAATTTGCGTCTTCGCATTGCATCGTTTCACATGGAAGGGAGAGCCGCTGCTTGGTATCAATGGATGAAAGCTAACAATCTCTTAACCACATGGCGATGTTTTTTGGTCAGTCTTAAGAGTCGCTTTGGAGCTTCCATGTATGAAGACCATCAAGGGAATCTTTCAAAGTTAACACAGACCACCACAGTTGCGGAATTTCAGTCTGCTTTTGAAGACTTAATGAACAAAGTTACTGGTATATCTGAGCCTTTGTTAATTAGTTTCTTTATCACGGGTTTAAAACCCGATATCCGTCGTGAGTTGTTGTTTACTCGACCTACTTCGCTCATGGAAGCCTTTGCTCTTGCTAGAGCTTATGAGGCTAGATCTGATGAAGCTAAAACAACCAGTCGTTCTTGGTCAAAGTGGTCTCCTACTACACCGCAAGCTCCACAAAATTTTTCCCCTGTTTTATCAAACTCTTCCACTTTTAAAAATACCAATACTCTTGCTGCCCCTGTTATTACTACACCAAAACCACCATCTCAACCTCCATTATTACCAACCCCAAATTTACCAATCCGTCGACTTACTCCGGCTGAGTTACGGGATAAAAGAGAAAAAGGGTTATGTTATAATTGTGATCAGAAATATAGTGCAAACCATCGCTGCCGCAGCAACTTCTTGTTGTTGATGGGTACTGATGATGAGGAGTGTGTCCTGGGGGAGGCTTATGATGAGTTTTATAAGTTATATCCCGAGCTTCACCTTGAGGACAAGGTAAATTTTCAAGGGATAGGGAATGATACAACCTTGCCCGAGATTAATGACAAGTCAGCATGGGAAACAGAGAAAGAAGCCCAGCTGGTTGAGGAGCACACAAAAGGTCCAGCTCGTATGCGCAGGGCACCAACATACCTCAAAGATTACATTACCTAAGGAATATTCGAGAAGGCACAAAGAGAATGGAAAAGATGGCAGCTGTGATTTTGTTATTTTGTTGTGACTGTTTTTTCTTTGAATCATTCATTTGTTGGTTAGTTACACGTGTAATGTTGAGGGGTAAAAGATATATGTAGAGGGGAACACGTCATAGAAAGGAAGAAAATGGCAAATATTTCTTCTTCTCTCTCTCCGTCTCTCCTGCTATCTCTGTTTCTCCATTAATTTCAATTCTTTTGCTTCTTTTTGCTGGAGTCAGCACTTACTCGAAAAGTGTAAATCTAGGATATAAACTCTGAGTTGCAGAGTTGTATCAGAGGATTATATCCACAAAGTCTTTTTTATCAGATTGGTCGTCATCATCATCATCAATTTCTGATGATACATTGTTCATGTGCTCTTCAATCACCTGATCAAGCATATCCTCTAATGCTCGAGCAGTTGCATTGAGACGACCATTGAGTCCTGAAAGAGCATCTATCCACCCCAAAGATGGAAACACATCTCCTATACAGAATGCTGTAAGCTGCTCTACCAGCGTTCTTGATACCTCACCAAAATTGCTCTTTCCATTTTCTTCTTCAACTCTCCTCCCAAGAGCACAGCGGGAAACTATATTGTTGGTAACAGCTAGTAGCATCTCCGTTAGATTAATAGAGCCTCCGTTGAGGCATAAATTTCGAATTTTATTGACCAAACTTGAAACTTCATCGTCTCTAATATGCTGAAAAGATTGCACTCTTCTCACATTCAAGAGTTGAAGAACACAAATCTTCCGAACTTTTCTCCAGTACTCGCCGTAATTAGCGAACCCGACATCTCGGCATTCATATAGAAGGATGTTAGCAGGTGTGGTTTTGGGCCGGTTCGAGATAACAATGTCATGGGTTTTAATCATTTCACTAGCCAACTCAGCCGATGAAACCACTAGAGTTGGGGAATTGCCAAAGTAAACGAACATCAAAGGGCCGTAACGCTCCGAAAGTGCTTTGAGAGAGCGATGAGGGATAGTTCCCAGAAGCTGGTGAAGGTTGCCAAGAATGGGAAGCTTTGGTGGGGATGTAGGTAATTTGAGATGGTTTCTACTATGTCTGGTGATTTTTAGCAACTGTACAAGTGTGAGCAAGAGAAGAAGAAGAAGAAGAGAAATGGACAAAGGGTGGTTGTAAATTTCTGATGCGTCCATATATGGCTGCAGCAGTTGCTTTATCAGGACTGATAGCAGAGCCATTTCAAGTCGGAGTTTCACAAAGTTCAATGAGGGTTTGCTCTTTGGATTTTCAACTCTATCAAGCTTTTTAATCAAGGAATTAATCGCTCCTAGAGGATGACATGGATTGAATAGACTGACATCAACGTGCCAACTTCTGCAATAGTTGAAATTAAAACACTAGACAAAGTCGATGCTAATTCTGTTACAAGCCTATGAGATCCAATTTAAAGATAATGTTTCCGCAAATTTAATTTGCGCGTCTGTCTGCTCTTTCGTTTTCTTCTGTTTTGGAGCTTTCTTCGGTAGCGATGAAATAGAATAATAAGCATTATTAATAGCTGAAACCTATAATAATCAAGAAAAGAAAAACCAAGATTTTAGTTATTAATTAAAGCAGGAAAAGGACACCCAGAGCACTCAAGTTTGGGAAATACTCATGTACATATCCAAATTTTTAATAAGAAAAACTAAGACTCTCTTTTTACATTTAAAAATAAACAACACTAATTTTATTAAATAATTAGTGTTGTCTATTTTTAAATATCAAGAAAAGTATGAATAGAAGATAGTTGTCTATTGCGCTATTTGTGTATCGTAAATAATTTTGTGAATTTTTATTTATGAAATGACTAAAATTGAATATGAAATTCTAATCTAAATGATTATTTGATTTTGGTGAAAAAAGAAAAAGAAAATTATATTTTAATTATAAATTGATAAAAACCTGATTTACAGTTTTGCCTGAGCCCATAAAGCCCCTGCATGCAAAACCATGTAGAAACCTCAATTAAAATATAATTTTACAAAATAACCACTTTCATCTGATCTTCCCTCAAGTATAATTAATTATAATTGTTCAATTTAACCCTTTCTTTCATCTAATATCAAATCCTAACTTCGCTACTGCTTGCATGGCTTCATATATTGTAATATTGGAGGTTCCAGTGAATTAGAGCTTATGGTCCCCTGTTTTTTTTCTCTTGTAATTAATCCCAATTACAAGAGGCATTAAAATAGCAATAGGCATTTAAATATCAAATGATTATGATGAATATGGCCAACTATTAGGAAAGATCATTTCTCCTCAATAAGATCAGCGAATGCCAAAACTTCTCCTTGATTTACTGCTTGTGTATAGCCATTCCTCTATTTTATTGATTGTAGTTTCCTTTTATAATTTGTAACTCTGTATATATACTTGTGAGAATGCCAATGAAATATGCCGAAAATCTTTTCCATTCACTTTCGATTGCTTCGGCTGTTTACGTGTATCAAGGCAAATCCTACGAGCTCTTTAAACGATCCTTGCATCACTTTCCCTTGCTGAAATCCCTCTACCATCATGACTGAACATAGTACAGCCATTTCCTCCTCTAGCCAGACTAGCCAATTTTTTTGCCAAGTAAACTTGTTGCTCTCAACTCAACACAACTACCTATCAAGCTAACTTCAGAGAACTACCCCTCATGTAAGGCTCAGTTTGATTCCCTTCTCTTTGGTTTGGATTTACTTGGATACATTGAAGGATCAAAGCCATGTCCACCTCCTGAAATATCAGCTAATCGGGGAAAAAAAAATCCAAACCCATACTTCATCCTATGGCAAAGACAAGCCAAACTACTCATCCATGGTATCCTCTCATCTCTTTTTGAACGAGTAATATCAATGGCAATTCATCCAAACAGCTACCGAGGTGTGGACTCGTCTTGCCAAATATTACGCCAATTCGTCTTCCTCACGGGTAACGGAACTAATAGAATTAATAACTCTCTCAAAATCAAGGCACCAAACCTGTTGCTGAATACCTCAGCTTCATTCGTGGCAGAGCTTATGAGCTTGCCATCATTGGTTCACCTGTACACCCTGGCAATCTCATCCTCGATGTTTTAAATGGGTTGGTTCTGAGTCTAAAGTAATTTCTGCTACTGTCAGGGCACGACATGCTGTAATTGGTTTTGAGGAACTCCATGACAAACTTGTAGAATAAGAGTCATTCCTCAAACCAGAAGAACATCGTTCAATGTAATGACTGCCAATGATGCTCAACTCAATCCACGACATGGGCATCAAACAAAAAAAAAGAGTATCACCCAATACCGACATGATCGTCAACGATATGACGATCAAGGCAGTCAAGGCAATAACTCCAACAAAGGCTCCAATTTTGTTTTGTCAATATTATGACAAAAACAGTCACAGTGCTCGTGAATGTTACTAATTGAAAATGAAAGCTTGGCTTACCAGTACCACCTACAGCTAATCGTACAACTACAAGTGATGGTCGTGAACCCAATTGGTTACTTGACACTGGCACTTACCAATATGTTACCAATGATATTCAACAGCCTCTCCATTCGATACCCTACGAAGGACCCGACGATACTATAATTGGTGACGGTACAAGTTTGCATATCATACAGACTGGGAGATCAACTCTCACCTCCATTGATAACTCATTTCACTTTCAATGTTTTATATGTCCCCACAATAAAGCAAAATTTAATTTTAGTCTCTTAATATGAAAAAACCAATAATACCTAAATTGAATTTTAGATCAGGATCCTCTCCTGATCTGAGTACTCTTGATCTTTTACAAATCTTGTACCACTTGTGTTTTAGTATTAATGGATGATTAAGATTTAATTATTATTTTTAAATTTATTAATCACCAATCATATTAATAGAATTTGCACAGATGAAGATCAGATCAGATCAGATCAGGAGAGGATCCTAATCCTTAAATTTTACCAATCTTCTTTTTGTGATAAGAATCTAGTCAGTGAGGCACCTCTGGCTCAAGGGTAGAGTAAGAATGATGAATATAAATGGTCAAGCGCAAGGGAGATCTATCCGGTGCCGAAGAGTGTTACGGTGTGAAGACCACCCGTCATCGTTGGTATGATTGCCTTGGTCACCCGTCATCAAAAGTTTTGAGTCAAATTGTGTCGTCCAATAAACTTCTAGTGGTATCAAGTCAGAATCTGTCCACCTGTCATTTTATGATTCGTGTTGTTGCAATAAAAGTCACAAACTTCCTTTTGGTGTGTCTAGATTAAGAAGTTGATGTTCTTTAGACTTATTGTATATGGATGTTTGGGTTCATCTCCAATTCATTCAATCGATGGTTATTCTTATTATGTCATTTTTGTTGATCGTTATACCAAGTATTCATGGTTATTTCCTATGGCACATAAATATGGTCTTTTTTTCTTTATTTCCTAAATTCATAGTTATTTCCTACGGCACATAAATCTGGTTTTTTACTTTATTTCCTCAATTTAAAGTCATGATTGAGAAATTTTTAAAAACTTCTATAAACACAATTTAGGTCTTGTTCGAAATTGAGGTGCTGTAACTTAAAAAATTATAATTATTGTAGAAAAAAAACTACAACTATGAAATAAAAGTTAATAATATGTAATAAATATAAATTTTAAATAATAATTTTGATAAAATTATTAAATTATATAAGTGAAAAATTATATTAACATTACTTCCAAATTACAACAGTTAGTGTTTATCAAAAACTTTAATGATATATTTTTTAAATTATAATTGTCCAACCTCAATCACAAACGTGCCCTTATTCTAATAGTGGTAAGGAATATCAAGGCTTAAAAACAATGTTTGCAGTTGCTAGTATCTAATATCTAATTTCTCACCCATATACCCCACAACATTTTGCTTCCACTGAGGGACCTCATTGTCATGTTGTTGAAACGGGTCTTACCCTTTTACATGAAGTGTCTCTTCCTATCTCCCTTTGGTTCTATGCATTTAATGTTGCGGTACATCTTATCTATAGACTTCCTACATCAATACTTGATAATAAATCACAATTTGAATGTTTGCTTCATTCTCCGCCCAATTATTCCAAGTTGAGAGTTTTCGGGTGTCTTGCTCACCCTTTACTTCGATTTTACAATAATCATAAATTAGAACAATGTTCTAAACCATGTATTTTTTTGGTGTATTCCACTACTCACAATTACTATATTTGCTTTAAACCCACGAATCACAAAATTTATTTTTCCCACCACGTTTATTTTATTGGATTTTACTTTCCGTCTTTGCTTCCTTTACATGAACATGACAAAATCAATGACTTTACGCTTACCAAATGAGCTATGATTTCTCCTTCCTTTAAATCTCTCTATCTTGAAAATCCTTCCCCAAATAATCCACCAATTTTGTCGTCACTTAGTCATTCCAATTTGGTCTTTTCATCTACTACTTCAATCCACAATCAATCCCATAATTCAAGAAATGTTATTCCCGCTCTACGTCTACCACCAAATTTGCAACATGATCTTATTTCTCTAAGTTCCCACGATAATCCTCATTAACTCAAAATTCTTATGTTGCTGCCATTACTTCCCCATGCCTTCCTTATCTCAATGTGTCTCTTCTACACTTGTGCTCAATTCTTCCCAAGCACATGTCCCATCCGAGTCAACACCCTCTTTGTCCACCTCACCTTCCAATCATGACATTATATACACTAGCGACAATCCTGGGATTATGGACCTCCCTTTATTAACTTCTTCAAATGATGCATCTCATGTTTCCTCTACATGTGAAAGGGTTTCGAAGTGCGATCCTTCCACTTCTCTATCTCCCTTACCCTAAATATTAATCCCGTTAACACTCACAAGATGATAAAACGTTACAAAAATTATATTTTCAAGCCATCTACCAAATTCTCTTTCATTGCCTCAAAATATCCCCCACTACTGAACCTATCTCAGTCTCTCAAGCCCTACAACACCCAAAAGCCATGTTTGTTGAGTTTAATGCTCTTACTTGTAATGAAACTTGGGAGCTTGTTCCCAGTCAAACTAATTAGAATATCATTTGGTACAAGTGGGTTTTCCGAGTAAAAAAAAAAGCTTGATGGAAGCACAGAACGTTATAAAGCCCAACTGGTTGCAAAAGATTTTAACCAGTGACCCAGTTTTGATTATCATGAGACATTTAGTCTTGTCATTAAATCTACTGCCATTCGTACTGTTGCCGCCATTACTTTTATTTCGTGGTTGCCAAGTTCATCAATTGGATGTTAATAATTTGAAGAAGTTCTTATATCTCAGCATCCGGGCTTTGTTGATTCTTCTCAGTCTCATGTCTGTTGACTTCACCGCTCCCATTATGGTCTCAAGCAGACACTATGCACTTAGTTTCAAGAATTGATGGCCTTTACTACCTTTGTCCTCTCTCTTGGTTTTTTCAGCTCCAAAAGTGATGCCTTTATTTTTATTTATTCCAACGAGAATTTAACTATTTATTTCCTCGTGTATGTTGATGACTCGTTGATTACAGGAAATTCTACACCCTTTATCCACAAGATTATTGATGCCTTCTCTAATCTCTTTTCTGTCAAGGATATTGGTTCTTTCCACCACTTTTTAGGAGTTGAAGTCATTCTCAATAATAATGGCATCCTTTTGTATTAATATAACTACATTGATGCTCAAAAGGTTTAATACGGACGGCATCAAAGAATCTGTCGTTGTATTTGCACTTCTCGCTCAACTTGATATTGCTTACTGTTAGAAAATTGATGGGTGAAGTAGACACAACTAAAGTAAAATTAAGAAATATTTAGATAACAGGATCACACAGGAACACAAGAATTTAAGTGATTCAGTTATTAGTCTATGTCTACGGGCTAAGATAGAAAGAAATATTTTACTAGTAAAAATGACTTATAAGTATTGTAGTATTTTGTTTCACTACTTAAAATCCTAATATATCCAAACTCTCAAATCACTAAAACAAGAGCTTAAAGTTTTGACACTCTCAACTTTTAATTTCCTTTTAAAGAACAGAAAATGAATTAAAGAAGAATTAGATACTGAGGGATGAAATGAAGCCCTCTATTTATAGGCTTCATTTCCTCTTCCTTTTCAATTAAAATAATTCAAATTATGCGGCACCAAATTTGGTGTCACTTTTATTAATCAAAATTTTTGGATTTTGAGCCATTGATTTTAACATTCTCTCACTTGGAGATTTGATTGAGAATCATTCATATCTCCACACCATCCTTTCTCTTTTTTCATTGTCATGTTGCTTACATTTCTGCTAGGCCACATAAGGATCTACTATGTGCAAACTTGATTGGTTTGGTCAAAACATCTGCTAGGTTCCCCTTGGTACGGATTTTCCCCAAATCCCCACTTCCATCTTCCACTACTTCTCGAACGAAGTGGTACTGTAGTCCTATATGTTTTGTCATGGAATAAAAGGCTGGATTTTTTGCAATATGCAAGGCACTTTAACTGTCACAAAATACATGAATTTTCTCTTGTTTGTACCTGAGCTCCTCCAATAACCTTTGCATACAAACAATTTCCTAGCAAGCTTATGTAGCTATCATGTATTCTGCTTCTTTTGTAGATAAAGTCATAACGGTCTGCGGTTTTGAAACCCAACTTACAGCTCCTCTTGCAGGTGTAAATACATAGTCAATAGTGGATTTCCTTTTATCAAAGTCTTCTACAAAATCTAAATTCCCATATCCCCTGATAGTAAACTCTAATCCTCCATAATATAATGCAACATCTAAAGTTCCTCTAATGTATCTCAAAATCCCCTTCACAGTTTTCCAATGCTTTCCACTAGGATTCGTCGTGTATCGATTGACTGCTCCCACTACTTCTGTAATGTCTGATCTAGTGTATATCATAGAAACATTAAACTTTTCATTGCTGATGCATACGATCCTCGAGACATCTTCTTCTTCTCTAATATATTGCTCGGACACATACTTGAGGATAGCTTGAAATTAACAGGAAGTGGAATAGAAATTGGTTTATAATCATGCATGTTAAAGCGCTGCAAGATTCTTTTCAAATAATTCTTTTAAGAAAGCCAAATCTTCTAGTTATCTTTGTCTTAGTAAATTTACATCCTTAAAATCTTGTTTGCTAGTGCCACATGCTTTATTTCAAACTCTCTAGTCAATTGTGCTTTTAATTCATGAACTCAACCTTTAGTGGGGCCTGCTACCAACATCTCATCTACATACAATACCAAAATGATGAAATCATTATCTTCAAACCTCTTGTAATATACACAATGGTCTGAATTGAGTTTGTTATATCCAAGACTGATAATGAAAGAATTAAATCTTTTATACCAACATCTCAACGCATATTTGAGACTGTATAGAGATTTGTTCAATCTACAAATCAAGTTCTCCTTGCTCGTTTAAGCTAAACCTTCTGGTTGAAGCATACAAATTTCTTCGTTAAGTTCTTCAAGAAGAAATGTAGTTTTCACATCTAACTACTCTAGATGTAAGTCAAATGTAGCACATATTGTCAAGACTACTCTGACTGTCATGAGTCGAACCATTAGAAAAAATTTCTCAATAAACTCAATACTTTCTTTCTGATCATATCCTTTCACCACTAATCTTATACAACACCACTCCATCTAGTCATTGCCATCATTTTTTATCTTGGAAACCTATTTGTTTTCAATGGCTTTTCTTCCACGTGGCAATGGTATAAGTTCCATGTCTTATTCTTATGTAGAGTTTCAATTTCTTCCTCCATTGTTGTCATCCACAAAGCAACATCTGGACTGTTTAAAGCTTCATGGAAAGTTAATGGCTCTTCATCGTCTGTTAGAAGACAGCATGCAGCATTGATCTCTATAACATACTTCGAGTGCCACAATGGCGGTCATCTCTTACCAGTTGATCGACAAACTTCTGGAGCCTCAGACTTGACTGATACTTGCTTCTCGTGCTTTGGTACTGCTTCAGAAGAATTTAAATCTCTTTTTTTTGGATTATTTTTCACATATATCGATACAGTCTCTAACTTTTCTTTTATAGTGTTATCATCTCCATCTCTCTTCTGTAGTTGATCTTCTACAAAGATAACATATTTGTTGATGACAATTTTGTGGGCAATGGGATCCCACAGACGATACCCATTTACTCCATCTGCATATATTAAGAAGATACATTTTTTGGATTTTTTATCTAGCTTTGTTTTTTCTTAGGCATTATAAATCATGAACATAGGACATCCAAATGCATGTAAATGAGAGTAATCAGTTGGAATTCATGTCCACATCTCCATTGGTATCTTTAATTTAATTGTTTTAGTTGGCGACCAATTTACGATATAACAGGCAGTTTTGACTGCTTCTGCCCAGAATAAGTTGGGTAGACCAGCAGTACTCAACATAACTCTTATTATTTTTATAAGAGTCTTGTTTATCCGCTCCGCCAGCAGTACTCAATATATGCAACCATGAACTGTCTTTGAATACTTTCTTGCTTACAGAATGCAAAAAAACTCCACCATTATTTGTCCTCAAGCACTTGATCCTTTTCCCGGATTTAGGTTTTATCTATGCTTTGTTTTCCTTGAACACTGGAAATACATATGACTTTTTCTTGATTGGATACACCCAATATCTCCTAAAATAATAATCAATAAAAATCACTAAGTAATTTTTAAAAAAAACAAAAACCTAAGCACACACATGCCACACACGCAAATTACAGATTCACAATGCATACACAAACACAAGTCACAACCCTCATTATACAAAACACATACACAATTACACACCCAATGCCAATGGGGGCCAACGCTTATAGCCTCACAAGTCATAGCCTCACCCTTAAGAAGCAAGAAAACACTCTACAGTCTCCACGCCTGATCTGCTGCGCATCTGGCTGTTCGCGATCTACTACTGCATGTCCGCCTGTCCGCTACTGCACGTCTATGATCTGTTATTGTGCGTCTGTGGCTAGCAATCTGCCACCAAGTGCCACTCTGCTGCTCCAAGCCTCCAACCTAACCCGAGTTTCTTCCCTTTGAGTTTTGACTTTTATGGTTGGTGTGTGATTTCTAATGCTATGGGTATCAATGTGCAAGTGTATACAATAAGTAATATATTGATGAGTATTCATATCCTCTACACAAGGATTAACGTTATCAGATTTGCTACAGTAAACTTAACAGTGCAGTTTTGTTCTAAATTAAATAAGACAATTTACGAAACTAATAAACTAATTAAAATAAAAAATACAATAAATAAAACACAATAAGGAAAATTCTCACGTCAAACACAAGGATATAACCAATAGGAATAGAATAGTTGAGTGAATAAACTCACTTAATGGCATTGACTATTTTTTCAATTACAGTACCGTTGCTACAACATCAACTACAGCACTGGGCAGAATCCCTCATGCATCCTCAGTTATCGCCTGTTAGATATCTTATATCTAATGCAACTTAACAGTGACCAATTATTACGCCAATATTAAATATAATATTAAACATTTTAGGTTTCATTTACCCTACAAGGTGAATCCCTATACCTAGTTCATCACTAATTTTAGATCAAGTATGACCATATTCAAATTAAGATTAACTCAACTTGGGAAACCCAATCTAAAATCAAGTATTGTCTTAATGTGATCCACTAAGTCAAACCTTTTTTAAGATCCTTCTTAGCTAGTAACCACTAAATAGGTGGTCAGCCGAAATAAGGAATTAAAATAAATACAATTAAGACAAAATAATATAGCAAACACAGAGCAACGCATATATATCAATCAATCATCCATCAAGATCGTTTATCACTCAACCACAATAGAATTTATTTCATGATTTGCGATAAAAACAATAAATAAATAGTTCCAGCCATCAAATACATCCCCATAAATAAATAGAAAAGAAGAAAATAATAAGAAGAATTGATTTCCGATTGATCTCTGCTTTTTCCCTCTGGCACAGCCTTCAAATCCTGCTTATTTTCTGTTTTTTGTTGTTTCTTTGCTGTATTTTCCTTGGGTGACGACTGTCTCTTTTCCTTTGTAAACGTGCTCCTTTTATAACTCAAAATTAGGGCAACTAAAAGTATATGGCACATATCCCCTAGTTTTGGAAACTCTAGATCGCAATCTTTTAGTTGATGGACGCGAAATCCAATATATCATTACTCTAGGATTGCTACAATAATGGCGCTATAGCATTTTCAGTGTTTCTTACTTGTTTAAATTCTTCTGTAGCCAAGTTCTTTCATTATATCTCCAAGTCTGTTGTGGCAGTATTCCTTCCTTAAAACTTGAGCTTTCGGTTACCTACAATTATGCATATAATCTAAGCACACATTACTCTAAAACAACTCAATTTATTAAACATAGACAAAAATTGGATACTCATGCAAAATATAACTAAAATGCAATAAAAACACATCATTTACTCTCTAAGTATTATTGATTTAAGTCTAAAAGTGTCATGATAACTCTCATTTCATAGAGTTATCACACCCCCAAACTTAAACCATTACTTGTCCTCAAGTAATGACAATAACACTAACTTTTCAATCACACAATCATGCAACAAATAACTTAGTTCTGTCATCAAGTTTGTAAGAATTCATCAGCCCTCAGATCACACTCTTAATCATGCACAATTGTCATAGTAGTTCACTTCTTGATGCAGAGCAAGAAATTAAAGAAATCCTAATTAGATTTAAATGTATAATATTTAGGAATATTTTAATTAATTTGTATTCTAGTTTAATTTGGTTTCCTATTTAGAGTCTTATTGTTTAGGTATTGCTTATTTGGGTAATATTCCTAATTTAGGCATAAGTCTTATTAAAATAGGTTTTCTAATCATATTAGGATAAGTCTTACTTAGTATAAATAAGTGTCTTTTATAGCTTTTACAAGCAGATATTCGATTTCAATAATATTTTCAATTTTCAAATCTCTTTGTGAGTATTTGAGTTCAGTTAATTTTTGGTATTTTGCGGAATCAACGAGTCTTAACCCCTAAATTCACGGCATTCTTTTGAACCAACGTGAGTTTAGTTGTTCTTTTATTCCGACATTCTCTAGAATCAACAAAATATTTTGAACTTTAAACTTCCGCTGCATCACTTCTAGACTTAGGCCACATTCTGTCCAAAGTGTGTGTATGTCACTCTAATCAAATTTTAAAGGTGCTGCAACATTACACAGATATTACATATAACTTAAAGGTGGGACATAAGTACATTCATGTTGTTGTGCAAATTTTATTGAACTCGTAAGAGCACGAATCTATTGTAGAATAGATTAACGGTGACAAGTGTCGATCCCACAAGGAAGTGGATTTTAATTATGTGTAGAATTAATTTTCTATGAGGATGGTATGATTTGTGGTGAAAGTAACTTAAATTATCTTAAAATTTGAATTAAAATGGCGAGAATAAATTGAAGAGAAAACTATTATAATTGAAGCGCTTGGGTATCTGGATCTCCATCAACATGTACCATGGGCTAAATATTTCTTATTAATGCCAATTAAATTATGAGGGGAGTATCCACTCCTCATGAAGCATGCTCTAATCAATATGGTGCTAAGGGCTTATCGTGCCAAATAATAATAACCTTGTACTACGGAGCCGGTGAAAGCAGGGCAGTATCTAGACAAGATTATTACTATTTGTCAACGAAAAGTCAAAACATCCACAAAAATTAAAGGGCAAGAGAAAATAAATTTACCAAATAAAGCCCATGGCACATGTTGAGACTTCTCCTTCAACCCAAGCTTGAAAGAAAATTAGTTACTCATAATTGAACTAGGGGTAAAAGAAGAATTATTAAAATACATAGAAAATATAAGATGGAGAAGGAATTACAGAAAATGGAGCCAAAAAATGGATTCAGAGATGCCAAATTAGGGGGGAGAGGCCCCTTTTTTATAGATACATTGAGTAAATTATGGCTATCGGATTAAAAACAGTTTGGACGCTCAGGATTGCGCCACGTCATTAGTCAGCAGTACGCGGTTTGAACAGTGACATAGTTTGACCACGCGGTTTGAAGAGTCAACCGGCTTGAACAGTGACGCAGTTTGGTTGAAAATAATCTAGTGTATATGCATGTACCGTACGCGTAATTTTTGGTCCACTAATATGCTGCCACGTCATCAATCAACAATACATAAGAGGTCCAATAGAATCGTGACACCTCATCAGTCAATGCCACATCATCAGTCAATGCCACATCATCATTCTGTATATGTGAACGGTGTCGTGAACAGTAACATGGACAATACCGTACATGTGAATAGTATCGTACATGTGAACAGTGATATTTTTCCTTTTATTCTCGTCCTAAGGTTTTGGACTGTCCTGAGTTCAAAAGTGATGTCCATTTTACAGTCTGATCTCTCGTTCATTGTGAAATGACCATAATGCTCCTAAAATATATAAAATACTTAATTAAAATAAAGCACACATAATTAAATCACAAAAAGCTTAAACACATAAAAGTAAGGGTGTTAGTAAAACTTAAAGTATAAAATGACGATTTTCTCTTTTATAAATATACATTTTCTAACACTCAACACACCCCCCAACCAGCTTATTGCTAGTCCCTAGCAAATAAAGCGAAAACAAAATTCAAATCCAAAATGATTTTTTTTTAACAATCATGTTTATTCAATCAGATTAATGATAGTAATCAAATAAAAGTATAAGCATTATCTCCAGTCTAAAGAAACATTAGACCCACATCAACTATCCACATGAATCAGCCCAGTAGACTTTGTCATAACGGCTTTCAAGAATGACATGTTAAACCCCAAAATCTCACTGGAAATAGTGACACTCTCACAAAGAAATTAAACCCAATAAAAATAGTCACTCCAATGAATGGTAATTGAGAGAAAATAATAAAGAAGTGATATCACACGTTCTTACCAAGATGAAAGAAATATGCCCTCAATTTAGAAATAATACGATCTCAAGTCAAATAAAAATGCTAGTCAACTTTTTTTTTTTTTTATGCACAACTACATCTTTTTAGCCCATATAACTAGCTTCTACTTCATACTATAGTTCTCTAAAATCAAGGACTTTTATTAGGATGTAACATAGGCTAAGGACATGGCTAACAAAGGAGGGGAAATAAGGAAAATAAAGTGTATGTTTGAGAAAAATGCAGAGATTTTTTTTTTTAAAGTTGTAAGGTGGATTTCACCTATTATTGTTATGTTTTTTCTTTTTCTTTTTTTGAAACAACAATTTTTTTCTTTTTTTGACACAACTTCACTGAATAAAATAATTATTTACATTTTTCTCAAACATAAATAGGTGATGAAACTTGTAAGATATCGGGTAATACTCTAAATCGGAGTGGGTCAAGGTGATAAGTTTGACAAAGAAAATTTTTTTTTATTATTTTTATTTTTAATGGCTCAAAATGATTAACTATGGATATTTCATAAAAGAGATGGTTAGAAAGGCTCAAACAGATCAAAGATGGCCTTTCTATCGTCTTTTAGGGCTCTAAATAATCTTCCATATCTACTAATTAGATGGGCCTCCAGATGTAGCAACACACATTTTTTCTTCTTTTTTTTAAGGGTTAACTCAAAAGAAATCTAGAGATCGTGTATAAAATAATAAACTGCTAAGTTGTATGAAGAATGGGCAAAATGGTTACTCTCCAAGAAAAATGATAGGCTCAAAAACTCACTTGATATTTATTATGACATATTCATTCCTTCAAGCAACTCATATTTGTCTCCGACATCAACATGTAAAGTAGAAAATATGGCGTAACATCTCTTAAGACTAAAGATAATACAAATACTAAAATTTGAAATTCATCATGTCATCCAATGTTAAAACAAATCACACAATTTTTTTTTTCAAACAACATTCTACCCCCCAACCTATTCTAAACATGAAAGGAAAATATGCATGCAGAAATGTGAAAGTGATGCAGAAAAACTAATTAGAAAAGTTACACTTAAATGATAGAAAAAGAAAATGGTTTTTTTTTAATTAATAAGATTTGTTTCTAGAGGCACTGCACTCTATATTCAGCCATCTTCGACTCAAAAATTTCAAAATATATATTTATAAAGGAGAAATTAAAAAGAAGAAGTTAAAAAAATGAATATCAAAGCTTAATAAAGAAAAAGAAAATGTCTGGAATTTTTTTTAAATGAAGAAGATGCATTTCTAGAGTAACCACACTTCATATTCAGCCATCTTCAACACAAAAAGTTAGCAACAGTTAGTTTCTACAACAAAAAATCAGTAAAAACTTAACCAAGATTCCACAATTATTGACTATTCCCTTCCCCCAACCAGAACGAAACATTGTCCTCAATATTTTAAAGGAAAAAAGTAGAGTTTAGAAAACATCACCTGGGTGGTGTAACACAGAAGAAAATATTTACAGGCGAAGAGTTAAATCTAATTTGTACTTCTTACTGCGGCTACTGTTACCATCATTCTTTGGAGACTCCAACACAAAGGTCCCGGGGTCTGGCTCTGGTCTATAAGCTTGTAACAGATCAAGTAGCTCATTAGAAGTACAAATAAAAAGCTTTTTCGCTTTGGAATGAATGAAATAGTATTTTATTGCATAGTTAAGATATGTGATAAAGTCATCATAAAGAGCTTTGAATGCTTTGTTACAAAAGTTGGTACCACCATCACTGATTATGTCTCTTGGGATGATGCCTAACACTTGGTTTTCTCTAACAAAAGTAGCTTCTGAGACCAATTTTGATAACCCTCAGTTACCCCCTCCATACACCGAGTGTAATTTTCTCTCTACTATACTTCGATTAAGATCTATGGTTGCCTCAATGAACTCTTTATGTTTGCCATAGTTAAATCCAGAAAGCACACAAATGTTCTTAAACTGTTTATTTGGAGTAGCTGCCATTGGGATACTTTTCAAAAATAATTTGTGAGTGCGTAACAAAAAATCATATTTAAGAATCTTAGTGACAGTGGGTCACAGCTGTGTATGAGGTAGCATGTCAGTGTCAAATAACGCGTAAAGTACATGGCTCGTGAGTCAAAAAGAAAACAGTAAAAATAAAAAGAAACAATGATAAAATAAAATTATTAAAGACAGTAATGCAAATGATAAAACAACAGTGAAATAAAATAACAGTGAAGTAAAAGGATATTTACAGGTAATTACGATTGTGGCGCACATCTTCCTCTGATTTTACGTCCAGAAACGGCTTGAACGCCCTCTATGGGTCGATGATAGGCTTCCCATCCAGTTTTCTTATAAACTGGCAAACAGGGTCGTTTATAGTCAGATTCCTGAGACTATATAGAGCATACTCTTTCTAGAATAATGGCTATAACTGGAGAATCGTTCCTTGTACATATCCACTGGGATGCGTTTTAAGAAAGAAAATGATATCATCCAATGACTCCTTATTCAAGCCATCTCTAATGAATTGAATCTTATCTTCTCTGTTATCAGACACCATTCCTAAAGAACATGGTTTTTTTATCGCAACTCATTCTGGCACACTTATGACAAGTAACAGAAATTCTTCGAGCTGTTCGTTTTCTTGCATAATTTCCTTTACCACAATCAGGCATGTATGCAATAAATTTTGGAGGTAACTCACTTGCAATCGTACTTTAGCCTCGATTAACCAACTGATGTCAGCAGGTATGTTATTCCTCATAAGCAATCGCATGCGTTCGGACCGAGCTTTATAGATTGTAAGGAGGGCATTCTGAGGAAGTGAAGGGAATCGATTGTGAAGCTTTACTAGAATCTCATTTTTTTTCCATACCTTCGCCTCAGAATATCAGTTATTATAGGAAACTGAAGTAACCGACTTGCTTGTCACGGAGTATCGTTATCCGCCACTTCACTAGGGTAACAAACTAAAGCACACAAACAAAGAAAAATAAACTAAAACACATAAAGAAAATTACAATCGTCCTCTTATTGAATTTACCTCAAGCTCCAACTGGATATTGTAGACACCTCTCTCAATGTCTCTGAGTTGGCTTTCTAAATCCTCAACATAGGATACTAACTCTAGTGGTTGCAGAGCCCAAATACGATGTGTTTTACAAAATCGAATCTGCCTTTTGAGATAAGATTTTACACGTTGAAGTGGTCTAAGAATGTCCAAGAGGAACTGTTTAGCTATGACACTCATGATTAACAATGATAAGAGAAAACTTAATGGTTAAACAAACACACTTATGCAAAAATAATTTCAATTAGCAAAAGAATAGTAAAATGAAGAAAGTAAGAAAAAATCAAATCACTGAAAAAAAAGAAAAAACTCAATTCAAATCTGTGGGTCACTCAAATTTATTTCGGTGTCCTCTCTATGTGGTTGGTACTCTAGATATGGCTTTAATCTTTGACCATTAACTTTAAACATGACACTGTTATTTGGGTCCTTAATTTCAATTGCCCCATGTGGAAAAACAGTATGAACAATAAAGGGGCTAAACTATCGAGAGCGTAACTTACCTGGGAATAGGTGCAAGCGAGAATTGAATAAAAACACTTTCTGACCTAGAGTAAAAAATTTTCTTATAATTTGCTTGTCATGAAAGACTTTCATTCGCTGCTTGTAAATTTTGGCATTTTCGTATGCATCATTGCGAATTTCTTCAAGTTCTGCTAGTTGTAATCTTCTTTCTAAGCTAGCTTGCTGCATGTCAAAGTTGAATTTCTTGATGGCCCAGTACGCATGATGCTCGAGTTCCACAGGTAGGTGGCAAGCTTTTCCACACACTAGCCTGTAGGGTGACATCCCAATTGGGGTCTTAAAAGCCGTTCTATATGCCCATAATGCATCATTGAGTCTTAATGACCAATCTTTTCTATCTGGCCTCATCGTCTTTTCTAATATGTGCTTTATTTCTCGATTGGAGATTTTAACTTGGCCACTGGTTTGCGGATGATATGGGGTCGCCACTTTGTGAGTGATTGAATACTTTGTCAAAAGAGCTTTGAATGCTTTGTTACAAAAGTTGGTACCACCATCACTGATTATTGCTCGAGGGAATCCAAAGTGTGAAACAGTGTTGCCTTTCAAAAATCCTATCACCACCTTGTGATCATTGGTTCTACATGGAATTGCTTATACCATTTCGATACATAGTCAACAGCAACCAATATGTATCGATGGCCAAAAGAATGAGGAAAGGGTCCCATGAAGTCGATACCCCATACATAAAAAATCTCAACTATTAAAATTAGATTTAGTGGCATCATATTCCTTCGCGTAATGCTCCCCATTCGTTGACACCTATAACATGAAGAACAGAAAGTATAAGCATCTCGAAATATAGTTGGCCAATAGAAACTACATTGTAAAACTTTAGTAGTTGTTTTCTTAGTACTGAAATGGCCTCTACAAGCTTGTTCATGGCAAAATGAAAGAATATTCTGAATTTCACATTCTGTGATACATCGTCTAATAATTTGATCTTCACAATACTTGAACAGATAAGGATCATCCCAAAAGAAATTCTTTATTTCCATAAAAAATTTGGTCTTGCCTTGTTTGGTCCAATGCTCTCGAAGTTGACCTGTAACAAGATAATTCACGATGTCAGCATACCATGGTAATACTTCCACACTCATTAATTGTTCATTTGAAAATAACTCATTCAATGTTAATGGTTTTGTAATTGTGTTAAAATGGAGACGAGAGAGATGGTCAGCCACGACATTTTCTGTGCCTTTCTTATCTTTGAATTCCAAGTCGAATTCCTGCAAAAGTAACACCCAACGAATTAGTCTAGCTTTTGCATCTTTTTTTGTGAGAAGATATTTAAGAGCAGCATAATCTGTGAATATAATTATTTTACAACCAATGAGATCAGATCAAAATTTCTCTAATGCAAACACTACTGTTAACATTTCTTTTTAGTAGTTGAATAGTTCATATGTTCATCATTCAATGTCATACTAGCATAGTAAATAACTTGGGGAATTCGATCAACTCTTTGTCCTAATACTGCTCATACTGCATAATCAGATGCATCACACATAAGCTCAAATGGTAAGCTCCAGTTTGGGGGTTGAATGATGGGTGAATGATGGGTGAATAATGGGTGATGATGTTAAAAACTGCTTTAATTTTTCAAATGCCACAAGACATGAATCATCAAAGATAAAAGGTACATCCTTAGCAAGTAAATTACATAAGAGTCTAGAAACTTTGCTGAAATCTTTAATGAAACGTCTATAAAAACCAGTATGCCCAAGGAAAGATCTTACTTCTTTGACTGTTTTGGGTGGAGGAATATTAGAAATGAAATACACCTTGACATTGTCAATCTCAATACCTTTGCTCGAAATGATGTGACCAAGAACAATACCTTGTTTTACCATAAAATGACATTTTTCCTAATTTAAGACTAAGTTCTTCTCGATACATCTCTGCAGAACTAGTGTTAGATGATGTAAACATTGATCAAACGAATCACCAAAGACAGAAAAGTCATTCATAAAAGTTCAAGGAATTGTTCAACCATATCAGAAAAAATGCTCAACATGCATATTTGAAATGTAGCAGGTGTATTACATAATTCAAATGACATTCTCTTATATGCAAAAGTACCAAAAAGGCAAGTGAAAGTGGTCTTCTCTTGATTTTTTGGTGCTATAGGAATCTGGTTGTATCATGAGTAGTCATATAGAAAGCAATAAAATTCATGGCCTGCTAATCTATCAAGTATTTGATCGATAAATGGTAAAGGAAAATGGTCTTTACGTGTGACAGAATTTAATTTTCTATAATAAATGCATACACGCCATCTTATAGTCACTCTAGTGGGTATCAATTCATTATCAGTATTTGTAACTACTGTGACTCCTGACTTTTTAGGAACAACTTGTACAGGACTGACCCATGAACTATCAGAAATTAGGTAAATGATACATGCGTCTAATAGCTTAAGGACTTCAGTTCTAACAACTTCTTTCATGTTAGGATTTAACCGACGTTGCATTTTCCTAGTAGGTTTAGCATTTTCATTAAGGTGAACGTAATGCATGCAGTCTACTAGGTTTATACATTTTATGTCTGCTATGGTCCATCTTAATGCTTCTTTGTGCTCTTTTAAAACATCCAACAATTTACTTTTTTGTTCGTCATTTAGGGATGATGATATGATTACCGGCAGAATACTTTCTTCTCCTAAAAAATACATATTCCAGCGTGTTGGGTGTTGTGCAAATTTTATTGAACTCGCAAGTGACAAATCTATTGTAGAATAGATTAATGGTGACGAGTGTCGATCCCATGAGGAGGTTGATTCTAATTATGTGTAGAATTAATTTTTCTAAATGGATGTTTGGATTTATAGTGAAAATGATTTGGAATATTCTAAAATTTAAATTAAAACTGCGAGAATAAATTGAAGAGAAATCTATTGAAATAAAGCGCTTGGGTATCTGGATCCATATCAAAATGCACCATGGGCTAAATATTCCTTATTAATACCAATTAAATCATGAGGGGGGTTTCCATACCTCATAAACCATGCTCTAATCAATATGGTGCTAAGGGCTTATCGTGTCAAATAATAATAACCTTGTACTAGGGAGCCGGTGAAACCAAGGTGGTATCTAGACAAGATTATTATTATTTGTCAACGAGAAGTCAAAACATCCATAAAAACTAGAGGGAAAGAGAAAATAATTTACCAAATAAAGCCCATGACACATGTTGAGACTTCACCTTCAACCCAAGCTTGAAAGAAAATTAGCTACTCATAATTGAACTAGGGGCAAAATGATGGGATGAGTTTCTTCTCTGGTGGTGATTCTGATGATGGGATGAGTTTTTTCTCTGGTGGTGCTAGTTATTCAACTCTTGACTTCCATTTATTAGTGTTCATGGATGGTGCTAAGTCAAGCAGAGCATTGACTTGATCGACTGATCTGTCAATATCAAAATCAAAACCAAAGTGAGTTAAACATGTTTGTAAAGGATCATCACTAAGGTTTGAAAGAAAAGTGTTATCAATTAATGCTTCTATTAAATCCACGTCAACAATTTCATCATCTGCATTGTGAGGTTGTTTGGTAATGTTGAAGATGTTTAGCTCTATAGTCATGTTGCCGAAGGACAACTGCATATTTCCAGTCATGTATTGAATGTGAGCATCGATAATTGCCAAGAAAGGTCGGTCTAGGATAATGGGGATGTGCTTCCTTGAATCCTGGATTAGTTGAGTGTCAATTATAATGAAATCAACAGAAAAATAAAACTTGTCTTCCTAGATAAGCACGTCCTCCACAATACCACAAGGTATTTTCGTGAATTGATCTGTAAGCTGTAACACCACTGGAGTTGGATGTAATTCTCTCAGTCCAAGTTTCACGAAAACTGAGTAAGGTAACAGATTTACATTAGCTCCTAAATCCAACAAAGCATTCTCAATTATGTGGTTCCCTATACTATATGATATAGTGGAGGAGCTGGGTCTTTGCATTTTAGAGGAATTTTATGTTGGAGTATAGAACTAATGTTTTCTGTTAAAAATTCATTCTTTTGAACATAAATGTTTCTCTTTTTAATACAAAGATCTTTAAGAAACTTGGCATAAGATGGCACTTGTTTTATAGCATCAAGCAAAGGGATATTAACACTTACCTGTTTGAAGATTTCAAGAATCTCACCTATGGATTTTCCCTTCTTTCCATTAGCTAGCCTCTGAGGAAATGGAGCTTTAGGAATGTGTTCCCGTGGGTTGGTTTCTTCTTTCTCTTCTGATGGCAAGTCCTCAACGTTCACAAGTACAATTTGATTCGCTTTTGTCACTGGCATTTCCACTTTGTTGTCGACTTCTTTTCCTTTTCGCAAGGTCATGACGGCTTTGACCTCTCCATGCTGATGTGGTGAGCTGGTACTTACTTCATGCACTCCTTTAGGATTAGGCACTGGTTGACTTAGAAACTTGCTTTTTTTAACAGTCATTGCCAAAGTCTGAACTGAAGAAGCAAGTTGTCCCACCATCTTCTCGAGGCTTGAAACTGATTGGGCTTATGAGTTGAAGCCTGCTCTCATCTCATTTCGTAATTCATCAATGGTGCGGTTCTGCTGCTCGATCGTAGAGTGAGTAACATTCTTGAAATTTTAGAGTGAATCCTCCCATGATCTGGGTTGAGAGTAGTTCTGATTCTGATTGTATGGTTTGAATGGTGGCTAAGAGGCTTGAGGAACTTAAGGAATTGGTTGCATTGGTAGAGCTGGAGTTACTAGTCCATTCTATTGGAATCCTTGAAACAATGAAAGATTTGGGTGGTCTCTTCATCCAAGGTTATATGTATTGGAGTATGGATTGTAATTAGATGGTTTTCTCATTACACCTATGGCATTGGCTTGATCTGGTATTTGTGTATGGATTTGAATACCTAATGAAGATAAATTGAGTGTTATTCAGTATTATGAGAATGCCAAGTAGAGATAAGTTATAAATGAAAGTGAAATTCTGTCCTGACACTTAGATTTTGGTTGAATTGTATGAGACTGCTAGAGCAAAGCTAGAAGAATAGAACAGATCCTAACTTTGGGGGGAGAAGCACGTTTGATGAACTGTAATTTCTATGAAATACAATCTGTTCCAATGGCTCAAGTTGCTGAGTAAACCAGATCTGAGTATGTACCCCATATGCAGAATTGTGTTCAAAGGTAGCAAGAGTTATGAGCAATGTTGTAGCACTGTTAAAAAAAAAAATCATATGTCTAAGGCATCAAGTAGTCAGGTCTGTTCATGAGCCCCATGTTCAGCCTTAAGTAAAAGATACCTCTAGATAAAAGTACATTATAGTTACTGCTGCAGCAACTCTGATCTGGGCATGGTTTAAGTAATTGGGTGTCGTCATTACAAGTGATTGACATTCACATGAAAGATAAATGTTACAGTGAGGAGGTTGATGACTCCTCAGTTTAGCAATATTAGAACAATCACAGTTTGAATATGTGAAATTTATGCTACCCCTTTTATGAATAAAGTATATCATTGCTGAAATTTCTGTAGTCCATTGGTGATGTTATAGCATATCTGGAATTTAATCAAAGTAGCACACACACACTATCGACAGAAAGAAGCTTAAGTCTAGAACTGATTTACTATGGGCATTTTGTATGATTGGGATTGTGATCTGAAGGTGAAAGAATCTTTGCAAATTGGATAAAAGAGCTAAAGTTGTGTGCATGTTTGTTTGCGGGAAATATTAATATATGTCATTACTTGAGGGCAAGCAATGGTTTAAGTTTGGGGGTGTGATAACTCTAGGAAATGAGAGTTATTACATCAATTCTAGACTTGAATCAAGGTCACTTAGAGAACAAATAAGGTGTTTTTATTACATTTTGGGTACCTTTTGCATAAACATTCATTTTAGTTGAGTTTTAATAAGTTTGATTGAATCATAGTAATTTGTGCTAAAAACAGGTTTTAAATTCGTGAGAGGATGTTGAGGCATTAGAAGAGCAAGAGGAGGATGGACGATGGCCACAAAAGAAGTAAAGCACAATCGGGAATTAAACAGTGCTATAGCGGCTGTTAGAGCAACCATGCTGTAGCAATTTAGGAGCAGTGCGGGAGAAAATTTAGGCGCGAGTCAGCCCTAAAGTCACGAGCTGCATGTTTCCTAATTTAAACACATGCACACTCATGGGCTTTGGTTTTAACCTAATTTGCAATATAAAAAGGAGGCATGCACTACATAGAAGGGCGGCAAAGAATTATCACTATAGTAATTAGAAGGAACAAAAGAGAAGAAGATCATAATTGAAGAGTGTTGTTACGACAACATTGGACAATCGTGCAGAATTACTTGACTTTGATTTTCATTGTGCTCAACTTATATTTATCTTTTTCCTTTAATTGATTTGATGTATTCCGAGACCAATATATTTGTGTTTATTTTTCTCATCCAGATTATGAACTAAATTTTTGGCTTTGCTCTAGCAATCTCATACAATTCAACCAAAGTCTAAGTGTCAGAACAGAATTTCACTTTCATCTATAACTTATCTCTACTTGGCATTCTCATAATACTGAATAACACTCAATTTATCTTCATTAGGTATTTAAATCCATACACAAATACCAGATAACCAAGCTTCACACAACACAGACATAAACACATACATAAATCACATGCATTCGGCAACAACCCCCCCCCCCCAAACTTGAGAGATGTTGTGTCCTCACAAGCATACATAACAATAGCTCACAAATGGACAAACAATAAACTAGTAAAGCTTTTTTTTTTTAACTGAAATGAACTAGGAAAGAAAGAGTACTCCCCTGGGGTGGGGATTGCAGCACAGGACATGTTGCTCATCAGTGCTTCTTGGATGCACTGCGCAGCTTATCATTTGGTGAAGCTTTGGGGGAGGTTGCTGGCAATGTCTTGGTCTTTTTCGCTGCGGGGCTGGTGAAAGGAGTGGTGGCTGGGGTTGTTGTAGCAGTACCTGTAGACGTACTATCTTTTCGTTTGCTGGATTGTCTTGGACTGGTGCGGATAGGCTGGTTAGGAGTTTGCTGTGGAGGCTTTAGGGTCAATGCATCAGCTGACTGGCCCTCAGTGGTGATGGCAGCAATAACCGCAAGTAGTTGCTTGGCTTGCTCAGATGTAGGCATAGTTCTGGCTACTGCAGCAGCCAGCTCAGTATCGACTCGCTCTATCTCATCTTCAGAGGCTGGAGGGGTTGCCAATTTAGTTTTACCCTTATCATTCCTCTTACTCGCAAAGACTGGAATAGAGGGTTCCTCACTTTGAATAATGTTTTTTTTTTGTTTTAGGTTGAGCTGGGATGGTTGGTTCCTCTTTCTTTTTCTGAGTTGTCTTCTGCCTTTGAGGGTGAGCTATCAGTCTCAAACTTGTCACCTTTGTCCTCATGTGGGTCAGATGGTTCAGCCTCTTCTGAGTCGACTGCTACTTGTGGCTCAGTGGCAGCTTCCTCTACTGGTTCATCTGAAGCAGTGGCTTCTTCACTGGCTGCTGCTGGAGCACCTATGGTGTTGGTGTCAAAATTAAACTGCTGGAGCAGTGCATCAAGGAAGTTCCGGTGAGTGTGTTTCATGTACAGAGCAAATTGGTGTAGTTGGTTATCCAGGTGCTGTAGATAGCTCTAAAATTGGCCATTTTCCCTCTGTTGAGCTTCTACACATTGAGTTATATTATTGCTGAGTGTCTGGATAGTCTGTTCTAACCAAATAGCTCGTCTTGCTCTAATGACAACAGTTGGTTCAGTAGTTGTTCCAGCATTCTCACCAGCAACTCTCTCAATAGTACATGCCATAAAGGCACCATCATTTTTTACATGTTCATTTCTGGCGTCAAGACGAACACCTGAAACTACACAAATGCTAGTGACAAGAGAGAGAAATAGCAAGGCAGCAGTTCGGTGAGTTTTGACTGCACAATCTCAGATTTTTTGTGCAATGATGCTACCGACATCTATAGGAAATCCTCGAACTATGACATATAACAAGATCAACCTTTCTTGCGAAACTGTAGTAGTGTGAGTGGTGGGCATAAGCCTAAATTTAAGAAATTTCACCCACACCTTAGCAATAGGTTTCAAATCTATCCTATTAACTACATGCCCTTCCTCGTTAACCCATGATGCCCTTCGATGGTAAGAGTTTTGAAAATGGTGTTCCACTTTTTCGGGGTCAACTTATCACGTAACTTAGCATACTCACAGGCAATTTCAGCAGGTAAGTTATAGAAAGCATTGATAACACAGGAGTCTAATGGGACAAGTGTATTTCTTACCCACACGTTGTGCTGATCAGGGCTTACCAAATTGGTGTAAAATTCTTTGACAACAGGCACAACATGATCTCAAGGGTGGTTGTAAAACTCTAGCCATCCTCGCTTTGCCACAACATTATGAATGTTTGCACAATTCCCGTAAGTTGGTCTAGGAATTGAAACCCTTTTTCTTCTAGAATTCGAAGCGGCTCTATGAATTCTTCATATTTTTCTTCAGTGTGATAACTCTAGAATCGTGATGGATCTTTGAGGCGGCTTGCTGTTTTCTTGTATCTCGGCATTGCTGTAGCAGTAACAAATTGAGGTTACTGTTCCTGAGAGTAAAAAGAGAAGAAGAGGTTAAAAATTAGGAGAGTTGGATTTTGCGAAGGGAATGGGGAATAGTGGCGTAGAGTACTAAGCACAGTGACTCCTTTTTATAGTGGACTTTTAATTGGAGATAAATACGGTAACTTGAAATAATTGAGGGAATAAAATATTTTGAATTAAATGTGCATATCCCAAAATCATCGGCCAGTGAATTTAAAGCTCTATTTTCAGAGATTTGTTTCTGCAATTTCTATCCATATCCATGCATCCATCTGTCACGATTTTATCTCCAACGGTAAGTGAAAGGCTCCAGCTTTTAATTTACTGTAACGGTACAATTAGCTGCTGCAGCACCCATTCGCTTATTCTAACAACGGATACATACTCCCCACTAAAAGCTTCTGACACGTGGTTCACCTCTGAATTCTGCCACCATACATTCTCACATATCAATATAGAATTCAATTGTCACACTTACTAAATTCAAGTCTAAAATTATTAAAAGACATAGACATATCAAATTAAAGTGAAACTAAAGTATGCCATAATGGAAAAGGATAAAAATAAATGGTTAACATGGAAAAACAAGATTAAATAAAATGGTAAAGAGGGAGAGTTGTCCATAAAATTAAAGGATATCAAAATTGGTTTAAAGTGGTTGTCTCCTCAATGGGCTGCCTCTCATGAAGCGCTTGATTTAAGGTCCTTCAGCCTGACCTTCTATCTTTGCTCAATAGCTGGGTTCTTTAAGGAGTAACACCTCCTTTGAACATTCTGCTGCTGGATGTATGTAATGCTTAACCCTGTGGCCATTAACCTTGAACTCGTGGCCTATTTGTTCATCTAGAAGATCAACGGCTCCATGAGGGTAAGATTTTAACAACTTAAACGGGCCAGACCATCGTGACTTGAGGTTTCCCGGAAATAATCTTAGTCTTGTGTTTTGGAGCAACACTAATTGACCAGGGGTGAATTTCTTATGTTGAATATGCTTGTCGTGCCAGTGTTTTGTTCTCTCTTTATAAATTCTTGCATTTTCACATGAAAATAGCCGTAATTTATCAAACTCACGAAGTTGAAGTTTCCTTTACTCTGCTACAGCATGTATATCCCAATTTAATTTCTTTAGTGCCTAATGGGCTTTGTGCTCTAGCTCTAGTGGCAAATGACATGCTTTGCCATAAACAATTTGGTAAGGAGACATGGCGAGTGGAGTTTTGTATGTTGTTCTGTAAGCCCATAGAGTGTCATGCAAATATAAAGACCAATCTTTCTTTGTTGGGTTCACCACTTTTTCTAAGATCTTTTTAATTTCTCTGTTGGACACTTCAGCTTGACCATTGGATTGTGGGTGATATGTTGTTGTTATCTTGTGTCTGACTCCATATTTCATCATTGCTGCAGCAAAGATTTTGTTGCAAAAATGTGTGCCTTCATCACTAATAATTGCTCTAGGAGTGCCAAACCTGGAGAAAACATTTTTTTAAAGAAAAGTCACCATTGTTTTAGCATCATTGGTAGGTAGTGCTGCAGCTTCTACCCACTTGGAGACATAATCTATAGCAACAAGGATAAATAAGTTCCCAAAGGATGGGGAAAAAGGTCTCATGAAATCTATTCCCCAAATATAAAAAACTTCCACTTCCAGTATATTAGTCAATGGCATCTCATGTCTGCTAGTTATGTTCCTTGTCCTTTGACACCTGTCACAACATTTAACAAATTCATAAGCATCTTTAAAGATAGTGAGTCAATAATAACCTAATTACATAACTTTAGCAGTTGTTCTGTGACTATCAAAATGTCCTCCATATGCTGCAGTATGACATGACTCTAGTATTTGAGGTATTTCTTCTGCTGCAACACATCTTCTTATTACTTGATTTGAGCATAGCTTATATAAATGTGGGTCATCCCACTGATAACTTCTAACATCATGAAGAAATTTCTTTTTCTCTTGAAATTTCAGCTCAGGTGGTAGCAACCCACTTACTAAGTAGTTAGCAAAGTCGGCATACCATGGAGGTTCTAACTGCTGCAGCATCTGTGATTGCTATATTACCAACAACTATTCATCAGGAAAAGTTTCGGTGATGCCCTTCCTTATCAATGTACTAGTGTCTGCTTCCAGCCATGACAAGTGGTCTGCCACTTGATTCTCAGTCCCCTTTCTATCTTTAATTTCCAGATCAAATTCTTGAAGCAATAAAATCAATCTGATTAATCTTGGTTTGACATCCTTCTTTGAAATTAAATATTTGATGGCTGCATGGACTGTGTAAACAGTTACTTTGGTACCCACCAGGTAAGCTCTGAATTTGTCAAAAGCAAAAATTACTGCTAGCAACTCTTTCTCTGTAGTGGTGTAATTGATCTAAGTTGGAGTGAACGTTTTGCTTGCATAGTATATAGAATGAAAAACCTTATCCTTTCTTTGCCCCAATACTGCCCCCACATAATGATCACTAACATCACACATCAATTAAAATAGTAAAGTCTAATATGGAGATATAACTACTGGAGCAATGATCAGAGCTTTCTTTAGTTCTCCAAATGCTTTAAGGCACTCTGTGTCAAAGTGAAATGGTTTGTCATGCTCCAGCAATGAACACAGAGGCTTAGCTACCTTGGAGAAATCCTTAATGAATCTTCTGTAGAATCCAGCATGACCCAAAAAACTCCTAACATCTTTTACTGACGTTGGAGGTGGCAGTTTATCTATTACCTCTATCTTGGCTTTATCTGCCTCAATACCATCCTTGGATATCTTGTGACCCAGCACTATTCCTTCTTGCACCATGAAATGGCACTTTTCCCAATTGAGTACTAAGTTAGTCATCTCACATCTTTTAAGAACTTATTCTAAGTTGTGTAAATAATCATTGTATGTTTCTCCAAAAACTGAGAAGTCATCCATGAAAACTTCCAAAGTTTGCTCTACCATTTCAAAAAATATAGACATCATGCATCTCTGAAAAGTTACTGGAGCATTGCATAGCCCAAATGGCATTCTTCTGAAGGCAAATGTTCCATAAGGACAAGTAAATGTAGTATTCTCTTGATCCTCTGGAGTTATAGCAATTTGGTTGTAGCCTGAATACCCATCTAAGAAACAGTAGTACTGTTTTCCAGCAAGTTTGTCCAACATCTGATCTATGAATGGAAGTGGGAAATGGTCTTTTCTTGTGGCTTTGTTGAGCTTCCTGTAATCCATACACACTCTCCATCCAGTCACTGTCCTTGTAGGAATAATTTCATTTTTCTCATTAGCCATCATTGTTATCCCTCATTTCTTGGGAACACATTGAACTGGGCTTACCCATGAACTATCTGATATTGGGTATATAATTCCAACATCTAACCATTTGATGATTTCCTTCTTCACCGCTTCTTTCATGATAGGGTTCAACTTTCTCTGGTGTTCAACTGAATTGCTGGAGCAATCTTCTAGCATAATTTTATGCATGCAAATTGATGGGTTTATCCCCTTTATATCTACCATAGTCCATCCAATCGCTCTTCTGTATTTTCCAAGCAAATCTACTAAACTCTGTTCTTGACCTGAATTCAAAGTAGAAGAGATGATTACAAGGACTGTGTTATTTTAACCAAGATAAGCATATTTTAAATGTGAAGGTAGCAGTTTTAATTTAAGATTATGAGGTGATTCAATAGATGGTAAAGCTGTTTTTACTTCCCTGTCTGAAAGATTCAGATGCTCAATGAACCTGGTGTGCCTATCAGATTGCTTTTCTTCCATCCAATCTGTCTGAATTGCTGCAACATCTTCCTCTTCTACATCATCAAATGTATTGACTCTGTTAAATGCTTTACTACAGCATCTATCCATTCTGTCTGCTACAATAAAATCCACTACACTCAAGAAGTTGCAGTCTTCTACTTCATCAGGGTTTCTCATAGCTTCTAGTACATTAAATGTAACTTGCTGATCATTCACTCTCATGGTGAGCTCTCATTTCTGAACATCTATTAGAGTCTTTTCAGTTGCTAGGAAATGTCTTCCAAGTATAATAGGTACCTTTTTATCAGCTTCAAAATCCAGTACAATGAAATCCACTGGAAAGATGAATTTATCAACCTTCACCAGTACATCCTCTATTTTTCCTTCAAGGTATGCATGAGATTTATCAGCCAATTACAGAGTGACTGTTGTTAGTCTGCATTCCCGTACTTCAAGCTGTTTAAATACAGATAATGGCATCAAATTAATGCTAGCTCCCAAGTCACAAAGTGCTCTGCCAGCATACCTAGTCCCTATAGAGCAGGGTATTGTAAAACTCCTTAGATCTTTTAATTTTGTGCGAATTTTACTCTGGAGCATATGACTGCTTTCCTGTGTTAAAACAACAATTTCAAACTCTCCCAGCCTTCTTTTTTGTGCCAAGATATCTTTTAGAAATTTCACATAATTTGGTATTTGTTCCAAAACTTCTACAAAAGGTATATTTATGTGCAGTTGCTTCAGTACTTCTAGAAATTTGCTGAACTGCTTGTCTTATTTTTGCTTCTGGAACATTTGAGGGAAGGGTGGTGGATGTCTAACTGCTGGTTAGATTCAGGAGGTACCAAACTCTGTTTGTTTAGGGTGGTGCATGTTGTGGCTACTGGTGTGGCAACTTCCTTTTCAGCATGATCTGATTGCATTTCTTCTGCAGTTGATGTAGCTTGGCCCAATAATTCAGTGTCTTGATGGGGATTTTGCTGTAGCGAGCTTCCATTTTGAGTTGGTTTTTGTGCTGAATTGCATTTCATCCCTTTTTTGGTTATCTCAATTGGTATATCAACATTCTTTTCAGATTTCAAACTAATTACTTTACAGTGTTTTTTGCTCTCTCTCCTAGGATCTTTTGTGTTGCTAGGTAGGCTCCCTTGAGTTCTGATGCTCATTGCTGTAGCTAGTTGTCCCATTTAGTTCTCAAGGTTTCTCAAGGACACAGCTTGACTCTGCACAATTGCTTCATTCTTTGTAATATACTCCTTGATCAGTGTTTCCAATGAAGTGATTGGATCCTGACTGATTTGTTTTTGCCCTTGACTCTACTGATGAAAAATAAGTGGCTATGTGTTTCTATTTTGTCTATTGAATGCTTGAGCATTTTGATTCTGACTGCTCCATGAAAAGTTTGGGTGTTATTTCCAGCCTGGGTTGTAATTATTTGAATATGCGTTGTTCTGAGGTTGTCGATTGAAGTTACCCACATAGTTTACTGAGGCTGGATTTCTAGGACAATTATCAAAATCATGTTCTTCACCACAATAGACACAAGAAAGTTCAGTACCTTGCTTTACTGTTGCTAGAGCAGCTGTCATGGCTTTTACCATGTTAGTCAATGAGGTTACTTGAGCTGATAAGGCTGTAATTGCATCAATGTTATTTACCCCTACTGATCCTCTTGCTACTGGTTGCCTGGCTGAAGGCCACTGATAATTATTGTTGGCAATTCTTTCCAGAATTTCATAGGCTTCAGTGTAAGATTTGGATAATAAAGCTCCATTTGCTGAAGCATCCACCATTAACCTTGTACTCGGATTTAACCCATTATAGAAAGTTTCCAATTGAATGCAACAAGGGATACCATGATGAGGACACCTTCTGAGCAATTCCTTAAATCTTTCCCAAGCCTCGTACGGAATTTCATCTTCAAATTGGTGGAAGGAAGAAATCTCATTCCGCAACTTTGCATTTTTTGTCGGTGGGAAATATTTCATTAAGAATTTATCAGCCAATTCATTCCATGTAGTGATGGAATCAGATGGTAACAAATTTAACCATGCTCTTGCTCGATCTCTTAAGGAATAAGGGAAGAGCCTCAGCCTTAAGGCATCTTATGTCGCTCCAGCAATCTTGAAAGCATCACTTACTTTCAAGAACAATTTGATATGGAGATGAGGATCTTCATTAGGCAATCCATTGAATTGTCCCACTGTTTGTAACATTTGAAACATCACTGGTTTTAACTCAAAATTTGTTGTTTCTACCTCAGGTCTGACGATCCCAGGGTGTACAACTTGCGGAGTTAGTACAACGTAATATCTTATAGCTCTGTCTCTGTCATCAGCCATGTAAATAATATTGTTGTTGCTTGGTTGTCTCCCGTTAGCAGGTTCATTCTGTTCTTCTTGAATGTTGACTGGCTGTAGAGGCCCGTGAGGATTCAAATTTTGCGCATCCTGTAAATTATTCATGCTTGAAGCAATTTTTGTATTCCTTTTTTCTTTTCGTAGTTTCCTGACAGTCCTTTTAATCTCAAGATCGAATTGGAATGCCACAGATCTGTCTTTGCGCATGCATGTACCGATCTGCAAATAAATAAAATGAATCAAATTAAATTTGGCGCTATCAAGATTTACTTCACACTTAAAAAATAAACAATCAATCCCCGACAACGGCGCCAAAAACTTGTTGGTTAATTTCTATAAGCAATTATTATCAATGCCAATGTGCAAGTATACACAACAAGTAATAAAGTGATGAGTATTCAAAATCATCTCCATAGGGATTGATGTTACTCAAAATGCTGAAGCAAATCACAATAATGCAAATCAATTAAGGACCGAAACAAACAATTGTCGAATAATTCTATGTAACTAATAGTTGTAAGAGATGAAAATAAAACAATACTGTAATAAAATAAACTGAGTTCAATGTGTCTAAGATTCAATTGAGAATATAGTAGTTGAATGATCAAACTCTCCTAATAGGATGACTGTTGTTTACTAAATTAGTACCAGTTGTTACAATAAGTGCTGCAGCAATAGGTAGAATACATTTGCATCCGCAACTATCACATGTTGGAAACCTCATACCTTTAAATCTACTAACAATGACCAGTTGCTCATATATTAATGGTATGACATTATAACCTTTAATCTCTCTACCCTATAAGGTGAGCACCTATGTCTAGAGTGTCACAAATCTTAACTTTAAGTATTGCCCTTATGGGATTCAAGATAACCTAATCTAGGAAACTCGACTTGAGAATAAGTAATACTCTAATAATGTCCACTAAGACATGCCCTTTTACTGCTCTGTGTTAACTGAAACTATTAAATGGGTGGTCAACAGAAATAACAATTGTATTCATAAAAACTACTATAGTATAATGCCACAGCATTACCATAACAACATAAAAGAACAGTCAAGAACCCATTAGATTATTTGTCACTCAAGTTGCTGAGTAAACCAGATCTGAGTATGTACCCCATATGCAGAATTGTGTTCAAAGGTAGCAAGAGTTATGAGCAATGTTGTAGCACTGTTAAAAAAAAAATTCATATGTCTAAGGCATCAAGTAGTCAGGTCTGTTCATGAGCCCCATGTTCAGCCTTAAGTAAAAGATACCTCTAGATAAAAGTACATTATAGTTACTGCTGCAGCAACTCTGATCTGGGCATGGTTTAAGTAATTGGGTGTCGTCATTACAAGTGATTGACATTCACATGAAAGATAAATGTTACAGTGAGGAGGTTGATGACTCCTCAGTTTAGCAATATTAGAACAATCACAGTTTGAATATGTGAAATTTATGCTACCCCTTTTATGAATAAAGTATATCATTGCTGAAATTTCTGTAGTCCATTGGTGATGTTATAGCATATCTGGAATTTAATCAAAGTAGCACACACACACTATCGACAGAAAGAAGCTTAAGTCTAGAACTGATTTACTATGGGCATTTTGTATGATTGGGATTGTGATCTGAAGGTGAAAGAATCTTTGCAAATTGGATAAAAGAGCTAAAGTTGTGTGCATGTTTGTTTGCGGGAAATATTAATATATGTCATTACTTGAGGGCAAGCAATGGTTTAAGTTTGGGGGTGTGATAACTCTAGGAAATGAGAGTTATTACATCAATTCTAGACTTGAATCAAGGTCACTTAGAGAACAAATAAGGTGTTTTTATTACATTTTGGGTACCTTTTGCATAAACATTCATTTTAGTTGAGTTTTAATAAGTTTGATTGAATCATAGTAATTTGTGCTAAAAACAGGTTTTAAATTCGTGAGAGGATGTTGAGGCATTAGAAGAGCAAGAGGAGGACGGACGATGGCCACAAAAGAAGTAAAGCACAATCGGGAATTAAACAGTGCTATAGCGGCTGTTAGAGCAACCATGCTGTAGCAATTTAGGAGCAGTGCGGGAGAAAATTTAGGCGCGAGTCAGCCCTAAAGTCGCGAGCTGCATGTTTCCTAATTTAAACACATGCACACTCATGGGCTTTGGTTTTAACCTAATTTGCAATATAAAAAGGAGGCATGCACCACATAGAAGGGCGGCAAAGAATTATCACTATAGTAATTAGAAGGAACAAAAGAGAAGAAGATCAGAATTGAAGAGTGTTGTTACGGCAACATTGGACAATCGTGCAGAATTACTTGACTTTGATTTTTATTGTGCTCAACTTATATTTATCTTTTTCCTTTAATTGATTTGATGTATTCCGAGACCAATATATTTGTGTTTATTTTTCTCATCCAGATTATGAACTAAATTTACTTGTAGTTGAGTGACAAATAATTCAATGGGTTCTTGACTGTTCTTTTATATTATTATGGTAATGTTGTAGCATTATACTCTAGTAGTTTTTATGAATACAATTGTTATTTCTGTTGACCACCCATTTAATAGTTTCAGTTAACACAGAGCAGCAAAAGGGCATGTTTTAGCGGACATTATTAGAGTATTACTTGTTCTTAAGTCGAGTTTCCTGGATTAGGTTATCTTAAATCCCATAAGGGCAATACTTGAAGTTAAGATTTGTGACACTCTAGACATAGGTGTTCACCTTGTAAGGTAGAGAGATTAAAGGTTATAATGCCATACTATAAATATATGAGCAACTGGTCATTGTTAGTAGATTTAAAGGTATGAGATTTCCAACATGCGATAGCTGCGGATGCAAATTTATTCTACCCATTGCTTCAGCACTTATTGTAACAACTGGTACTAATTTGGTAAACAACAGTCATCCCATTAGGAGAGTTTGATCATTCAACTACTATATTCTCAATTGAATCTTAGACACATTCAACTCAGTTTATTTTATTACAATATTGTTTTATTTTCATCTCTCACAACTATTAGTTACATGGAATTATTCGACAATTGTTTGTTTCGGTCCTTAATTGATTTGCATTATTGTGATTTGCTTTAGCATTTTGAGTAACATCAATCCCTGTGGAGACGATCTTGAATACTCATCACTTTATTACTTGTTGTGTATACTTGCACATTGGCATTGATAATAATTGCATATAGAAATTAACCAACAAGTTTTTGGCGCCGTTGCTGGGGATTGATTGTTTATTTTTTAAGTGCGAAGTAAATCTTGATAGTGCCAAATTTGATTTGATTCATTCTATTTATTGGCAGATCGGTACATGCACGTGCAAAGATAAACAAAAATTACAAAGAAGAAAAAAAATAACTTGAAAAATTAAATTACAAAATTTTAAAGAAGAGAAAAAGAAAAGAAATTCTTACCTCAAAATGTAAATTCATTTTTTTTCCTTTTTTTAAATAAAACAAATTACAAGAAAATAACTAAAAGAAATTATTTACAAAAATTAATTCTACGAATTAAAATAACTTACCTCCCTGGCAACAGCGCCAAAAACTTGTTGTGCAAATTTTATTGAACTCGCAAGCGCACGAATCTATTGTAGAATAGATTAACGGTGACAAGTGTCGATCCCACGAGGTGGTGGATTTTAATTATATGTAGAATTAATTTTCTCTGAGGATGGTAGGATTTGTGGTGAAAGTAACTTAAATTATCCTAAAATTTGAATTAAAATGGCGAGAATAAATTGAAGAGAAAACTATTATAATTGAAGCGCTTGGGTATCTGGATCTACATCAACATGCACCATGCGCTAAATATTTCTTATTAATGTCAATTAAATCATGAGGGGGGTATCCACTCCTCATGAACTACACTCTAATCAATATGGTGCTAATAGCTTCTCGTGCCAAATAATAATAACCTTGTACTAAGGAGCCGGTGAAAGCAATGCGGTATCTAGACAAGAATATTACTATTTGTCCATGAAAAGTCAAAACATCCACAAAAATTAAAGAGGAAGAGAAAATAAATTTACCAAATAAAGCCCATGGCACATGTTGAGACTTCTCCTTCAACCCAAACTTGAAAGAAAATTAGTTACTCATAATTGAACTAGGGGTAAAATAAGAATTATTAAAATATGTAAAAAATACAAGATGGAGAAAGAATTACAGAAAATGGAGCCCAAAAATGGATTCAGAGATGCCAAATTAGGGGGAGAGACCCTTTTTTTATAGATACATTGAGTAAATTATAGCCATCGGATTAAAAACAGTTTGGACGCTCAGGATTGCGCTACGTCATCAGTCAGCAATACGCGGTTTGACCATGCGGTTTGAACAGTCAACCGGCTTGAACAGTGACGCAGTTTGGTTGAAAATAATCTTACGTATATGCATGTACCGTACGCGTAATTTTTGGTCTACTGATATGCTGCCACTTCATCAATCAATAGTACATAAGAATTTTAGTCCAATAGAATCGTGACACCTCATCAATCAATGTCACGTCATCATTCTGTATATGTGAACAGTGTCGTGAACAGTAACATGGACATTACCGTACATGTGAATAGTACCGTACATGTGAACAGTGACATTTTTCCTTTTATGCTCCTCCTAAGGTTTTGGACTGTCCTGAGTTCAAAAATGATGTCTGTTTTACCGTCTAATCTCTCGTTCATTGTGAAATGACCATAATGCTCCTAAAATATATAAAATACTTAATTAAAATAAAGCACACATAATTAAATCACAAGAAACTTAAATACATAAAAGTAAGGGTGTTAGTAAAACATGAAGTGTAAAATGACGATTTTCTCCTTTGTAAATTTACATGTTCTAACACTCAAGACATGTATGGCGGCAAAACTCATTAATAGGTTCAGCTGTGCTAAAGTTTTAAAAATATTCAGTCAAATTCTCTTCAATGTATCATTAATGTTTAATGTGAATGTCTATCACTTGTAATGATGACACCCAACCAATACACAGATCTGAGTTGCTGCAGCAATAACATGTGAAATGCCATAATATAGTCTTATCTAAAAACACATTTGACTCAAGGCTATAGGCTCATGAACAGTCATGCCTACTCAATATCCTAGACAAAGCACTCCTTTTTTTTTTTACAGATACTACAGCAATGTTCATAGCTCTTGTTGCATTTGACTCAAGTCTGCATATGAAGTGCATACTCAGCCCTAATTACTCAGTAATTTAAGTTAGTGGAGCAAAATTTATTTCATAACAAGCACAGTTTAACAAAAATTTTCCCTCAGACTTAAGATATTTTTTACCCTTTTTGGTTTTCCTGGCTTTGCTATAGCATACTCATAAAACTCAATTAAAGCCGAAGTGTTGAGACAAAATCTTAACCTTCATCTATAAATTATCCCTACTTGTCAGTCATAAATACTAAATGACACTCAATTTATCTTTATTAGTTTTTCCAATCCATACACAAATACTAGATAACAGAGCTTCACATAACACACAACACAAACACATGCACTCACAAACACATTTCACCGTAACACAACCCTCCTAAACTTAAGAGGTGTTGCGTCCTCACAGGCATACAAAATAAACCAAGACAAACATGCATACACAAACAAAAAAAAAACAATTTAAAATGAACAAGCTAAGATAAATAAATAAAAGAAAAGTTTTAGAAGGTGGAAAATTAAATGGGACTGGTAAGAGATACTCTTATGTTGTTAGATGGTCTACTGCATCTCTAGTTGGAAAAAGGTTCATTTCTTCTTAGTTGCCCTTTGCAAACGTTCCTTAGGTAAACCTGTGTTATAGCAACCAACTGTTTCTTTTTCTAGCTCTAAGTTGGACTGATTGGTGGGGTTCCAACAGGTTCAGTAACTATGGGCTGAGTTGGTCTTATTCGCTTGTGCTTTAGCTCTTATGGTGTTGTAGCACCTCTAAAGGTTTGTGCCCTTTTGCGTTTGCTAAATACCCTAGGAGTTGTGGCAGGAGATTTAATTAGAGTTTGTTATGTAACAACTTAAGCAGGTTTTGTTGCAGCAGGTTCATAAGCAGTGATGCTAGTGAAAATGTCTCTTAGAATACTTCTTGCTTCTTCTATTCTAGTAACCCTACTAATAGCTTGCTCTATAACTACATCCACATCCTCTTCCCAATCGGATTCTGACTTCTCGTCTTTTGAAATTTTCTCTTTTCTTTTGCATAAAGGAGTCACCTTTGGGAGTTCTACCTCTCTTTCCTCCTCTTCTGTCTCTCCTTTTTATTTATCTTCCTCTTCTTAGTCTTCTGCTTCTGCTTCAACATTTTATGCTTCTTTTTGCGCTGGTTGTTTATCTTTCTCAGACTCTCCTTCCCTTTCCTCTCTTACTTCAGTATCTTCACTCTCTTCTGTTGTAGCTGCTTCCCCTGCCTCTCCAAAATTGAACTGCTGCAATAATGAATCTGAAAGTTTGCATCTTTACTCTTTATGTATAGGGCAAATTGGTGTTTTTGGGCTTCTAAATGTTGCAAGTAAGTCCAAAATCTCTTATTCCCTTCCATTTGGGCTTAGACAAATGCCTGCACTGCCTCACTGAGCCCTTGAAGCATATCTCGACCCCTGTAGCATGTTATGTCCTTATTGTATCAGGGCGTTCAAAAGTTGTTGCATGTGTAAACTCCCCAGCTATTCTCTCCACTGTCCTCACAGTAATGGCTCATTCATTCTTTATTCGCTCATCATTGTCTTTAAATTGAACTCTCGATGCCTCACATATACTCGTGATAAAAGAAGGGAATAACAATGCAACAGATTTGTGCTTTTTCATAGCACAATCTTTAATTTTCCTCTTAATAACTTTGCCCACATCTATCAGTAAACCCTTAACTATGGCATAGAAGAGAATGAGCCTATCTTTTTATATTGTGGTAATATAAGTAGTTGGCATTAATCTGGATTTCAAAAACTTGACCAAAACTTTGGCAATAGGTTTCAAATCGATTATATTAATCACTCGACTTTCTTCGTTCATTCATGCACTACCCGGGATAGTTAAGGTTTTAAATACTTCCGCCTATTTCTTAACGGTCATATTCTCAGCAAATTAAGTGTACTCATATTCTATAGCAGTGGATAAATCATAAAAGGCATTAATAACTCTAAAGTCTAAAGGAACTTGGACTTGCCTTATAGAAATATTGCAATGATCCTATTGCAATATGTTGGAGTAAAATTTTTTAACAACCGGGACGATTAGGTCTTAAGATGAGAGCAATATTTGACCCATACTTGCCTTGTTGCAACATTATGAATGCTACTCATTACACTCGTGGGTTGCTTGGGGAAGATGAAGCCCTTTTCCCCCAAGAGTTTTTGTTGCTCGATAAATTCTTCAAATTTGTCTTCGGCCTTGTAACTATGAAAGCGTTATAGGTTCTTTAATCCAACAGCATTGCTAGAGCAAATGTAATAGAATTGTATGGTGCTTAAAAGAGAAATAAATCACAAAAGGAATTATAAATAATGGTGAGAGTTTATTAATGGGAAGAGAGAATTGTGCTGGAAGTGAAAACACTACAATAAATCTTTAATTTATAGCTAGAGATAAAATAGAAAAGGAAACATAATTAATAGGATAATTTGGAAAGAATATTTGAAATTTAAAACAAATCCAATTTTAAAAAGGAAAATGTATTTGTCACGCTAATTGAGGGATTGCACAATCATTCATTATCTATAACTTTAATCTGCTGAAGTCATCTAGAAAAAACTCCCCACGATAAGAATAATTTCCGCGACTGTCACTGCAACAGTAAAAATCGTTGTTACAACAACTAATCTAGTGCTGCAAAAACTGTAATAAAGTCCCATGTTTAATGAGAACTATTTTCCAACTGTCATATTGTATGTTGGGCTGCAACAACTCATGTCAATTTCTTCGCCCTTTTTTTATATATGCTGCAATAAAATAAAAGAAAGAAAGGAAAGTAAATAATCAATCCGAAATGACAAAAATCGAGAATAAAAGCATGCAAAATTAGACTTAATATTAAATTGAAATAACTCCCATAATCATTGGGTTGCCTCCCAATTAGTGCTTGATTTTAGGTCCTTCAGCATGACTATACTTGATTGCCCATGTTGGATCCCTCAGGAACAAGTTCTCCCTCAGGTGCTCTCATGTAATGCTTCACTCTATGCCCATTCACCTTGAATTCTCGACATATTCTTTCATCTGAGAGTTTAACAGCCCCATGAGGATATACCTTGATAAGCTTGAAAGGTCCTGACCATCTAGACTTTAATTTTCCAGCAAAGAGCTTTAATCTCGAGTTATAAAGCAAGACTTGAGTGCTTGGAATGAGTTCCTTTTTCTGGATTCTTTGGTCATGTCATTGCTCCTCTACCTCACAAAGTTGTAATTTCATTTGTTCTATTGCCACAATCGTGTCCATGTTCAATTGCTTGTGCTCTAGCTTCAATGGCAAGTGACACGCTTTTCCATAAACAATTATGTATTGTGATATGCCAATTAAAGTTTTATAGGCTGTTCTATGATCCCATAAGGAGTCATTTAATCTAAGTGACCAATTCTTTCTATTTGGACTCACAACTTTCTCCAAAATCTTCTTTATCTCCCTGTTGGATACCTCTGCCTATTCATGTGCTTACGGATAATATGTTGTAGCAACCTTATGCTTAATTCCATACTTGGCCAATGCTGCAGTGAATGTTCTGTTGCAAAAATGTGTTCCTTCATCACTAATAATGGCTCTTGGAGTGCCAAATCTTGAGAAAATATTTTTTTAAAGAAACTTCACCACTGCCTTGGCATCATTAATAGGTAATGCTACATCTTCCAACCATTTAGAGACATATTCTATAGCCACTAGTATGTATAGGTTGCCAAAAGAGGGTGGGAACAGTCCCATAAAATCTATCCCCACATACACTAAAAAGCTCCACTTTTAGAATGTTAATAAGTGGCGTTTCATGTTTCTTTAGAGATATTTCCTACCTTTTGACACTTATCACAACATTTAACAAACTCATAAGCATCTCTAAAAGTATATGGCTAGTAGTAACCTGATTGAACTTTTGCCACCATCTTGTGCCCTCCAAAGTGTCCTCCATATGCTACAACATGGCAAGACTGCAAGATATTTGAAATTTCTTCATTTAGTACATATCTTCTAATCACATGGACTGAACACATCTTGTACAAGTAAGGCTTATCCCATTGGTAACACTTCACATCATAAAGAAACCTCTTTTTTTTTGTTACTGGTAACTTAAATCTGGTGGTAATAGTCCACTTACCAAATAGTTAGCAAAGTCTACATACCATGGGAATCTCGATTGCTATAGCATCTGAGAATGGTATAGCATTAACAATTGCTCATTAGGAAATGTTTCTGTAATATCCTGCATGGTCAAAGTGCTTTCATCTACTTCTAGCTTGGAAAGATGGTTTGCTACTTGATTCTCAGTGTCTTTTTTGTCCTTGATCTCCAAGTCAAATTCTTATAACAATAGGATCAACCTAATCAACCTTGGTTTGGCATCCTTTTTTGAAATCAAATACTTTATAACTGAATGATCTGTCTAAACAGTCACTGTAGTGCCAACCAAATAAACCCTGAATTTATCAAATGTAAAAACAACTGCCAACAACTCTTTTTCAATGGTAGTGTAATTTAGTTGTGCATTAGTTAAGGTCTTGCTGGCATAATAAATGGAGTGAAACATCTTCCATTTTCTTTGCCCTAGCACTGCTTTAACAAAATGGTTGCTAGCATCATACATCAATTCAAAAGGCATACTTTAATCAGGTGCTATAATAATTCATGTTGTAACAAGAGCTTTTTTCAACTCAACAAAAGCCTTTAAACAATATTCATCAAATTTGAAAAGTCTGTCATGTTCTGGCAATATACATAATGCTTTGGCTATTTTGTAAAAGTATTTAATAAACCTTCTATAAAACTCAGCATGTCCTAGGAAACTCCTAATGCCTTTTACTAAAGTTGGTGGTGGAAGTTTATTAATCACCTCTATTTTTATCTTGTCCACTTCTATTCCCTTTCTAGAGATTCTATGGCCTAGGACTATCCTTTCTTGTACCATAAAATGGCACTTTTCCCAATTTCGTACCAAGTTGGTCTCCTCACATCTCTTAAGCACATTTTCTAGGTTGTGTAAACAATCATCATATGATTCCTCAAAAATCGAAAAGTCATCCATGAATACCTTAAGTGTTTGCTTGACTATATCTGAAAAAATGGACATCATACACTTCTAGAAAGTTGCTAGAGTATTGCACAAACCGAATGACATTCTTCTAAAAGCAAATGTCTCATAAGGAAAAATGAATCTTGTCTTATCCTAATCCTCTGGTGCTATAGCAATCTGGTTGTAGCCTAAATATCCATCCAAGAAACAATAATATTCTTTTCCAGTAAGTGTGTCCAGTATCTGACCTATGAAAAGCAATAGAAAGTGGCATTTCCTTGTACCTTTGTTTAGCTTCATATAATTTATGCAAACTCTTCACCCAGTCATTGTTCTTGCGGGAATGAGCTCATTCTTTTCATTTGCTACAACAGTCACTCCACATTTCTTTGGAACACATTGAACTAGACTTGCCCATGAGCTATCTGATATTGGCTAAATAATTCTAACATCAAGTCATTTAATGATCTCCTTCTTCACAACTTCCTTCATGATGGGATTAAGTTTTTTTGTTGCTCAATAAAATTATTGTATTAATCTTCTAGCAGAATCTTGTGCATGCATCTAGATAGGCTGATTCATTTAATATCTACTATGGTCTATCCAATAGACTTCTTATATCTCCCCAATACAACCACCAAGCTCTTCTCTTGATCTGCATTCAAAGATGATGAGATGATTACATATAGTGTATTATTATCACCAAGATAAAGATATTTTAGATGTGAAGGTAAAAGTTTTAATTCTAAAATAGAAGTGACTCAATAGAGGGAACAGACGGTTTTACTTCTCTGTTTGAGAGATTTAGAGATTCAAAGTGTTTGTCAGCCCTCACAGGTTGCTTCTCTCGTAACCATGTCACGTTAACTGCTTCAGGATCTTCATCTTCAAATTCGTCAAATGTTACAGTATTGATTTCCTCTTTACTACAGCAATTGTTTAACCTCTCTGTCACGGCAAAGTCCACAACACTGATAAAATTACAGTCTTCAACCTCATCAGGACTCTTCATAGCATCCAACACATTAAATGTAACTTGCTAGTCATTCACCCGCATAGTCAACTCTCATTTTTGCACATCAATTAGAGTCTTCCCTATAACTAAAAAAAGGTCTTCCTAAAATGATTGGTACTTCTTCGTCTGTTTCAAAGTCTAACACTATGAAATCCACCAGAAAAATAACTTTATCTATCTTCACCAATACATCTTCAATCTTCCCTTCTAGATAAATGTGAGATCGGTCAGTAAGTTGCAATGTCATTGCTGTTGGCCTAACTTCTCCAACTCCCAATTGTTTGAACACTAATAAAGGCATGAGATTGATGCTAGCCACCAAATCACAAAGTGTCGTACCATTATATTTAGTTCTAATAGAGCATGGAATTGTAAAGCTCCCTATATCTTTCAACTTTTAAGGTATTTTGTTTTGAAGGATTTGGCTGCACTCTTGTGTTAGAGCAACTATTTTAAACTCTCCAAGCCTCATTTTCTTTGCCAGGATATTTTCAAGAACGTCAACACTTCGAGAAACTTGCTGAATTGTTTGTCTTGTTTTTGCTTCTGAAATCTTTGTGGGAAAGGTGTTGGATGTCTAAATTGTTGTACTACAGCAGGTTGTACATGTTGCTTCTCTTTTGCCATGTTATGAACTGATATGGTTGGCACTACAACATCTTCTTCCACATTTGCTGGACCATTATTTTCTGTTGATGTTGTGGCTTGGCTATTCACATCAATGGGCTGGAAAGTGGGTTGTTACAATTCCTCTTCAATGTGAGTTTCTCCTGGAGCCAAAATGGGTTCCACTGTTCTTTTTGGTTCACCAATAAGAATATGAACATCCTTTCTAGATTTTAAGTTAATCACCTTGCAATGCTTTTTTTCTTCTCTTCTCGGATCCTTTGTATTGCTGGGTAAACTGCCCTGAGGTCTGTTACTCAAAGATGTAGCAAGTTGTCCAATTTGATTCTCCAAATTTCTTCAAGACACGACTTGGCTCTAAATAAATGCTTCATTCTTCACAATGTATTCCTTAAGCAAAGGTTCAAGAGAGCTGAGTTGATCATTACCGGTGTTTCTTTGCCCTTGATTTTCTTAGTGAAATCCAGGTAGTTGAGCAGGCATGTTTTGTCCACTGGATACTACAGCATTCTAGTTCTAATTGCTCCATGAAAAGCTTGGGTGATGTCTCAATTCAGGGTTATAAGTGTTTAAATATAGATTATTATAGTTCTGTCTGTTAAAGTTGTGAGGTACAATTTTCTTAAATATAGTATAATTTATTTTTTAAGCTAACAAGCCCCTTAAGTTTATAATATTTAATTTTAAGGAATGATGACATAAGCAATGACATCAGAAATAATGACGTAAGCGATGACATAAGCGATGATGTAAGAAGAAGTGTAGAGAAAGTTAAAGAATTCTAAAATTTAGTAAGTTATTTATGAAAGTTAATCTCGACTATTGATCAAGAGTTATGGTGGCAAAATTCTAGCAATCCATTAGCCTTAAGAAATCCTATAAATAGCCCCCACTACCTCTCATTTTCAATGCAACCTAGAAATTTCATTCCCTTCTATTCTAAGTCATAATAACAAGAGTAGAGGAATTCTTAACTTAGAAAGGTCTAGATAAGTCAAGATCAAGAGGTAAGTAACACTTCAACTGCAATGTAAGGATAAAATTATTTTTATACTTAAGTTCAGTTTTAACAATCCTTTTATATTATGATGGTTGTTATAGTGTGATTAGTTATATTCTAAATCTTTATATGGTCGGCCCTGCCGCCTAATATGTGATGCTATGGTCGGCTCTGCCACCTAATATGTGATGTCATGGTCAGCTCTGCCGCCTAATATGTGATATTTATACTTAATTATGTTATAGTCGGTTATGCCGCCTATACTAAAGACTCTTGTTTTTAAATAATGTTGTGTGTTGATTTGTTATGCATCGAGGAATTTCAAATGTTATAAGTTGCGTTGGATGCATGCATATCATGGACTACATTATGAAGAAGACGTTTCAAAAAATGAATTTATGTAAAATATGTGGTTGTACTACTAGGTGGTTGTACTACTAGGTGGTTGTAACACTCCACTATATTATTTACTTAAAAATGCTTAAAAACATAGTTACTTTTAATATAAATACGAATTCTAAAAGTTTAGCACAATCCAACAATACTTTATTACAGAAAAGTAAGAGTCATATAGAGATTTCTTAGTTTATTTAAAAACTTAATTATTATATAAAACCAAGATACTTAATTTTATTAACACAAAGTTGAGCCCATCAAAAAATCTCAAGGTCGGTTATGCTCATATGCACTTCGTCTTACTTAGGATTTGGCGCCAGCTTAACCTACTCATTGTTACCTGCAATGTAAGGACTTAGTGAGCTAATGCCTAGTAAGATAACACTTTGATGCATGTATAAATTATGATGCATATGGATTCAAAACAACTGCCCTTGGGCCTCATTAGTTGATCTTTTGGGCATTACATATCGCCGTCCCCAAAAAATTTCTTTCAACTTAGCTTTGAGGGCTTGCCCTCCTTAGAACTTTGCCACCTAGTAGTACAACCACCTATTTTACATAAATTCATTTTCTGAAACGTCTTCTTCATAATGTAGTCCATGATATGCATGCATCCAATGCAACTTATAACATTTGAAATTCCTCGATGCATAACAAATCAACACACAATATTATTTAAAAATAAGATTCTTTAGTATAGGCGGCATAGCCGACCATAGCATAATTAAGTATAAATATCACATATTAGGCGGTAGAGCCGACCATGACATCACATATTAGGCGGTAGAGCTAACCATAACATCACATATTAGGCGGCAGAGCCAACCATAGCATCACATATTAGGCGGCAGGGCCGACCATATAAAGATTTAGAATATAACTAATCACACTATAACAACCATCATAATATAAAGGGATTGTTAAGACTAAACTTAAATATAAAAATAATTTTGTCCTTACATTGCAGTTGAAGTGTTACTTACATCTTGATTTTGACTTCTCTAGACCTTTCTAAGTTAAGGATTTCTCTACTCTTGTTATTATGACTTAGAATAGAAGGGAATGAAATTTCTAGGTTGTATTGAAAATGAGAGGTGGTGGGAGCTATTTATAGGATTTCTTAAGGCTAATGGATTGCTAGGATTTTGCCACCATAACTCTTGATCAATAGTTGATATTAACTTTCATAAATAACTTACTAAATTCTAGAATTCTTTAACTTTCTCTACACTTCTTCTTACATCATCGCTTATGTCATCGCTTACGTCATCATTTTATGTCATTGCTTATGTCATCATTCCTTAAAATTAAATATTATAAACTCAAGGGGCTTGTTAGCTTAAAAAATAAATTATACTATATTTAAAAAAATTGTACCTCACAAAAGTTTCCTACATATATGATCGAGGTTGGATTTCTAGGACAATTGTCAAATAAATGCCCTTCTCCATAATAAACACAAGATGGTTCAACAACTTGGTTAACAGTTGCTGGAGTAGTAGTCATAGTCTTCATCAAATTTGTTAATGAGGTTACTTAGGCTGACAAAATTGTTAAGGCGTCTACATTATAGACTCCTGTTATTCCTCTTATTGCAGCTTGCCTAGTTGATGGCCACTGATAGTTATTGTTGGCTATCCTCTCATTTTACTCATTTGATTTTATAGTATTTTCTTTTTTTTGTTGAAAATTAGTAAAAAGGACTACAATTAAGAAAAACAGTTTAAAACCAATCTAAAAACTACAAAAAAGAAAAAGCTCAAAATTGCATTAACCACATTTAACCTGAATTGACCCGATTTCAACCAACCCAAATTTACTTGATTTCTACCAACCCGAGCTAAATCTAATGCGTATCTAATTCGAACCTGATCCTACCTGAATTCAATCCAATTTTTTTACCCGATCTGAATATATATCGGATTGAATCAGGTCGGGTTGTAAGTTTGGGTTGCGTTCGGATTAATTTTTACCCAACCCGAACAATTTAAAACCCAATCGGGTTGACCCAAACCCGATTTTACCCACCCCTAATTCCAAGTAATCCCTTAATTTACCTAATAATTTAACTTTATAAACTTTTCTACACCCACATGATCCCATTATTATTATTATTATTATTATTATTATTATTATTATTATTATTATTATTATTATTATTATTATTATTATGATGATGATGGTGTCGTCAAAGAAGGAAAATCATCTTATTTTTCTGAGAAAACTAATTAATTAAGGTCTCTTGATCATTAGATTAAAGATTGTAAGGCCTTATTGATGTTGCTCTGAGAATTCAATGGAAGATGAATTCCTTTAAAAAAAATTAAAATCAGGTTGGTTGCAAACACGTTTAAAAAGCCGAATCTTTTTTAGTAGAGTGGTGTGTAGAGTACAGAAAAATGAGAGAAATTTGTCATTTTTCTCTCTATACACCTACTCTCTCTCTTTGCTTTTCTTCTTTATTTCTCTCTTCTTTTTCTCATCTTTCTCTTTACTTAGCATTTTTCTTTTGACTATAGTTCATGGAATCTATTTTGACACCCTCAAAATTCCTCATTAAATCCTTTTTCTATTTAAATGAATTTCTTATATTGAATGAAATTGTAATTATGTAACTTAAACAAACTATTATTTTAATAAACTTTCTGCACCCAAGCTATTTCTTACTTTATATTTATATTTTAAAATATGTTTTTTAAAGAAAATTATAAAATTTTAAATTTATAGAAATTATATAATAAAAAGAAAATCATTGAAGATTATTTTGCATGTATTTTGTAAATAAAAAAGTACAAGAAATGGTTTTATTAAGGGTAAAATTTTATGAGAAGATGATTAATTATAATATAGTAGAACCTCATCGAATTAATAATCAATAAACTGATAACATCGATTAGATAATAGCTTTTGTTGATCCCAACTTGGGGCCAAAGTAATAAATTAATAATTCGATAAATTTATTCGGTAATAAATTCTTAAAAAATTTTATTTTTCTCTAGGACTCAACTAATTCAAACATTAATAGCGAACTAATTTGTAACTAAATATATATGGTATATCTATTATTTCTTTGTTGTATTGGCACAACACTTTATGTATTTAGTTAACTATTGTTATTCTCTTTACATTTTTTAGATAAGAAGCCATTGTTGGATTCTATGTGTTATGTTATGAGAAATGAGAGAGATATTAACTTAATAAATTGCCTTTTAAAAATTATATTATGATGAGTTACCATGTAATGTGATCTAGTCATGCAATCTCGGCAAGCAATTGTCAAATGACTAATTCACTCAATAAGATCAAATCAGAATTATGTTATACAGTTTGACAGACTCATTAAATTCTCTAATTATACTACCTTTATATTTCATGAAAATTCTTATTATGAATGTGATATTATTTTTATAAATTATTAATTTATTGATATATTAATATTTAGTAAATTAATAGATTTTCCATGGTTTCAAAGTTATTAATTTATTCAGGTTCTATTATATATGAGTTTGTATTTCATAAATTAAATTGGAGTATTTTAGAAATTAAAATTTAAAAAGGGTGTTATAAATATTTTATAGGGGTGTTAAAAGCTACACCTATTTGAAAATGATGTTTTTATCATAGATGGAGGAGCATTTTATAGCCCAGTTCCAATGTATGCTTTGATACTCAAGGACACACAATTAGTCAAAATTTGATGTGACAAAAAAGAATTAGTATTACTATTTTTAATAGAAAAGATTTAATAAAATAAAAATAAAAAAGATTGGACTCAATTAAGACTATAATTTTCATCTAATCCGAAGGTTAAAGACTCTTTCGTTGAACTTGTGGTAAGGAGCTCAAGTGATATTTTCAATAAGGACTACTAATGATAATCATAAAAGAAAAATTTTGAAGTGCATACAGGAGTTTCTGAAAAATAAAATATATTTATATTAGGCATTTTTTAATTATAAAATAAATTTTATACGAACTTTAGATTGTATAATCTGATGAATAAATAAAAATAACAAAAACTTTTTCGAGTGAATTTTTTTGTTTTAAATAAATAAATTCAGCCGCAATCTTTTAATTTGCAAGTTGTATTTGGCAAAAAAGAAATTTAATTTTCCATCTCAAAAAAATAAATAAATAAATAATAAACAACAAAAGAAGTTTCAAAAACATATGTAAATAAACTAAATTAAAAAAAGGCGCCATGGCCCCACTGGACGAACAAACACATAACAACAGCAGCAACATGAAGAAAGTGCATCGCAGCCAAACAAAATTCTTACATTACCATAATTGCCCTCCGTTTGTCGCCAAAATAGCTTCTTTGTAGGTATCATGCCCTCAGCCGTAATCGACTACTCCTCTCCAAGACCTCGACTCTGATAATCATCGTCATCTCTTCCCTGAGCGAACCGAACACCATCCGATCCGCCAGAAATGCTGTTTGGATGACCAGAAAATACGAAAGAAAAGGAGAGAAACCGAAGTAAAAATCATGAGGTCCTCTTCTGAGGGAATTAACATCGCTGCCAGTGCTCAGCGACTCGACGTCGACAACCGTATCGCCCTCCGATACTACTATCGGATCGCTGATAATATTCTCAAGCAGGTCTTGCCACCCTTAATTTACTGTAAAATTTTCGCTGATTATATCGAGTTACATAATTTTAGATTGCTTTGGTTGTAATTCGAGTTTAATTCAAGTGATCATTTTGCCTTAGTTCATGAAAATTTATTGAGGAAGTAATAAGCAAAAGAAATTTATTTCACAGTTGTTTCTCTTGTTAATTTGTTGACAGGAAAGAGAAATTTTTGTGTTACAAAAAAAAAAACTTTTGCTAATGAGTCGAGTATGTGGATAAAAAAGAGCAGTTTTTGTTTGTGTATTGATTGATATATGATGAAGCAAAAACTATTTATGCTTTCACTTTTCTTGAGTGTATTAAATATGCAATAATGCATCTCTTTTACTGATTGTATGTTCTGGTGCTCGTGTGATGTAGTCTTATACTTTTGAATGATTAATAAGTAATATTTTTGTATTTTCTCATTTATTCTACTGTGTTAACTGACATTTTGGCTCGTAATATGGTATTGATATTGTAGGCTGACATCTTCCGTGAAGAAAAGAATATTATAGATCTCTATGTGATGCTCCTAAGGTTTTCAAGGTATGAAAGAAAGTTGTTAAGATCGATTCATGTTTCAACTTTTTATGTACAATAGAAAGTCAATCTTGTATGCAGTCTCCAATGCTTTTAGAATTGACAATGGTGGTATTAATTTATTTTTCTTCAACAACATCCAAAATCTTACGTAAATTACTTGGTTTCATTTGCTTCAGTTTGGTCACAGAGACAATTCCATGCCATCGAGATTATCTAGCATCGTTCAAGAGCCAAAAACTCTATTTGAAAAAGGTATTGTACTTGTGTTTATGCATTGTTTCAAAAGATATTCAGTAAATGTTTTAAGGTTTAAGTGTCAATTTCATTTTTCTTGTAGAAATTATTGAATGCGTTGAGTGAGTTAGAGGAGTTGCAGCCAGCTGTACAACAGAAAATCAATGAATTGAACAGAAAGAAAACTAATCAAGTGACCGGTTGGAGCCATGCTTCTCAAAATAGTACATTGGAGTGGCCCTCTGTCAAAAAGCAGACTTTGACTAACTATGATGTAACAAAGGTCTGATGATGCTCATCATATAGCGGGAGGTTTTTGTTTCTTTCAATCTGCTTGGTTTTGAATGATTAGTTGTGTTATTGAATACTTGGTGACATTTTGTTTCATAGCTATAATTTTTCCTTTTGGGAAGGGAAGAAAGCTAAAATCTTTTGGGAATTGTATCGTTTCGGTCATTTTTGGTGTTGTTACAATTAATGAAATAAACATATATTGGGATAAGAAACTACCTTTGGTAATGACTCTCAAGACCGTTTATTTTTCTCGAAACATCTCAGCTTGGAAGGGGTTTGTGGTTAAGTTCTGTATACATTGTTTGCTGGTACCTGTGATGGATACTCTTTGGGGTTTATGGATATGTTTTCTACTGGTTATTTCCCTCCCCAATTTTCATTTTTCTTTTTGTCTATCCCTGGGGCCTGCTAGTTTCCATTTTTTCTCTTATTTTTCTCCAATTATTATATCTTTCTTAGTTTGTTCTCGAAAACAGTGGGTGACCATTTTTATTGAGTCAATGCAATTGCAGTTATTGTAGCCTTTTATAGCTCGGTTCATCCTTAATTTCTTTATACGTACTTTTTACTCCAATTTTACTTGATGTTGAGATAAAACATTTCACTTATATGCTGTGCTACATTGACAGGCACTCAGACTCCCATCTCGAGAATTAGCCTATCAAGGTTCAATCCCTCAACAGCTTGCCTATACCAGACCAGTGGATGAACAGTTCCGAAGAATGTAAGTGTTTTCTTAAAGGTTTTTCAGGTACCGTGTGGAGTACTTGCTCTCTAGACTTTATTATAGCCAGTTGCTTTCATTTTGCTACAATCTAAAGTTGAATATTGAAAATATTTAGTATTTTTCCTGAATATTTTAGCTATGAGCATATCATTAGAAAAATGCCAATTGCTGATAGACTGGCAACACGGTGGCAAAATGAGTGATTGCTTGAACATCATTTGTTGGTAAGGAATGGAAAGAATTTCAAAATTTGCCACTACCTTTTTTAAATTGTGACCTGGGATCAGTGACCGATGATGACATATTATGAAATTTATATTTGTTTCCTCAGTTTCCTTTCTTGTAAAGCTATGTAAGAAGAATGAAGAATCTATACTATATGAATTAATATGTTTAAGGGAAAAAAGCAGGTTATGATGTATATGTTTAGTTTAACACCATCTCGGCATAACATTGTGAATTTCAAGAAAATGTTATTGATTATTCATGCACAAGCCTATTCCACTTTCCACATGTCAGGAACCAGATCATTCTTATATTATTAGCATCTTAAGGTGATCTGCTAAGCTGATCTAGGAGAGCTTATAGTGAATCTGTGATGTGACCTTTTTGAGCTGTCACTAGAATCACAGGTGTGATGGAGCTATATAAGTAGCCTGCAAAATAGTTATGCGAGGCCTTATGCTGCTGATATCAGTCCCAACCATTAAGATCATGACTAGGTTGGAGAGTTCAAGTGAGATATGACATATAAACAAAACTTGAAGCTGCTTTCTATAACAGTAAAATAGGAGAAGTTGGCAACATTTTTGTTTTCTATTCTCATAGAACATTCAAAGAATGAGAACACTGATTTTCTGTTGGTTGTAGAAATGATATATGTTTGAATATTTGAAATTATCAAGTTTATTACTAATTTTGTATAACTTAAGAGGATGTTATTTAGTCCAAAACACATGGTCCAATGCATCTGGATTAATTGGTGTTCTGAAGTTCACTTAGGACTTTGGATTGCATATGTAATTCTAGAAATAGTCCAATCCCTTGTGCCTTGTCTTCTCTTACGTAGTATGTGCACCCACATTTTGTACCTGAGATTGGACTTTTTTTGGTAGAGGAGACCGAGTAACTGATCCGGGTCCACCATTTGGTCTCACATATATGGATAACTAATCCCCTGAGTGACCATGGGTTAAACTTACCTGACATTCATGGGACTGAATTTTATGTTATAATCTAAATGTTATGATTACAAATCCAGATTACTTAATTACTGCTTTTATAATATGATCATATATTTATTTACAATAATAAACGATAAGTTTGTCTTAATAATATAAGTAATTAATTAAACTGTAGTAAAGTTTATATTCACCATTTTGAATTTGATATTGGTTAATATTAATTATTGATTTGATTCAACATTTTCTTATCTTTTAGTGAAATTGATTTACTTAGTTGGTTATGCAAATACAATAATATCTATTTATATTATTAATTTTATAATTATACAGAAACAGCTTCCCTAAAGATTTAATAGTTAAATTTGAATTAAATAAATAAAGGTTTAATAAATTTTCACGTAATTTTATTTTAATTAGCTTTAATGGTGAAACTGAGCTTATCGCCATTTGTCGTACAATTTAGTGTACTGTGCTACATATAGTCCCATCCAAATCATTCTAGTCCATTCCTGAGGTTTGCACGACATCCATAAAAGATTAATCTTAGTTCAGTTACTATTTAGTAAAAATAATAATAACTGTTATAGGAAATAGAGGTGTTTTAAGAACATTTTTTCTGAAAGCTTTTTACGGAAACAGATAGCTACATAAGTTTTCTAGATAAGAAAATGAAACACCATTTCATTTTTTTTCTTTTATTTTTGTTTTGGGGGGGGGATGAGAAATCAATTATTCCAATAAATGTGGGGCCTTTCGAAAATGATGCCATTAAGAAGGTAATTTAAAATTAGAAGTGCATGTAAGTTATGAACTGAGAGCGATTTCTGTCTTCCATATAACAGTTCAGACTTTGGCCTCTTATTTTTACATATGTTTGATGCTCTGCTATTGAACTACACATATTTGGTGTGTCAACTTAATTTTGTTTAGGAATTCATTCTGCGTGAGGAATTTCATAGAGTTATGCACCTAGTTCTGATTTTAGGTTTTGTTTTTTTTCTGGACTAGAATTTTTTTTAATTGACAAGGTATAATACATTTGACCATGACTAAGTGTCATCCTTGATTATCCTAGCTTGTTCACTTGGTTCTTGTAGGTCTCTAAACTTCCCACGTCCAAATGCGGAAACCCTGTCCAGGCATTCTCTTTTGGGGCCAAATGGTCTCTATGGTCATTGGCAGCCTCCAAAGAGTGATAAACTGGTATGAATGTATTCAGCTCTTTTTCTGGGTGCTCCATGTACTAATCATGCTGACTTTCTATTTTTATCTTTTACGGGTGTAGGTCAAATATCCTAACAACATAGACCTGACTCCCATTGAAATTCCCAGGTTTGGCTCCTACTTGAATTTGGAAATTATTTTTTGTTCCCTACTTGTCCATCTGGTAATGATCCTACTGATGTCACGTTGATTACAAGCTGAAGGCAATATGTAATTGTGATGGGTACTCGATTCATTTGAAAGTCTGGACACTACAAGCAGTCTTTGCCCCATCTTAATGACTTGTATTGCTTTTTGCTTCGTTTGGTTTTTTGAATTTTTTTGGGCTGCCAATTAATGTTATTTAGTCATCTTTGTTGAAAACCAGCCTACGGCAGCCTTCAGAAAGTTCAATTAAAATAAAAACAGACAGTTCCAATGTTGAACCGGAGAAATCAAGTGTGCAATCAATTTCTACTCCAAATGATGAAATTGAGATACATCGCACTGAGGAACCTTGTTCCATGATTTCTTTTGAAACATCAGAAGCCCCTAATTCTGCAGACGTCATTAGACAACCTTCTCCTCCACCTGTACTTACTGAAGTACAAGATTTGATTGCTGCCATGTCTCCTCAAGTTACTGAAACAGAATGCCAAGTTGGGAATTCATTGTCAGATGCTTTTGATCGTTCTGAACCCCTGCAATTGCACATTGTAAGATTTTATTATACTCCTTTTTTTTTCTCTATTAGAATTATGAATATTTTAGTCTTCTTTCGATTCAGCTTTTGGCCAAGTATAACTGGTCTTAGGAAATTTTTTTCTGATGATAAACAATTTTACTGCTGTATTCTGAAATTTATCTTAGTTGTTACAATGTGATCAGTTACAATGAGTCACTTTGATCATTTATCCTAACAATTATCTGGTCTGCAGTCGACCACAATGATGGATAACTTCATGAAGTTGGCGAAGTCGAATACTGATAAGAATTTAGAAACTTGTGGTATTCTTGCAGGTTCACTTGTAAGTGCTGACAATTTAAGACTACTCTAATTAATCTTCATGATGTCTGATGCTAATGGTTCAAATCTTTCCTCCCTGCAGAAAAACAGAAAATTTTACATTACTGCTCTCATTATACCAAAGCAGGAATCAACATCAGATTCAGTATGTTTGTGTCTTGATGCATTGATCAAAGCTATAATAAATCTCTTATGTAGTTCTTTTAGTGATTTTTAAATCTGTGCTTTGTGGGCAGTGTCAGGCTACAAACGAAGAAGAAATATTTGAAGTGCAAGATAAGCGATCTCTTTTTCCCCTTGGGTGGATTCATGTGAGTGCTTTTACTTTATGATGTGATCACTGGTCAAAAGGTTACATTTTAAGCTTTTATGGTATTAGAAAGTTTAAGCCCATGCCACATATATGTATATCGTGCCTTAATTAGATGGGAGTCTTACGCAGATTTAGTCCATGTTTAAAGTGGCTAAAATTATTTTTTGGTCCATGTTTAAATAGGCTTGAAAATATTTGGTGTTGGACCTTCTATCCATACATTCACTATTTCCGTCCCTTTTTTTCAGGTTTGCTTGGCAAATCCAGTGCTTGTGCATATTTAGAATCACCCTGCAATCTACTAATATACTTGCTGCAATGTTTACATTATTCCTTTTCGGTGTTTATTCATAACTACTGCAAACATATTCATTATTCTTTTGTTGGATTTTTTGTTATCGACATACATTGCTTTATAGCATCTTGGGATTCTAGTAACCAAGCTGTCACTTGGTAAAGAAGTGTGACATTTAACTCAGCTTTCTGATTAACTATTTTTCTTGGCCTCCCTATTTTCCCTAGATACAGGGTTGCATTTGTTGTTTTTGATAAGGTGTGGAACTTGAATGCATAGTGTCTTAACCATGCTACGATTATAATTTCAAACTGCAACAATTTTTTTGTGAATTATGGAAAACCATAATACCTAGTTATAACAAGGTTAAGAAGAATCCGAGTTTTGGGTATTAGTAAAGGTAGATAAGAATTTGCCGGTATATGGGAGTTGTTATGATCTCTGTAGATTTATTTAGCCTTTTAAATGCCATAAATTGAACGGGTTTCTAGATTTTAAATGCCATAAATTGAATGGTGGTGATATTAGGGTCTGATAATGCTTAGGTAGATATCACAATAAGACTTCTATTGCAATTGGCAATAACTGCAATAACTGGTTTGTAATCAAGATAATATTTAACATATCAGTTAAGCTAATGCCAATTCACTGAGGAATAGCAACCTATCATGAAATGCATGATTAATACTGCTTATTATGCTGATGCTCTAAACCAATATTTATATTGATAATTTTTATTAGTATTATCTACATGGTTTAAGGAAAGGTCATACTTGGATGTATATTCAATTTGGGATAAGTTCTGCAAGGTTTTTATGTCTCTTTTGTTTTGTGATTGTCCAAGTTTAATTACTTGCAGTTATTTGTGTACTTTATAATGTTTGAAGATGATTGATTATATATTATGTAAGTTGTGCTGATGAATTAATTATCTACGATGGTGCAATTTCCAGACGCATCCTACGCAGTCTTGCTTCATGTCATCGATTGATGTTCACACCCACTACTCATATCAGGTTTGTCTGCCTTATTCTAATTTGGTGAAAGTTACCATTGCTAAAAATGAAGTTCATTGATCTTGTTTGATGGTTGGAAAACTGGTTAAACCGTGCATCAGTTTCATATAATTATGTGGCGTTTGGTGTTTTTCTGGAGGTGAATGTAGTGCCTGACGCTAGAAGTTGTTGGAAGAAAAGAGGAGAAATTGGAAAGAAAAGGAATGCGATTATATGTTAAGAAGCATAGCAGTAATCAAGAGACAATACCTTGAATATTTAGCCTCCCATCCATTTTGTTCCTGCTTTCCTTGATTCCTTCTCTAATATGACTTCCTTAAATGGAGTAGGAATGCGTTTTCTTTCCTTTTTCACCCTCCGCAATGTTCATGTGAAGAAAAAGTTGTCTATTGGTGTTACCACTACGCTGTGTCCAGTGTTATTTACAAGAAATGGTTACTCTGAAGTTCAGAGTGGCTATGCTTTTTTGCACCATTCACATTTCCTTCATTTTTACTTTTGTTCCCATTTTCCAGTAAATAAATATTAAATAGGTATAACTATGTTTTCTGTCTTTTCAGATTATGCTGCCGGAATCTGTTGCAATTGTCATGGCGCCTCAAGATGCTACAAGGTTAGAATGTCTGAACAAATTTTGTGTCCTTTCTGTGTAATTTATTTTGTGTCCTTTCCGGATAATTTATATAGTGACTTCTTTATTTTATTTTATTTTATTGACTTGCAGAAAGCATGGAATTTTTCGTTTGACAAGCCCAGGTGGCATGTCAGTAATAAGACAGTGTCAGCAACGTGGCTTTCATCCACACGATCCCCCTCCTGATGGTGGGCCCATTTATAAGCCTTGTACAGATGTATATATGAATCCCAATCTAAAATTTGATGTCATTGATCTCCGGTGATTGCAATCTTGCTGTGTGGATAGGTAATTCTTTTTCTGATCCAATTGTTGATTAATCATTGTTATACACTTGTATGCTTTACCAATAGGGTTGGCCGTTTAACACGTGAAAAATCATTTGAAAATGGAAAAGGATATTTCTAGGCCAATGTATATGATATGCATTATTATTATGAATCAATTGTTCATGACATGTGGCTACCTGCATCCAGCAGTCGAGGTTCTTTGTATTTGTCAGAAATTTGTTATTATTGAGAAGAATTCCCGATCATGAATATATTCAAACAGTTTCTCTGGATCCTCTTGTGACCAGCATTCGAGTCAAAAGTTAACCTAATTAGAGTTTTTGACTTAACCTAATTAGAGTTCCTTTCATTAAGGTTCGTGGATTTAAGATCAGGGACTCTTGTTCCTCCTGTGTGAATGTTACAGTTTCTTTTAGTATGAATTTTTTTAGCGTTGCATAGTCTGTTGTATCAACTATCAAGTATGGGGAAAAAGGAATACAGGAAAAAGTAGCCAAACTATACAATCTGCATGGAGATTGCCACTTTGGTGGCTATTTCAGGCTATCTTTTATGGTCATTAGGGCAGTTCTTGAAAGTTGTTTTGGTCCCTTGTTCTCTAATCCATGACTTGGAAGATAATTTTTTTTTCTTTCAAATGGTTATAATCTATATATATTACAATAGGAGGTCTACTGTTAACTCTATATTCATACATTTATAATAATCTACTGAGATTAGTTTAGAAATTTACTTTCACTAATTATATTAAGAAAACTAGTTTAGAAATTATATTAAGAAAACTAGTTTAGAAATTTACTTTCACTAATTATATAAAGAAAACTCTATCCTTATTATATATATTTAATGGAAGGAGGTAAGAGTCCTCATGGAGGCTTAAATGGGTGCCCTCAGCATTATTGGGACTTGAGGGCAGTGGCGACTTAGAAGATACTTCATGTTCGCAAATATTTGAACTTTTTGTAAAATATATATGAAAAACATCATCATCAAATCTCAATAACAAAGTATTAAAATTGTCTCCTTTTTTGCTTTTGATTTGCACACGATTTTAGCTTTTCCTTAGGCACTTGGGCAGCTTAGTGTAACGACATGAGCATTTTGCGTAGCAATCCTATGCGACATTTAGATAATTCTTTCTCGAAAATTACTAAGCCAGCCTTGAGTTTTTAGGTCAAATAAGTTAAGATGCTTGCGGAAGAGTTGGAGAGAAGATTGAGCATTTGAGTCAAACTGAGTGTGTATTATTCACAAGAGCGTGTGTATACAAGAGAGATTTAAGACCTTGGTTGCTAGTTTCTTGAGTTGCTTGCTTTGATGAAATGGGAAGTGTCAAGTCTTATTTATATAAGGTTTGTCTAGCTTTGAAATCTTTTTTGTGTAGAGAGTTCTTATAGTTTGGAGAGAGCAGCCATTAACATCCTGGAATAGTCTAGAGTTTTATAGCATATAGTTTGTACGTAGAATACTTTATCAATATCTAGAGATTTCCTAACTACATACAAATAAAGAATGTGCAAGAGATGGAACTTTCTAGAATCAAGCCAAATTAGCACAACTTGGGCTTCTCTAATTAGCCTCTTTGGCTTGAAATTTCAGTGATTTGTGACATCTTACCCCATCTAAGTATGCGGCAACCTCGTTGCATTCTCATGCTTGAACCTCTAAATGCATTCTGAGAATTGTCAAAGAGTATCTTTGCGTTTCCAACTTGATTCACTCTCAAGGAGGTTTTTTTTTCATCAAATACTTGTTGTATGCTAGTATGCCCTTTCTTTTAATCAAGCAGTCGACAAAGATGAACTCCACATCTTGTCGAATACGGTGACAACGGCTGTTGTTGCACACCTCAATTCTTCACAGTTTGGGTCTTCTGCATCTTCGTGATATGGTTTGAAAAAGCTCACATGGAAAACTGAATGTATCTTGAGTAAACCGCAAGAGGAATTAAGAAGTGAACAGATGCGAGGAGATGCCACGTACAATATAAGGAATGGGATTAAATTTTGATCAAGCTCTTACCCTAATAATTTAAGACTTTGTGAAATGTGCACAAGGAGTTAATAAGGAGATAAGATGGGCTTTTCTAATTATCTAACATGTAGACAATGTCACATATCAACTTCAACTACCACCAAGGCTCGAGATTCATCCAGTCTTCCATACAAAACTTCTAAAGCCATACTATAGAGATGTGGGTGACCCAAGCCATGGAGAATTGAAGCGTGTGTCAACAGCCATTGTCATAGCATTCAATAAAAATGTAGAGTGTATCCTTGTCAACCGCATGATTAGGTGAAAGAGCATACCGACATACAAGTACTTTGTAACATGGAAAAACTTTCCCGATAGTGAAGCAAGTTGGGAATGTGAAGACACCTTAGGCAATTTGCAGAACGCATTTAGAGGTTTAAGCCAACACAACGAGGCCACCGCAAGCTTAGGTAGGGAAGGATGTCAGAGGCCGACCAAATTGCAAGCCAAAGAGGCTAACTAGACAAATCAAGTTGTGGTAGCCTAGCTTGATTTTAAAAAATTTCATCCAAGTCGTGTTAGCCTAGCTTGATTTTAAAAAGTTTTATCTCTAGCACATTCTTTGCTTTTACATAGTTAGAAAATCTTTAGATATTATTACAGTGTTGTAGAATGTAGCTTGTATCTAAAATACTCTAGGTCACTCTAGGATGTTGTAAAAAATAGAAGCTCTCTCTAAGGTATGAGAACTCTCTAGACAAAATATATTCTAGAATTAGGCAAGTCTCCCTATAAATAGGGGTTGGTACTTAGCATTTTCATTCAAGCAAGTGAACTTTTAAGCAACTTGAAGCAAGCTCTCTTGCAAACACAATTTGGTAAATAATATACATTCTCTTTAGCTCAATTGCTATCTATTCTTCTAGCTCTTCCGCAAGTATTTTAGGTTCACTAGTTTAGAAGCTCAAGGCTTATTTAGTAACTTTCGGATAAGAGTTATCTAAGTTTCGCATGGGTGTGATGCGCAAAGTACACATCAAGTGACAGTAAGGCCTGTTTGGTATTATTTTTTATTTATTTTTGAAAAAAATAGAAATCAAGAAAAGCTATTTGATAGCCATAATTGTTGTTACCATGTTTCTACTACAGTAAAATCTCTCTATAGTAATAATCTATATAAGAATAATCTCTATGTAATCATAAAAAATTATGGCCTCAATTTGGCCATCTATTAATAAGAATAAACTTTTCATTATAATAAGGTATAATTTTTTTAGATCTTATCTTAAGGAATTTGTTTTTATATAGCAATAATTATCTGCATATTACTTAAATGTATTTCAATTTTTTGAAATTATGTTTATCTCTTTTATTAGTATCTATATATTTAAATTTAATATGCTCAATTAATTAATTATTAGCGCAATGAATATTTTTCTTTATATCACTTCCACTAAGAATAATTAAGCTAAAATAATAATTTTAATAACTATACTTTTATTAATAACTTCATCATAATAATAAAATTTGTTTGGTCTCAATATTGTAATTTTACGAAAGGCTGCTTTAATCCTTGGCAACCCAACAGTTAATAATCGACTATCATTTTTCTTTATACAAATATTATTAATATTTCTTTATACAAACATTTTTCTGCTTTTTAATCCTTGGATTTGAGGACTAGGCTAGCTAGCACGGATCTCATGGACCGGGATACCAGGCTTATGATCACAGAAGATGAAGCACGGATTCCATGGCTAGAGTTGGTAAAACGGGTTGTTGGATCGTGTTCGGGTCGTGTCAGTTTCTTGTCACGTTAAATTTAAATTGACTCAAATACGATTTATTTAATAATCATGTCAAAATATTGAAATTCAAACCCGACACTGAAAATAAACGGGTTACCTAATAACCTGTTTAATAATTATATATTTAATAAATGTTATAGACACATGCACGCCCACATATACACACACCTCCCGAAATATTACACATTTACACTATTAAAGTTTCTAATTATATGTACGTAAATAATATTATGTATCAATATTTTAAAGTATACATGTGTACTAACATTTTATACACTTACATTATTAAAATTCTAAATCTATATAAAATTTTACAAATAAAACATTGTGTATATATCTACCCTTCCAAAAAGAAATAAAAAGAGGGAATCATATCCAATATTTAAATTTTAATGACAAGAACCTATAAATTAATTTAAAAAAGAAAATATAACTGTGTCATTATTCGGGTAAATGGGTCAAGAACTTTAACCATAACCCGATACGGAAAAAAATCATGTCGATCCGAACTCGGCCCATTTAATAATCGAGTTAAATTAGACAACTCATACCCATTTACTTGTGTCGTATTCCTGTCATCGGATCGTGTCAAATTTTACCAGCTATATGCATATCTAGCCCCCGGTCATATGATCCCATACTTGGAGCTAGCCAAGCTCATAGCGCAAAAGGGTCATAAAACTTCCTTGATATCCACCCAAATAAACATCGATCGGCTCCAAAACTTCCTCAAAATCAGGCTCCTTTGGTAAACTTTGTGAAGCTCACCTTGCCTCGTGATGAAAATCTCCATGAAAATGCTGAAGCCAATATTGATATTCCTCAGGAGAAATACCCTTTTCTCAAAAAGCTTTGATGGTCTCTGAGATCCTTTGGCTGAGTTCCTTGACGCATCATCGTGAATATCATCTCCACTTGATTGGATTATTTTTATCGAGTTTCTTTTTTTTTTTTTTTTTGCCCTTCCACATACAATGCATGCTTCGGACGTTTCTGCGGACCATCAACTTCGCCCATGATCAATGGTGATGATCCCCGAGGATATAAGCCTGAGAACTTCACTGTTCCGCCCGAGTGGGTCCCGCTTACTACCAATGTTGCAGTTCGCATCCACGAGGCAAAGAATCAAGGGAAGAGGGATAGTTCGGACGAGTTGGGCACCTCAACTAAGGATATTTGCTCAGGATTCAATTGGCGGATTCTTGACTTATTGTGGTCAGAGTTCACTTATTGAAGGACTAAATTCCGGACGTGCACTTGATATGCTGCCTTGTAAATCGGACTTGGTCTGAATGCCAGAGTTTTTCAGGAGAAAGTGGTAGGATTTGAAATCCCCCAGAGATGAACAAAATGGGTCATTTAGTGCCGATAAGGTGGCTAGGACTCTCAGGCTTATGATCACAGAAGATGAAGGACGGATTTACAGGGACAGATCAAGAGTGATGGGCAAGATAGTTGCAGATAAGGATCTGCATCAACGACACTTTGACAATTCTATTCAGCAACTTGAAAATTTTAAGAGTAACGTTCCTAAAGCTTAATTAAATATAGAATAATTCAACATTCTAGCGTTTTTTTTTTTTTTTTCCCTCTGTTGTTTGTTATTTTTATGTTACTTGTCGATTTTTTTTTTTTTTTAATGACATTTGATCGTGTTGCTTTAGTATCTAGATTGGGTCTTGGGTGGGTGTGTATGCGCTGGAGTCGTAGGTTGACTGCTATGGTGGTGCGTAAAGGTTTTGGTGGCCTGGGAGCTCAGCTTGTACGTTATCTAATGAAATTCCTTGTGGGGGGTGCTTTTTATAGATTTTTGGGGGCTTATATTTTATTTATTATTATAATATTTTGTTAGTATAATAAAGAAAGTCAGTCTTACATTTGAGCATTTATGTTTAAATCTAGTGATAATATTGTGTTGTATTAGCGGGTACATGATTATTTCTTTTTTTTTTTTCATATATTTTCCACTCGCAATTGTTGAGAGTAAATCTGAGTGTAAATATTCATCCAGCACCTTATCACATCTGAGTGTAAAGCCGTTTTTCCTTTCGTCATATAAATATTTTCAAGGAACGGAATGAAACAATTAGACCTTGCGTGGGCCGCATGCCTTTGCTTGTTTCATGGATTTGGTGTGGAGTGAAACAATTAGTCCCCCTTTAAACACCTCATCATATCCACAGCCTCTAAAAAACCCCATTTATATATATATATATATATATATATAACGTGCCATTAGAAATATATATATAAATCACACTATTTCTAACAACTCCTATGTTATTTCCACAAATAGCTTTATATATTCCTTTTTTTTCCCCTAAAAAAACCATATGAAAAAAAAAAAATCTTTCTTTACAGAACCTTTTCACCAATTTAATGTGAAGTCCTTGTTCGGTCCACGAAAATTAGTTATGCAAATTCGAGGCAGTGGGCATCAGCCTATTTTATTGATAGAGATAATGATCCTAATTAAAGAGTTTATTAGAGTAAGTGCAGCTTTTAACACCCTTCTAAGATCTTTTTAATGCTTCTTTTAAATTTATTTCCTAAAATACCTTTAGTTTAGGAAATTTATTTCCTAAAATTCTATATATTAAAATTAATCATCTTCCTATAAAATTTTGCCCAAATAAAATTTCTTTTTAAATTGCATACAAATCCTAAAATATTAAAATTTATCATTAAATCTTTTATATTATTTTTATCTTTATAACTCTAAACTCTTATGATTTTCTCAAAAAAATATTTTTTAATTAAAATTAAAATATAAACATAAATTATTAAATGGAGTTGCATAAAAGGTTTGTTAAGAGAATAATGTATAAAAAATATTCAGTTAAATTTCCGCTCAAAACAAGAAATTAGTTAATTTGTGGCAGACTATACAAGTAATGTCAGTTTAAAAAGGGGCTGGTCAGAAACTTTGTGGGGGTGTCAAAAGGCCTACCACATTACATTTATTTAATTAAGATTAAAATTATACATTTGAGGAAGAGGGGTTTCAAAAGAGTTTTAGAAGGGTGCTAATAGCTCCACTCATTATGAAGAGCTATTACAGGCCTTCTAGTTTCTTCCACAAACACGTTGAGTCAAACACAAAAATCGTAAAATAGAAGTTCAAATTAATTTCTCATAATTGTGGATGTCAGTCGCATCCGTCTACTTGTAGACCTTCAACTCTTTTTCTCCCTAAATTGTGGACCATGCATTTTCTCTTGCATTATATTATATATTGTCCACGACACCTCTCATTAAGTATCTTCCATAATAAAACTAAGGAGAGCTTTGTTACATGTGTGTTGATTGTCACTTGAATTAATGACAAATAATAATCAGATAAATGTGATGGTTGAATTAATTACATTCGTTATTTTGTTTGTGTTTTCTCTTCTTTGCCTATTATTAGTTATCATGTTATTAGCACAAAAATCGGACTCTAAATTAATTACATTTGCAAAGAAAATACTTGGTTCTTTTTGTCTATATATATTATGAGTAATGATATGTATACTTAAAAAAGTTACGATATAATATTTAGTCTATCACATCTAGCAATTGGTTTTCATGTATAGAGCAATACGAATTTCATTTTATCTAACACGATTAATGTTGTTGAAGAGACATATGCATACTGTGTTATTATTTCGATGGTTTCTAAGGTAAATATATTATATAGTAAAATTTTTCTACAGTCATAATGTTAATACCAATTAATTTTATTACTATGAGTATATTATAATATAATAGAAGTGTAATTATAAAATTATTGGTTTGAAATTAACCATAATACAAGTAATATATAAGCAGTGGCAGAACTATGTTCATGCCAAGGCAACCCCTAAATTTTTTTTTTTTTTTAAATAAGGTAGAAATTAAGAAGTTTTCAAGTTTATCCTGAACGTATTTTTATCCAATCTTCTTAAAATACAAACTTACAATATATTTTGGAATCTTCCAAATTAAAATTTTGATTTCGCCACTACATGTGGGAAGAGTATGTACTACATTAATAATTAATATCAAATTTAATGTATAGACATTGATAAAAGAAATAAATATATTTTCGAAAAACTAGTATATATAATAATATAGTATTTAGAACATGTAAGTAATCTTATGTGTTTAAATATTTGTATTTTCTTTAACTTTTTTCCTCAATATAAATTCCATAAATACTACAAAATGATTTAGTCAAACTCTAAAGAATAAATCATTACCCCAAAAAATTTTAGAAAAATATTTTACACTATTCTAAACCTTTAATATAATAAAACATGGGAAATATGTGGTGCAACTGTGGTACCGTGCCATAGTTGCATCCAGCCTCAGTGGACCCCATTAATCCAAGTGCATCCAACGGGTGGATGTAACTGTGGCACGGTACAACAGTTGCACTGTAGCCTGATCCAATAAAACATCTATATTTTGAATATACAGTAATTTTTTTAAGATGGAATTTAGAAAAAAAATTATAATTTGTACAATATGAAATTTATTTTTATTTTTAATTGACACAAATTGAGACCATAAATTTTTTACAACTTGGGTTGATTTGAATTGAGTTCCTGCCGCTGTCAATTGAAGACAACAAGTAGCTCCTTTGTGAGCAACGGGTGGATTCCTTGTGTTAACCGAAAATTTGAGCGCTGGCAAAATGCTGTTCGTTATTCTATAAAATTATTAAGATGGCCTTAAAAAAGTTCAAGAATCTTTAAATTTACAATGAGAGACATCAAACAACAGGTTTGAATTTTCTTGAGTACCGCCAAATGTTAGCTATTGGAGGATGAAATGTTCAAAATTTCAAGTATATACCCAATTGATTATCTTTAATTTTCTCCATGATCATGGTTCGTGGATGACGTGTCCCCAAATTAAGAGCCAAGTAACACAAATTTGTCAATGTATTAGTCAACTCAGGAAGTCAACTGAGCACAATATCATCTTATAATTAATTATACAATTCTTAACACTTAAAGGCAATGCCACCAAGAGTTACTAAGTTACTAAACATTAAATACTTCATTAGATCTCAAATATTAGGAAATGTGAAATCAGTTACTAGCATTTAGTAATTTGTGTCAAGGCTTTAGGTTATAGGATTCATACATTCTATTTAATTCATACACATAACACAGATAAGCAAGGCTCTTGTTGCACATAATCACGCAAGTGGAAAGAAATAATAAAATCATTTATGATAACTAATTTAATTATTAGGTCCTTAGATACGACTATCCTAACTATTATAACTTGTGAGCTTGCGTTATGTTAATCTACTAAACAAATTTTAGATTTTGGCTCTCAATCTATGGGTTATAAATCTTCTGTTTATCTCTATGTAATTAATACCCTAATTGTGAGCTTGTGTTGAGTTTTTCCACTGATGATATAGGACTTTCGTTGTGTTATTCTGCTGTATAGAATTTGCACTTTGGCCCTCAAATTACAGGTCGACAAATTGCATCTCTACATCAATCACTTGATCTGAATTTGACCATGTCATGGATAGACTCATTAGGTAGTTGAATGGGTTATGTCAAACGATGCAATAGAATATGATAGGATTGTAGTTCAATGATTAATGTGTTTTTTAACACAATTAATGGAGAAAATTATAATTAATTTGGTGTCTTCTTGTTCATTTTCAGCTTATCAAGTGGCTTTTATTATTTTTGAAAATGTGCTAATGTCCATTGTCTTTTTATATAATTTTTTCCAAACTAAAAATAACAGATGAAGCCAATTTAGAAATCTATCTAGAAAATGAAAATCCATCTAGATTTTAATATAATTGGATCAAACTAAACTTTCACTTTGACTTTTTACCTAATTTTTTTATCTGAGGTATATTTCCAATAACGGAAAATTACTTTAATATTTTGGATAAAGGTCATCTCGTTGTTTGTTTGTTTGTTTGTGTTTTATATTTAATGTTGACAATCAAGTTAACTTTTTTTACCATTTTAATGAAGGTAAGGGAGGAACAAAACAAAGAGATATCTCCATCATTTTTAAGAAATTCTTTTTATATCCGATGGATAAATACTATAAAAAAAAACCATAAAGTATTACAAACTTATTTTGACAAATGAAAAAGTTTGATTATGTGCTGAATTAATTTATTGGTTAGTCTTATGCTTAGGGTTTAGAACAACTTAAGCATAAGAATTAGCCTAAAGAATTAATTATGCACTATATTAAAATAATTAAACACTTGAAGAAAATGACTATCTGAATTGAGGAAGCAAGTTGTGGCTTTGTGAAGATGATAAGCTATAATTAACATAATCATCTCACAATCCAGAACTTCAATAGTTAAAAGACTGCCTATAGGACTCATGCTAGCTAGTATGGACTCTCAGTAAATTATGTACCATTTAATATATTAAAAAATACGTATTTATAATTTTTGGTACAAAAATAGTTTTCAACATAATCTTAGGAGTAACATTTAGATAATCCTTAATGTGAAATCATGTTGCAATATCCCTTAACCTAATGGTCACTAACCATCATGTTGAGTTTTGAAAAAATAAAAAAGGATAAAAAAAAGTTTAGAAGAGACAGAGAATCAAAAGAGTAATGATATAGCCACAAATTTTTGTACAGACTTATTTTGTACAAACTGATGTGACATGATAAAATTAGTTGAATTAAATATCTCTTGGCCCACATGATTTATTAATATTACTTTATATTTTCATTCAACCAATGAATTAATGTCACATCAATTTGTACAAGATAAATTTATACGAGAGTTTATAACTGTATCATTACTCGAATAAAAAATGTATCGGAGGAAAAGTCTCATCCTGCCTTGAAAATAAATGCAAAGCAAAAATTGAATGTCCCACATGTTGTCATGTGAGGCCATGAGATGAAAGAAGACTTACCTAGATCATAATTTTTTTATATCAAAAAATGCGAAAGTCTCAATAGAAAAGTTACCAACCACCTTAAAAAGTTCATCAATTACAATCACATTAGAGTGAGGAGTTGTTCAAACCAGAATTAGGAGAATTGATGCCCAACCTTAGTTTTTGTTCCAAAAAGAAGCTAAAGATTTTTCGGGTTGTTGAGATGGTTACCAGAAAATGTCAATTATCTGTTGAGAGGTTTATCTCTTCTAGACTTGTCTAAAAACCAAAGCAAAATTCCCTCACCAATATATTTTACCAATTCTGCAGACAACTGTGCTCACATCTTTTTTTAGCAAATCCCCAGGAATATTTTTGTCTTAATCCCCAACTCCCACAAATTATGCTCATCACTACTTTTTCAATTTCTCAAATTTCCTTTACCATTTTCTTAACGGAAGAAAAGAAAAAGAAAATAGAAAGCAAGATTTAGTGGGCAGATTTTCTTTGCCTCTCATTGAAGTTAGCTCTTGAAATATTCCCAAGTAAACTCTTTCTATTTCTCTTTCTCTTCCTCTTTTCCTCCATTTTTGATCATTTCAATCTCACAAACTCGTTTCCTAAACTTCTTTGCAATCCCCAAAATCCCCACAAAAACTCATGTCATTTTTCTGTTAATATATAGCTGTACCCTTTACCAGCTTCTATATTTTTTTCTTCATCTACTTTTGTTTCTTGGCTTATGTTACTTATCTCTGCAGTTTCTGATTCAAAGATTCTTGTACTGTCTCTTCTTTAGGGATAAAACGGACAAGCTTCCTCTGCTTCATTGACAGAGAAGAAGACATTTCATCTCTGATCACCAAATTTTCTTAGAAATTCTCACCAATGAATCTCTTAATAACTCTCCTTTTTTGACTTCCTTAGTCAGAGAAATTTAGTCAATTTTCCAAGTCTTTCACTTTTGGTTCTTCTTGGCCCATCAAAATTGAATTTCTTTTACCTTTTTTTTTTTTGGCTCTTTAAAGCCACATCTCATTCTTGAAATTTGCTTCAAGCCCTTAAACATCAACTTTCTTGAATTCTTGAGTCTTGATCATGATGTGCTCGGAGACAAGTCCGCCGCGAGTTTCGTTTTCGCATGATCCAGGCCTAGCAGACGTTGTCCCTCGAAGAGACAACACGCTCTTGGACATGAATTCTGAGTTTGAATTCAGCATTGCAAGCACCTCTGAGCTAGAATCTTGTTCAGCAGATGAGCTTTTCGCCAACGGTGTGATTCTTCCGGTTAAATTTCAAGAAACCTCAAAGCAAGTCCAAAAATGCGCAGCTCCACCAACTGTATCATTGCCTCCTCTTCCCCGTCCTCCCTCTAATGAGAATTCAAAGAAGAATCTTCAAATAACGGAGGTTAATAAGGATTTGGTAGAGAAGCCTCGCCAGTCAAAATCTTTGTGGGGTTTTAAGAGAAGTAGCAGTCTAAACTGTGAAGCTAAGAAGAGCTTAATATGTTCATTATCACTTTTGTCGCGCAGCAATTCAACAGGTTCAGCGCCTAATAAAAAATCTTCACTGAAGGATTTTCAGAATAAGCAAGGTTCACAGAAGCTGCAGGCATCATCATCAAGTTCTTCTTCTACAGGTCATCCATATCAGTTGCAGCACAAAAAGAAAATTTATGGGAATGGTGGCGTCAAGATTAGTCCTGTATTGAATGTGCCTCCTCCTTACATTTCTAAAGGAACCGCAAATCTCTTTGGTTTGGGCTCCTTCTGGCGTAGTAGTGGTTCAAAAGACAAGAAGAGCAAGAAATGATTTAAGTACTTACTTTTATTTAATTCATTTTCCAATCTTATGTCAAGTGGTGCATAAGTTCATACCTCTTCCTCTCATTTTTGTATTTTGAGTCAAGACGGTTGTATCGTGCCATCACATAGCTTATTTATTAGGTTGTTTATACAGACTTTTGATTGTAAATATCAATAGATTAATAATTGTATTGTAATTTTAAAAAAGAAAATATAATCTTATTTATAATATTTCATTTTTGTTAAATAATTAATAAAATGGTAGCAAAGTCAATATCTTGTGTTTGGAATTTTACATCTTTATCTCAATCAATCAATATCTTGTGTTTAATTAGTGGATTCAAGCCCTTACCTTATGGTCTATTCTTTGGAGCCAAAGAAAAGGACTTGGGATTTTAATAATGGGGAGGCTATATTTTTTGTTATGATTGTGGAAAAGATAAGAGATGGAAGAGGGTATGTGGCAGTCTCAATGCATATGAAAATGTCACTAGCTTGGGGGACATAAGGACAGGTTACCCTTCATTCATGGCTTTGTCCCCTTCCACTGAGTGTCTTTTTGATTTATTTCTCTTGGTTAGATGGATGATGACTATCATTTAGACTTCGGTTTCTTCAAAAGCACCCTTCGGGTGTCTTTATTTTGCTAATAGACATACACGAAGTACATAAACTTTTGAATTTGTTGTCCATCGTTACGAGATTTGTCTTCGATTTAGAGGTAAACTTTTGTCTCTTATTGTGAGGTTAGGCAATGTTAATAATCGGAGAGGGACTGTGTGGGATTGAAAAGCAAATCTATATTGAAATCCCTTTACTGTGCTTTTCTCAAGTCTTTTTGTTTCCATTAGCTTTTAAGCCCCCACCTAATCTAATCTAAATCTGATCTTATGTCCTTTTTCTTAGGGTACCCCAAACCTAACCCTACCCTAACCCCACCCCTATCCCCTCATTGGCTGTCTGGTGTATCAAATACAAAATTGGGGTCAGTATCATTGTTGAATTCAAGCATCCGTTCGACATCTGCCATGCGCCCATAAGTTATTTTCGTACAAGACTAAATACCCATTGGTTTTCAAATACATGGCTTTAGATCATGTGAGATACACGATTCTTCTACAGCCGTTGAATGAAAATCATCTAACGGTTGTGGAAATAATATGATTTTATTATTTTATATTTCTACAACCATTGAATTTTTATTAAACAACTGTAAAAGAATCATGTATCTTACATGATTATATAAGATAATAATCTCCTAAATACATATGTGAAAATAAAATTAATTCAAATAAAAATGTACTTCAGTCATGAGTACAATTTTCTTTAGAATCTAATCTAACTAATGGTTGTGATTAGGTTATTTTATGGGTATCGTGCCTTACACTTTGAACAACTTTAAATAGTTGAATTTTATTGATTTTATCATTATCTGGCGATGTCGAAATTATAGGGCTTATCCCTGGCTAATATGATGCCTGGCTTTTATTCAGTTTAAAAATTTGGACACTATTATTACAAATGCAGGCATGCAGTACAATTTCACTTTGCTTGAACAGTAAGGCATTTTCATTCATGGGATTTGCTCGTGAGATCAGTTTCTTTTCTCATGTAAATATTTTCTTTTTCCCCTTTTTCAATAGAAATCACATTGAAAATTAAACATAAATCATATTGCATTAATATTTTCTGTGACCATCCTTTGCAATAACATAGCCTTTACATATTTTGCTTTGGAGCAGTAGATTGCGATGTAATTTTTCTAGCAATAATTGTGTTGTATGACCCTACAAGCCCTATCAACATTGGATTCCAAAATTTACCCCAAAACTATTTCTGAAATTCTTTTGGTTCTGTTGTGATAATAGATGCTAAAATGTCATTGCACAAGATATGCTCTTTAACTCTAGTGAAATGGCAGTGAGTTTACGACCGACAAGATTGGAGTTGTAGAGATACCTAATTCGTGATGGCAATATGAACCACAACTGTAAAGATGTGGGGACTGTCAATAATAGTAGGCTACTACTAGAAATTGAACAGCTACATCTACAATGTTGATGAAGCAAGCATTATTGGTTTTTGTCTATTGGTATGGTGGTCCATTCCACCAACTCTAAATGGATATATTCCATTTTGGAAGCTCATATTGGTGTTATCACAAAGATGTAATGGAAATGTAACCATGATTAATTGCATTTATCAAAAAGGGACTCGAGTTAATTCTATCTTCTGAAAGTAGCGAGGCCACACCCAGCACCTAGAGGATGCCATGCTCTTACATTATATGCGACTGATGCAACAGACAAGCTTATGCAAATTATGCAATCTTTTTTATTCGGCAGCAAGGAAAAAGAGGAAGACGGAAACTACTACGCATGGACGCATATGGACCACGCCACATTGCACTTAATGCATTGAGACCATTTGAAAAAATTGATTGATGCTGGGGTCAAAATCTTGTATAAACTTGTATTTTGCTTAAGATTTCGGCTGATGAGATCCAGAAATTCTATACATTTTTGCCTTGGCTGCTCTGTGTTTTCAATTTGTCTCTGTACTCTCTGGGTGGTGAACTCAACCGAAACTGTATGCCCATAGGGACTTTCTGTATGAACTATTCTGCACAGGACAGCATTGACTCTACTAGTATGTACAAGCTAAATTTGTATACATATTTATAGACAAAACTCTCATTTGTGTGATGTAGAAGAGTTGGAAACTGTTGTGTCATTCTTGATTAACCGGGTGTTGTAGGATCCACAGAATCCACATTTATGATATAACCAATGGAAGCGTGCGGCACCCTTCTGCTCGCAATCATTGCAAAGTATATCCTGGAATGCAATGCAGAAATTAGAGTACTTAGAAAGGGAATAGCCTGGGCAGTGGATTGCTTCTACCAGATGTGGTATAATTATAATTTTCATGTAAATGTTATGACCAATGCATAAAGAAAATGGAAGAGGTTTGATCAGCCGCTGTGTTTCTACCAATATCAATTAGTGCAGGGGGGGGAATTTGTGGTGGGGGGAAGGGGAACTTTTGGTGCTAGATTTATCACAGTTGTAAAGAAACTATGGTGACAGCAGTGGGACAGTGGCTGTAAAAGGATACGGAATTTTTTACTTATAAATTTCTTATCCACAAGATTAAACATAAAATATACTGGCTAAAGAAAAAATGAAATGCAAACATATCAACTTGAGATAAAGTTGTTATAGTAAATAACCAAATGAAACAGCATTTCAATATTGAAGCAGAGAGTGAGAGGCAGGAAGATGGAAGGAAAATGCACCTGAACTTGATTTCTATATTCCTCTGGAAGTTCTTCCACAGCCAGCAGTGCATCAATCATGCCGAAGTAAATCTGAGTTGATTTGGAAACAATAAAGAAATATATTTTGTCATGCTTGAATTACATTTACACAGTATGCCTCAAAAATAAGAAATATGAGAAAAAGTTTTCTTACTGCCATATCTCCTAAAGATTTGCTGCAAATCGGACAGGTGTAGTGACTACAAGTGTATGCCTAACAAATCATAATGTAATCAGATAAACTACTGTAGTAGAGATGCCTTTTAAGAAGAAAAATTACATGAAAGAAAATGAATTGAAATTGCAATTATCAGTAAAATAGAGACCTGAAAGCAAGCCAAATGCATGTAATGGCCACAGGGTAAAGCTCTGACTGTTTCACTTGATGTGAATAAGAAATCACAACATATAGGGCAGTTTGTTTCTAGACATTTTTCCAAGCACTTGTGATTCAGTAACTTCAATCCCAAGCAACAATTGCAAGTCATACAATGGAAAAAATCAACGCCGAGACCTCCACCGACCCGGCATAAATTACAAAATGGACAATGATACACTGTCCTGAAACACAAAAACGGAATTTGCAACTGAGTCAGCACATTATTTTCCATTTCGAAGATGAGGATAAACAGGGCTAGACTCTAAAAACAATTCACAAATGCAAACTATGAAGCTTACAATGTTGTTTTGTAATTTTTTAAAGACAGAACAGGAGTAGTTGCTATTAAAATCAACTGTTGTTAAAATTATTCTACAAAAATGCAAGGAAGATTCGGCACATATGCTGAGCGCAATATGAACAGACCATATCATATTGACTACCAAGTTTATTTCTTAAAATTCTGCAAGCTTCACAACTCACCAAAACTTTAGTTCCTCTAAAAATCCTTTTTTTTTTTTAAATAAGAATTTCAAAGAAACTAAAACACACCATTAATTCGGAATTCTCCATGTTTACACACTGAATATTTTATAGAATTTAACCCAGTTAACCGACCTCAATCTCAATTTATAAATATTAAAATTCATGAAGAAGTTAATAAATACTAATACTCATTCATTTTCTTCATATTGAAAGCAATCTAGCAAAATTTGCAAAATAAATCATAGACCATACATTTATTGAACAAGAAAAGGATCTGTATTTAAACATAAAAAAATACAGAATCAATTTATTGAAAAGGATAATTGTATGAGATCAAACTTATTATCATAAGAATAACACATTTTTTAATATACAAAACAGCAAATTATCTTTATTAACCTCATTATATAGCCATAAGTTAGTTCACACTAACAATATTTATAATAATTATAAATAGTTCTTAACAGTCATAACAACAAATTTTAGTTTAAGTAATATCACATATCAACTGCCCTTACTCTGTGTGCTTTGATCATTCATAACCTAGGAACAAGGAATTTGAATGATGAACTTTCTGTTGGAACTCATGTACCTTTCATCATCAAAAAATTTGCATATGTTGCAATAGTACTTCGCCATAGATAGCCCATTGCATGAAGGTGTCGTGCAGTTTGGCCCAATAGCCTGAATCTTAAGGCAACGCATGCACATCATTTCCGACGTTGCTTTTCTGCAATGCTAAACCAAAAGTCAGACAGTGAAACCTCACTTTTAATGTAAGAAAGAGCATAGATTATTATTACCTATCCATTGAGTGATCACTCGCTTTATCATGGCAAAACCTACAGGTAAACAACTTGCCACAGCAAGCAGCACGAATTTTACAGTTTCTTTTGTAGTGCTCACACCCAAACACTTGTTTCTCTGGATCTCGATATGATGCATAGCAGTCCAGCCCTTCTTCACCTTTAGAACTTTCACCAGCTGTAGCTTGTGGTAATTTCTGCTGAGTTGCTATCCAGCGACTAAAATAAACCATATAGTGATTGATTATTCTGGACTCGTAGATAAAAGTTATGAACACAAAGAAAATAAAAAAGAAACAAGAAATCACAACACAAAATACACAGTTGAATTGAGACATAAAAAGCGAATAATAGTCACTGAACTCAACCTTGTCATTAGATTTTGAGCTAGATATGCTTTTCTCCTTGGATCAAGAGTTGGGTCCCGATAAACCTTTCTGATCTCAGCTTCAAGCTCATTTTGATTCATACGGAAGATATCTTTCCATCCAGGCTTAAACATCAAATCACTTTGGTCCAAGCTTTCATGGAGATCACTATCTAGAAACCAAAAGTTGAAACGATTTAAACCATTTGACCCAACACAATATGCACTCAATATCTACAGGGAATATAAGATTAATAATAAATTTTAGTAAGTTCACAATCTATTCAGAAAACTGCAGCTATTCGAATCAATAGGAAACTTGCTAAGCAGATACCTTTATGAGAAATGTTAGCATCAGGTGTTTCAGTCAGAAAAGATGATTCATGAGGTCCTTTCCAGCATTCGTCAAGCCACTCATTGAACATTGTGTTTTTGGTTGCATGCTTCCATGTGTCTATCAGTTTGCTCTGCTCATCTTGAGTAAGTGCAGAAGTTACCCATGGTAGCATGGATTGGAGCACCTCAGCACCTGTGCTTCCAATTATGCGGCCGACTATTTTGTCTTGCTCCTCCACAGAAAAATGCCTACCAAACAATGGCCACAGCTCAAGTTCCTCCCCAAGGATATGCTGATCTAAGGTGACTTTTATGGATTTACACATCCCTTGAAGCTTAGTAGCTAGCTCATTATACTTTCTTCTATTATCACTACCATAGTCCGCTGAAAATTTATCTTCCTTCTCTGAATCGGCATTCGGCAAGCTTTCATGAAGTTGTGAAACTTCAGAAAGAACACATGAAATATCTTCAAATAGTTTTTCCTCCTGCTTATGGTCCAATGTGTATGAGTGACTCACATTGTGAAGTGCCTCTTTGGACTCCAGTGCTGGAAAAACAATTTCATCCTCAGCATTACTGTGAGCTCTGTATAAGCCCCATAGAAGACGGAATCTTCCAATAAACTGTCGAAGGAATGTCTCATCACAATCACTCAGTTTTGCAGATTCCATGTCCAGATACTCCAAGTCTTTGCTTATGGCTTTATGAAATTTGAATATTGTATCAATTGGTCGTTCTGCCGATACAACATCATAAGAGCTATTATCTGTTTCCCACATAAACAGACTCGAATTCAGAGATGGAGCAGAGGAGCTGAAAGACAAGGACCGGAGAGACTTAGCTGTAGAATGAGAACTCAAACCCAGGTTATTACTGTTTACCCCTAAACCCGGGACACAACAAGATTGATCGCTACAGGATCCTACATGCGAAGTTACAGATTCTAAGGGGAGAAGGGTATTGCCATTTTTGCAAGACAGGGAGATGTTTTTTTTTAATGGCCTTGTTATTTCGTCTCCATGAATAGATATTAGACCTGCATTAGTACATAATGTCGCAACGCGTGTACAGCATGAACAAGAAAACTTTTCTTCAATATCCGTTAACCTTTTCACAGGACAGCAACCAACTGCATTTGGAGACAAACAGAGGCTCTGGTTGCGGCCCTTGCATCCCCAGCCAGAGAAAAGTATGATGAGAGCAGCATCTGTTGCTGGAGCTGAATCAAATAGGTATTCAAAATTAGAGTCGTATACATAATGGTAATTTTCTCGGATATAATTTACCTTCTATCATGTTACAATATAGGGGATGAATATATTACCAGCAGATTGCATGTTTTTTAGGACACTTCTAGCTTCATTTTCAGTCAATGATCCCATAAGCCATGGCAAGACACGCTCAATCAATTTTAATGGCATTTCACACAAGCTTTGGTACAAAATTTCCCGCTGTCTCTTGAAGCTAAAGTGATTTCGGGCAAGTGGGAGAACCTATACAAGCAAGGAAGAAGGATATTGGTGCCTGAGATTTATTATAGTACGATACCAATTAAATATTGGAGAGAGCAGGCCCTATATATTTCATTACATTAGTATGAAATCTGATAGGAAATTTTAATATAGGATCTGAGTAATTTCCTATCACACTACCGGTTGCCCCAAAAGGATTCATTAAACTTTATAGCATTAATTCAGCATCATAGAAACTTGCAGGGCAAACTCACAGCAGCAAATAATAATCGATAAAAATTTCCTATACGAACAAAGAAAGCTAACCTGAACTTCCACTTTGTGGAAGTGCCTCTCAATTGTTTCCATTATTTGATCCGCATGGGAGCACAACTTTGCATAAAATTCAGCGGATGTAGAAATTGCTCCTTCATTTTGAATACTTTCAATCAAAAGCCTGAAGTCATTAAATTGGCTTTCTTCTTCGGCATGCTTCTGAGAAAAAGAGGATGCTCCATCTACAGCAGGGAATATGACGTTGACTTCAGCAATACTGCAACCAACAAGGGCAAATGCTCCAGATGAAGAACAGAGAAGAAATATCAACTACTGTATACTGATTATTAATCTTTCAAAAAAAGGAATTAAAAAAAATAACACCCTTGGAAAAATATAAACACAAAGATTGAAAATTATGGTCACTCAACCTCACTGAGTAATCATATGAACAAGAAAATGTTCCATAACTGTATAACATAAAAATAAAGGGTTACCAATGAAAGATGAGAACTTCAGCAATGAATTGCAACCGTTCATTGAAGGCCAACAAATTTGTGAAATCACCAGAAAGTTGTATCTTCCTAGACTCCTCAGCTATCTCGTTCAACTCTTGTCTTATAGCATTATGCCAAAGCAGTATTTCATCGATAGGATATGTCCCATGGATGCTGGAAACTTCATTAATTGGTTCTAAATATTTCCTTTTTCCAGACTTTGGTGAATCACATGCACAGTTTATTCTATCCATTTGTTGAATCAATCTGTTGGCAATAGAATCTAAAGGACATTGGACCCGAGAATCATCCACACAGCTTCCTGTTTTGTCAGCATCATTTCTTCTTTTCATCCAGGTGAATACAACCTTCAACAAACAAAGTAATATAATCAGCTAAATGCAGCCACCAAAAGATATTCAGAAAAAGCTTAATCCTCTGAACGAACTCAAATCTTGCCTGCTGTAGAAGCTTTTCTTCTGGGACTATCTTGCTCAAGCACTTCCGCATATCTTGATATTCATTAGTTGAAATAGAGGACGAAAGCCACGGAAGGAATTCTGCCATCATATTTACAGGAATGCTACAGAAAAACTGCCACACAAGAGATGCTTGTTCTTCTAGCGAAAAGTGCTGTGTAAGTAAGGGAAAGACCTGACATGAACAAAGAAGATCAAATTTATTAATTTCTGCTTTAATGCAAATAATCAAAATAAATAGCGCTTCGAACACTTTGGAAAAAACATGCTAAAACATATAAATTAATTTTATCAAAATATGACAAGAATCACTCCTTCAATCAATTACTATATAAACTAATTAATAATAACATAATTTTTCTTTTTTTGTTATAATAATACAGCAAAACAAAAAGGAAAGGGTAAATAATTAAATTATTTGGTAACTTGTTTTACTTTCATTTTCAAATAACAAGTTACATGAAGATGGATTTCGACCATAACTGCTACGATAGCAATGAATCTCCCAGATCATTTTAGGTGGCGTCTTGCATTAATTAAATAAAGTTTAATGTTCACATAAGTATTACACATACCAATTGTAACCAGTCAACTAACACAGATTCCAGGGACATCAAATATTCCCATAAAAGATCCAATTTCTCATATGGAGAATTTTTTTTTGAAAAAAATAAAAAGAGTGCGAGAGAGAGATATAGAGAGGATAGAGAAGAAGAAAAAGAACAAGGAGGAGAAGGAAAAATTAATTCCTTTTTTTAATATATTTATTTCCATTATTAGCAGGAAAATAGCATTGCCTTTCTAAAACAAGTGAGATGGAGCCCAAAATGATAGAATTGTTGATTGAGGGTCACCCATACAAGCTTGAGAATTCCAATGACAAATAACCAAAATACTGCACTAAGACAGAGAGTGCAAGGGGAAAAAAAAAGGAAAGGAAAAAAATGTGTATCTGCAAGATAGTATGTATTTGAAAGCCAAGAGTACAACAAAAGTCGACTCGAATTACTGGACCACTCAGCCCATGCCATACGAACTAAATAAGATAACAAGATAACAACTCTAGTAGGGATATATATGACAACATAAATACCAAATAAAAAATGACAGATATACTAGTTATAGTGTTTATTATTTTTTGAGAATTTAAGAAATAAACAACCTTTCTATTGATTAGGATCTAACCCCAGCACATTTCTGTAGAAATATTTTACCTCCCACTAAAATTTGTGAATTTTCTATGCTCTTTGTTGTTGCAGCACTTCTTTATAATGGTAAGAAGAGTTTAATAAAAAAAAATAGTAAATACCTAGAAGACAATGCAAACGTCACCAGAAGGAGCTGTACCTGCTGTTCTTCCTTTGACATGTGCTGGTTAATTGATGTCTGAAGGGCTCTAGAACAAGATGCTAACTCCTTTGGGAAACTTTCATCATTTTGCGTATAAGAATTTAGCAGCTGAAAAAGATGATCAAAAAGATTGCTTTCACCCTCATGTTCAAGGGAGTATTTTCTTGCCACATTCTTTACACGTATATCAAGAGCTGGAAAGATGACCTGCATTTTTTAGAAAAATCATTCACTCATAAATTCTAATTTATTAGTTTTCTTTTACCCCAAAAGGTGGATACAGCAGATTAGGAAAGAGAATTTAAGTCAATTGACTATAAGATCCCTTCTTGATAACAGGGTAAAAGCGATAGAAATATAGCACATATGCTCCATATTGTTACCATTAACAAGAGCTCAAGAGAACTTTCCTAAATTCACTTCGAGAAGCACAAGAAGCAGCAGTTACTAAAAGTCTTCATTTTTATAAATACGGTTTCAATTGGAAAAATAGTACACAAAATGCATTTATGCTCAACAGCTGATTGCAAGCATTACATTATGCATATAACGTAGTCATTAATTGTCTATCGATATTTATTAACTTGAAAAGGTAGAAAACCAATATACCTAGTGAAGAAAGGTGGCATGTGAAACAGTAGGAATGCGTTAACTAATGGCACATATATGTACCTTCAGGTAATGTAAAATATCATGCAGAAACAGAAGTTTGCACCACTAAATTCCAAAAGTGACCATCCTATAGGAGTATTATTAGCTATCAAAAAATTTGGTATGACCTAAGTCAAGCAAGAGAATATGCCCTTTGTTTGACAAAAAACAAAACTACAAACATGCCCCTCGCCACCCACTTTTCCGCATAGTTTGGAACCATCGTATTAGGAAAATTTGCAGTGCTATTCACAATAAATCACTGCATTTTCAAGAAAACTACATAGAGGAATTTTCAAATAAAATAAATGTATTGATATACTACATCACTTCAATATAAAATAAAAACATTAAACTTTGGTCTCCTTAAATTTGTGTTTCCTTCTTATTCTTCTTTTGGTGGGAAATGTAATAAAAATGAATTTAGGAAATACAAGATTATGAAGGGAGAACATAAAATAAGTCCCAAATGAAAATTGACAGACAACAGTGTTTATAAAGAAAATGAAGTAAAAGCAGTGGAAAAGTAATAGCTGAATTTTCATTTTTCTTTTGGAATTATCCATTTAAAAATATAGAATTAGTTCTATCATTCAATTTAACTAAAACTGAAATTTTGAAAGAACATATGAAAACACAATTAAATGCCACACACTATCAGCTTTCAAAGTACAATTTTTTTGCAACATGCATGTATCAACAAGAATGTAAAATATAATAACAAAGCTAAATATTTTAAAATTCAGGAATTTTAAAAATATGATTTTAAACTTACAGGTTAGAAAAAAGAAATTAAATGCAATGAGAAAGCAGCTCACATACTAATTTAAAATTAATATCCAAAAAATATATTACACTAAACAAACTAGAATCTTACAACATTTATACAGCCACAGTGATTTTAAATCTTTTCAAAAAATCTTACCTCATCTTCAGCATTGGAGTGATGCTTGTAAACGGAGTGCAAGAAACGGTACCGTTCGGACAACGACAGAATTTCGACGCGGTGACCAGTGGCGAAGTTCATGGCCAATTGGTGAAGCGCGTCGAGCTCATTGCGCACCGCTTTGTGGAAGAAACAAAAGATCAAAATCGGCGAGTCGTCGTCTTCTTCTTCGTCTAGGTCCGAGCTCTTCGAAGACGACGGCGACGTCGTTTCGACAGATTCTGTGACGACGGCGTCTCTCCGCTGCAGTTCCGGCAACAACGTCGTCATTTTTTTATTTTGTCGTTATGTGCAAAAAGTTTCTTTCCGTTCTGTTTTTGTTCGGATACGAAGAGCAGAGGGGAGAGAAGCTGAGGTGTTTGTTTGGTTTGGTTTGGTTTGGTTGTAAAATGAATTTATTTTTTTTTTATTTTTTTGAATTTTTGAATTTTAATTTGCTTGCGAAAGTGATGACAATTTGTAATATTTATATAGTTGACTTGGTGCCACGTGGAGAGGTGCTGCCACGGGGATGCTGATGTAAGCAAAGGGCGGTCCAAGTACTAAAGTGAGAGCGAAGGTGGGTGGGGGCACGTGAGGAGAGAGTTTTGGATAAACCGATAAAGCAGGAAAAAGCGTGATTACTACGTCGTTTTGTGTGTGTGAGAGACAGAGACAAGCGCGTGTGAAAAGACCACTTGTTTAGGTTGCGGAAATTGTGCAAAAGAAATGGGAAAAATTAAAAGGCGGGGAAGGTGAAATTACGAAGCAGCTAATATTAATTGATGGATATTTTAATGATAGTGTATAATTATATTAATTATTTTATTATATATTTATTTTTTAATCTAAAATTATTTATGTGTATTTTAATTAGAAAGATTTGTCTCACAACCACCTTAAGAATATTGAAAGTATAAATAATTACCATAAGTTTAACAAAAAAAAAATAATTAGTTGATAAAAAATTAAATCTTAAAGTGGCTCTAAGGTATTATCATAAATTCATGATGTGTGCTTGCATTTTTCGATATTCTTAAAAGATTTAGAGGATTATTTCCCTTTTACTTAATAGAAGTTTAAATCATATGTGAATTCTAGTTATTAAAAAAAATTATCAATTTTAAAATATATGTGAGAGAGAGAGAGAGAGATTTTAAAAATAGAGGAAAAAACATACTTACAACATCCACATTTTGCGCAAATGCACATGCAGACTTCTTTGATTGAAGTTTCCTAATAAAAGGGAAGAGAGAAACGACTTAGTCCTTCAAAGAAATTATGAATTTGAAGAAACGAGAGGGGATTAAATTATTGTCATAATCAAGGTCATCAATGTAAGAATTGACCGAAAATGAAACATAATAATGGATACGGGCTTGAGGTTAGTGGCCGATTGTGGCATTAAGAGGGCACAAGATGATTGTGTGAGGAGCGTGTCACGTATTAGTCAGCACTTGATCATCTCATGCCTTCTCACGTCGTCGTTTGGACAACACATTCCCTTTCTCTTAAGTAATTGATTATTTGACTAATCGACCCTTGAAAACCGGACATAAACCATATTAAAACATCGTCTGCCTTCAAGGTTGTTGGGCGTCCCTAGATTAAGCTAATTAGGTGACAAATTAAAAAAATTCATCATTTCTAGCTTCAAGATCATGCGTGTTGGGTGACGATGTATCCCTTCTTAGTGGCGTAGGTAGAAAATCGAATTCACGACGACAAAATTACTTTTCTAACATAAAATACAAACAACCTCGAATCGATCTCAATATATAAAAGAAACTCCCAACGTCGAGAGAGATTTGAGATTCCATAATTAACCCAGCGAATGCTTTCTATTTCTAAAAAGGACTTGCAAAAAGAAAATTAAATATAAACAACCGTGTTATTTACAGTAATATTTATATATCGATATTTTTACTTGATACATTTACAATTGGCTTTGTATTATAGGCTTCTTGGGCGTCTGTATGCTACTATGGTGTATCAAAATTTTAGCTAAAAATCAAGACTTTTTAGCTTTTAAGAGAAAGGCAGCAAATTGTCAAAATTGTCAAAAGTGAAAATATGATTTTAATTTTTTTTGAAAGAATTTAATAGATTAAATTCTAAAATTAATGAAATAATTAATCTAATAAAGACAAATGTATAATTTATTGCCGAGCAAGACAAAACACATTTTCGAAAATTTTATTGGCTCTGCCACCGTCCTTTCTAGATATCCCAACGCGCTGATTTTTCCCCTATATTCGTCAATACAAAAATTGACACTCATACTACAATAAGATCTCAATAATAGTCCATTGCATTGCTTGTAAACTAATGTAAATATCTATAATGAGAGAAATTCTATAATATATCTGTTGTATTATAATTAATTAATACATATATTATATATGTAATTGAGTTTAATACAACCACCACTTACATGATAATGTATAAAATAAATACACACATATCATGATATTATTTACTTATTGTATTACTGACATGGTACAAAGATGTATTCTAAAATTACTCCTATTATGAAATTTATTTACGTAATCAATGGGGTGAAATATCTTTTTTTTTTTTTTTTGAAATCCTTTCTTTAATATGACTTTAAGAGTAATTAATTATTAAAACTAAATTTTTGTATCAAACTTATTATTATGTGCAAGAGACACGTTCTTGCGATTAAACTAATCGATGATCTTTATATTGATCCACTAAGATTGACCGACTAAAACCACTTTTCATGCGGGATCTCTCCACTTTTGCTGGATCAGTACAAGCTTTTAATTGTGATTCAACCTTTTTCTTGAGTATTATTTTTTTTCTTATCTTAATCAAGTCATATCATTTTCCTTAACCCCTTTTGCCACTCTCCTGGTATCTTCTATTGTTTATAAAGATACTTTAGAAGCATTTATTAATGCTTTAACATGCATGGTTGCTCATACAACCACACCTTATTTTTTCTTAGTATTTCTTTAATATTCTATTGCTTAATTTAATAAATTAAAGACAATGAATCTTAAAGATCTGTCTTCTCTTCTCTTATTTTATTTGAGTGCAGGGTGTGTTTCGAAGTGATGTGTGGCAGTTAAGCTGTCAAAATCAACTACTAAAGTGTTTAGTAATCTTTTTATAGTTAATTTTTGATAGTTCAATAGTTATTTTTTCTCAATTCTACTTTATAGTTATAACTTTTACCCCACATCAATTACAGCTTAAAGATTACAACATCTTACTCCCAAATACATTTACAATCATGGTTCAAAACATAGGACCCTTTACGTAGATAGTAATATTTTAACACACCCTAACATGTGTTACCGACGGCTTCCGATGAGGAGAAAATCTCCTACAACACACGGAGAGACTTGAATAGGCCGCAAGCTTTGATAATGAAACGACATGCATATGAGATGTTCATTACTCAACCAATGAGTGCTTGCCAAGTGTACCAATAATGTTAATAAATACGTTGGAGAATCACAAAGAAAGTTGGGCCAAATGTTCATCAAAGTGGCCAGTATTGTGGACAAGTGGACAGTCAAATTGAACGAAAATGGGGGGGAAGAAGTTGCTCTTTATCTGGGCGCATGAAGTGAGTGCTTTCAAAAGAGAATCCATTTCTTCTTACGTGCATGTCACTAGAACCAAATAATACACATCTGAACAAATAAGACCGAGGTGCTTTTTCAGTCAAAAGAGTAAAATGGACAATTAAATTAATGCTCATCTACTCACGTCACCATTTTTGTCATGGCATTCTGCTTTAGATTCAATGATATGAACTAATGCGGCAAATAACAGCACTCGGTGACCCCAAAGTGAGGCAAAATTTCTACCATTTTTTTTCTTTTTCATGGGTTCACCAATGCAAACTTGTGGTTTTTTTCCAGATGGGGTTGATTGGTTATTGCTTTGGGGCTACTCACTGTCCAATGCGCTTTTGTGCGGAGGAAATGGGGTCGGTTTGATTTTGAATTTTGACTCAGCGTCATCAATTATATACCAAAGCAAGATTCAAAAGAAGATAACTTATTGATCTTTTTTTTTTTTTTGAAAAGGAAGATAACTTATTGATAGATGAGTAAGAATATGCTACAATGCGCAAACTGAATTATTGTGATTAAATATCACAAACTCACAATCATCAAATTTCAGAATTTTTAGTTGGGAATTGGCACATTCATAGAGATGAGACCCTGGCTGGTCCGATTAGGATTACACCATTGACAAAAAGGAAGTCACTTCTCTCGAAAATAATGTGTTTTTCTCTTGATCAGGGATTGGATTTCGGTCATTTCAGTATTTATTTTGTTTAATTTGTTGGTAGTGAAAAGACAATTCATTTTGTTCTATTGCTCAAAGTTGATGAATCAGCAATTCAATTATTTTGAAAGCAATTGGAATATTATATACGGTGCCGATCAAAAGCATTTCCAGTTGATATTAAAGGGAATTTATGATCAGACCTGATGATTTGGACTATTAGCAATCTGATCAAAAGTTTTGGAGAGTTGGACCTAGGATGTCTAGTTATATATCAAACTAAAAATACTAGTCTATTATATGTCAATATCCAACAAAAAAAACTAGTAAGAATGGCAATGAGGTGGGTTTGGAGCAGAGATTATTATCCTTGTTGGGGAAAGATCAGTTTTTTTAATTTTTATAAAGTATTTTTAAGATCGCTCTCATATAATATATAAGAATTTGTAATTTAGAAATCGTACCTTAAAAATCCGATTTAGCTTTTTCTACTGAAGTGATTTAGGCTCCCAAATCATGATCCGTCACCACCACGTCTGTTAGATCACGATCCGTCACCACCACGCTTGTTAGATCACGAACTATCACCAATGATCTTCCAGGTTATGACTCAGGTTTGATCTGCACTTGACGTGTGGGCGCTTTTATCACCACCAAAGCAACTAGCACTAGAAAATTTTTCTCTCAACAGTAGAGAGAAAAATCTTTTTCTCTTATCTGTATAAAGTGGCTGCTCTCTTTTTCTTTAGAGAAAAATAAGTCTTTTTATATCTCCCTTTAGTGAAAACCCTAGACTCCAAATAATAAAAAACAAAACTTAAGTTACTTGTTTTTTCTATAGAGGACCCATCTTGTAAAATAACATAAGGCCCCTTATACACAAGCTAATTAAATGGAGCCTCCCACTAAATGATATATTTAGGCTTTTGACCCAAATAACTAGTTATCTTGCTTATTAATTCAGTAGTGGTGCAGTCAATTAAATGAGCTAACCCGGGGATCATTTGGGAATATACAATAGTGGCTATAACAATTAGGCATGTAATTAAACTAGCCTAATTATTTAATTCCAAATCTACTCCACTAAAAGATTGGAATTGACCTCCATAATTGTATGCTCGAATAATAATTCGTCTCAAGCCACATTGATTTCTTTACTGCACAATCCTTTGTACCACATCATTAATTAAATCGATATCTCAACTGTCCAATCGATTTAATTACATCTTATTCCTTGATACTTACTAGTTTTCTCTAATGATCATTTTCAACATACTAAATATGTTGACACACTCTGGCCAAAGAATTCTATGATCAAGTGCCGAAAACTCATCAAGAGATGTGTTGTACAAATTCTATATTGTTAATCCATAACTCCAATACTCATAATTGCTCTTACCAAGATATCGGGTAATCTTGACCACAAGTATGTGCCGTGTCCATTGGTAACTCAAATGGAATAACAATTACAATAATGAAATCATAATTAACTCAAGATTAAGATTACAGTAAAATCAATGCCTATGAGATTTAATAAGTCTAACAATTATTACAAAGTTAATTAAATCTCATATGTGATCCAGTTCAATGTAGTTGTACTACATTAATAAATTCATACATGATTAAGACAAATCATTTAATGAATTCATTATAGTCTATACCTAAATAAAGTGTCCAACTTTATTTATTAACTGCGAATTAATTTATTTAATCATAAGATAACTTATATTTATATCTTTTGTGAATCCACATGACGATCAAATAAATACATATAATATGATTAAATGAACTTTGATCAAAATATTAATGCAATTAAGATATTTGAATAAAATACCTTATTAATTTTATTAATAAGAAAAAATGTTTATTACAATTAAATAAACACATGCTTTTAAAGAGCATATTTTCCCAACAATCTCCCACTAGCTCTCAAAGCATATTTGGCATCTCACACACGCCCATGGATTCTAAGTGCAAGTTAAAAGGTTTCCTAGGTATGGCTTTAGTAAAAGGATCTGTTAAGTTTTGCTATGACGCAATCTGAGTAACCTCCACATCACCTCTCTGCACTATATCCCTTATAAGATGATACTTCCTCTCAATATATTTTTGTTTCTTGTGGTTCCTTGATTCCTTAGATTGAACTACCGCACCACTATTATCGCAAAATAGTTTAAGGGGTGCAGTTACAGCAGGTACCACCTCAAGATCTTGTAGGAACTTGTGGAGCCATACAGCTTCTTTTGCAACTTTGGATGCAGCCACATATTCAGCTTTAGTTGTGGAGTCTGCGATACAAGATTATTTCACACTTTTTCAACTAATAGCTCCACTTCCCAATGTAAACACATAGCCGGAAGTTGATTTTCTGGAATCCTTATCTGACATAAAGTCAGAATCAGTATAACCCACTAGAATGAGTTCATCACCAGAATACACAAGCATATAACTTTTAGTTCTTTTCAGATACTTCATTATATGTTTGACCGCAGTCCAGTGTTCAGGTCCAGGATTAGATTGATATATACTAATCATCCCTACCGCAAAACAGATGTCTGGCCTAGTGCAAAGCATGACATACATGAGACTTCCCATAGCTTCTGCATAGGGAACTCGTCTCATTCTCTCTATCTCTTTAGATGTTTTAGGTGATTGATCCTTAGAGAATGTAATTCCATGTCTGAATGGTAATAAACCAGTCTTGAAATTTTCCATGCTAAATCTAGCCCATATCTTATCGATATAGACCGTTTGAGACAAGGTTAAAGTTTTATTCTTCCGGTCTCATAGTAACTTGATACCAAGAATATAACTTGCCTCTCCCAGGTCTTTTATATCAAATTATTTTGCTAACCAACTCTTTATTATAGTCAATACTCCTATATCGTTTCCAATTAGGAGAATATTGTCTACATAAAGAATTAGGAAGGCTACATATTTTTCTTGAATTTTCTTGTACACACATGGTTCATCAATGTTCTGAATGAATCCAAACGATTTAATTGTTTGATCAAATCTGATGTTCTATGACCGGGATGCTTGCTTCAATCCATAAATGGATCTCTGCAACTTACATACCATGTGTTTTTGGCCTTTTTGTATAAATCCATCTGGTTGTTGCATGTAGATGTTTTCTTCAAGATGCCGGTTAAGAAAGGCAGTCTTGACATCCATTTGCCAAATTTCATATCTAGCACTGCAACAATGGAGAGCAGAGTCCTAATGGATTTAAGCATAGCAACCGGAGAAAAGGTTTCCTCATAATCGATTCCCTCTTTCTAAGTAAACCTTTTTGCTACTAATCTTACTTTAAATGTTTCCACCCTTCCATCTACTCCTATTTTTCTCTTGTAGATCCACTTGCACCCTATATGTTTTACCCCATTTGGTGTCTCTACAAGTTCCCAGACTTTATTGGAATACATAGATTATATTTCTTGATTCATGGCCTTTTTTCAAAATTCAACATCTCTATCTATTAGAGCTTCGTTGTAACTTGTGGGATCTTGTACATGTTCATCTGAGATAGTTGTATAGGTTTCTCCCAAAAGCATGTATCTCGCAGGTAACCTAGTTACCCTCCCACTACGACGAGGTTCTAAAAGTGATGGTTGTCCAGGGATAATCCTATTGATCATCTAGTTGTTGCTGTTCTTCATGTTTTGTAACAGGCGTTGAAAGCTGAACATCAACCTAATCACCTGACAGTTCTTCAAGTATTACCTTACTCTTAGGTTTGAAATTATTCATATAGTCTTCCTCGAGGGAAGTGAAATGTGTGCTTACGATCACTTTCCTATCTTGAGGACTATAAAATAAACCTCCCCTTGTTCCTTTGGGATACCCTACAAACATACAAACCTCAAAACGTGAATCCATTTTGTCTGCCTTTGGTTTCAGCACATGTGCTGGTGATCCCCAAATATGGACATGTCGTAAACTTGGTTTGCGACCTGACCATAATTCTATTGGGGTTTTAGGCACTAACTTAGATGGAACTAAGTTCAAGAGGTAAACTGCAGTTTCCAGTGCTAGTCCCCAAAAAGAGATTAGTAATGACGAATAACTAAGTATAGATCTCACCATATCCAAAAGAGTTCTATTTCTTCTTTCAACTACCCCATTTTGTTGTGGTGTTCCCGGGACAGTCAACTGAGATATAATCCCATTTTCAACCAGATACTCTTTGAAATCTCCTGAGAGAAATTCACCACCTCGATCAGATCGAAATTTCTTTATGTTCTTATCTAATTGCTTTTCTATCTCAGCCTTATACTCTTTGAATTTCTCAAGAGTTTCAGACTTGTGACGCATCAGATAAACATAACCGTATCTCGAGTAATCATTAGTGAAAGTGATGAAATACTCATAACCTCCTCGAGCTTGTACATTGATTGATCCACATACATCTGTATGTACCAATTCAAGTGGTACTATGTTGCATGTACTCCTTTGGCCGAGAATGGCCTTTTGGTCATTTTTCCTTCTGAACAGGATTCGCAGAGTGGCAATGATTCATTTTCTAATGGACCCAAGAGCCCATCTTTGATCATTCTCTGTATCATATTTTGGTTTATATGACCCAAGCGTAAATGCCAGAGGTAACATTGGTTGGAAGAAATATTTCTTTTCTTAGATAAATGTGTATGCTCATCATCATTGATCACTGTGTCATGTATAAAATGGATCATTGGACTTAAATGATATAAATTATCTTCCAATGTACCAGAACAAATAAGTCTCTTATTATGAAAAATAGAAACAGAGGATTCAAAATTTACAATGTACCCTTGCTTTGACAAACAAGCTACTGAAATTAAATTCCTCTTAATGTCTAGAACATAAAGACAATTATTCAAAACTAAAGTCTCATTATTAAAAGATAATAAAACAGATCCAGTTTTCACTGCTGACACGAACTGTCCTGTCCCTAACTGCAGCTTGACGCTTCCTTCACTTATTTTCCTAGTTTTTTTAAACCAATAAAGTGAATTACAAATATGATTAGTTGCTCCTAAATCCAACACCCAAGTGTCAATAGGATTCTGAACTAAACAGACCTCAGTTACAAAAAGATTTCCCATACCTGATTTCACAATCTTAGGGCAATCCTTTTTCCAGTGACCTTTATATCCACACTTAACGCATTTGCCTTTCAGCTTGCCAACTTTCTTGGTAAACGATTTTTTTTTCCCAGCTTTCTTCTTACCTTTGCCTTTCAATTTAGGCCCAGCAAATGAACTTTTTTCAGTAATATTTATGCTTCTCAGAGATTTCTCAGCATGATAGATCTCTTCAGCAGAATGGAGTTCGTTCATCAATTCAATTAAGGTCATGTTTCTTTTGTTTATGTTATAATTGACCTTAAACCCCTTGAATGTTTCTGGCAGAGATTCTAGCACCATGTCAATCTTTGAGTTATTATCGATTTGTGCTCCCTGAATCTCAGTCTCATTCAAATAGTCTATCATTTTGAGGACATGATCATAAACTCTTGTGCCCTTCCCCATTTTATTGTTCATAATTCCTTTCAGCGCTGCTTGTCTCGCGGAGCAAGTACTCTACCCGAACATCTATTGGAGACTATCTATTATTTCAGTGGCAATCTCCAAGTTCTGATGTTTGGTCTGTAGAATATTAGAAATCGAGGCTAAAATGTAGCATTTTTCCATTTCATTGGCCTTTTGCCATTTCTCATAAAGCCTCCTCTGATTTCTATGAGCGTCATCCGCTGGAACTGGAGGGCATGGCTGGGTTAAGACATATTTATAATTTTCAGCAGTTAGGACAATGAATAGATTTCTTTTTCAATCTATATAGTTCTCTCCAGTGAGTTTGTTTTGACTCAGAATAATAGTAAGTGAGCTCAGGAAAGACATTTTCTGAAAAATAAAAAATCCATGCATAAATAATTTGAAATAATATTCACAATAAATGACAAAAATGCATAAAACCATAAATGCATTTAAATTTATTGTAACGATAATCTAGTTCTGCTTTGACAAGCTATCCGTTGGGGAAGTCATGTCTATACTTACTAGACCCAATTACCCATTGGATTATTTACTTTCATGTAGAGACATGATAAATAATTATTGTTATCTTTTTTGGGCCTAAATTTGTTAACAGAGCGTCATTGGGAAAGTTAATAACAAATTTTAGTTGAGTGTATAACCATTGTTTCAATCTATGTATTTTTCATATCAATAGTCACCGTTGGGGTGAATAATCGATTGAAAAATATTTCAATTTTATCTTTGAAGAAGTTCATCAAATAAAATATCTAATATATATACCCTCCGAAGGGAGAATCACCGTATCATGAAGTCGATGTATATATATAATTTTATTATTGAACTAACAATGGAGCCCGTGGAAAAATTATCTTGAATTTTCCCTCTCCCACTCAATATTTTAAAATTGGTTTTTCTTTTTTAAAACATACATATTGTTAATTGCATGCTTCCTATAATATTATCTAGATGATATCAAATATTATTAAGCATGTGCAAATTTCATTAAGCATGTGCAAATTTCAAACAATATAATGAGATTCATTATTAATGAATGACATGTATCATTATGCATAGAGTGGCACTACCTATTCTATATGACATATTATCATGGCATGTTATCATCCAAAACATAACATATAGAAAAACAATTAAATAATCTTAATTCATGGCTTTTTCTAAAATGAAAAAACACATTAACGCTAAGCCTAATCTTCATAGGGCTTCTTGTCAATGTTCATATACCATAAGCTTGTCTTTGTTGATGGACTAGGGGAAATTGAGCTTTTAAATTTATTATTGGTCCAACTTTAATTTTGAAAGGAAATAAATAAGCAATTAAATTTTTTTATTAAAATAAAATTTTTGGACCAAAAATAAATTTAATGTGTTCAATTTTATCTATGCATTGTAATCCATTAAGTCCAATTGAAATTGGGCATAAAACTATGATTCATTAAGCCCAAAATTATTTTTGGACTTTAACGCAAAAAATTAATATGTTTCTGCCCAAAAGAAAAATTACAGAACCATAGGGACCTCCATTAAGTCCAATTGAAATTGGGCCTAAAACTATGATTCATTAAGCCCAAAATTATTTTTGGACTTTAAAGGCAAAAAATTAATATGTTTCTGCTTAAAAGAAAAATTACAGAACCATAGGGACCTCAATGATAAAAATCATGAAACCCTAAAATCCATATTTTTCTTTCTCCTTCTTCCCCAGCCGCCATCTCCACAAAAGCCCAGCTGCTGTTCATGGTTTCCACGCCGAACAGCTGTCATCAACGTCGGAAAGACGCCAACCAAAACGCTCCTCCAGCTGCCTGTACGCGCGCACCTCCAGCCCACGTTCGCACCGCTGCTTGGGCACTGCAGCTGCTGCTCGCGCGCTGCGGCTGTTGCTCTCGCGCTACGGCTGTTGCTCTCGCGCTGCAGTTGCTGCGTGTGCAGTGCCTGGCAGCGTGTGCTGCTGGCCGCTCGCTGCTGCATGCGCTGGTTCGTTGCCGCAGTTTCCAGCAAGTTTATGCAATTTTCCAGTGATTTACAATTATCCTAGGCCAATTTTTGGCTTACAAAAAATTCTATAACAGTAAAATAAATCAAGAGGGAAACATGGTGATAAAAAAACCACCCCTCTTGTTATAGATCCAAACGAAAAATACAGCAGAAAATCAAACCATGAATTAAGACAAACGATAAACATGCTTTATTCATATATTAAACAAATAATATATATCTGAATAAATTGTGCCACTCTAATACATAAATATCAAGATTAATTTCAAACGAAATTCTTATATTTTAATATGAGATGGCTCTGATACCAATTTGGGGAAAGATCATTTTTTTCAATTTTTATAAACCTTTTTAAGATCGCTCTCATATAATATATAAGAATTTATAATCTAGAAATCGTACCTTAAAAATCCGATTTAGCTTTTTCCGCTGAAGTGATTTAGGCTCCCATATCATGATCCGTCACCACCACGTCTGTTAAATCACGATCTGTCACCACCACGCTTGTTAGATCACGAACTGTCACCAATGATCTTCCAAGTTATGACTCAGGTTTGATCTGCACTTGACTTGTGGGCGCCTTTATCACTACCAAAGCAACTAGCATGAGAAAATTTTTTTCACAACAGTAAAGAGAAAAATCTTTTTCTCTGATCTGTATAAAGTGGCTGCTCTCTTTTTCTTTAGAGAAAATAAGCCTTTTTATATCTCCCTTTAGTGAAAACCCTAGGCTCCAAATAATAAAAAACAAAACTTACGTTACTTGTTTTTTCTATAGGGGACCCATCTTGTAAAATAACATAAGGCCCCTTACACACAAGCTAATTAAATGAAGCCTCCCACTAAATGATATATTTAGGCTTTTGACCCAAATAACTAGTTATCTTGCTTATTAATCCAATAGTGGTGCAGTCAATTAAATGAGCTAACCCGGGGATCATTTGGGAACATATAATAGTGCCTATAACAATTAGGCCTGTAATTACAATAGCCTAATTATTTAATTCCAAATCTACTCCACTAAAATATTGGAATTGACCTCCATAATTGTATGCTCGAATAATAATTAGTCCCAAGCCACATTGATTTCTTTACTGCACAATCCTTTGTACCACATCATTAATTAAATCGATATCTCAACTGTCCAATCAATTTAATTACATCTTATTCCTTAATACTTACTAGTTTTCTCTAATGATCATTTTCAACATACTAAATATGTTGACACACTCTTACCAGAGAATTCTATGATCAAGTGCCGAAAACCCATCAAGAGATGTGTTGTACAAATTTTATATTGTTAATCCATAACTCCAATACTCATAATTGCTCCCACCAAGATATCGGGTAATCTTGACCACAAGTATGTGCCGTGCCCATTGGTAACTCAAATGAAATAACAATTACAATAATGAAATCATAATTAACTCAAGATTAAGATTACAGTAAAATCAATGCTTATGAGATTTAATAAGTCTGACAGTTATTACGAAGTTAATTAAATCTCATATGTGATCCAGTTCAATGTAGTCATACTACATTAATAAATTCATACATGATTAAGACAAATCATTCAATGAATTCATTACAGTCTATACCTAAATAAAGTGCCCAACTTTATTTATCAACTGCGAACTAAATTTATTTAATCATAAGATAACTTATATTTATGTCTTCTGTGAATCCATATGGTGATCACATAAATACATATAATATGATTAAATGAACTTTGTTCAAAATATTAATGCAATTAAGATATTTGAATAAAATACCTCATTAATTTTATTAATCAGAAAAAATGTTTATTATAATTAGATAAACACATATGCTTTTAAAGAGCATATTTCCCAACAATCTCCCACTAGCTCTCAAAGCATATTTGGCATATCACGCATGTCCATGGATTCTAAGTGCAAGTTAAAAGGTTTCCCAGGTATGGCCTTAGTAAAAGGATCTGCCAAGTTTTGCTGTGACGCAATCTGAACAACCTCCACATCACCTCTCTGCACTATATCCCTTGTAAGATAATACTTCCTCTCAATATGTTTTTGTTTCTTGTAGTTCCTTGGTTCCTTAGATTGAGCTACCGCACCATTATTATCGCAAAATAGTTTAAGGGGTGCAGTTACAGCAGGTACCACCTCAAGATCTTGTAGGAACTTGCGGAGCCATACATCTTTTTTTTGCAGCTTCGGATGCAGCCACATATTCAGCTTCAGTTGTGGAGTCTGCGATACAAGATTGTTTCACACTCTTCCAACCAATAGCTCCACTTCCCAATGTAAACATATATCATCTATTTATAAGTTTTAGCCCAATTGTAAAATATAAATTAAAGCATAGACGCCCCCAATTGAATAGAATCCATTAAGCAAATGCCTAATGGAATTGGAATCCATAAACTTTTATTAAAAACAAAAACAAAATAACTATCTAAAATTATATTTAGCTTTTCATGATTTAGACATTTAACCTTTTCGCTCAAAGGTTAAAGCCTTCATTTCTACATAAAACTAGAGATGGTCAATGGGTCGTGCTCGCAAGGTGGTCTATGCTGGCTTGTACTCATACCATGTTGTGCCCACCATTTGTTTCCACGTCGTGCCGTGTTGTGCTTAATTTCTTTTTTTTTTCCTTTTTTTTCTTAGACCTAGCCCTGCAAATGTGCCATGTCATGGGCCGTGTCTATGAAAAAGGCATGACAAACTTTTGTTTTTAATTTGTAAAGAGTGTATGTCAAGCTATTGGTGTAATTTCAAGCTCATCTACTTTTTTTGGGTCCATGTGCCTTTAGTCAAATTTACTAGAATCAAAAGTTTAAAACTCAAATTCATATTTGATTATAATAAACTAATAATTAGAGGTGGGCGCGGTTCGGTTCGGTCCGATTTTTTACTAAACTTTTCATAATCGTTCGATTACGATTAATTTAAAATCATAATCGCGATTAATCAAATTACCGAAATAATCAAATACTCGATTAATTGAAATAATTAGATTCGGTTCAATTATTTCGATTATGGGCCTATTGCGCATATTTTTTGCTTTTTTAAATTTAAAACCTTAAATTAATAAATCTACTACAAACATAAAAAGTTAACAAACAAAAAATCAAAATATGTCTCAAAGTATTTTTCTTTTTTTCCCATCATCAATCTCCACCTCTTGCACTTCCTCATCATCATAGCTTTCCATTCTACAGCAACAAATCAACACAACAGCAGCAACAAATAAAAAATCTTGGGGATTAGAAAATAAAAAATATTATGACATTCCAACACTGGCCTGGCTGATGCATGCAATTAAATTCAAATCATCCTCACCAATTATAATCATAAATTCGACCAGAAAATCAAGTGTCATAATCAGTTTCATGAAGTCAATGTTTCAAGCTAAATACAGCATCTCAAGTGAAATCAAAACAACATTTTATTACCTCCAATTTTAATCTCGAACAAACTGATAAAAGGAATACAAAGTTTATTCAATAGTATTGTGCATTAACAAAGCATATGGATAAAAGGATTAAGAAATGGAGAAGAATTGCTGAGAATGCAAGTCTGGCTAATGGGCATCATTTATAGCATCATATATAATTTATTTATGCAAGTCTGCAAATTCTTATTGACGGGCCCCTTGGGATCCTCTTGGCTATTTTGGCTATAGCTTTTTTTTATCCTCTTGCATTTACCCCAAATTCGCCCCGCAGCCCATTCCCGAAAACGCCCTGTTGACGGGCCCTTGGAGCCAACGAATGAATGGTACGCTATAGCCAAAATAGTTGGGATTAAGATATGCCGGGCTTATCAGATTTAGTAAAAATTCAATGCAATTTCTGGGATTCTCACGAATTTATATGGCCCCAATGATAACAAAATATTTTAGCTATAGCTTTTTAAATTCATAAAACCTTGTTCTGCTGAGAGTTATTGGTGACAGTGGCAGCAGCAGCAGATGACAGCGGCTGCAGCACGTGGTAACAGCGGCGGAGACTCGGCGACGAGCAGCAGCGACGGGCAGCAGCGACAAGCAGCAGCGACGAGCAGCGGCGGCGACGAGCAACGGGGACGAGATTTCAGCGGCTGAAGGTCACGATTTCGGTTTCAACTAAAGATCAGAACTCAGAAGTGGTCACGATTTAGGTTGATGATCAAAACTCAGAAGAAGTGGTCACGATTTAGTTTAGAGTGTTTAGACTTTACTCACTTTAGGGATTCCGGTTGTTATTCGGTTTATTTGATAATCGGTTCGGTTTTTTTGTTTTTTTTTTTAAACCGAAAACCGAACCGACTGGTTTTATTATTATTACTATATTACTTATTCGGTTTTTTGGGTGTAAAAAAACCGTAAAAAAACCGAACCGAACCGAATGGTTCGATTCGATTTTTGATTAATCAGTTTTTTTTGCCCACCCCTACTAATAATAGTCAGTGAATGTAATAGTAACTATTAAGTTGTACCTTACGGTATTAGAATTCTTTTTTAATACTAAACAACAATAACAATAATAATAAATTTTTATTTAGAGTTACCTTAATTATTTATTTAAACTTACACAGTCATAGATCATAGTTCATAAAAACATTAATACATATATTTTATGAAATCATTATATTTTTAAATGTTATTTATTAAAATCATGATATCATCTATTCATTTAATAAATTATAAACATAATATTATTAGAGTATAGAGTTTTTTTTAGACTAATAATTAAATGAATATAAAAAACTTATGTTAATAAAATATAATAAAAGAGTCAATTTTAAGATATATGTAAAATCATAAAAGTTTAAATTTACTTTCAATTAAAAGTAAAATGTATTTATCGCGGGTCTTTTCACGTGTCGTGCTTTATTCCATCTTTAATCATGTTGTGCTTTTAAGGCCCACGTGCTTAAATTTCTCAACCCTACCCAACCTACGTGCGTGTCATGCCGTCTCGCTTGCCCCACCAAAACATGCTAATACCTTACCAAGCCATGTTGTACGGACGTGTGTCGTGCTCATGCCGTACCACTTGTTGCCCACCCCATTGGCCATCTCTAGCTAAAACTCAAATACGACATATAGGCATCATCTATTCTTTAGATTTTATATCGGTAAAAATTTTACCCTGTGGGTTCGACTTTCTAACTACGCCTTAGTCAACCAAACCTATTTTGCACTTCCTGAATCTAGTTAGTTATAATCCCCACACGTGATAGACATTATTATCTGATCATTTGTTTTAATGCAAAAGATTTTGCCTATTCAAAGGATGAAGAAACCATTATATATAATAGTGGTAATACATAAAACATGCTTCTCGTAAAATAATTCGACAATATACAATGTTCAAAGAGTTTGAAGCTAGGTACATCATTTGATGTATTCACAACAATTGATTAAATGAATATATTTGCTTTCTCTCCTAATTTTCTCTCATACAACTAAAGGTTAAAACACTACTTAAGCATGGGAGTGTTTTATTAATTGCTCGTGAACACGACTCAAAATTATGATTAGAAAAGTGATTTCATTAGTGAAGATTTTAGATTCTAGATAAAAAGCTAGTTAATATACATCGTTTTGATTTTAAAGAAGTGTAAACTTGCTAAGAATGATATATGATTATTAGGGATGGTAAAAAGACCCGAACTAAATTTTGGCCTAATTGACCTGACCCTAATTTTTAGGGTTTTGGCCATAATTTGAAAGGCCCAAGGATTGAGGTAGAGTTCAAGGAATCAAGATCTAATAACATTCGGTTTAGGGCCTTACCAAAAGTCCAAACTTGACCCTTAAATTAATTTTTAAAATAAAAAATATATTACATAAAAGTTGTTAAAACATACATACCACATACATGGTCAAATCATCCATTTGATGTCATATTAATCTATACAAAATAATGTATATTTATTGTCTTAGCTAGATTTTGGTGGGACCAAATAATCAAATAAATTAGTTTAGAAGCGATTACTGTTGCCATGCTAAGCTTGAGGTATGCTCTAACAAAATAAGGGAGGATAGCTGGAGGAATCAAATGATCGGTGGAGGGAGGTAAAACTAGAATGAGCTCAAAGATGAGACCATTGAGTTTGGGTTGTGTGAACCTACAAAACAGATAGAATTGAGAATAAAGATGGAGCTCACGAAGGCTAGCGACTGCACTTTGATGCTCAAGTAAGATTTTGGTTAATGAACGATGGCCTCAAGATCAAGAGATCTTAAAACTTTAGTAATGGTGTTTTTACTCTTAGGAGGAAGAAGATGAGTTCATTCTTTTCTTTTCTTTTTTTGTAATAAAGTGATGTCACTCTTGTTTGGAGCAAATCTTAAACTTTTGTACAATGTGCCTAAAGGTCATTTCAATAATTTTGGACTTGTGGCGCTCATATAGGTAAAGAAGCCTCCAAAGAAAAAATATTTGTCCCCTCTTAGATACGAACATTTACGTAATTTATTTTGTGGTCCTTTGATGGTGACATTTATGAGCTTGGGAGGTAAGGAAGCCTTCAGCCACCTATTTACCCTTATAGGCGGGCACACGGTAGCCTCTTAGTTTTGTGGTCCAATTGCTTTTCAAGGTGTTGCTGAGGGTAACTTATGTGGCGCTCTCTTATTGCTCTACCAAGGAATCATCATTGCTAGTAGTTCCTCAATCTTAACTAAAAAGGAGATATTTTTGTTTTATAATTTGATGGCATGCGCTGTTCACGTGTGGGCTCTAACGATCAAAATTCATGTTTTGATTATACCCTTCAATGTCGAGTATTCTTTCCAAACTACCCCTTTTCTTCAGGAAGCTTATCTTTTGGTTCCATGCGAGCTATTCTAATAATCTGGTCAAACAAACCGATTCTCCTTGTTTAACTTCAATGACCATGTGTCACAACATTATTTATCCACGTTAGCACCCAGATTTCCCTCCAAACAATTATCATTTGCTCTTAGTTTAAAATAGTGACATGGCAAGACACACAAGACCTAAGTATTTAGAAACCCTGGTGGTTCTCTAAAGACAAGTTTTTAATGCGATGTTTGGGATACGAATGCTTACAGGGGACTTGGGGATTTAAAAGATAAAAGGTGGAGGGTGAACAGCCAAACGGGAGTGTTGTTTAATCGGATGAAACCCAATGTTCGGCCTGTTACAGAATTGGTAGGGTGGGCCCAATTCAAGGCCTTTTTCGGTCCAAGCCTACCGGACAACAAGTTGGGCTGAAAAAGGGCTAAATAGAAATACAACCCACTCTTAGGTCCTATAATTTAAATCAGTAGCGATGATAAATGTTAAATGATGCTTCCAATCTGTTTTAAGTGACGGTACTTCCTTCTCTTTGACTTACAATAACATTTTAAGTAAAATGGGTCAGTTTTAAGTGTTTGACATTTGATCCAACAGTATGTTACTAACTATTTTTGCATGTTCTTAAAACGCACATTCAGTAGGTTAAGGGTCCATTTGATAGTAAACTATTGTGGGCTCTAGAGTTCAATTCAGATTAGAGGATGTTACTGTAATATAGATTTTGAAGAATTAATAAATTCTTAAATAAATAATAATAATAATAATAATATGAGTTTTAAGTGTAAAATTTTCATTTTAATCTCTATAAGACTGCAAGTTCTCTCAAAATTTTTAAATTTGAGAGAAAAATGTCATTTAAATTATATGATCCCATAAATATTAGTTCTATAATAATTTATAATTTTACCATTATTAATTTATTTTTAACAAATTCTTTTCTCTTTTCTTTGCTAGAAACAAGCGAGCCTATTTTTTTTTATTGATGTTTAACAGAGTTTGTTTTATTCAAATTTGTATCATTATTTTTTAATAGGAAAAGAACTTTTACACTATGAAAATAAAATGTTTATATGTTACAACTTATATAATTAAAAGAATCATATAATAAGTTTTTAAATGTTTTAATTGAGCCACCGTAGAGTTGAACTCTAAACTCCACCTTTGACTTGTTTTGTGGTTTTTAAATTATAATTATTAGAAACTGAAGTTAAAGTTACTAACAAATGAATATTATGATTTATAAATACTACTTATTCAACAGTCCATTGATTGATGTGCGTCGATTTTCTGTTACGATAAATTTGACGAAAAACTTATGGTATTTAAGAATTTAATTAAAATAAAATTAAGATAATATGTTTCTATAAAATTGGAATAGAAACAATAGATCTTGCCAAGAATGTTGGAGCTATGATTAAGCGAAAATGTAAATCACTTCTTAATTAAGCATTGAGTACCTTACTCCCTCAACCCTTTTTTTTTTTTCTAAGAGCCAATCTTCATCATGTTTGCTTGATGAATAATTTTATTATTGTTGTATTTTCTAAGAAAATAAAAGTATATATATATATATTTTACATCATCATTTCAAATAAAAATACGTTCGCCATCAACTTGTCGCCTCTTTTGTATTCATTTGTTCTTGCACTTGCAGGCCATCAAAAACAAACGTACACAGAAGTCTCCTCAAACCCAAAATTCCTTCAAACAAAATCAAAATTTCCTCACAAAACAAATATGCCTCCCTTCAATTTCAATTCATAGCAAAAACAAACCAATAAACTCTTTGGCTTTGCTTAATTTGCTTTGTTAGTTTACTGAATGGCGGGCACTTCGATAATGGAGACCCTCTTCCAGCGCGATCTCGACGACCTGATAAAGGGCATTCGCCAGCAACAAATCAAAGAATCCCTTTTCATTTCCAAAGCCATCGAAGAGATTCGCCGGGAGATCAAATCCACTGACCTCCCCACCAAATCCGCTGCCCTTCGAAAGCTCTCCTACCTCTCCTCCCTCCACGGTGCCGACATGTCGTTCGCTGCCTTCCACGCCGTGGAAGTCATGTCGTCCCCCCAGTTCTTCTACAAGAAAATCGGGTACCACGCCGTCACCCAGTCTTTCAACGACGACACCCCGGTAATTCTCTTGATCACCAATCAATTGAGGAAAGATCTGAATAGTAGCAATCAGTTTGAAGTCAGTTTAGCTCTTGAATGCTTGTCGAGAATCGGAAATGTTGATCTTGCTAGAGATTTAACTCCTGAGGTTTTTACTTTGTTGTCCAGTAGTAAGGTTTTTATTAAAAAGAAAGCCATTGCGGTTGTTTTAAGGGTTTTTGAGAAATACCCAGATGCTGTTAGGGTTTGTTTTAAGCGTTTAGTTGAGAATTTAGAGAGTTCTGAGCCGGTTATTCTTTCTGCAGTTGTGGGTGTGTTTTGCGAGCTTTGTTTGAAAGACCCCAGATCGTATTTACCATTAGCGCCGGAGTTTTATAAGATTTTGGTTGATTCTAAGAATAATTGGTTGTTGATTAAGGTGTTGAAGATATTTGCTAAGTTGGCTACTCTAGAGCCTAGGTTGGCTAAGAGGGTTGTTGAGCCAATATGTGAATTTATGAGGAGGACTGAGGCCAAGTCATTGCTTTTTGAGTGTATTAGGACTGTGTTGAGTAGCTTGAGTGAGTATGAATCTGCAGTGAAGCTTGCAGTTGTTAAGGTTCGGGAATTTTTGGTTGATGATGATCCAAATTTAAAGTATCTTGGGTTGCAAGCACTTTCGATTATTGCACCGAAACACTTGTGGGCGGTGTTGGAGAATAAAGATTTTGTGATTAAGTCTTTGAGTGATGGGGATTATAATATTAAGCTTGAGTCTTTGCGTCTTTTGATGTCAATGGTGTCTGAGAGTAATGTGGCTGAAATATCCAGGGTTTTAATTAACTATGCGCTTAAATCTGACCCTGAGTTTTGCAATCAGATTCTTGGTTCGATTTTGTCTACTTGTTGTAGAAATCTATATGAGGTTATTGTTGACTTTGATTGGTATGCATCACTTCTTGGGGAAATGGTGAGAATTCCACATTGCCAAAAGGGGGAAGAAATTGAGCATCAGATAATTGATATTGCTATGAGGGTCAAGGATGTTAGACCAGCACTTGTGCATGTCTGTCGTAATCTTCTTATTGATCCTGCTTTACTTGGTAATCCTTTCTTACATAGGATATTATCTGCTGCTGCTTGGGTTTCAGGGGAGTATGTTGAGTTTTCAAGGAATCCATTTGAACTGATGGAGGCACTATTACAACCCCGTACTAATCTCTTGCTGCCCTCGATCAGGGCAGTGTACGTTCAGTCTGTTTTCAAGGTGTTAATCTTTTGTGTGCACTCTTACCTCTTGCACAAGGAAAATATTTCCTCTGTCAATACCGATAATCTTGCATCAGAAGTTCCAGAATCAGTCTTCGCAAGGATGAGCTGTGAAAATTCTGATTTAGCAACATCTGAAGCTCCTGCTTCTAGCGAACAGCATGATAGCTTCAACCCAAGAAATATAAATCAATCATTTGGAGATCTTTCTATTGAAAATGGTGGGGATGCAACTGTTTCTAACAGTCAGGCATCTACATCTGCTTCTCTGGGAAGGAACAGTTTCACACAAGAATCGATTGTAAACCTGTTTAATATAGTTGAACTAGCTCTGGGTCCACTGTCACGAAGCCATGATGTAGAAATACAAGAGAGAGCAAGGAATGTACTTGGCTTCACTGATTTGATTAAGCAAGAAATACTGAATCCTGTAGTCCAGGGGGAAGAGAATTTAGCGAGGGCTGAAACAGAAGCTTCTAGGGTTGTGAAATTGATGTGTGATGCCTTTTCTGAGGAGCTTGGTCCAGTCTCAACAAGTGCACAGGATAGGGTTCCTGTACCAGATGGATTACTGCTTAAGGAAAACCTAGCTGACTTGGAAACAATCTGTGGCGACATCCAATTGCCTTTGTCAAGTTCATTTTCTCTCAGCAGTACTCCTCTTGGGGAAGCTGTTGATATTTCCAGAACTAACCTCCAGAGCAAAGATGAGACCGAACCATCACATGAGTCCACTTCTTTGCTTGCTGAACACCGTAAACGGCATGGCTTATATTATCTTGCATCTGAGAAGAGTGAAGTTGCATCAAATGATTATCCTCCTGCCAATGACCCTATGTCACAGGATAAACTCAATGATGATGCTGAAGATCTACTTAAGCTCACAGAGCAGTCACTTGCCCCAAAGAAAAAGCCAAACCAGGCAAAGCCTAGGCCTGTGGTGCTAAAATTAGATGGAGATGAGATATCTGTAGCAGCCAAGAAGCCTGAGCTGAAGGATGATTTGCTCTCAGGTGTTGTGCAGGATGTTCTTTTAGGCAATGATGGTGTACCTAGTTCATCAAGAAGTAACCGCTCTGAGAATCTATCTGGCAAGAGCAAAGGGAAGGAGAAATTGAATACTGATCTTTCTCTGGAAACAAAAGAAAATGTGCCAGGTGAGAAGATGCCTGATCATGTCAACACTAGCTCAAGAAGAAGCAAACACCGTAGTCATGGAAAAGAGAGAAGACAAAAAGGTCAAGGGAAGGATGGTGAAGAGAAAGAAGACAATGGTCAGAAAAAAAAGCGGAAGAGTAATCATCACCGTGGTAAGCATAAAGCTCACCAAAGAGCTGATGAGCCCTCAAATGTGGTTGCACAAACACCGGTGATTCCTGATTTCCTTTTGTAGCAATAAATTTTTTAATTCAATGGAACTTGGTTAATATTGTTACCTGTATTCTAACACCCTGAGTTGTGAGGTTAGTTCTTCTGTAGATTTATACAATTTTTTTTTTTTGGGTTGGGGCTTGTGGTTGTTTTGAAGTTTTATCTTTGGGAGTGGTTTTACATCTGATACTTTGTGAATTTGATTTATTCAGTACAAGCTTCAAAATTTGAGATTGATTGTTATTAGCTTGTTGATATTCATTGTAGTGTTCCCTGACACAATATAATTCCAGAAGATGCTAGTATTGATCCAGAACTTGTTGAACAGAAATCTGATCATAGTTTTGTTATATTCATTAGTTGCTGGAAAATGCCTCGTCTCTGATCACTTTGTGCATATTTTGTTGAGAGAAATTTTGGTACTGGATTCAAAGTTGATGCTTACAAGGAAGAGAACTGCCGGATAGATCTGAAACCTTGACTGAATGACCGGAATCCACGCAATTTTTGATTGCTACTGCATTAGTTTAAACAATAAGAGCTCCTTACTGCTACACTAAATTTAAAGGGCACAATGCTGTACTCAATAATCTCCTAAATAATTAGATAAATTGGCTGACTTTTGCAACATTTTAGCCAGACTTTGTCATCAGTTAATTCTTCCCCCTAGAGGTACTTCGATTTTCATTTCATTTGGGGTTGGCAGCTGGGTTAGAGGTAAGCAAATATTAGCAAGAAGTGATACTTTCAGAAAATTGAATAAGAAATAATATAAAATAAAAATATTGTCACTAGAATATTGAGGTAACCAAATATTTGGAGTTGGACTCTCTCTCTTTAGAATAACTATCCAAGTTGAGCTTCATTGGTCTTGATTTAATGAGCGCCAACAACTACGCATCCCTTACCAAATCATTCTAACATTCATAATTGCGAAACTATTAACTGTTTGAACAAGTCCCTGCCTTTGATTCGGGAGGTCTAAATCGAAAGTTCAAAGTAGGAACAAAAGAGTAGTTTTATTGTTTTGATGAACTTGCCTCTCTCTTTCATATTAATATTAATTATGCTAATGTTGGTGGCTTAGATTGGGCAAATTTTTGCACTTTTCTATCTCATTCGAAGACTTGAGATCCATTATGCGCCCCTAGCTTGAATAAAGTCTGTCCGGTTACTCTTTATTCAACTCCCCCAAGTTTGCATTGTTGACTTGAGAAAATTTATCAAAAATGGAACGCATATTTGATATATTTGTTTTTTGATAATCGCAAGTTTAGGATTCTCCATAATTAATCTTTCATTAAATAATTTTGACCAAAAATATTATGTGCCAATCTTCTTATTCGTACGCACAATATTGTATATTGAACGCCTCACAAGAATATTTTACAGGGTCGGCAGTCGGCACAAGGTTCTTGAAGCTTACAACTTACAATGAATCCCCTTCTCTTATACCATATACATATATAAACCTTTAAACCCGGACATTTATTTCCATTCCAAATTAACACGCATTCGTTCTTCAATATCTCCCTCTCAATGAAGAACACAATTCAACTGCAGCAGCAACACCCGCCACCATTTTCAATCACAAAGTTGTTCTTGAATCTCCAAATGCATCTCCCTAATCTCTTCTCATATTTTGTTATCTTCGGCTTCGGTGTAGCCCTAGGCATAGCCCTAAGTTTCCATCTCAAAAACATTTCCTTGTTCAGCTTTGATGATCAACTCCATCAACTTTCTTCTTCTTCTTCTTCATCATCATCTCCTCCACCAAATATACAACCGTCGTCTCCAACTTTACATCTTGTTACGACAACAGGGAATCAAACGACAGTGAACACCACTCGAACAGGGTTAAACGACTACGTTTCGCTGCGGCCTAATAATAATAATGCCATGCATGATATGACTGAAGAAGAGTTGCTGTGGAGGGCATCAATGTCTCCTCGCATTCATGAGTATCCATTCAAGCGTGTCCCAAAAGTCGCGTTCTTGTTTTTAACAAGAGGTGCTGTGACCTTGGCACCTCTTTGGGAAAAATTCTTTCATGGACATGAAGGCCTTTACTCCATTTATGTTCATTCAAGTCCATCCTTCAATGAAACAGTGCCTCAAAGTTCAGTCTTTCATGGCCGGAGAATCCCAAGCAAGGTTAGTAAATAACAATATTTATATTTTCTTTTTCATTTTTACCTATAAGTTTGAGATCATTATCCCTACAATTACTCCATGCATAATTTTTTTTTCTTTATGGAATCCTTAAATGTTCATAAATTAATTAATAGGTTACTCCAAAAAATTAATTGAGGTGAAATATTATGATAATACCAACGGTTTTTCATTTCTTCACTCTTTTGAGAAGCTTAATCGTTGGTCAGTTTCTAAGATTGGGATAAATTTATTATATTGTCGTAATTAATGCGTCCATATGTCACACTTAGAGGGATAAGCCGGTTCAGTAGGGAACTGGACAAACACATGTTTGTGTTTGGTAATTAGTAAAAGAAAAAAAAAATCAAAGATCATTAATTAAACACATAAATCGATTAATTAATTAATTTTAAAATTATACATTATATTCCAGACTTACTTGAAAGACATGAATGTTGGTGATTGGTGATCACGTTGTCCAGTTCGAGTCAAGATTTTTTAATAACTTTTCTCGTTAATGATTTATTTCGTATTACCTTTGAAATTAACATATATCGGCCAATGAAATCGTGACATGAGAAGTCATGATAAGAACATGTTTACATGGAGGAATTTGAATGCATGCGCTAGCTTGGAAAGATAAAAATATTTTTAGAAACTATGAATCTGACCTTAAGATTTAAAGATTTAACACAATTTAATTAAAAAAATTATGAAAGTGTTTAATTTTTTTGGGAAACATTAATTGACGAAATTTGTGGTTTATTATAAGAACAAGTGTAACACATGCATAGCATGGATTGGCATTAATTTCATGTTTCTCTAGTCGTTTATAAATTATAACGTATGAAAAATAAATCCATTCAAAGCTAAAAAAATATGAAGAATAAATATTTTGCTAAGAATAAAAGTCTAAGTGCCTCTAGAATACTGGAGAGTTCATTCTTACAGTATCAATGAAGTAAACGGATTCTTCAGAACCATAGCTCAAAGAGGGAAGAAATATTTCAATGTGCGGTAACATCTAGGTCCATTATTTTTTATGTTCTTACAAATAAGGACATAGTATATCCATTTTTATCAGATGGGTCCCCAGCTAATGACGTGACTGCTGGAATACCCTTTACTTTTATGTTAGATAGATACTCTCTCTTCTTAAAGAGGATGAGTCAAAATTCAACAAAGTGATGGTCGTTCGGTCATTGCAATTACCTTAATTGTTTTGAATTTTCCTACATTTTGTCCTAGTTTTTAGTGGAAAAATTTTCTTTTATTTGTAATAAAAAAATGGCTGTAGATGATAGGACCATTTTTGCATAATTTGCTTTCATTTATCATTATTTTATAAACTTAAATGAGAGGAATAGTTTCTAATATGTGTTATTGTTATGCTTAAAAAAAGAAAAAAAATTCTCTTTTTTCAATTAGGAAAAAAAAAATATTATTTGACAATTTAGATTTTTCACTGTTAGAGTTTCAAGCATTACTTTGATTCTACTCATTTTCCAACTCATTAAAAAACTCTTTTCAGATGGTTCCTGATTCCATTTCTTTTACATTCTTGCTCCACTTTTTAACATTCCTTTCTTCATGCTTTCTCCATGCCCACTTGCACATAACAAAAAGAAAAAAAGTGTAGACATGAAGCAAAATGTTGCTAGAAACTAAAGAGATTAAGTAACAAATTCAAGAAGTAAAAGTTTACTTGGGAAATAACAATTTTCCCCTAAAGTTACTAGACTTAATCGCTTTCCTATACTTTTTATAATGTTTTAATTGACGTTTGATGTAAAAACTTTCATAGGAAAATTTATCTCAGCCACACTAAGTATTTTTTTTTAATTAAAAAGAATGAAGTGTTGTTAAAAACTCTAAGAGATAAGTAATTTTTTTATTAACTTAATGACTTAATTGACTAAATTTCAATCAACTAAGTATTTTTTTTCAATTTATTAAAATTTTTAGTCATTAGGTTATTAACCAAATTTTCTTTTTATCCTTTTATATTCTTTAAATTAGCATTATTTATCTTTATAATTTTTTATGAATATTTTTCATGCAATACATTGTAAACTACCAAAAACATTTGTTAAAATGTTTTAATATATAATACTAAAGGGGTGTATTCACTTGAACATGATTTATGTTATGATAAAATATTATTTTATTTTATGTTCATTGAGATATTTATTATTGATGGAACATTTAAAATGTATAAGAGCACAAATGTAAAAATATTGATTTTATGACTTTTTAAGTAGGAAAAAAACTTTTTAAATTAGAAAAAAACAACTTAATGCTTATCATGGAAGATTTAGAAAAAAATAATAAAAATATGATTTAGATTCAAATATTTAATTTTATTCTGAATTCATATTCAGAAAAAAAAAACCCTAAAATAAAAAAAAATGTAGGGGAAACTGAAAAGTGTCTTCTCTCTAATATTATTTAAAGATAGGTTCCCCTAAATTATCTTGGGCCTGTGTGCTGGGCCCATGAACATAAAATTTCATTTGGTTTTTTTTCCCTAATTCAACAATGTAGGAGGTGCAATGGGGAAAATTTAGCATGCTTGAAGCGGAACGTCGCCTGCTAGCCAATGCTTTACTTGATATCACCAACCAACGTTTTGTTCTCCTCTCAGAGTCGTGCATTCCTCTATTCAACTTCTCAACCATCTACAACTATCTCATAAACTCGAGCAAGGCTTTCATTGAGGCCTACGATTTACCAGGCCCAGTAGGCCGAGGCCGGTACAACCGTCCAATGAGGCCCGTGATCCGGCTCGAACAATGGCGAAAGGGCTCGCAATGGTTCGAGATGGACCGGGCCCTCGCCCTGGAGGTAATTTCCGATAAAAAATATTTTGTGACATTCAAAAGACATTGCAAGGCTTCATGCTACGCTGATGAACACTACTTGCCAACATTTGTGAGTGTGAAATTTTGGAAGAGGAACTCAAATAGAAGCTTGACATGGGTTGATTGGTCCAAGGGAGGACCTCACCCTGCTAAATTTCAAAGAAGAGATGTGACAATTGAGTTTTTGAAGAGGCTAAGGAGTGGTAGCCATTGTGAGTACAATGGGAAAAGCACTAATATTTGCTTCTTGTTTGCAAGAAAGTTCTTGCCCAATGCTCTTGATAGGTTGCTAAGGTTTGCTCCTAAGGTCATGGGATTCAATTGATTTGAATATATGATTTTTTTTTGGGGTTTTGTGTTGATCATTCGATATGTAAATATTTGATTGTTCGATTATTTGTAATTTCACATTGGTTTCAAAAATTCCATTCTTTGATTGGATGTTTAATTGAAAAATCTTTACTAGAGTGGCTTTCAATTTTTTTTTTATAATTTATATTTTATTCTTGAATATAGTTCAATTGGCCATGAATATGCCTGAATCTGATAATTAATAATAAAAGATTAATGTTGGTACTTAGTGAATGAGGTGTCATTCCCATTTAAACTTTTTTTTTTCTTTTAAAACAAAAAATTAAAGATTTTGAATAGAAAGATCACCACTTCAACGGCACTCATTGTCACTTCTAGAAAACGTGCCACTATTTGCTGAAAAAGAAATGAAACTTTTTACACAAGGACCTGGATTGGTAATTGAAAGCTTTGGTGGTAGGGAAAATGAAACCAAGCAAAAGGGTATAAAGGATAAAACAAAAGGCCCCTAATGGTCATAATTTTGGTAATTCTCTTTCTTTCTTTTTTTTTTCTTTTTTTAACCCTTCCCTGAATCATGGTCAATTTAACTTTTAGCAATAAGCAATTGGGACCCTCTTGATTGGTATTAACTTGCTAGGAAATGCTTCCAAAGTTTCCCGGAAAGTACTAACTGGTCATTTGTCCCAAAAGAGAAGAATAAATCTCTTTTGATGACTGCTCTTAGGCCGATTGTGACACATAATTAGGCATCATATCTCTTGTAGCGTTCACAAAAGGAAGCGATACAAAAATAAATGATCCATTTATTGAAGGAAAATTTCCATAATTCAGGTGGCATTAGTTGAGTTGATGGAGTTGATAAATTGTACATAAAAGCACAAGACTTGCAAAGACTTTCTTGATTGCTGTACATAGCAAAAGCCTCCTCAAATTGTTTGTGTCAAATTATCAAATATCAATCAATTGGTCATGATGGTAGCGAAGGTGAAAGCGAAACACGTGTATACATAAATTGTATGGCTATAAATAGTTAACAAAAGTGCTGCGGACCCATCAGCATTAAGGCCTGATACCAATACGATCCTTCTCAGAAATCAAAAACTTTTGACCAGTTTTCACGCGGGGCGGTCTTTCCTGTTCCTGCCAATTTTTTCCATTTAAAGGAGTCTCTATTCTCTGCATGGTACATTCAGAAGGGATTTATGTTTACTAATTATATAAATTTGCCAATCTTTTAAAATTTCTACGTCACCCGAGTCTCATTGTTATAAAAATATACAAGTAAAATATAGTTACATATACAGATTTTTTATTCATTAATAATTTATTAAAAAAATCGACAAGAAATTTAAGTTAACACTGAATCCAAAATAATTTTAATATGATTAAGCTCAACTTTAGAGGGAGGAGATGATGATTCGGTTGACTTTCAGGAGTAGTGTTGACGTCAAAGTCGATACATCATATGCATTAGGTCATTACAAATTAAACACTTGCTAGTTGCTAAGTTGCTTCTGTTATCATTCCTCGAAGCTTCATCTATATTATTTTATAACAAGTATTCAATCTTTATACGCTTTATAATCTTCGTCATAAAACCCCCCATTTCTTCCCTAACCCTAAACCAACAACTTCCTTTTCATTTCTCTCTCCCTCTCTTTAATTTCTTTACTCTGCTGCTGGATTTCTTGTACTGATTCTGATTCTTTAGCAAGAGGGGCAAAAAAAACAAAAAAAAATGGCCGCTAAACGGTTTCTTAATGGATCCGACCCGGAAGAGCCTCCTGAAAAACGAACCAGGACTAGACCTTCTTTTGCTTCGTATGTAATCAAATTTTTTCATTAAATTAATTTCTTCTTCTTCTTTTTTTTGATCGAGTTAATTTCTTATCTTATGAAATTTAATTAATTATAATTAATCATGCTTTTCAATTAAGCTTTTTCCTTTTTCTATGTGACAGTGTAATTGGAGAAGCAGTCATGGTGAATTCCTTTCAGAACTTTTTTTCAGCGTTAGAGCCTTTGCTTAGACGAGTGGTATTTGCTAAACTCCAATATTACGAAATCTTGATGGCTGCAGAATCGTATCTTTAAAATTATAAAGATCTAATATGAACTACTATTATTTTCTTTAACAACTAATGGAGTTTAATATTAATCTGTACAACACAACCGTAAGAATGGTAGGAGAATTATTTTAATAAAAAAAAATTTTAGTTTAAGTATTCATATAAATATTCTAATCCGTGCATGTTTATTATGTATTTGCATCTGTAACAACTATTTTGCTTGTATTCACATAAACCCTAAGGCAACATGAAATAATATATTTACCTATATTAAGTAAATTTAAATATAACTTAATATTGATTATAATTTGTGGTAATAGTTCTCATGGTTTACTTTATGATATGATCAGGTGAATGAAGAAGTACAGCGTGGGGTAAGCAAATATAATCCTTGCCGTTCATTAACAAGGTCTTCTTCATTGCGCATTCAAGCCCTTGAGCCATCAAGCCTCAAGCTTATTTTCAGTCAAAAACTTTCACTCCCCATCTTCACCGGAAGCAAAATCACCGACGTCGAAAACAACCCACTTCAAATCGTTGTTGTCGACACAAGATCGAACGGCCTTATTGCTCCGGCCAGTCTCCCTCAGCCAATCAAAATAGAATTAGTTGTTCTTGATGGAGACTTTCCTCCGGGGGACCGGGATCATTGGACCCCAGAAGAGTTTGAAAGCAATATCGTGAAGGAGAGAACCGGCAAGCGGCCGTTGCTCACCGGTGACGTGAATGTCACGGCCAGAGACGGGGTTGCGCCGATCGGAGACATCGAGTTTACGGACAATTCAAGCTGGATTAGGAGCCGCAAATTCAGAATTGGTGCAAAAGTGGCACGTGGGAGCTATCAAGGTGTTAGAATATGTGAAGCCATTACTGATGCTTTTGTCGTCAAAGATCATCGTGGAGAATGTAAGTACATATATCTCATCTTTACTTACATATAAAATTAAGAATAATGCATTAATTCATGAACATATCATCTAATTGTTTTGTCAACACACACACACACACACGCACATAGAATAATTGGCATTTATGTTAAAATAATTAGTCTGCTCCCTTTTCATTATACTTCTAGTGATGTGTTAGTCAACTAGTTCATGTCCTTTCACTAAAATTGTGTTTCACATGACTTTTATATATTATCAATTTGTAATCTTAAGACCTTGTTGTCTTTGTTTAATAGAGGGTTGGGGATAACTACTCATCGTCATTTGTATTCAAATAAATGATATATTACTATGCAAATATATGTCTTTAGTCAAACCCCCCTTGTGTTTGCAAAACCCCACACGCCTACTCTCTCTGCCTCCTTTTTCGTTTGTCTGGTTTTCTACACATAAGCCAAATAAGCCTGATTGTATTTTAGGCAGCTTCCTGTCTGAAATGGATCTCAAAATTAACTGTTTGATACAATTTTTGTGTCTTGGGATATGATTTGAATACTAAATTAGGATAGAAAAATCTTTGAGTATTCCTTCTTTATACACTCTATTCTGTTGGATGCTTTTCTCAAAGAAAAAAAATTAATTATATTACAAATTAAAACTTGTTGAAAACTCTAGTAAATATTTTTTTGATAGATTACACATATATGCGTAGTTATATATGTTTCCGCATGTGTGTACGTACGCACATACAAAACACATATATGTGTGTGTATGTATGTAGGGACGTATGTACGTGTGTGTTAATTTAGGGTCCATATTTGAGTCTATATGTTGTGCTTATCATATAATTCAACATTATAAGTTAGCAACCCATCAATTATTGGTTAATTTGGGCTTTTAATCTCCAGTGGAATTGGCGGTACCACATGGAACAGTTGAACATCACCATATCTCATCATCATTTTAGATTAGAGTAATAGCATTTCCTTTTCTCAATTCAAACTATTCAATCAAGTCCAGTCAAACAAACTGCTACAGTTCCATTACTTTATTGTTTGTGCTTACAATTATGCCAAACTTATGGGGCCCCATTGATGCAATCATAGAGCCACTCGTTAAGTCCTCATATGATGATTATCCTCACCGTCTGATGTCATAAGCAAAGGGAGATCGATACTTTTCTCCATAGCTTTTGTTTTTGAGAGAAGTTTTCGTTAGAGTTTTAACATTAAATTAATTGAGTATTACGAAAATTGTAGGGATAAGTGATAAACTCTTAAAACTATAGGGAAGAAAGATTATTTTGTATTAAGTATTATTTTTTTTAATTTTTAAAGTTAAAATGTAACCTCGTCTGTTAAACCAATCTTTACATGTTAATTATTATTATTCGAACTTAGATGACCGCAGTATAAAACGGATTTACAAAGCTGTGCCCAAAGGCCAATGAAGTATTTTAGGGGGAAAAAAAATTGCTATAATCCATCTACATCTGGCAGGCTGGATGTAGTCTTCAGTCAACGGTTTATTAAGTTTTAGTTTTGGTCATATAGAACTTTTCATGGATCTCAGCATCAATAATGACAGGAACACACAATCATCATATTTTGACTTGAATTTTTTTTTTTTAAATTTCTTCTATTATCTTATATTTAAAGTTTTAGATTAACCAATTACATGAGATTTTTGTTAAAACCTTGTGTCTTATCTCTGTCTGAGTCAAGGATTTATCTTGTCCAAATGGCATTTCATTTAAGACTTGCAATTACATTATTCTCATCAAATTGTCTTATGTATGCTTGAATAAATAATTAACTAATATTAATATATATTTTTGTTCCACATATATGAAGTGTACAAGAAGCATCATCCACCAATGTTAGAAGATGAAGTATGGCGTCTTGAGAAGATAGGGAAAGATGGAGCTTTCCACAAAAAACTTTCCGCTGCAGGCATTAAAACAGTCCAAGACTTTTTGAAATTGTCCATTGTGGAGCCCCAAAGACTTAGAAAGGTACATATTTAATTTTTAATTCTCAAATAAGATTTCCTTTAAATCCAATTCAAAACATACCTTAAATTTAATAAACTAATTTCTTACTGTAAATTGTTTTTTCAGATTTTGGGCCCTGGCATGTCCGAGAAAATGTGGGAAGTGACAATGCAGCACGCAAGAAAATGTGTTATGGGCAACAAGCTGTACATTTTTCGTGGACATAATTGCATCATCCTGCTAAATCCCATTTGTCAAGTTGTTAGGGCAGTGATTAATAACCAAACGTACCTTACTCGCGATCTCACTAAACTTAATAGGGTATAAAATTGATTTTTTCTTTATTTATAATATATGCGTGACTTGTAACATTAAATGTTAACTCTTGCTAATATTTCTTTGGATTTTGCAGACTTATATCGAGAATACGGTAAGACAAGCATATTTAAATTGGCGTGAACTAGAGGTAGCCGAAGGAGTTTTGAATGAGATGGCCCTGTTAACACAAGGTATATATTTATCTCTCACTGCAACTTGCAATTAGATAATTACTTGCCATTGCAGAATTTTTAGTCCTATTTTAACAACTTGTTAATTGAAAATTTATGTATAGGTGATTTGGTGGATCAATATCCGAATCATAATCAGAGCATGATCAAACCATTTCAACAAGATGGTTCCGCAAGTGATAAATCTCTGGACGTGGGGTTCCTGGTAAGCAGCAGTACTAATAATACGCAATTTGGAAGCAACGATTGGCAAATTCAGTCTGCATACATAAGTAGTGCTCCTGTAATTGGTTACAGCATCTCGGAATCATCTGATGATGGCGATTTAACTACTTCAAGGTCCTTCATCAATGGGAATTAAGATTTAGGGATACTGATCAACGATACGGTATTCGTAATATAAAAATTATTAGGTGCGAACGTTTCATAGATTCTAAAACGTGCATTTAATCAAAAGTTTCTAATTTCAAATTCGCCTTTTTAAACGAGCTGAAGTTTTCACATAAAGAATATTTATGATGTATGTCTCCTTGTACATATAGAAAGGAAATAAAGGGATACAAAAGTCTAGTTAGCTAGATTCAAGCCAAGGGTAAAGTGTTTTTGGCATAGGGTTGTGAAGATCGAGGATGTGATGGTTTTTGCTGTAAAGGCAAGTCTCCTCCCAATTGCTTTCTTTTTTATTTTCCTTTTTCCCTGTCTGCTGTTGTGAAATGTATAGGCAGATGGATGGCATAAAACAAACTGCAATGTACTTGGAATTCCTTCAACACACTCGCTGTGTAATTTATAAGTCTTTCTTGATGGTATGAATTTGAAACTCGTGTTAATCCATTAAAGATTTCTAATCAAGTACAATTCAAATTTTTAATTGCCTATATATACTTATCAAATAAATACCAATCATAATAGCACTAAATTCAAATTCACAGTGAAATGCAATGTAAACTGAAAAATCCTAAAATCTCGTTTAGAGAATAACATAATTAGATGACTATTTTTCCCCTATTTACTTTAAACCTCAATAAAATTGATATATTTGACCTTTTTTGCTTAAAATTCAGTAGATAGGATAGAGTGTATGCTGCCAATGAATTTTTACCTCTTCTTCTAATGTGTGTGTCAACTTTATCATTATCAAAATGGACCAGCCCACCACAAGAAGTGCATTGCAACTTTGCAAGTGGTTGTTTTTTTCAATCTGAAGATAACCCACTTGTCTTTACCCGCTCGGCTTTATGCGAAGGACATTATCCAAGTAACAGCCCTCACAATATTTAACTCGTCCTTCATGTCAAACTCTGATTCAAACACTCAAGTTCATATCAATTACGTGTGAGAGAGCTATTTGACTTTACAATGAAGCCCTAACATTTGGGCCTCAAACTCTGCGTCCATACATTAAAAGATGTGTACTACTTCACACCCCTCAAAAGTCCTTATCAAACCCCGTTTTCAAGGATTCCCCATTTAAAAGTAGTTTTAAGAGCCATTGGAAATCAAATAATACTGTAGTTACTCCCAAATCTGCCTTTCAAATTCTCAATAAACCTCGTGCTCCCCCTTGTCAGATCATCAACCGTTGGTCTCTCTAATTGAATTTTACCCCAAAAATATAAATCAAAGAAAAAAAAAAAGAAAAATACACATACACATGCAAAGACTTGAAGATTCGAGCTAGAAGAGAAAATAAGAGAATATCAATTATTCACCACTCATTTGATGAGTGATTTGCACTTGTACATATATTTTAATTTTATTTATATCACGGTCTTTATAGAATAAATTTTACATATGTGGCTAATTACATAACTAATTAGTCATACCTTTAATGGGTGGCAACTAGTTTAATTAACAAAACTTCGTGCTGAAATAAAAAGTATAGGATTCAAAACTCACTAAATAAATGTCAAAAAAATTGAGTTGCCATTAAACTTTAACTTACAGAAAAATAACCATATTTTTTGGATTTTGTTAAGAAGATGAATGATTAATTTCACTTAATGTCCTTATTTAGGGTGCGTTTATTTACTAGAGTAGGAGCAAAGATTGAATGAGAATTCTACTCTATAGGTTCCACCTACATTTGGAGTGAAGAAGTGAGATTCCTACTCCCATGAGAGGAGGCGGGAGTGGATTCCATTCTTATTTTATCCTTCCCTTTAAATATAACATAATTATATTTATTAAAATACAATGTTAAATCTAATATAATTATATGTATTAAATAAAATAATGTTACATTTATTTAAAAGTATTCACCACTCATTTGATGAGTGATTTGCACTTGTACATATATTTTAATTTTATTTATATCACGGTCTTTATAGAATAAATTTTACATATGTGGCTAATTACATAACTAATTAGTCATACCTTTAATGGGTGGCAACTAGTTTAATTAACAAAACTTCGTGCTGAAATAAAAAGTATAGGATTCAAAACTCACTAAATAAATGTCAAAAAAATTGAGTTGCCATTAAACTTTAACTTACAGAAAAATAACCATATTTTTTGGATTTTGTTAAGAAGATGAATGATTAATTTCACTTAATGTCCTTATTTAGGGTGCGTTTATTTACTAGAGTAGGAGCAAAGATTGAATGAGAATTCTACTCTATAGGTTCCACCTACATTTGGAGTGAAGAAGTGAGATTCCTACTCCCATGAGAGGAGGCGGGAGTGGATTCCATTCCTATTTTATCCTTCCCTTTAAATATAACATAATTATATTTATTAAAATACAATGTTAAATCTAATATAATTATATGTATTAAATAAAATAATGTTACATTTATTTAAAAGTATTAATATCATATTTATTTAAATAATCTTATTATGTTATTTAATACTATTACATTTGTTAAAAATAATAATTTACATTGTAACTAAGTTAAAATTAGTAGAAAATAATATTATTATATTCACATAGAATTAGTAATATTAGTATATGATATCTTTATTTGAAAATATATAATATTATCATATTTATCTAATATTAATAATAAATAATAATAAATAGGTAATTCTAAGAAGATATTATTTTTTTACTATGTTATCAATAATAATGTTTCATTTGTGTTGGTCTTATCAATAAATTTTAATTCACATAATTAAAATTAAAATTAACAAAAAAATTGTGATTTACATAATTAAGAACATTAATAATAATTAACTTATATGATTAAAATTAACAATAAAATAAATAGGTTATTTTAGAAATATGTTTTTTTATCCACTTTGTAATTAAAAACTACATTTCTTTAAATAAGGGTAGAATTATAATTTTAAAACATTTCATTCCTAATTTAAGACAAAGTTAACACATAAGTGAGATTCTGATTTCTACTCTACACTCCCATTCTAATTTAAGTAAACAACTAACTCTCACTCTCACTCCACACTCCCAATCTCAAGATTCTCATTCCTTAGAATTTCTAATCCAATCCGAAAAGTAAATGCTACTTTATTGTCAAAATTCAATACCCCTAATCCCCTATAAGCGATCTACAATGGATCATAAACCGTTACTTCCTATTACCACTAAAAAGGATGATTGACCGAATTTTACCTATAAATTCACTTTTGTATTCTCTTATATATAGTGAGATTTTTTAGAGTAACTAAGAATCCCAACTAAAGTTTTTGAATCTTTTGAAAAATGTAAAATGGATCGGAGGGAGATTTCAACCTCCAATTGCTCAAGAGATAGTTTAAATATGAATTCAATGATATAAAATGATAATAGTCAAATATTAGAAATGAGGTATTCATTTTCTAAATTTACATGCACATAAAGGATATTAATTTTTGTCCTATATATATGTTTGCATGCGAAATTTCAAAAGGTCAAGGATCATTATTGAAATTTAGCCTATTTCTATGTAAAATTTATGTGTCAGCCCCCTCAAGTGTATAATATTTCTATCACATTATCTTAAGTCTACCATATTTTTATTTTTATCCACTTCGAAACCAAAATCTTAGTTCTCCTACATACATGTATCATATAACGATTTTGATTCTGAATGTAGCGTATTACATAATAATGTTGATTCTCACTATTTGTGTATGTCAGAATGACATCATTATGTGATTCATCATAATGCACAACACCAACAACACTAATGTATGTAGGTATATATATGTGTGTGTGTGTATTTGTTAAGTGTAAAAGTTAATTAGAAACTGTTTCGATATATAAAACGTTTTTTTCTTAAAATAAAAGATAGATGAAGAAGACGATCGAGGAAGAGAAAGAGAGAGAATGTGAAGAAAGAAAAAGAAAGATTAAAAAGAGAGAGTTAATGATTTGGTAATTCCCTTTTGTTGAGAATGTCGATACATTTGTTGTACTATTGGGTTATAGGTGAGTTCACTACGTTGGTCACTACGTTTCATTTGCTTGGTTGCTTCTTTTATCACTCTCAGAAACTTCATTTAATATTATTTTACTAACTATTCAATCATTATACTCTTCCTATTCTTTAAGACAAAGTTTTACCGTTGATATCCCTAACCCTAACACCAACAAATTAAAACACCATATTTCTCTCTCATTTCTTGAGTTATAACAACTTGAATGTTTCTGCTTATTCTTATTCTTTAGCAATATCTCTAAAGAAAAATGGCAGCTAAATGGATTTTTAGCGAATCAATAAGCTCAGACTCGGACCAGTTTCTCGAGGAACAAACGAGGACTAGGCCTCGTGCTTCTCCATTAGTGATCAAATTTTATTAACTTCTTTCTCAATTTCGATCGTGTTAACTTCAATTTGAAACTTGATTATAATTTTCAATTACTTACCTTGAACTTAATCATGCTTTACAATTATAGCAACGATCAATTTTCTTTTTCCTTTGACAGTGCAATTGGAGAAGCGGTCATGGTGAATTCCTTCAAGGACTTCTTTTCAGTGTTAGAGCCTTTGCTGAGACGAGTGGTATGCTTAGTTTTGATAATGTTCCAGTTTTGAAATAATATATTCTTAGTTTTTTGAATTCAATCACTCATATACAAGTTTATATAAACAGTTTACAAGTATTCACGTTCAGGCATCAGCATAGATGTGATAATTTGACATTTGATGGTTATAGCAGAATTATTTGCACAAAGATTTTTTTGGGTAATTTTTAAAAACCTCCCTTGAGGTTTGAGGCTGTTGCAAGTAGATGGTGAAAATTATTTTATTTGTAAAAGACCCCCTACTGTCAGTTAAAATTTCCATTGACTAACTGTTGACTTTGAAAAGGCAATATTACCCCCAATAATAGTTTATAGACCGACATAACTAAAGTGCAAGGGCTGAAACTTATGATGCGTAAACCACTGACTTTATTTTTTTGACATTTTCGCCCTTTACAATTCCAAATATTTACAATTTCATAAGTAATTAAAACAACTATTTTCACCATGATCAAGTTATTGATATTTCCTTAAAATCTTAAAAAAATAAAATTACAAATCTTAAAATAATTTTTTTTAAGTTTGTAATAAAATTATAAATCTTAATTATTTGATATAAAAATGTAATTTTTTTAAGTTTCTAATAAAATTACAAATCTTAATTATTTGATATAAAAATGTAATTTTTTTTAAGTTTGTAATTTTATTTTTTTTAAGATTTTAAGGAAATATCAATAACTTGATCATGGTGAAAATAATTGTTTTAATTACTTATGAAATTATAAATATTTGGAATTGTAAAGGATGAAAATGTCAAAAAAATAAAGTCAGTGGTTTACGCATCATAAGTTTCAGCCCTTGTACTTTAGTTGTGTCGGTCTATAAACTATTATTAGGGGTAATATTTTCTTTTCAAAGTCAACAGTTAATCAATGGAAATTTTAACTGACGGTAGGGAGTCTTTTACAAATAAAATGATTTTCACTATCTACTTGTAACAGCCTCAAACCTCAAGGGAGGTTTTTAAAAATTACCCATATTTTTTGGTAGGCAAAAATCCATGCATAGCTACATCAGCAAATAAACCCTAAGCAACCTAAAGTAATGTATATACCTTCTTTGAGCTAGCCCGTATCTTTCCAAGGATTTGAACACTGATAGCCAGCCACAAAAAGCTGTTCGAAAGAGACGAAACATATATGCTTAATAAAGAACAGTTTGATTATTTGTGCTGATAACTCTCATGATTTGCTTTTATGGTGTATATTATAGGTAAATGAAGAAGTGGAGCGTGGACTAAGACAATATTACAAATTTCAATCTTTAACTAGGTCTCTTCCATTGTGTTTCCAGGCACTCGAATCATCAAGCCTCAAACTTACCTTTAGCGAGGAACTTTCCCTCCCAATCTTTACTGGTAGAAAAATCACCGACATCGAAAACAACCCTCTTCAAATTGTTGTTGTAGAGACAAGATCAAGCGGCCGTATTACTCCTGCCAATCTTTCTCAGCCAATCAAAATACTGATGGTGGTTCTAGACTGGGACTTTCCTTCTGGGGACCACGACGATTGGAGTCAAGAAGAGTTTGAAAGCAACATTGTGAAGGAAAGAATAGGGAAGCAGCCGTTGCTCACCGGTGATGTCAATGTTACGATTAGAAACGGGGTTGCACCGGTTGAAGATATTGAGTTTACAGACAACTCAAGCTGGATTAGGAGCCGAAAATTCAAAATTAGTGCTAAGGTGGCACAGGGGAATTATCATGGTGTTAGAATTTGCGAAGCCATTACTGAAGCTTTTGTTGTCAAAGATCATCGAGGAGAATGTAAGTATAGATACTTGAATATATAATGATTAATTAATTGCTTAAGTACCCTGTAATAAAATTAATTTTTTCCATGACAAAGTGTACAAGAAGCATCATCCACAAATGCTAGAGGATGAAGTATGGCGTCTTGAGAAGATTGGGAGAAGTGGAACTTTCTACAAAAAACTGACGGCTTCAGGAATTAAAACAGTTCAAGACTTTTTGAAAATGTCTATTGTGGAACCCCAGAAGCTTAGAAGGGTAAATAAATCTTAATTTTCCCATTAAATTTCTTATATATCAACTTCTAAGTCTATCTTAAATTGGAATCCAATTAATTTCATTATGTAAATTTGTATCAGATTTTGGGCACTGGAATGTCCGAGAAAATGTGGGAGGCGACGATAAAGCATGCAAGAACATGTATTATGGGCAACAAGCTTTATATATTCCGTGGGCCGAATAGCATCATCTTCTTAAATCCCATTTGTCAAGTTGTTAGGGCAACGATTAATGGCCAAACATTCCTTACTCGCGATCTCCCTAACCTTAATGGGGTATGAATTCTGTTCAAACGTTGACTTTCCGAACATCAATTAAAGCATGCTTATTCATAATAATAACCTACATCGGGAATTTGGTGAGAGAAGCATATTCAAACTGGCATTCTCTTGAGGTGGTTGAAGGAGTTTCGAATGCCCTACTAACCCAAGGTACATATATTTAAGGGATATTATCAATGGTTCCTCTAACTTTCAACTTAATAAGTTCGAAAATACACAGATATCAGAAGCAACCACCTATCCACTGGGGTTTGTCTGGGGGATCACAAAACAAATTTTTTCGCATACCTCCACTAGTGTATATTGAAGTCACCGGCTAAAATGGTTATTAACCTGTTATTTTCAAAAAGTTCAAGTAGTTAAATACTAATTATTCTTTTATGTAATCGGTAAATACTTGTTTAGACCCATATTTTAGACTTAATACTTATTTAATTCTTGTATTTTGGGAAAAATTTTGAAACACCTATACCATTTGTTATGCAACGGTTAAAAATTATTTTTTATTAACTTTTACAATAACACTTATAATGTTGACTAATGGAAGATAAGTGCCAAGTAAGTTAACTTTTTTTTCCATTTTATTGATGTTCTTAAGATTGTTGCTTAGCCCACATCTTATATCAATTAATTTCAAGGAGATTATTGTAAAAGTAAACAAATAGTAATTTTTAATTGCAAAATAACAAATAACAAGAATGTGGGTATTTTATAAATTAAATGGGCTAAATAGATATTTAGCCCAAAATATATGAATTGAACTGAGTATTAGGTTACCAAGTCAGTTAGGAATGTTTATTGTTACATTATTACTAGTAGAAATAATAATTAAGATTAGATCTAACTTAAGGGTCTGTTCCTTGTCATTCATAAGATGTCCACCTTAAAGCCATTAGAATTTTTGGAATCTTTGTCAATTGACTCAACTACTTTGGGGATCGTTATTTTAGTGACAACATATTCGTTCAGGGGACATGGGGGAAAAAATATGCATTAGAAATGGAAGCGTTTTACTTGGTAAAAATCCTAGGGAGGAAAGGAGCTTAAAAATTCAATTTGGAATTGTCTACATCTACTTTTTAAAAAATTAAAAATGAAAATACCGCATGATCATTTTCGTAATTTTGTTGTAGCTGCAAATTGGACCAAATTTCCCATTTGGTATTAAGGTGTCATACCGTAAAAGTTATAATTACTGTTCAAATAAAAATTTTGATAGAACTAGTAAAGATGTTACAAGTTTTTTATTATATAAAAATTGAATTAAATTATTCTAATTTTTAAATTAATATGTAAAGATGCTCCAGTTTGCAAACCATAGTACCAAACAGGGTCCAATACTTGTTGAATGGACCATGCAGATGCAATTTATTGCATCATTTTGTTGCAAATTTCGCTGGGTATGCAGCCGACCATTTATTTTATGATTACGGATTGCCCATGCAAGACTCAAAACAGTCCAACTTCCATTTTTTGTTTCCGTGATCAACTGCCATCGTTTTTCTGTTTCCGTCGTGGAAAATTCAAATCAAACTAAAGAAATTAAAATCTTCTTGTCAAAACAAACTGTTTCTCTATTTAGTATTCACCTGAAAAAATCACTGCGAATCGCTTTCGCAATTGCTCTTCTTACAGTCAAAAAATCCCGAATATCCTACTAGAATTATTTCCAAGATTTCCAATACAATTAACATTTTTCACTGATTTACTTAAATCTTGTTAAATAATTATTAATAATTTAATAAATAATACATCACATATCATATCGTTTGAAAAAAAAAAGTTAAGATAAAAATTTAAAATATCATCTACCATTTCGATTTGTTAATATTCATGTTGCCCTTTTCCGGCCATTGGTAAGGTTGCTTTGCTGGTATGTTTGTCTTCATAGTCACTTTCACCGTTTGCTTAAAATAATCTCAATCTACATTTTACCTACCAAGTCTGCACTAATCTCTCTCCATGACCTTTTGCAAAACTTAATCATGGGCAAAAGTATCCTCCCAGCACAAATTCGACACTGCATCCCCACAATCGTCTGCTTCTTTATTGCAGTACCGGCATCTTATAGCGACGTAGATGAACGGTATGCATTATGCAGTAGGCAGTTCTATTGTGGGACATTGTCACCTGATATCGGGTATCCTTTCTGGGGAGACGGTTTTAGGCCACGGTACTGTGGTCGCCGAGGATTCCGTCTCCACTGTCAAGGCTATGGGAATCCGATTCCGAGTCCTAAAATATATATGGAAAATGAAAGTTTTCAAGTTTCAGGAATTGATGGCGGTCGTCAAACGATGACTATCACCCCTGCTCGACTTGATTTGCTTGGTGGTTATTGTCCTTCAGTCGAATGGCCGGAAACAATTATCAACCACACGCTCTTTAGTTACAGTGAGACCGTTCGAAACCTCAGCAAGTTCTTCAATTGCAGTGGTGGGTTCACATCGGTGGGTAAAAATAACTTCAGCTGTCCTTTAGAAGATGGAGTTATAAATGGCTTTTATACCATCGATGGTGACTTTGGCCCACTGCTTGAAAATCGTAGCAGCTCTTGTCGCAGCGTTGTCAAAGTCCCCGTTCAATTGACAGCTTCCAATTTTGATTATCTTACAGCTGGAAAGTTGAGTGAGGTTTTAATCCAAGGGTTTCAGGTGCGATATCGCGCGGACAATGAATCCTATTCGGCATGTTCGTCTTCACAAGGCATATGCGGATCTAACGAGACTTCAGATGAATTTGCGTGTCTTTGCCGCGATAAACCCCATATGTCTACCTGTCCAACTGGTATGCTTACTTCCTTCTCATGGTCATCCTCTTAAATATTACGGTAGGAGGTATTAATATGAAATTAAGTTCTTAACAAGGCTTATATATAGAAGCCTACCATAGAAGGGTGACAAGCTTATAAGAGAGAAGTCCGTGCGCTGAGAAGGTCTTTGGTGCTTTTGGAGCATTGCTCTTCATCTATTCAGTGCTTGCCACGAAAGTATGCATATTATCATGATTGTTTGAAACATACAAGTGGCAAGGAATGATGAGAAAAATGAGCAGTATTTTAGGAGCACCCAAGACTTTTTCCCATGTGCTTGAGACGGGGCGAATGACGAAGCCATTTATGGAAACTGATTCAGTCTCCTCCAATTGCTTCTGTGGGCAAAGTTTGAACTTTGTTTTTGCAATTACATGCTGGCTTTTCTTGTTGGTTAGAGTTAGTTTTGGTTGCTGTTTTCGTCACTAAAAATTCAGAATATTGATTATTTTTCTATTGGCCCCTATTGCTTATGGATTCTTTTACTCTGTTTTCCTCTTTTTGACTGATTGCATGTTCTGCCAGTACAAGTGTTAGAATTTTGAGCTTGTTCTATCTAGTCTGAATTTGAGGCTTGATTGAAGTGAGAATTTGTGCCTGAATTATGCACAACAAAATATCTGCAGTACATATGGGTGTCTGTACAGTCTGTTGCTGACTCTTCCTTTTTTTACCTTGAATTACAGGCAAAGTTCAGAGCGACAGACTGAAGCTTGTCATAGGTAACCGTAAAATAGCGACCTAATTCTTTTAGCTTCATCTTTTTCACTGCATTTCAAACTTTCCAACTTAGCGTGTCATATATTCTTGTGAAGTTTTGTGACTAGCTGATGAATATTTACAGTTTAACCCAAGATTCCACAAAGATGGTAGACAACATAGTGCAAGAGCATGATAAATTTTAATATCAAACAATTAAAAGCTTGGAAAACCTTTTATGGATAAAAAAATCTAATTAATCTTGAATTAGTTCATTTCATCCTTATCAAATTATTAAAAGAAACAAAACCAATATCTGTACTATAGTGACATTTTTCATTGAAAGCGGAGTTGTGAGTAAAAGAGTTTATTAAACAAAACAATAGTAATCTAGCTAGCTATTAACAGAACCGAAGAGATATAACAAAGCATTTTAGGGGCTATTCCATGTTGACAATAGAGACAACTGCCGCTGCAGAGATTGTGGCAACTTTTCAGTTTTGTTTTTGTAATTAATTTAGCTATGCAAAGGCGGAAGATGCTGGACAATTGTTCATACGTGCCAGATTATTTGTCTGCCTCTTCCTGACGGTTCGGAGTTATGGTTTCACTGTGAATATTCTGAAGGACATCAATTATTTCTACACTATCTGCTTCATGCTTGTTCGCGTTGCTTTTCCTATATAGGTTTAATCGTTGGAATAATTGGCATAACAACCGCCTGCATAACTATGCCTTCCGCTGTGGGTTATCAACCTACCCTTAGTACCGAAATGGGTTCTTTACAAGAAAGAATTACTTCTACCAAAGAGGGGTCCATAACTTCTATTCAAGCAGTTTATGTACCCGCGGATGATTTGACTGATCCCGCTCCTGCCACGACATTTGCCCATTTAGATGCTACTACCGTACTATCAAGAGGATTAGCTGCTAAAGGTATCTATCCAGCAGTTGATCCTTTAGACTCAACGTCAACTATGCTGCAACCTCGGATCGTTGGCGAGGAACATTATGAAACGGCGCAAAGAGTTAAGCAAACTTTACAACATCGAAGAAGTTCTCATCAACTCTGTCAGCGGCCTTTCGTAGAAAGATAACAAAGAGTGATAAAGATCTTGAGGCCTTCATTAGAAACTATGGACCTCTTCCTCTCAAAAGATACAACTTTTCGGATGTTAAGAAAACAACCAACTCATTTAAAGATAAGCTTGGCCAAGGAGGATTTGGCAGTGTCTACAAAGGAAAGCTGTTGGATGGTCGTTCGGTAGCAGTGAAGCTCCTAAACGCTTCCAAAGGGGATGGACAAGATTTTATTAATGAAGTTGCAAGCATTAGTAGAACATCCCATGTCAATGTCGTCACACTACTAGCCTTTTGTTTGGAGGGTGACAACAGAGCTCTTATCTACGAGTTCATGTCGAATGGATCGCTTGAAAAATTCGTTTACAACGGAGATACTTCAAAGCCCTGTCAGTATTTGAGATGGGAAAAGATGTACGAGATTGTTATTGGAATAGCCAAAGGCCTTGAATACTTGCATCGTGGATGCAGCACTAGGATTTTGCATTTTGACATAAAACCTCATAACATTCTTCTCGATGAAGATTTCTGTCCTAAGATCTCTGATTTTGGGCTGGCAAAACTCTGCACTACGAAAGAGGGTATAGTGTCGTCGTTACTGGGGGCTAGAGGGACAATCGGCTACATTGCTCCAGAAGTGTTCAGTAGAAACTTTGGAGAGGTGTCACACAAGTCTGATGTGTACAGCTTTGGAATGATGATAATGGAATTGGTTGGATGCAAAAATAATCTGGACTCTGGAGTTGATAATTCTAGCGAGGTATATTTTCCACATTGGATTTACAGGCATGTTGAGCAAGACAGAGAATTTAAATTGCCTGGTGTCGTAACCAGAAAGGGAAATGAAATTGCCAAAAAGATGATTATTGTGGGTTTGTGGTGCATACAGGCCCGTCCATCTGATAGGCCGCCAATGAATGAAGTGATAGAAATGTTGCAGGGAAGCACTGAAGCCTTGCAAATCCCACCAACGCCTTTCCTGTCTTCTCCTCCAAGAGCCCCAATAGATTCTTCCACTTTTTCAACGTTAGGGCATAATGATCAGAATTGAAATATCGATGCAAGTTAAGACTTTTATGTTGCGTCTATTTCTGTTAGCGAAACAAATGGTGCACGAAATTTGAATTGATCATATGTTACATTCTATTCCAGCATTCCTCCCTATTTCATCCCATTCTCCGTTCCTTTCTCATCTTGATTCCTTTCCTTATGTTCTCGGATCCAAACATGACCTAAATACAGTAATGCTTATTGAAAACTGGGGTCTTCCTGTCAAAATCAGAAATTTTTTTATGATATTTCTTTTTTCTCAACCCCCCATCACCCCAAATTCATACGGAGGGAAAATGCTTGATAACCAATCCATCAATTTTTATCATAATGATTGAATTCCCAAATTCATATGGGAATTTGTTATTTATTTATTTTATTTAAGATAGAGGGGTAGACAAATTCAAATCAATTTTTATCCGCTTACTCTCTGTGGCTAATTAAATAAAACAGTTTGAACACCAATCCGGTCTTATTCCTTGTATTAATTTAATTCTTTACATTGATTTTGAATAACTGATCCGTGTTGACTCAATTTGAGTCTGTATATTTTTGTCATTTTCACTATTTTCGAAAACAGAAAATTTCCATGCCCATTCCCTACGTCTCTTCTCCGGCCAAGAAGACTTTCCATAGCTTTTCGGTCTCACTCGTGGAAAATTCAAATGGATTCCTTTTCAATGAATTTAATAGTTTATGTTTGCTATAGTCATAGTATAACTAAGACTAAGAAATCTTTTATTTTTTCAGTCCAATTGTTGTTTTGATTTTGGAAAATAAAAAATAACTATCTTTATCAATAGACTGACTCTTCAACATATTTATCTCCAACCAACTACAGTAGAAACTCACTAATACATAGGACTCATTGCATAAATTGATAGTCTACTCATGGGAAAACTCCTCCCAGTTTTCCTGAAGTTGTTGTTAGAGCAAATTAAAATCGCTTTTATAAAACAAAATTTCAACAAATCGCTTTCAATATTGAATTTCAAATTAAAATCAACTTCTTTTTTAAAATAGTTTTCGACCTGATCTCAAATCAAACGGTTTGGTGTGCATGGAAAATGGGGACAGAAAAGAGAGGAATGTGAGAAACAAAAATTAGAATAAAATGGTTTGGGTGCATGAATTTGTAAGGAGATATCTAACTCTTTGTTAATTTTGTTTGAGATAATACTCCGACGAGACCAGACGTGATGAGCAGATGTTTGGTGGCAGAAGTCTGCGAGCAGGTGTGTCCTGTAAGAGCCAGGTAGCAGGGAAACAAGGGTAGGAATATCCTGCTCATCCACGAGCACGTCATCCGCGAGGCCAATTTCCTGTAAGAAGCATAAAGCCATTCCTGCTGTATTCTTGCTAAGGGTTGATTCGAGGAGACCCGGTCAACGACAGTTGGCGAGGCATGCTCTCCAGCCCGAGAATCTAGGCACGAAGGCCACGCAACCACCCACGACTACGGAAATGGGGAATCCACGTTCGAGAGGTGGGAGGATAACGGACGTAGACTGCGGAAAACTGGGATTCAGAGGAAGCATATAAAAAGGTAGCCAACGAAAGTAAGAGGGTTAGCAATTTTGATTCTAAAAGAGAGAAAACAACCTAACAGCCATAAGATTTGTGGCAAGCGTTCCCCGAACCTTCATATCTGACTTGAGCGTCGGAGGGTTTGTGCCGAGAAAACAACCGGCGTACTCTGACCTGTCTGTGTGCGCAGGAACCTCTGGAGAAGAAGCTTTACGATGAGAGATCCTGGTCGTGGTGAAGTTGATCGAGCAGAGACCCTGGTCGTAGAACGAGGAGAACCAGAATCTCGCATCAACAATTTTTTTTTTGTATATTAAACCATTTGTTAAATTATTTTTAAGTGCAAGTAAATTCATGCACCTATACCTGTGATAATTCTCAATTAGGAATCTCTTCTTATTTTCCTTTTACAGTTCTTGAATCTTTTTTTTTTCATAAGTTATTGAAAAAAATAATTTAATTATAAATAAAATAAAAAAATAACTTGATTGTCAATATTAAATTGATAAGTTAATTTTAAAAATAAGAAGCAAGGAGAGAGGTGGGGGGGGGGGGGGGGGGGGGAGAGAGATAAGACACGTCACCCGACGATTCTACTCAGTTAATAAGTCGCTAATCCGCGTAGACTCCATTTGATTGGACTCATAAATATTTGTCATTCCAAACTATTCAAAAGAGTGCGAAAGCACATGAGACAAAATAAAGTTCAATGTGGCATGCCCCTTCCTGACGTTACCTTCAGCCAAGAAAACTTTACTCCAGGACTACAAGTTGTCGGCTAAATGGAATTAATTTTCAACTAATTATTTTCTTAAATTAAAATGTAACTGATATTACAGGAGAAGTCTATGTTACAGATTCTGTAACATACATCCCCTACTCCATGCACTCCACGTGTCCCTGCATGTGGAAACAAAGCAAGCAAATGGCACCCTTGGGGGCTGGCTAACCTGGTCTGTATGTTACAGAATCTGTACCGTAGCCAGCTCCGATATTACATATTATTGTTTGGATAAAAGCTTGCATGGCACTATACTCCAGGGAGACGGTTCACGTGGCACAGCAGTTAGTTTTCGTGTGCAGTTCACTGATTTTTTTAATATTAAATTCGATGGGTTCTACTATAGGTCGCACTATTCTACCACATGACATGTGTAATTTACTGATTTTTTAATATTAAATTTAATGGATTCCACTATACGTCCCACTATTCTATTACATGACATAGCGACAGTAAATTATTCTGCCACCTCGACATCTTCCACATGACTTTGACCACTTACTTATTGTCATTAATTTACTTGCTTTTGCCTAGATCAACCTTCTTCAGGGACATGTCCTGGGATGCGGACGTTAAATCCTTAATTCAATGTTGGGCTTATATATGAATGATTATTTATTGTGAATTATCATATAAGGTATTAAGTTCAATTAAAGATAATTTATTAAGATTTTTAATAATTTGAATTTTAATATATCAAATAGAATGTAGACTTTTAATGTATAGAAACTTAAAGATAATTTTTATTTTTATGATGGGTTAAAATAGAAATACCAAAAATAATAGAGAAATTTGTCTATATAAGTAATTATGGTCCCTAAATCACACGTAAAATTCTATTTTTTCCTGACATCCTATATGAGAGAGAGGACATAGAGAAAGTTAAATGATTTCCTAGGAAAATATATTAATTTAGAAGACAAACCACATGACTATAGAGAACAATTAGTTATTATGGATTCATGTGTGCTTTCTCATATTTGATTTATTAATTCTTGGTGATATAATATGAATATTTCTGGAATTTATGTGATAGTCCTTACCAAAGGCTATTCTCTAACAGTAGAAACCAGCAAACATTACTGTAGCTGCTAATCCTACTCGAGGTATGCAATACATTATTATTTTTTAATTCATATATTTTAAAATAATAAATAAGGATATATACATTATTTTTCTTAATCTTTTCAAGCTGCTCTATACTATAAATTCTTTAAGGCTTAGAGCATCTTCAAAAGACTCTTCAAATATCAATTTACTTACTGATATGGCAAATAAGAGGATAGAAAAATACAATCTCCTCCAGAAGACTCATCAAATAAGAACAAGTTAGCATTATTTTAATTAAATCTTTCCCACTATCAAATTTAACTACCCTCCGTTTTTTAAAGGAAACATAAATAATAATTATAGCAGTCTTATCTTTTCAATTAATAATAATAAAATATTAATAGAAGAGGGAGAAACTTACTTGGCAATATTGAAGAGTGAGAAACAAATCTTATTTGAAAAATCTAAATTAACGTGTCTTTTGGAGTGTTTAATATTGATATGACTCTTCAAATAAAAAGTAAAATTTTATTTGAATAGTCTTTTAGAGATGCTCTTAGATATGACTTATGAGACTTGAGATTGATGAGAGAAATCAGACAACCTTGGTTCTTATTTATTGATAGCATTTAGAGATGTATTAAGTAAGCAAGTGTTGTGCAAATTTTAATATACTCATAAGTACACGAGTCTATTGAAATATAAACTAGGAATAACGAGATTGAACTCATAAAGATTGTCAAATTTTAGGAAAGTAAAATTTAATCTAAGCTAATTATAACCATACCTTAATTGAAAATAAAATATTTTGTTCGACAACATTAAAACCAAAGATGCAATTAAAATTAAAATGAGTAAGTTAACACAAGAATTCAAGAGGTTGATGCTACTAAGATTTCAAAATCCACCATTGTTCAACTTAACAATTATCTAATTATCAATCAATTCTTAATTTTAGAGTGACAACTCGAAATTAATATATGTCCACTCATGAATATAATAGTTAAGTTCAATTAAAATTAATCTTATATAGGTTATTTTTCTAGTTAATAATATGATATCTAAGCATCCCTTATAAGTAATATTGAATAATTAAGAGTCAAAAGTTTTCTAAGTATTTTATATAAATAATTTAATGAATGACACAAAATTAAAGATAATCATATGTAAACATTATACATTCAAGTACAAATTTAGTCAAATATTAATCATAACAATCAATAATATAAAAAAGAATTAGTGAAAAGATTTAATAATATTGAACTAAATATGTGAAATAAGAATCATAAACATTAAAACATGGAAATTAATTAAATAAAAAGTAATTTATTTCCTGCAACAAACTTCATAAAATCAGTCGTGGAAATAAATTCGTAGCTGCTGCTCAATTGCTTTCGGCGGCTTCCGTCTCTTTTATTCGTCCCCGTGTCAAGGCCGAAGGTTGGCTTTTATAATGTTAAGCCACCGACCTCTTCTGTTCCTAAAGCCATAAGGCTTTACAATTTTTAAAGCCCATAATCTTTTACAATTTGAAAAGGCTTTACCCGTTCAAGCCCTTTTAATGACATGCACGTGTGACTCCTTCATCATCATCATGGATTGGGCTTTATGTTTAATCTCTCTTATTTGGTGTGCGGCTCCATATCTGTGCTTAATCCCGATAATTTCTAATTCTCTCCAATTTGATTGCTTTGCTCCATATCTGTGCTTAATCCCGATAATTTCTAATTCTCTCCAATTTGATTCCATTAAGCAATGTTTATCTCTTATGCCCCACTTAGTATTGAAATTGCACAGTTATAGTTTTAAAACTACAATACTAAAATTTTTAGTAAATAATAGCGGCTGTAGTTTGGAATTCAAGTTGATTTGATCAACCACATTTATTTAGAAAAACTTATAATATTTTTACTTTTTTGAATTATTATTTGAAAATTATGATTATTATATATTATTAATAATTATTTCATAGTTATAATTTTTTTTCATAATAGTTGTAACTTAAAAATTACAGCGTCTAAATACCAAAATAGACCTTAATCTCTAATTTATTACCTGTTCAATAAAATAATTCAATCAATTAAAAATGACAAATAAAAATAACTAATACACTTATAATAAACAGTAAAATATGTAGATAAATTATACTCATAACCAAGTCACTTCTTGAACGAGGGATATGCATTGTCGATGTTAATAACCTCTCATAAAGTTATACTATTATATAATTTCAACTTAGATTTAATAACTAAGATTAGATCTTAGAGAGACAATGCTTCAAGATCAAGAGCACCTCAATATTTCCTATTATATTTTATAACGCAAGTGTTAGTTGCATGTCGATTCACATGATGTCAATCTTTAAACCATTAGAATTGTTCAAGTCTTGGTAAATTCCGCAAGCCCGACTTTTGGGTGCGTTACTGGAAGCCTTTTCGTTTCACGGACATGTAAAAGCTTCAGAGAATATATATGATCAGTTTTAACGTTCGTCCAATTGCTTTTAATTCATCTAATTAAATCGGTTCGATGGATTTGCAATCTCCCTGTAGCTGCAAATGGGACCAAAATTTATGTCAAAAGGAATCAGTTCACGGTACGTGATTCATAGTAAGGTATGTAGGGGTTAGGCGACCTTTTGTTAATAATTTCGCCCAATTTGCATCCAAGATCTAACCAATCTATCTTGTGATTTCCCTTCCCACATGTAAAATTATAGAATACATTACAAATACTATAATCAATTAATACACATATATAAATAATACAATTAATTTTCAAAGGTATCAAAGCAAATATTGTTTTTAGAGAGCCCTCTCATCTTGCATGTGTTCAACTAAATTAAATGGGACTCATGACATCTAGCCATTTGCTTTGCTATGCACACATATAAACTACTGTTTGAACAATTTCTTTTTCGCATTTTTGTTTTTTCATCGATATGATAATAATATATTTTTTTTTCAGATAAATTACTAAAAATATTTTCAGTTATTTCATTTTTTATATTAACTTCAAATTAAGCTATGAAACACATTTTCATATTCACAAAAACTAATTATTGAGACACATTTTCATTTTCCTCTGATTAATTATTGATTGGCCGGAGGATGGGGAGAGGTTCTGAATCAAGGGTTTGAGGTCATATATCATGCAGATAACACTTACTGTTCGGCATGTAGGAATTCTCAAGGGATATTTATGTGGAAACAAAATGTCTTCAATGGAACTTTGCTTCACGCCCTTCTCTTTCATATAGTCTGTTTTTAAAAAAATAGAGGAAGCAACTGAATAATTTAACTCCTAACATTAAGAACTAAATGAGCATTTACCTTTTTATATTTTTGAAATTTTATCCTACGTTAAGATTAAGAACTTGTATAATTATCTCTAATTAGATATACCAAAACATGTTTCCGTTCTCTTAAAGAAAACCAAAATAGAACTGAATTTGCAAAACTCAAATTGAACCATTGCCTCTACTTCTACCACAATTGTAGATAATCAAACAATTAAGACTACTCAAGTAATTTAGGACCCTGATTAATTTCTCTATTTCAGGTCATTCTTGGTATTTGAGGTGATGTAACCTTTAAATTACAGCTGCTATGAAAAAAAGTATAAATATAAAATAAAAATTAATAATATGTAATTAATATGATATTTAAATAATAATTTTGACAAAAAATAGAAAATATATTATAGTTTCTTTAATCACAAAAATGTGAGATCAAATTATCTTAACTTTCAAATTATAGTACTAAGTGTTTACTAAACACTTTGGTAATGTAGGATTTAAGCTACAATTGTCCATACCAAACAGCTGCCCTGCCTATAAGTATGGGAAAAATCTCAAAGACATACTAAAAAACAGGACTTACAATTCAGTCATCGGTAGCGAAGCATCCAAGGAGAAGAAAAATCAACATTGCTAACGAATTGAACAATAAGCATAGAATTACTTTTTAACTGAAGTTGCATCCAACCGCTATCATAAGCGGTCTTAATGGCAAAGATGATAGCCATTAATGCAGTGTCATGACCAAGAAAATAACCAAAATTATCCAAATAATTGCGCAAATGATCCCGAAAAATACCACCACAAGCAGCAACGACTGGATTACCCTTAGAAAGGCCATTGATGTACACTCTAACCCAGCCAATGAGAGGACAATGTCAAAGAGTAAATTGACATCTAGGAGCCTGAGAAGGATCCCTAAAGTATCGAGGACTGCCTATCCGTACTTGAAGTAATAGTCTGTGCAAAACTTCGCAATATGTAAAAGATGAGAAACACAGTCAGCTTGAACATTCTGAATAGAAGGCTGAAAATGGTCAAACTGATGTTTGATCCGTGTTTTACAAATAGAGTAAAAAGGATGAAAGCATGCAACCAACCACAAATTCTTTAATTGTGGACACAAAGATTTAGCAATTATGTCTTCCCACAGAATCGCCAAAGTCCCGCTAAGATGAGTACGAGACCAAGCAGCTACCCATTGCCAAAGCCGACTAGCAAAGCTACAACTAGCAAACAGATGATCCACCGACTCCGAACAATAAAAAGTATCACATAAAGAGCAAACTGATATTGTAGAACTGATATTGTAGAAATACCATGAATTTGAACAATATCATCGGTTGGAAGCTGATTTAGTGGACAAACTGACATGTCACGGCCTTGAGAATTCGAACAATGTAAAGACTCATAGAAATCAATTATATGGCCAGCGATAGCTTCTTTTTTGTCTGTGTAAAATCCCCAGATCTTCAACAAAAAAATTCTGGCCCGGGCTTCTTTTGATTTAGCAAAGATATGAAAAGGCCGAGAACTTTTATCACCCTTCTTAAGCCATTTAAGTTTAAACGTAGCTTTGTCTCTCCAAAAAGAACATTCCAAATCAATGGCATCAAGGACGTCTTTTCTTGCCTTGATCTCTACTTGTTTAACGTCGTCATTGTTATCACCCGCATCATTCAAAGCTTGAATATCAAAGAGCTTGCTTCTAGTAGTTTAGACCTTCTCATGAATGTTACCAAAAATGCAGCTTTGCTCTAGGAACGAAGATGCATTTTAGAAGTTTAAGCTTGAGAGTTACTATATACATAGGATAACTAGAAAGAGCTTGAGAATACTAAACTTAAAATCAACATGCTTTAACCACAAATTTAGGAAACGAAAATGTCTTGGCCTTCAAAACTTAGAGGTGATGTAACATTTAAATTACAACTGCTATGAAAAAACTATAATTATGAAATAAAAATTAATAATATGTAATTAATATGATATTTAAATAATAATTTTGAAAAAAATAGTAAATATATTATAGTTTTTTGCATCACAAAAAAGTGAAATCAAATTATCTTAACTTTCAAATTATAGTATTAAGTGTTTACTAAATACTTTAATCATACAGATTTTAAGCTACAATTGCCCATACCAAACAGTTGCCCTACTTATAAGTATGAGAAAAATCTCAAATGTTAAAAAGTCAAGCTTCAAGCATGCAATTGTTGAAGAGACAGTTAGCTTTGACTACATTTGCATGAGAAAGTTGGCATTGCCAAGTTTTACAATTTGGCAAATTGAAGCCAAATTGAAACCGTGTGGTAGGTGAGTAATGCTCCTTATAAATAGAGAAACATTTTGTAATTGTTAACATCTCATCCCAATTGAGAGCAATTGTAAGTGAAACAATTAGAGAGTTTTGAGAGAGCTTCCACTTGAGTGCTAGTGAGGATACAATTGGGTGTACTAGGGTTGTGAGTTTTGAAAGCTTTCCCATTTTTGTAAATACACATTTGTTAGTAAAATTATCTTTCAGTCTTTACCTGTGGACGTAAGCTTTAGGCTGAACCACGTAAAATTATTGTGTCTTTTTCTTTGCATTTGTTCACCACATTTATATTTCTCCAGAAGTTGCAGTTACCGTAATATTGGTAATTGTTCAACACGCGCTTTCTGCAACAATCGGTATCAGAGTCGAAGGTTCGTGCTTGGGGCATACGGTACTGTTCACGTATATGAAATTGTTCATAGATACGGTACTGTTCACGTATCCGATATTGTTCATTGATACGGTAGAGACAATCATTTATACTTGGGAGACAATCTATTGTAAATAGTGTGTATTTTTGCATATTTAGGAAAATTCTGTCAACAATGCGATAAGAGCCTAAGGAGTATGGGTTTTAAGTGGGACTGTTGTGACCCCTCCATTCTCTTAAGAAATTTCTTGGTGCATTTATTCACGCAAAATTAATATCATAGAGGTTGGTTTTCAAAATTAAATAGTTATTGAAGGTACTGATCATTTGAGTTAAGAAAAAATGGCAGAGGCATCGTCGTCGTCGTCATCAATGAGGACTATTGTGACTAATGTAAAGTTTGAAATGGAGAAATTCGATGGTACCAATAATTTTTGTATGTGGCAATGTGAGGTGTTAGATGTCTTATGTCAGCAAGAGTTGGATGTTGATCTTGAAGAAAAACCTGATAATATGGATGACAAAGAGTGGATAAAGATTAATAGACAGGCATGTGGTACTATTCACTTATGGCTGGCTAAAGATCAAATGTACTCTGTCATGAGGGGGACATTAGCAAAAACATTATAAGAGGCGCCGGAAGAAAAGTACAAGAAAAAAGCCTTGAAAATAGATTTTATATGAAGAAAAAAACTTTATCGATTCACATATGAACCTAGTATATCAATGAATAATCATGTGAACTCATTTAACAAGATATTAGTATATTTGCTAAATTTGGATGAGAAATTTGAAGATGAAGATAAGACACATGTAACAAAACATGGTGAAGAGTTAGACTTTAGTCTGGTTGGAATGACATTGACATATCATTCAGATGAGTAGATTTTGGATTCGGGTTGTACCTATTATATGTATCCTAACAAGGGCTGGTTTTCTAGTTTCAAGGAGTTGGACGGTGGAGTTATTTTTATTGGCAATGACAATGCTTTGTAAAACCATGAGAATAGGTTCAATCCAATTAAAGAATCATGACAGCTTAATCCAAGTCTTACAGATGTTCGTTATGTACCAAGTTTGAGAAAAATCTCATCTTATTAAGAGTTCTAGAATCTAAAGGGTTCACAATCACTTTGAGAGATGAATTGTTGAAGGTAGTAGCTAGCACACTGACAGTAATGAAAGGCATAAGAAGAAATAACTTGTATTATTTCCAAGGGAGTACAGTTATTGGATCAACATCAACAGTCTTTGGAAAAGATGCAGATTTAGAAGCAACCAAGTTGTGACATATGCCTTTAGGACATGCTGGTGAAAAAGCATTGCAAACTTTAGTGAAACAAGGCTTACTGAAGGGTGTAAATTCTTGCAAATTGAAATTTTATGAACATTGTGTTCTGGGCAAGCAGAAAAGGGTAAAGTTTGGTTCATCAATTCACAATACAAAAGGAATTCCGGACTATGCTTACAGTAATATGTGAGGACCTACCAAAACAACTTCTTTGGGAGGTATACACCATTTTGTTACTTTTGTTGATGATTATTCAAGAAAAGTATGGGTGTATTTGATGAAGAACAAAAATAAAATTTTTAGCATATTTCTGAAATGGAAGAAAATGGTCGAGACTCGGACTGATCGAAAGGTTAAAAGACTTCGCTCAAACAATGGCGGTGAGTACAAGAATGATCAATTTCATCAAACATGTCGAGATGAGGGCATTGTGCGACACTTCACTATTCGACATACACAACAGCAGAATAGAGTGGCAAAACGCATGAATCAAACTATTCTGGAGAAAGTTCAATGTATGTTGCCTAATGCTAGATGGGGCAAAGAGTTTTGGGCTGAGGTAGTTGTATATGCGTGCCATATGATCAATCGTTTTCCATCAGCTACAATTGAGGGCAAAGTTCAATGTATGTTGCCTAATGCTGGATGGGGCAAAGAGTTTTGGGCTGAGGCAGTTGTATATGCGTGCCATATGATCAATCGTTTGCCATCAGCTACAATTGAGGGCAAAACAATCATAGAGAAGTGGACGGGTAAACCTGCTACTAATTATAATTCTTTACATGTTTTTGGTTCCATTGCCTATTATCATGTAAAGGAGTAAAATGATATTGTCTCTAGGGTCCTATTATAGAGAAGATTATTTTCAGTAGAGATGTGACTTTTGATGAATCAGCCATGTTGAAACAAAAAGATACTTAAGAGGATGACAAAACCAATAGCACTTTGCAGTAGGTAGAGTTTGAAAAGATTAAAATAATCTAGCCGTTGTTGAGGAGACATATAGTGATTCTCCATGGACTGAAGATGAAGAAGAGATTCTAACCTTTACAGAGAAGCAATAAGTAGCCCTTAAAGTGTATAGTAGAAGCTAGCAATGAATAAAGAAATATAGCCTCTTCATAAAAATGGAACGTGGGAGTTACATTGCCCAAAGAGAAAAAAAATAATTGAGTGTAAATAGGCATATGCAAAAAAGGAAGAATTTCCTTGCAAAAATGAAATTCGATACAATGTTAGATTGGTAGCAAATGATTATGCTAAAAAAGAAGGAATAGAAAACAATGAAGTATTTTCTCCAATTGTGAAACACTCATCTATTAAAAATTTATAGCCATGATTGCGCGACTTGATCTTGAAGTATTCAGGTTGATGTAAAAACTACATTTTTACGTGGTGATTTGGAAGAGGAAATCTACATGGCTCAGCCAAATGGATTTAAAGTTACTGGAAAAGAAAATTGGGTTTGCAAATTAACAAAGTCACTTTATGGATTGAAACAATCTTCGACATAGTGGTATAAACAATTTGATCAGTTTAAGAAAGGGCAGAGGTACACAAGAAATAAATTTAATCATTGTGTGCATTTTCACATACTACAAGAGGGATCTTTTATATATTTACTCTTATATGTTGATGATATGCTAATAGCATCTAAGAGCAAAGATGAGATTGAAAAGTTAACGACTCAACTCAATCAAGAATTTGAAATGAAAGATTTGGGGCAAAAAAGATTCTTGGCATGGAGATATGTAGAGATAGAGCTCATGGCAAAGTCAATTTATCTCAGAAGCAATATTTGAAGAAGGTACTACAATAGTTTGGTATGACTGAGCAGACAAAACCTGTGAGTACTCCATTGGCTTTTCATTTCAAGCTTTCTACACAATTATCTCCTTTAATATATGCGGAACGAGAATACATGTTATAAGTTCCGTATTCAAATGCAGTGGGCAGGTTAATGTGTGCAATTGTGTGTACCAGGCCTGACATTTCACATGCAGTTGGTATAGTGAGCAGGTATATGCATAATCCTAGTTAAGGATATTAGCAAGCTATGAAATAGATTATATGATACATTTAGAAGACCGTAGATGTTTGTTTATTGTTTAAGCAAAATAATAGACTTGGTCAAGTTGTGATCGGGTAGGTCGATTCTGATTATACTGGTGATTTGGACAAACGATGGTCAACCACCAGATATGTATTTACTTTTGCTAGAGGGCCAATCAGTTGGAAATCTATACTATAGTCTACAGTTGCATTGTTAACCACAAAAGCAGAGTACATGACAATTACAGAGGCTGTTAAAGAGGCTATTTGATTACAAGACTTACTTGAAAACTTGAGATTGGTAAATGAGCACATTGATGTGTATTGTGACAGTTAAAATGTTATTCACTTAACAAAAAACTAAGTTTATCATGCACGTACAAAGTATATCGATCTATGATTTCACTTTGTACGAGAAATTATTGATGAGGGAAAGATTTTTCTTTAGAAAATCAAGGCTGCAGAGAATTCCGCAGATATGTTGACCAAGGTAGTGACGTCGATCAAGTTTGAAAGCAGTTGAAGAAGGTAAAGACTGGAGGATGGTTTGCTAATAGTCGACTCAAATTTAATAAATTTTCGCCGAGATGGAGAATTGTTGAAAAATCAAGCTTTAAGCATGCAATTGTTAAGTAATTGCATAAGACAACTAGCATGCAATTGTTGAAGAGACGACTAACTTTGACTACAATTCAATGGGAAAGTTGGCACCGATTGCCAAGTTTTCCAATTTGGCAAATTGAAGCCAAATTGAAACAGTGTGGTAGGTGAGCAATGCTCCCTATAAATAGATAAGCATTTTGCAATTGTTAGCATCCCATCCCAATTGAGAGCAATTGGAAGTTAAGCAATTAGAGAGTTTTGAGAGAGCTTCCACTTGAGTGTTCTAGTGATGATACAATTGGGTGTATTGGGGTTGTGGATTTTGAGAGTTTTTCTCACTTTTGTAAATTCTCATTTATTAGTAAAATTATCTTCCAGTCTTTACCCGTGGATGTAGGCTTTAGGCCGAACCACGTACAATTATTGTCTTTTTCTTTGCATTTGTTTATACCACATTTAAATTTCTCCAGAAGCTGTAGTCACCGTAATATTGGTAATTGCTCAACTTGTGCTTCCGCAACATCAAAGACATACAAAAAAATAGGACTTACAATTCAGTCATCGGTTGCGAAGCATCCAAGGAGAAGAAAAATCAATATTGCTAATGAATTGAACAACAAGCATATAATTACTTTTTAACTGAAGTTGTAGCCAACCGCTATTATAGGCCGTCTCAATGGCGAGAATGATAGCCATTAATGCAGTGTGATGACCAAGAAAATAACTAAAATTATCCAAATAATTGTGCAAATGATCCCTAAAAATGCCGCCACAAGCAGCAGCCACTGGATTACCATTAGAAAGGCCATCTGTATGCACTCTAACCCGGCCAATGAGAGGACAATTCAGAGAGTAAATTGACATTTGGGTGCCTGAGAAGGATCCTTAAAGTATCTAGGATCGCCTATCCGTACTTGAAGCAATATAGCATGTACAAAACTTCGCAATATGTAAAAGACGAGAAACACAATCGGTTTGAACATTCTGAATTGGAGGCTGAAAATGGTCAAACCGATGAAAGCATGCAATCAACCAAAATAAAAAGGATGAAAGCATGCAATCAACCACTAATTTTTTAATTGTGGACACAAAGATTTAGCAATTATGTCTTCCCACAATATTGCCAAAGAAGTCAAGTTAAGATGAGTACGAGATTGCGCATCTAGCCATTGCCAAATTCGATTAGCAAAGCTACAACCAGGAAATAGATGATCTGTCGACTCCGAACAATAAAAGGCATCACATAAGAACAAACTGATACTATAAGAATACTACGAATTTGAACAATATCATCAATTGGAAGCAGATTTAGTGGACAAACTGACATGTCACGGCTTTCAGAATTCGAACTATGTAAAGACTCATAGAAATCAATTATATGGTCAACGATAACTTCCTTGATGTCTGTGTAAGAATCCCCAAATCCTCAGCGAATAAATTCTTGTGCGGGCTCTTTTTTATTTAGCAAAGATATGAAAAGACCGAGAACTTCTATCACCCCTTTTAAGCTATTTAAGTTTAAATGTAGCTTTGTCTTTATAAAAGAAAATCCAAATCAATGGAGTCAATGACTCTTTTCTTGCCTTGATCTCTGCTTATTTAACATCGTCATTGTTATCATCCGCAACAATCAAACCCTGAATATCATAGAGCTAACTTCCAGCAGTTTCGACCTTCTCATAAATGTTACCAAATGTAGCTTTTCTCCAAGAACGAAGATACTTTTTAGAAGTTTAAGCTTAAAAGATATCATAAACCTGAATTTGTAAAAATTGACAAGCAAGACATCACTTTTCTAGAAGGCGGTGCTTGCCATTATTGAAGAAGAATGCGGCCGTTGCTACATTCTTTAAATCAAGAAAAAATAGAGAATGTGCAACAAAGTTTGAAGAAAAATAGAGGTAGACGACTTTGACAAGAAATAAGGAAGAAGAATGAAGAAAAATCAAAGGCAGTGCTATGAAGAAAATAATAATAGAATATTGCATGAACAATAGCCAATTTTGGCTATAAATAATAACGGTCCTCCTTCATTTTTATCATTCCATTTTCTTCTCTTCCTTTTCTCTTCTTTACAGAAAAATTAAGTGATTGAGAGGTTCATAACTATAAGCTCTTTCTTTAGTAATTTGAGAGATTAGGTGTATTGAGGTTTTGGGTAGTGAGCCAAAATATTGCAATACTTGTAATCCTCATTTCACTAGTAAAATATTTTTGATCTTCGCTCGTGGACATAGGCTAAAAGCTTAACCATGTAATTTTCTGATGTCCTTTGTGTGTTTGTTCTTTATTTTTTTTCAATTTCATTTTAGTTATGACCCTGTTTCATCCATAAAATTTATAATAGTGGTATCAAAGCTACTGATTACATTTTTTAGAGTCAAGGGTATTGTTCATGTATACAGTACTATTTATGTATACGGCACTATTTATATATACAGTTACTGTTCACGTGAAACAGTTGGAGCCAATCCTAGCAAAGTTAGTTCGTGGTGAAAAGTGATAGTGGCAAAATACAAAATTGAGAAGTTCAACTAGAATAATTTCTCGTTGTAGAAAATGAAGATGAAAGTTATTTTGAGGAAGAATAGTTACTTGGCAGCAATTAAAGAAAGACACACGGAGATAATTGATGATGACAAGTGGAATGAGATGAATGGCAATATTATTGCTGATCTACACTTGGCACTTGTGGATGAGGTGTTATTTAGTATGGCAGAGAAAAAAATAGTAAAGGAAATATGAGATACTCTCACAAAATTATATGAGACCAAGTCACTGCACAAAAAAAAATCTTCTTAAAAATGAGACTCTATACTTTTCGAATAGCGAAATCAACATCGATAACTAACCATATCAACACCTTGAAAACTCTATTTTCACAACTCACAACATTGGGTCATAATATAGAGGAAAATGAACATGCAAAGCTTCTACTTTAAAGTCTACCAGATTCGTATGATCAACTCATCATCAATCTGATGAACAACAACCCAGCAAAAAGTCTAATTTTCGATGATGTTATAGCTTCCATATTGAATGAGGAGAGCAGTTGAAAGAACAAAGAAGACAGACAAGAAAGTTCGTAGCAAGCAGAAGCATTATCGATGATGAGAGGGGGATCAATGGAACGTGACCCCAGTGGGAGTCACAACTAATGCAGATCAAAATAAAAAAGTAAGAAGAATGTCAAATGCTTCAACTGTGGCAAGAAAGAGTGTTGGAACAACGAGAAGAGCAAAAAAAGTAAAGATCCTGAGTCATCAAATGTTCAGGAGTTTGCAGCAAGTACCTCGGATGATGGCGAAATTCTCTACAACGAGGCGACAACTATTTCAGAAGGCATAAAATGGCTATCTGACGTCTGGCTTATAAACTCATGAGCTACCTGGCACATGACCTCTCGAAGAGAATGGTTCCACACATATAAACCTATCTCAAGAGGATCTGTATACATATGTAATGATCATGCCTTGGAGATCGCTGATATAAGTACTGTCAAAATAAAAATATTTGACGGTATAGTTCGCATAATTAAGGAGGTACGACATGTCAACGGTCTGAAAAAAAATATATTATCCTTAGGATAAATAGATAATCTTGAGTGCAAAACCCATGTTGAAAATGAGATTATGAAAATAGTCAAAGGCGCACTTGTACTGATGAAAGCATAAAAGATCGGTGCTAATCTATTCATACTTAAAGGAGACACACTATAGGAAGCTAATGCGTGTGTCGTGTCAAGTGGAGAAGAGTCGGCAATGATGTGGCATCTCAAATTCGGCCACATGTCAGAACAAGGTTTGGAGATTCTCTCTGAGCAAAAATTACTTCCAGGGCTCTAATCAGTGAATTTACTATTTTGCGAACATTGTGTTACAAGTATGCAACATAGATTGAAGTTCAGCAGATCTATTGCTAAAAGTAAATGCACTCTACACTTTGTTCATACTGATGCTTAGGAATCACCAGACATATTTATGAGAGGAGTAAAGTACACGGTGACTTTCATTGATAATTATTCCAATAAATGCTGGGTGTATTCAATCAAGAAAAAGTCATATGTATTTCCAATGTTTAAAGAATTCAAAGCACGGGTTGAACTTGAATTCGGGAAAAGGATAAAGTGCTTGAGGACCGATAATGGTGGAGAGTATACAGACGACGAGTTTCTTGTATACTGTAAGCAAGAATATATTCAGAGGTAATCACAGTGGCATACACTCCCCTATAAAATAGAGTGGCAGAACAGATGAACAGAACTCTTATAAAAAGAATAAGAGCTATGTTGAGAACTGGTGGTCTATCTAACTCATTCTAGGCAGAAATAAACAAAATTGTCTTTTATGTTGTAAATCAGTCGCCATCAACAACAATTGAGTTGAAAATATCGATGGAGATGTGGACTGGAAAACCAACTGATTACTCTCACCTACATGTATTTGAATGTTCTGTGTACGTGATTTACAATGCCCAAGAAAGAACATAATTGGATCCAAAATCCAAGTGGTGTATCTTCTTAGGGTATGCTGATGGAGTAAAGGGGTATTGTCTGTGGGACCCTACTGCCCACAAGATTTTCATCAGCAGAGATGTTATCATTGTAGAAGATCAACTTCAAAAGAGAGATGAGGATGATAGCACTATAACAGAAAAGTCAGAGATTGTACTGGTATATGTGAAAAGTAATCAGGGAAAAGAAGATTCAAATTTTTCTGAAGCATCATCAGAGCACGAGGCTAGTCGAGTTTGAGACTTTAGAAGTTCGTCAGTCAACTCGTGAGAGACAACGACCAACATGGCACTTGGAATATGTTACAGAGATCAATGTTGCATATTGTTTTCTAACAAATTATGGAGAGCTATTAACTTTCCATAAAGATTTAAACAATCCAGAAGTTGCTTTGTGGATGAGAGCAATGCAGGAAGAACTAGTTGAGTTTGAAGCTCTAGAAGTTCGTCGGTCAACTCGTGAAAGACAACAGCCAGCATGGCACTCAGAATATGTTACAGAGATCAATGTTGCATATTGTTTTCTAATAGAGGATAAAGAGTTATTAACTTTCCATGAACATTTAAACAATCCAGAAGTTGTTTTGTGGATGAGAGCAATACAAGAAGAAATTGAAGCTTTACATAAAAATAAAACATAGGAACTTGTATCACTACCATGTGGAAGAAAAGTCATTAGTAACACTTCGGTGGTTTGACTCACAATAGTCAGAATAGTCTCGGCGATGTGTGATACATACGACCTACAAGTAGAGCAGTTAGATGTGAAAACTACATTTCTTCATGGAGAACTTGAAGAAGAGATTTATATGCTCCAACTAGAAGGTTTTGTTGAAACATGCAAAGAGAACTTGATTTGCAGGTTGAACAAATCTTTATACAGTCTCAAATAAGCGCCGATGTGTTGGTATAAGAGATTTGATTCCTTCATCATGAGCCTTGGATATAACAGACTTATTTTAGACTATTGTGCATATTACAAGAGATTTAAGGATAATGATTTCACTATTTTACTGTTGTATATGGATGACATATTGGTAGTAGGCTCCAAAAAAGATCGAATCCAAGAATTAAAGGTACAATTGGGTAGGAATTTTGAAATGAAGGGCTTGGAACCAGTAAACAGGATTTTAGGGATGCAAATTCACCGAGACAAAAAAAACTAGAAAATTTGAATTTCTCAGAAGAATTACTTGAAGAAAATCTTGCAGCACTTCAATATGCAATATTGTAAGCTAATTTCTAGCCCACTTCATGTTAATTTCAATTTATCCTCAAGTATGTGTCCTAGCAATGAAGTAGAGAGGAAAGAGATGTCTCGAGTACCATATGCACCACCAGTAGGAAGTTTAATATTTGCTATGATATGTATTATACCGGACATTGCACAAGCAGTGAGAGCAATCAGTCGATACATGGCAAATCCTGGTGGAGAACATTGGAAAATTATGAAGAGGATTCTGAGATATATCAAAGGAACCTCAGATGTTGCATTATGTTATGAAGGATCAGAATTTACTGTCAGGGGCTATATGGATTCAAATTTTGTAGGAGACCTTGATAAAAGGAAATCCACCACTGGCTATGTGTTTATACTTGCATGATGAGCTATAAACTGCAAACCATTGTGGCCCTATCTATAATAGAAGCAGAATATATGACAACTACACATGCTTACAAGGAAGCTATTTGGATGGAAAGGTTATTGGAGGAGCCCAGACACAAACAAGAGAAAATACTCATGTTTTGTGACAGTCAGAGTGTCTTGCATATTGCAAGGAATCCAGCCTTTCATTCTAGGATATAGTATATAGGAGTTCAATATCACTTCGTTCATAAAGTAGTGGAAAGCATAAATGTGGATTTGCAGAAAATCCATACCAAGGAAAAATTAGCAGATGTTTTGACCAATCTAATAAATGTTGACATATTTGAATGGAGTAGATCATTTTTGTGGCCTTGTAGAAATGTAAGCAACATGATAGTGGCGAAGCAGAAAGGATGGTGTGGAGATTGATTGATCATCAATCAAATCTCCAAGTGGGAGAATGTGAAAAATGATCGACAAGTACCACCTTTCTAGAAGGCGGTGCCCGCCATTATGAAGAAGAATGCAGCTGTTGCTGCATTATTTGAATCAAGAAACAATGGAGAAAGTGCGACAAAGTTTGAAGAAAAATGGAGGCAGACGGCTTTGACGAGAAAGAAGGAAGAAGAATGAAGAAAAATCAAAGGCAATGCCATGAAGAAAATAATAATAATAAAATATTGCATGAACAGTAGCCAATTTTGGCTATAAATAAGAGGGGTTCCTCCCTCATTTATATCATCCCATTTTCTTACTTCCTTTTCTCTTCTTTATAGAAAAATTAAGTGATTAAGAGTGTCATAGTTATAAGCTCTTGTTCTAGTAATTTGAGAGATTAGGTGTATTGGGGTTCTGGGTAGTGAGCTAAAATATTGCAATACTTGTAACTCTCATTTCACTAGTAAAATATTTTTCTTCTGTCTTCGCCTGTAGACTTAGGCTAAAAGTCGAACCACGTAATTTTCTAGTGTCCTCTTTGTGCTTGTTCTTTATTTTCTTCTAATTTCATTTTAGTTGTGGCCCTGTTTCACCCACAAAATTTATAATAGAAATCAGAATGCTTTAACCACAAATTTAGGAAATGACAATGTCTAGACCCTCGAAACTTAGAGGTGGAACCAGAAACGATTAGTAGAGTGATTGAAGATAGTTCTTAGCATGACAAGGCAAAAAGAAATATTTCAATGAGAAGACCATGACTCATTATAACCAGCTCGATCAAGTTAATGACCTGAGACCTCATGTATAAAAGAGAATAGAGGGACTTGCATAAGATAACAACAATCCCAAAAATTATGGAAATCAGCACAAGAAATACAACGTGGTATTCTGCCACCTTGCTGCTCATGAACACCCAAAGTTGCATTGTAATCTCCCATAAGAAGCCACGGGCAATCAACAACAGAGTGAGCCTGCAAAAGCTCTACCCAAAGAGATCTATTTATCTGTACCACATACAAAACATTGGCTTGGCTAAAGCTTTTGTAAATTCTCTTGAGAATCCTACTTTTCATAACTTTGTTTCCTTTTTATCAGTAATTACTTTTGTTGGTCATTTTTTTCATCCAATGATTGGTCATGATCATCGTAATGTATGTAGTTGACTAGAATTTAACTTAATTTGATGTCTAGTTGAGTTATTTCCACCTCAACATGTTTGAACATGCCAACAGTCCAGTTCAAAGCGAGAAGCACCTTCGTATTTGCCTTTCGCTGGCCATTCCATAGTCAATGTGATTTTTCTTCCTGTTCAATTAAATTCTATCAACATTAAGATATTTTGCTCTGTACTTTAAAAAAAAACTTGCTCATATTATTCATATTTCCAAATTCATGTTTCCCAAAATTGGGTTTTATGAAAAAGGGATCAAACTCTTCTAAGTACAGCAGATAAAGATTCAGAACTAAACTGAATTTTTATTGAGAACTGAATTAATGGTTGTTAGGTATGAAAAATAAAAAATTAAAAACACAAAATAAATCGATCATTGATTCTTTGCTTTGCAAAATATAAGCACTGGATCCTAATTCAACTATAGCTGTGTATAGTTATAATACAATTAGATCTCAATATTTATCTCTCTATGCAGAATATTCACCCTAGCTTAAAAGGAAGTTTTTGATATTTTCGGTTTTAATGATTATGATTCCTTTTTGGATTTTATTCTTTCTTCATTTTGAGTACGTAATAGATTCTAAAACCATATGATGTCGCTGTTATTGTTGTCAATTCACAGGGACCTTTACTATTCGTCCAATTGCTCTCCTATTCAACTAATTAATTCACTTTGATCGATTGGGCAATTTCCTTAGACTGCAATTTAGACCAACACATGATAGCATATTAATATAGTAATGAAACGGTGAGTTTAAGATTGGCCAATTTGGGCATTGAACGACACCGTGTCTTGAAGCCTTTAAAAAAAATTCTAAGTGTTGGACATTCCTTTGAACTTCACATAGAAAACCCTAATTTCTACATCCAAACCGAATCACACAAAAATACACCATCACACTTGCCGACAACAAATTACTGTTGTTCGTCTTTGTCATCATCTTCATCCTCACTCCACAGCTTGCTGGCGATTCCCATTTCCCTTTGTTTATTTTCTTTAAGTAAATTTTATCGCTTGAACAACCGATCTTCTTCAATTTTGAGCCAATGTTACTAACTTCTTTCGCGAGAGGTAAGTGATTAGTTCTTTTTTTTAAGAGACAACAATCGCCATAAATTTCTCAAAATCCCTAAAATTATGCCAAAAAAAGAAAAAAATAAAGCCGCTCCATGGCCTTAAGGGACTGACTTCGAGTTCGTGGACTGACGTGCCAATGACTCCGCTTTATGGCTTTCGTGGAACGATTCCGTGACACGCGAGTGGCAGCGTGCTATTTACGTGGAGTCGGATCAGAGAAGATTTTACTACGAGGAGTTGGCAACGTGAGAAAGACAGCGAGTTAGTTGCTACGTCTTCGACTTAGGGTAAACTTTTGGCAGAATTTGAGCTGAAATTTAGTGAGTTTTAAGTGGTAAGACGAGGTTTTGAAAGAGGAAAAGGAGTGTTTGGCTGGCGAGAAAGTGAGAGAAATTTTTTGAGTGTGGAGTGATGGCTTCTCTGTTTTTACTTCTTTATTGTTCTTTATTGAGTAGATGGTGACGATACAAACTTTTAACATTGTTTACTTAATTAATTGGATAACAATCTCACATGATTGTTTTGATTTATCAGATAAATCAGTTAGAGAAGAATGGAGATGTTGTTGCTCAGGCACGAGCAATTACAACAGTCTAGACGCTCTGCCCCGTCTTTCTTTCAATGTTGTTGGCACACTGAATAATTTCCTTAGTGACAAGTTAATCAAATTTAGAGGTATATGTGGTTTTGATTTGACTTACTTTTAATGAAATACAATTAAGGAATTTTTCTGTTGTTTCTTGGCCTTTTGGAGAGTTAGGATTGAAGCAACGTTTGCCTTAGCTAATACAACATCTAAGGTATTGTTATTATTCTCACCTTTATTTATTAAATATATTGAGCACATGGTAGGTCCAATATTGTATGTTACCAAAATGTATGCAAAATCTATTCACCAGAGGTATTTGCATAAAGTGAATTTTTGTGAGAGACTATTCTTCAATTGTGAAAACTACTTTGGTAGTTCTCAAACCCATTACAATTGATTGGTGCTTGTGGCTTTCTATTAGAAAGATATCCTTAGTAAAATCTTTGTGAACTACATTTTTGGAAATGCAAATGCTTTGTGTGGTGGTGATTGTGCTTATTTGCTTGGCCTTCTAGCATTTCAGTTAAATGATTTATTTTGACTTGTGCTTATGACTAACTTGTTGATAGAGAAACTAGGCCGTTTATGGATGCACTGATATGAATCCTATAATTTTTCTCTTAAGTGACATGTTGAACTTTTTGGAAGATATTTTTTTTATTTGATTTGTCACATATTGTGCTTTATTAGTTGGAAATGTTTTGGTTTGTGGACCATGTTGCACTTACCAATTCTCAATATTGATATATGATATATATGCACTATTGTACAGGAAATTGATTGAGTTGGTTTGCTCCATCTGGTGAAATTTTATAAAAGTCGAAGGTTTGATGAGAATATTGGACTCCCCAAGTGAGATTCTATCTAAGTTTGAAATTGTTCTTATATCGTTGCTGCAGCACTTTGTTAACGTTTTTTGTTTTCTGCTGATCATTCCAGGCCAAATGATATCCGTGATTTTTCAGAGTATTTGTTCTTGAGGTAATGCCTTGAGGTAAGGTATGTAATGAGTTGTGTGAAGTGGGATGTGATAATAATTTTGCCCTTGCTTCATGTGATGAAATCTCATATAATTTGCCCTTGCTTTATGTGATGAAATCTTTGGTGGTTTATTTATTTAGTGTCTTTCTATTTCTTTTTATATGCTAATTTTCATAGTTTTAGAGCAAGTCTTTCTCTAGTCATTTTGAAATACTTCCACATGTTGTTTCTTAGCCAAGATTGTCTTGCCCTAATGAACAAGTTAAATGGATTTGCGTTGCTTGGAGTCTCAGTGTAATATATGTGTTTTAGAACTTAGATTGATAAACAAATTTGAACAAGTACATTGGAAGAAGAATAAAGAGAAGATTAAAAAAAAAAGAGAGTAGAAATAAAGAAAAGGATGGTGAAACTTTAGGAGAATAGGGGAATCAAGAGAAGAGGATAGAATTTTGATGGATTTTATTTAATTATGTAACAGAGGTTTTATGATGTTAGATGTTGTGCATTAATAAATTTGTAATCTTGGAAAAATACTTTACCATGAATTGAGTTAATTGTAAGTGGCCAATACGCTAATATATATTCTTCTAGCACTCATCTAAATGCAATCTGTGTTTCAGGTGATGTTGGTGGCTCTTGGGAATTTACTATCAGTGTTCTTTTTACGGATTAATTGTTTTTCTAATGATGGGGTAGTGATTGAATATTGTAGAGAATTTATGAGCTATTGTTACGGATTTGATTCACCATGTATTTTGATGATACTATTTGTTGGAAGTTTCAAGTAATTGAAATTTTTAGTATATGGTGATATTTGGTATTTGATAGTTTTTATGAATTTGAATATAATTTTTATTTCAGTTAATTCAAATTTTAAAATGTGGCTTTTGTTATTTCTATTTCAAAATTGTATAATTTAAATAGTATTAATTAGTATTATTATAATTTCAAAATTAAAAATAATAATTTTATTTTTTTAAACCTTAAATCTCATGACAGAGAATGTGAATCATTAATATATGAAAGATTTTGAAAAAGCCCACTAAATTCAATATAATTTAAATTACCTGCTAAAATTTCCAATTAATTCTCAAAAGTCTAGCAAAACGACGTCGCTTGGTTCGTGACATATGCGTGATAGATATACACTGTCACAGGAACATGTGATAAATAAATGTTGTCGTAGATTTATGACATGGGCTACAATGACAGATGGAAATTCTGTCATAAGTAGGGTCGTATGATAGATATTCTCTGTCATGGTAGCTCATTTTTCTAGCAGTGATGTCAAATATTAAGTAACAATTTTGATAGACCCATTTACTAAGTAATCAAATATTACGTTAATAAGTCTAATTTTGTTATGTCCTATAGATATAGAAATATATTATGGACAAATATAACATTTAATTGTGTTATTTTAACTTATAATAAAATGGACATTTTTATATTAACATATGAGAGATTCTTACAATCAACTATACTATTTAAATAACTCCGACCCATTAAAATTTACTGTTCTTTAGCCAAGAGTGTAGAGAACGTTTTCTCATTTTTGCTTCGCTGGGTTTTTGTGTATGCAACTTTAAAACTGGATCAATGCAGCAACTTGTAGATTTGAACTAAATGACAAGGCTGAAAAGGAAGCTGAGCGGCAATGATCAATTATTGCTAATCAAGGTACATAATTTTATTTCTCCCTCAAGCATGTGTTTGAATAGATTTAAAAGATTTTGGGTTTAAGTCTAAATATTTTACAGCAAATCTTTCGTTAAAAATTTTTGCCTAATTTGCATCCAAGATCTGTCCCACCTATTTTATGATTTTCCTTTGCAATACTCTCTATAAAATCATGAGTCAATCTACTTATAATCTCTATAAAATGATGAGTCATCTCAAATGTGGGTGGAGTAGAGTATAATCTTGTAAATTTTAAATGTTTCTAAATTTTGACAATTAAAAAAGAATTAAAATAACAATATGCAAAAAATGAGTATATCAAAACTATAATAAGTCTAAAATGAGTTAAATTTTAATAAACAATAGTAAGCTTAAAATGAGTGCCAAACAACAGTACATGAAAAGAACAATACACGTCAAATAAGTCATCAAAACAATAATAAACCTAAAATTATTTAAATTTAGGAAGTCACTAAAATCTTTGCAATATCCCCCGATAGTTGTGATCCCTTTTGGTGATTGTATACCAACTTGAACTCTGTAAATTGTAGACAATGAATGGTAAAACTAGAAAATTAAGACTAAGCAAAGATAATAAATAATAGAATTAATAGTAAAACCAGATTAAGGGCCAAAACAAGGGACAAAAAGAAATCAAGAGAGAAAAGCAGTTAAATATATGTAATTTTGCTGCTGTGAGAAAGCTCCAAGTCTGAAAATCTATGCATGAAAATCTAAACATGTTTGCATGGAAATCTTTTTTTGTGTGTGTATGTGTGCATGCACGAACACGTGCAATGATAAAATTAATATGATTACAAATTAAACCATTACTTTAATACCTCTAACAAACCTTGAAAACTACTTTCACCAAATTTCTCTAATGAATGGCAATCTCTAGGTTTGATTTAGGCTTATAAACTCTAGGAATTCTTTATGACAATAAACAACTAAAAACTCCATGTTGGCAATGGCAAGTATAAAAAAGGACGTACAAGCGAGTCAAGGCAAGTTCAATGATCTTAAAAGATGAAATATCGCAGAGATACACCGAAACTGAGATCCTTATGAAGTTGTCACACAAACTCATAGCAGGGCTATTTAGACGTTCTCCATTCTGATAAAATTTACGAAAATTAACCTGTTAGTTGTAGCTGCACTTCTGGAAAATAAAATGATGGGCTGCTGCTAATATCAGGTCTAACCCCACTATGGAAATCAAAGCACAGAGGCCCAACCTTGTTCAATTTCACCCTAATGGAAGCAACGTTCAAGACAAGTTAATCATGCCTTGTTGATGAAGAAAAACAGTCAGCTGAATATAAAAAGACAAATTGATTTCTGCATACATAGTACGCATTACAATGAAGGCTCTGTGACGTTTGGATTAAGGGCAAGATGATCCATGGTTAGATTGAGAGGATAGATTACTTGGAGAGCACAAATTAAAATCCTTAATAAATTCATACTTTGTAAAGAATTTCATAAATGATAAAACAATGAACTTTCAAAGAAAAGGCATAGTCTCTACACTTAAAATTTTAACTCCACTATCACTTCAGAGAAGGATTTGTAACTATAGACTCTGAGGAAAAGAGTTCAAAAGGGTTTAAAAATCCCCTTACTCACTCGTAGAATATCTTTAATCACCAGCTATTAATTTAATTTAATAAATTCAAGTGGGATTTAAATATAATTTTTTTTACCAAAAAAAAAATCTAAATATGAGGTTGAACAAGTTAAATTAGGGGATCTTTATTTCTTGACTTCCAAGCTAATGAGAAAGTTGACCATGTTTTATTGTTTAAAGGAAGGGATGGCAAATGTTGGACTTTTTTTGTTGGGCTCATCTTGGTCCGGCTTGGCTCTTTTGTTTGTTTCCTTTTTTTTTTTTTAAATGTTGGGCCAAAAAACATAAATTTTTCTGTTTAGTTTTTTTAAAATAATTTTATTATGTTTCGCAAATTTATAGTTTAAAAAATTATTTTTATTAGATTAGGCTTTAAAAACTGGGTTTTGTATGTTATGGCTGCGTTAAATAAACGTTAAAAAGTGTATTTTATTTGAAAAATATATTTTTTTTATTTTTATGTTTTTTTATTTACTTTTGAACCTAGCCTGAGTAAATTTTCTAACATCTGCAGAATATTTTTTATTATCATTTTTTTTCAATCCTCAGAATATATTCTACATTGGAAGTGGCACCTAGGGAAATTGGAGTTAATTAACCAATGTCCAATGTTATCCGGCTCTTCTCAAATTTTAGTTATTAGTAAAATTAGACGCTCTGTTTTTTTTTTTTTGTGTGTGAATCTGTTTTGATAAATATACTTTCAAAACACTTATTCAGTGACAGATGATAGAGTTTGTGGGTTCTGTGCCTCTGGCCTATTCCTTAATTAATATTTACTCCGAAGTCCAAATAAAGAATGAATCTATCACTTCAAAACCACCACAATCAATTGATTTCATCATCAATTGCGTACTAAAAATAAATTGATGAATTGTCAGAGTATATCAGCCATTCAAACAAGACTTCACATATCCAAATACTAGGAAGCTAGCAAAGGATTTCAAGTCAACCCTTGTATTTGGGCAAATTCTCTCAGTTAATTACTTCAAACTGGACCTCGTTTACTTCCAATTTCCATACCTTAAGTCAACAACTGAAAGGAGTTGGTTTATTTTAGTAAATTAATGGTGGCACTATCCTTTAACAGCTAATCTGTCTTTGAAAGTTTCCGCTGAATTATATATCTCGTGTTAATCAATTTGTGGATATGTTAATGTCTATGAGGAGGCATATTCCAACTGTTCTGCTTCTTTCAGCTGCGGAAATTTCACCGGTATTGGCTATCCTTTTTGGAGAAACGACCAGCCTGATTATTGTGGTCATCCAGGCATCAAGCTTGATTGCCAGGGAGAAAGAGCCACCATTGATATCAATTCCCAGAAGTATGATATCATCGAAATCTATCATGACACTCAAATCCTGAAGATTGCAAAAGCAGATTTCATGTTGAACATTTGTCCTGTAAGCTTTATCAACAGTATTTTGGAGTTCAATCTCTTCGAGTACACATTCAGCGACCAAAACGCCAGCTTGCTTTACAACTATGATCATCTGACTGAAGATCATCAGCCACGGTTACAGGAGTTTACTTGTCCGATAAATAACTGGTCCAGTAATTGTTACTTCACTGCGCCGGCAATTTCAAGTAATGACGAATTTTCAAGCAGATGCAAGATCAGTCTCTTGATTCCAGTGCTGGCATTTGCTGTTGAAAGATTTACAATTTATTTATGGAACTTTGATCAAGTTATAAAAGAGGGCTTCGAGGTTAAGTGGATTATAGACCAAGGGCCATGCAATGATTGCCTTATTTCAAGAGGGAAATGTGGATATAACAGGACTATTAATGATTTTACTTGCTTTTGCCCGTATCAACCTTAGCCAAGGACATGCTCCAGGACGCAGCCACCAGCAAACAGTGTCGCCGCTAACCCTAGTACAGTTCCAGGTATGCACACATGATGGTTCTTTATTTATTGATTTATTTTTAACCGATACAAAGGGATATATATACTATTTTTAGTTTTTCCAGTTTTTAAGTAGCTACCGAGCTAGTTATGAGAGATAAGATTGATGAGATGAACCAGCATTCTTAGCCCCAATATTGTGAGAAATAATTAATAATTAAGATTTCTTTTTGAAAAAATATTATACACAACATAATCAGAATCCAGTAAAATTGAAGTTTATAAATCAACCCAATATATCAAAGTATACTACAATTGAAGTCTAACATAATAATAAACTCTCACAATAATCCTTCACCTTAGAGTTAAGAGGAGGCACTATAGACTGATAAAGGACACTGATAATAAAAAATTAGGACTAGATATATGAGAATGAAAATCCTCTACATACTAATCTATACTCTGAATTTTTAATAAGCTTGTGCTATGCCGCTACTTATATGGTTTAGGGGACATTACTTTCATGCACATCAGTCTTCAGCCAAAGCCCATTTGTTTAGGTGACATGGAAAAGCAATAGAATATGAGGAGTTTATTATTCTTCCAATCGCTTTTTTTTTTTTTTTTTTTTGAAAGGAAATTGCTTTTTGGTTCAACAAAAGAATTAAAAGCTTCAATCGATTCTGCAATTTCCATGTAGCTGCAAATGGGTCCAAAGCTTGTTGAAAGGGGGATCGGTTAGGCCAACTTTTGTTAAATAAATTTAGCCCGATTTGCAATCCCAGATCCAACCCATATATTTACGAGTTTACTGGCAAACCCTCTCTAAAAGTCAGAGTCAACGGCCATTGGATTTCAGTCTGGCTCTCTCGTGGAAAATTCAAATGGGGTTCTTCACCTTTAATTAATTTATTTGTCATGGGACCTAGCTAGTTTATACGTTATAAAATTTTCTACAAATTGCTTTCGCAACTGCTTTTCAAATTATAAAAAAATTGTTTTCTCCATTGAAATGTTGCACTAGGCAATTACCTCTTCATACAAGCAAACAAACCCATATAATCTTACCAAGTCTTTGTTTCTTCCAAAGAGATTATAGTTGCACATAATCATGAGTCATCTCTTCCCTCCGCCAATTCTCATCTCCATCCTCACCTTCATGATCTGCATCTTGATTGCCGTTCCTGCATCTCAAGGCGATAGTGATAGTGACGAACAGTTCATGTCATGCAACAGCTCTCACTCGTGTGGGGACTTGCAGGATATCGGTTATCCATTCTGGGGAAGCAATATTAGGCCTCAGTATTGTGGTCGCCAAGGTTTCGAGCTCCAATGTTATGATGATGAGTATGCTACCATACGAATCGGACATCAAAGTTTTCGAGTTTTAGAGATTAACAATACACATCCAATCATGAGAATTGTTATAGCTGATTATTTAGGTAGAGATTGTCTTGAATCAATTCGGAAATCCAGTATCAGCGACCCTCTATTTAATTACACTGAGAAGGTTCGAAACCTCAGTTTATTCTATGATTGCTCCGGTGATTCCTCCTCACAGCTGGGCAAAAATAATTATAATTGTACCTCAGAAGGTGGAGTGGTTATAAGAAGCTTTTACACGATCGACAACTATAAAGACTCGCGGCTTCACAATCTTAGCAACTCATGTTCCAGTGTTATCAAAGTCCCCATACAACTGACACGTCCCAATATTGGTTATCTTGAGGAAGGTAAATTGATCGAGGCTCTGAATCAAGGGTTCGAAGTGAGATATGATGCGGAAGATAAGCTCTGTTCGACATGTACTTCTCATCATCCTCGAGGGATATGCGGATCTAATCAGTCTTCAGATGAATTTTCGTGCCTTTATCCTCCTCGTCATGGTATGCGTCTACGCCCTTCATTTTCCGTATTATCGTTACAAATCTTTTAATCGTCAAAACTTAGGCTCGGTTTGTTTGCCAGTTCATGCGGCTTTGCCGGTCCACGCTGTTTACATATTAAAAATTAGTTTTAAAAGTGATCCCAAAAAACTTTCACTTAGAAACTGTGTCTAGACGTTCCTAAACTTTGACAATATTAGACTAACTTACGTTGAAATGAAGAAGGGCTATTGCACAGTTTATTGGATTCCAAATTTTTATTTCTAACATTTTCCGTACTAGAGGAATTATAACACTCCTTCTTATCTTTTGAATTTTTATTTTTTTAGATTAAATTATAAAGAAATCCAAAACCGGCACGCAGCATAGGTACAATTGACACTAATTTAGCAAGCACAGGTGTCTGAATTTTGAGCTAATTCTAGCTAATTTAAATTTCTAGATTGTTTATTTGATTTTGAATTAGAGTTGGCACAAGTATGCACAACCATGTTTTTGCAATATGCGAATATCTTTTCTGACTCTTATTGCCTCGAATTATTACTCTCCAATTAGGAAATAAAATCATTAAATATAAATAGATTATTTTATTGTAAATTATGTTGAGATAACAAGATAAAAAAAATTAATCATCCAAAAATATTTATTTTATTATTTATTATATATACACAATAAAAAAAATCTATGCATACAATTTTATAAATGTATAAATAAATTTTATTCAATATTATATCTATTTTAGTTATTTGTATTCTTACAATAGTTTAACAGTTAGATTACTAAGCACATACAATTATTTTTAAAACTCATAGCACTTTTAAAAATAAATTTTACCACAATATTTAACTAATTCTCTTGAGAACTAATTATTTTTACAACACGATTAATGATAATTATTTTAAAAATTCCAACATTACCAAATTAGCTCTTAACTTCGAAACTACAATAATAAATATTTATAAACATGCTGTAACTTTTAAATGACAACAATCATACACAATGGCAAATAAGTCTTGAATTGCTTTGATCGATTAAGAAACTTCCATGTAGCTACAAATTGGACCAAAACTTGTTAAAAGGGACCGTAGAAATGCAACTTAGGAGCCATCTGTTTTTAACTAACCTCACCCGATTTGCACCAAGCCATACGCTCATTTTAGTGATTTTGGATGCAACACTCGAAAAAGTCAAGAGTCAACTCCCATCGCTTTTCCGTCTCTCTCGTGGAAAATTCTAAAGGGGTTCACCTTTGATTAATTTGTTTGTCTGAGCACCTATTTTCTGTGTTTACATAATGAAATTTCCACAGATCGCTCTCACAATTTCATTTCAAATTTGAAATTAAGCAAATTAAACCCATATAATCTTACCAAGTCTTCGTTCACCTCGACAAGACGAAGAGACTAGTTGTACAAAATCACGAGGCATCTCTCTTCCCTCCACCAATTCTCAACCCCATTCTTACCTTCATGATCTGCTTCTTGATTGCCGCTACTGCATCTCAAGGCGATGGCGATGTAGACGACCTGTACATGTCGTGCAACAGCCCCACTCGTGTGGGAACTTATGGGAAATCCGGTATCCATTCCGGGGAAATAGTAATAAGGCCTCTCTATTGTGGTGGCAAAGGTTTCGAGTCCAATATGAGGAATATCATTTTCCTACCCTACAAATTTGGGTCTAATTATATTGAACTTTTCTATGGTGGAGAACTGATGATAACTGTATGATTATAGAGATAAATATTAAATTTGTACTTACTGCTATAATTTGACAAACATCATCAATGCTCCATGATGGAGCAACTCTACCATAGCCATTACCTACAAATTAAGTTTTTAAAATGATTCTAAACAAGTTTCACTTAATGGTAAACCATGTTTAGACACTCCTAAACTTCCACAATATTAGACTAGTTAATTACTTAAGTTGAAACGAAGAAAGGTTACTGCATAATTTACTAAATTATGAATTTCTATTTTCAACATTTTCTTGTGAATTTACTATCTTTAAATCACTCTTTTATCTTTGAAAACCTTAATTTATTCTTTATTTTTGTAAGAACTAAAAAGAAAAAAAAAGTTCATCAACCCACTTCTATTTTTTTCTTCTTCTTTTAAACAAAAAATGTGAGTAAATTATAATTTTTCGAAAGTAAAGAATTGATTTAAACATAATCAATTTACAAGGGATAATCCGAAATTTATCCTTAGTGGAATTATATGATACTTTTTCTTGTCTGTTGAATTTCTAAATTAAATTATAAAGAAATCTAAAAGAGTCCTGAAATATACGTATAACTGACGCTAATTTAGCATGTACAAGTGTCTGAATTTTGAGCTAGTTCTAGCGAATCTAAATTTCTGGATTGTTTGACTTCGAATTAGAGTCAGCACATGAAGTATGCACAACCATATTATTGCAATATGCAGGTATCTGTTCTTTCTGACTCTTTATTCCCTTGATTTATTACTCTTTCAGACAATGGTAGCTGGACATCGAGGTTTGACGTAGGTAATATAACTGATCCATTCTTTTGTTTCTTTTTTCATTTGCATTTCTTGTTGACACAATGAATAACATCATTTCCATCAACTGTCACTGGGAGAGGGCACTTTTTTTTTTCCTGTGGCCTAGCAGTAAAAGAAACATATAGTTTAATGGGATATTCTATCCTAACCACATAGAGAGCATAATATTACTTAAAAAAGATTTCGAGCCATACTCTTTTGAACGATATTACGTCGAGTCTAAAAATCTTTATATACATATATATAATTCTTGATATGAAATAACAAAACAAAAATGAATCAAATTACTAAAAGAAACTGTGGATCCAAATGCATGTTTAGAAGAAACAGTTGACGTGTCAATTGCTTAGTTGGCAACTGCTGGACCCACTTGCAGAGTTAGTTAAAGCCGGTTGTAACAGCAAACAGATACTGAAGCAGGGTATAAAGTTGATGACCAGAGTAATATGGCAAGATATTTTGTTATTGAATCAGAATTAGGAAGAGTCAAGTAAGACAGAATCGTTCTCTGATACAAGCTGGGTTTATCTTATAATCCCGTGTCGTCAATAAAGCTTGCTGTGGCTATTTCGTAGTGCCGAAGCAAGCTAACCTTGCTGAACTACAAGAAATAACTGGTGTCTTTCTTTAATCTTTAATCAATCTTACTATTTTCAAATCGGTCTTAGGATTGATCTTGATTGACCATTCATTAGAGTTTGTTAACCAATTGATTGAAATTATTTATTAGAAAAGAAAGCATCATAAAATTATTTTAGCTACATAGATAATGACGAGCGTAGAGAAACAACTGTAGTCAGCATCTAATCAATACTTGCTTACTTATTTGTTTCGACAGCTTTAGGTGCCGGAATGATGGGAATAATAATCACCTGTGCAATTATTTGTATATTCAGAAAGAAAAACAACCCATCAATTTTATGGACCGTCTGTTGTAGAAAGGCAACAAAGAGTGATCAAGACCTTGAGGCTTTCATTAGAAATTATGTATCTCTTGCTCCCGAAAGGTACAGCTTTCCAAATGTTAAGAAAATGACTAACTCCTTCAAAGACGAGCTCGGTCAAGGAGGTTATGGCCGTGTGTACAAAGGGAAGTTATCTGACGGTCGTCTTGTAGCAGTAAAGCTCCTCAATACATCCAAAGGGAATGGACAAGAATTTATTAATGAGGTTGCAAGCATCAGTAGAACATCCCACGTTAATGTTGTCACATTACTGGGTTTTTGTTTGGAGGGCAGCAAGAGAGCCCTTATATATGAGTTCATGCCTAATGGATCCCTAGAAAAATTTGTGTACAATGGGAATACTTCGAAGCCTAGTGGTCAGCACTTGGGATGGGACAAAATGTATGAAATCGTTGTAGGCATAGCGAAAGGGCTTGAATACTTGCATCGGGGGTGCAGCACAAGGATTTTGCATTTCGACATAAAACCTCAAAACATTCTCCTTGATGAAGATTTTGTTCCTAAGATCTCCGATTTTGGTCTGGCAAAACTTTACCTTAAGAAAGAGAGCATCGTGTCGATGTTAGAGGCTAGAGGGACAATCGGCTACATTGCTCCAGAAGTTTTCAATAGAAACTTTGGAGAAGTTTCACACAAGTCCGATGTGTATAGCTACGGAATGATGATTATGGAATTGGTTGGATGCAAAAATTACCGTGATTCTGGCATTGATCATTCTAGCGAGATATACTTTCCCCATTGGATTTACAAGCATGTCGAGCAGGGCAGAGAATTTAAATTGCCTGGTGTTGTGACCGGTGAGGAAAGTGAAATTGTCAAGAAGATGATTATTGTTGGTTTGTGGTGTATCCAGACTCGTCCATCGAATAGGCCGCCCATGAACAGAGTGATAGAAATGTTGCAAGAAAGCAACGAAGCCTTGCAAATCCCACCAACGCCTTTCGTCGATTCTCCTCCACGAGCACCAATAACATCTTCTTCCACCATTTCAACTTCGTGACATAATCATCAAATTATGTCATTTCAACATATTCTGATTTTTCATGCGAATCAAGTGCCATTTTGAAAGCTGCTCTGTTCGCCATTTTGAAAGCTGCTCTGTTCACCATCTCCGTTGACGTGACTTTGGCAATCAAACGCCCAGAACGCAGCAGTCGGTTTTTAGGTTGGAAATCAATTTCATATGAAATTTTCTGAGAAATCAATTGTTGATTGCGTGAACTTGAGGAGATACTATTGTACGAATACTTGGCACTGTCTGATTAAGTCGTAGTTGCAAAAATATTTGGTATTGACTGGAAGTTAGGAAAGTGTACCGCGTGTCCCATTAGTTACCATATATGATTTAGAGAAGAACTTGTGCGGACTGGGCACATTGTCCGTCCATTGAGATGGCAGGTGTGATGGAAATAAAAAAAATTTGATTAAAATAAAAAAATTTGTCCCATTGTGAACCAAATAACATGCCGTCAGTGCGAGGGCTGAAGTGGTACCCTTCTCAATATCAGTTTTCTTTATGATTTATGTTTAAGTTTCGTTATAAACAATCTTTGATAAAAAGGATTTTGGTCGTGAGAAAGAGTACAAAGCACTTTCCTATGAAAATACTTGTCGGGTTAAGACGAATTGACCAACACTTTAGAGCCAAACTGAGCTATTTTTTAGATATTATCAATGGTTAAAATCTTTTCACCATAGAAAGAATTTCTAAGATGTTACTGATGGTTAAAATCTTTTGAAGATAAAACAGGGAAACAAAATTGTAGTTTCCCACAATTATCTTTCTCCCTAGATTTGCAAGCGTTAATTAGTATTCTTCAATAGCATTAAGTTATTGTCCTCAGAACCCAATAACTAGTTCTCCTTAAAGAACAAAATCCAACCTTAGTTGAACTGTATAATGGTCTAGTCCTTACTCCACACACTCAAAGAGATTAGATCATTACGTATCCGATAATCATATCTCTATTATTATAGTGATTGTTTATTGCTCCCTCTATTTAACATTAATATAAAATCTATCATCAAAGCGGATCAGGGATTAAAGATTCCAAATAAGGAAGATATTAAAAAAAATTAAAAAAATAAAACATAAAAAATATCAAATCAAGGTAAATCGGTAATATAAATAAAGTCATATTTTGCAAAATAAGAGCGAGCCCATTTTGAGATCAGGCCCTCCTAGCGCAGCGTCAAAAATGTCAACAATTTCTCCCTTTTCTCTTCCTTTTTCAAGAATGTCTTTTTTATTTCTCTTGACACCACGGATCAACTTATTTTACTCTACAAATTTATCATGTATTTGTTCTCAATAACAAATCAAACCATATTTTCATCTCTTTTTTTTTATTCGCCACCACTCAACAATGGCTTTGGTTCATAATAATTTTTGAAAATAAGGGTAAATCTAACCACAAAACCACTTTGAAGATAAGTTTTCTGTTCGAATTTGTGCCCAAACCATTAAAAAAAAAAAATGAGGTAAGCTAAGTATAAAAAGTTTTTTCTTTTATTTATTTTTTTTGGGGAAACCTTTAAACAAGTATGTAACTGCAAGATTATTGTTGTTTCATTTGCCTCTAACTTCGAAGAACCAGTTTTTTGGATTATTTACGGCTTTTAAAGTGCATATTTATTTGGCCATTTATTCGGGTAAGTATAGTTGTTCCCATCAGGCCCCCCCCCCCCCCCCCCCCTTCTTTTTTTCCTCATATATATCCAAGCTATAATATGTTTTTCTTTTGTGTACTATATGTTCATTTCCTTCGTCTTTCCTACAATTGTTTTTTCCCCTTGTTAAGTAAAAACGCTTCGATTTCTTTTTCCCTGATTTTGTTGTATTTGGACTTGGAGATAGATATATTGTAGAGGTACGTTTTCTTGACTTACTTTCTTCACTCGTAAAAGGTTTTATAATTTTTTTTTTAAACTTGAGATATTCTAGTATTCTTTATATTCCATAATTGTTATGTAAACTGTGTGATTTGAGTTTGGTGGATATTACCGAGCTTCTATCATTATTGTTATTCAATTTAAATTTCAAAGGTGAAAATAGTTTATGGTGCAATTGAAATCAAAATTAATTAGGTTGTAATTAATTTCCACATTATGATTTTTTTTTCTTTTTTTTTAATAATAAAAGATGAGGCCCAAACATTACGTGATAGGCATTACTAATATATGTCATCTATAAATTTATTACAATAGATGACATTTAAAATAGGATCATCTTTTGTTGACCACTATAGATGACCGTTACAAAGATGACACATTCGGACGACTCATTATAAGCCAGTTTTAACTTTTAAGTGTCATCTTTAAGCAGCTTTGTAGTAACCAAATCTTGAGCAACTGCTGCCACAATAAGCTTTAGTTTACAAGCTAGTGATTGAAGAAAACTTTAAAGGTGTCGTATCATGATTATCTAATGCGTATTTCAAAATACTAAATCTTACATCAAAAAATGAATAAACCTCTAGGGTGGTTTATAACAAGAAATTCGTCTTTATTTTTATAAGTCAAGCATGTGGATGTCTATACACAAGCTGGAGGCTCAATGGTAGTAAATAATGATTAAAATTGTTCCAAATGTGTGATCGAGTGGTTTTCAAGTAGTTTTATTTAACTGACCACCAGGTTTAAATTTGGGAAAGATAAAAGTCTAAAAAAAATAAATTAGGGCTTTGCCCATCCTCTAACTTTTAAAAGACTAAATAATGATTTAAATTAATTTAAATATAACTTTAACTACTTCTTCAACAAAGGTTAAAATAAAATTAAAAATTTTGTTGATCACCACCTTGGGATCCATCATACCTTCTAAATAGAAGAGTGAAAAGCACATATTACCGTAAAATTAGTTAGAGTTGAACTATTGGCAACCCTTAATAATTCTTATAATATTACTTTCCTATTATAATTACATTAAAGGACAAAATAAATATACTTAACCCCTATATTTCTCTCTTTAATTATTTACACCCGCACAACAACTCCAAAGTCTTTTCTATTTTTTTGTGACCTCACAAACATTTTGTACTTTAAAATCTTTTTTTTTTCATTGATCAAGTTTTTATTTAAAAAAATTATATCATAGCTAATTGAGTTCACTTTTAATTTTACTTTTTTTATAAGACTTTTAATTTTACTTAATACGTATATATGTATGATTTTTTTTGGAGTTAAATATATGTGATTTCATCATTCATTTTTTTTTTAAAGAAAAAATGTAATTGGAGTTGAATGGAAGAAACTGAAATATTTTTCTTTTCTGAATTGGAAAGAAATTGAAAAACTAGAAAAGGAAATTCTGGCTTCTGGGAATGAAATCAGATTTTAACAAGAAAAGGGGTTTCAAAAGAAAATCAAAAGGACGCTAACAGTCCAATTCAAGTACTTATTGGACTAAGACGATTTTAAAGCGATTTTAGAGCCCAAACTGAGCCCAGTATATAGTCACAAGTTTATTGTGAAAAAAATAGAAAAAGAATTTTGAGATATTTGGCGATGGTTAAAATGATAAAATCTTTTGAAGATAAAAAGCGGAAACGAAATTATAGTTAGCCACAATTATCTTTCTCCCCAGATTTGCAAGCATTATTGACAATGTAGGATTATGTAATCATACTACTAATTATCAAGAATTATGATGACTTCATGGAGAAATTAGAAACAATATTGTTTATTTAAATTTCTCAAGTCCGTGACTCAAGTGTCTGGAAGGAAAGACAAAGGCAAAGGAGTGCCATCAAGTCTTAAAAATGATCTAATTGATACTTTTTGGATATGATTTTAGTTAGACCCAATAGATAAAGAACACATGTACAGTTCTAAGAAAAAAAAATGGTCTTACTTGGGCAATGCTTGCTGAGACTAATGACCATGTTGAGTATTTTTAAACACCATATGCTATAATCTAATGAAATGATATCCCTTATTATTCTATAATAAATTATCTAAAACAATTTCTTATGTAAAGTTAGGGGGGAAAAAAAAAATCAGACTACTACTCATAGCGCAGCTGCTCTAAATACACCCTAAAACAGAAGGGTCAAAGGAAACGCCAATAAACAATAGGAAGGCATTGTGCTTAAATGATGACCTCAGTATAATTGTATAAGCATTAAAAGCGAACTCTTACTTATGTACATTAATCCCATTAAAGATCATAGCTAATGGCAGAGGGAAGAAGAAAATGAAGTCACCCAATCCTTTGCTTTCTCTTCCTTTTGTACTCGAAAATTTGGTGAAATGAGAAACAGAAAACTTAACTACTGGAAGTTGGTGTCGTCTTCGTGCTGGTCCAAGAGAGAGTGACAGAATCGGGGGATTGTGTCATCATCTCCTCATGTGTCTTCTTGTCATCGTACCCATCACTCTCTATATCCCTTAAAGCGTCCAAGACGTCCACCATATAAGGCCTCAAATCCTTCTCACTTTGCAGACACTGGAATGCCAACTCTGCCACTGCATTTATCGTCCTCCTTACCTTGTTGTCTGATTCATATCCAAGAGTTTGATCCACGAGCTCGTGCAATGCTTTGTTTTGGATCTTGTTGATTGCCAGATTTGACAAATTAATCTCATGTCGGTGTCTAGTAATATCAACTGCTGGCATTGATGATATTAACTCAATCAAAACAACTCCGAAGCTAAACACATCACTCTTGTCAGTAAGCTGATAGCATTGGTGGTATTCGGGATCAACGTATCCCGGAGTCCCCTGTGGAGCAGTCGAAACATGGGTGACATGATTTGGAAAGAGACGGGAAAGTCCAAAATCTGCAACTTTAACACAGAAGTTGTTGTCAAGAAGAATGTTGTTGGTCTTCACATCACGGTGGATGATATCAGAAGCATGAAGATATGTCAATGCGCTTGCTGTCTCAATGGCGATCTTCAAACGTGTAGGCCAAGGTAGGGCACCAGGCTTGGCACGTTCCCCGTGTAAATGATCAGCAACTGTGCCATTGGAGATGAATTCATACACAAGCAAGAGTTCACGACTGTGACGGGAAGTACATCCGTAAAGAGAGACAAGATTTTTGTGGCGCAAGCGAGCTAGTATATCAACTTCATTCATGAATTGTTCAACTCTTTTGTAATTGTTTTCATATAAACGCTTGACTGCAACAGCTCGCCCATCTTGCAGTTCACCTGATTAATTAAAATGTGAGTTTCCCTTTAACTTGTTCATTGAAATAATTAATGAAAGTTGGGAACATAGGGTCTTGACACTTACCATAATATACAGTGCCAAAGCCTCCATCACCAAGTTCTCTGGCAGAATCAAAATAATTGGTGGCCTCTTCGAGTTCACCATAGCTGAAGACTTGAACTCCATGATAGTTACCTCCCTTCTCAAGATCCACTTTTGATGAGGGTTCAGACGATGTGTTGCGAAATAACAGAGTTGAAGCAGAATGTTTGTTCTTCTTACGACGTAGATAAATCAAGAAAATAGCAGCCATAATGCCCATACCCCCGAAAGCTGCACCAACTCCTGTTTACAGTAGTGAGACCAATTATCAATTCTTGATGCATGTGTTTGTATATGTTACTGAAACAAATGGAGGACTCGTATAGTGTATTACCTATAGCAACCTTCAGTTTCAAGTTTGCACCATTACCTGTGTCAGTGAAGATTTAGAAAAATACAAAGGCACAAATTATTATTAAAAAAATTATAATTGTAAAATAACCTCTTCAGAAATTGCATTTACGTCAATGCAGAAATTAATATTCAAATCAACTCAAAACTTGAATTCCAATTGAGTTGGAATTACACAAAATTCAGACACTATGACAGGCGTTGGTGAACTGATATCTACTAGAAGCTGCATTAGAATTCTGTAATCTAATCTATGATCAACTTATATTAAGTAATATAAAATTATCAATAACATCAAGATAGAAGATGAGATGGTCCAAATATCAGTTTCCCGATGACAGATTCATAGACTGACAGAATAAACTTCCAGCTTTCTTTGATTATGTACAAAATATAAAGCAAAAGGTCAAATGTAATTTAGAACAGAGGAAACAGAGTAAGAGCATTCATGAGCAATGGAAGAAAAGGAAAGCTTAAATATGAGCCTATGAACAAATTTTCTTGCACCATCATTGATGAACAATATGATTAATAGCTAGGAATCATAAGTAATACCCCTTTCCCAAGTGGTTTAATGCTCAAAAGTCATAGAAAGTTTTTAGTTCTAAACTAGAAAATGAGACGAGAAACAGAAAATCCTATTCTGGTTTGGCCAAGAAACTTGAGGGGGCAAAAGAATTTCTTCTTCCAAGCCTGAAACCTTTAGTTCTTTCTAAATTTCCAATCATAGAAGTCGAACTTCACTGAATGAATGAGATTCTCAAAGCTATCCACATTTCAAATGCAAAGCATTTTAGAATCATAGTAACATATAACAATATGATACAAAATAGCAAAAATAGAACTGGAATTGTGCCATAATATTGATAACCATAGTAAAGCAAATAAAAATGAAGAAACAAGATCTAGCAAAAGGCAAAAAAAAAAAGGCAAATGCACTGAAGAGTTACCATCATCACATGTTTTGAGATGAGGTCTATCTTCGCAAAAGCAAACAAATTCATTATTACTGAATCCACAGCGTCCACCACTTGCCTCACAATTGCTGCAACTATGTGCAGTCCAATTCAAGAGGAACCCCATCTTTAAAATTTCAGTGTAATTCATTGACCCCAAACTAGCCAAATCAACACCATTATCTAGATGCACAGGTGCGTACGCAAAAGACTGGCACGACTCGAATGAATAGTTTGCATCCACCAACACATCCTTGTGAAAACCGGCAAAAGAATGGAGTGTAGCATTACTATAACAATTTATAGGATACGTACCGTACTGAGGAGGATTCTCAGTGCAGTTGTACCAGATAAAAAGATCTGTTTTACTACTAAAATTGAAAGGAGTTCGGTCAAGAGTAAGATTCTGAAGAGGAGTTTGACATGATTCTTCATAGACCAAAGAATTGGCCACAAGAAGTGAAGTGTTAGGATAGAAGATATCTTTAATGATGTAATCATAACGAGAAATGGTAAGTACAGGGTTTTTGTCATTACAGGTGATCCCAAAGTTTGGATAGCCACAGAAGGGTTCTTGTTCTTCAGAAATCCAAAAAGGGTAGCTTATTATGAGGTCGTTGCCGCATGTTCTTGGGGCACAAGCCTTGAATTTGGGGTCAAGAGAAAGGGTGTGGCTGGAAAAAGTGATGATGATGATGATACATCGAAGAAGAGTTATTTTGAGTGTGAAGATGTTTTGGAGATCCATATGGATTTGGAAAATGAAGGGAAGAAGAGAAGAAGCGTAAGTAAATGGAGAGAAGCATAATGGAAGAAAATTCTAATGTAGTTGGTAGTGGTTGGCAGCGGAGGCTTTTGAGTTTATAAGTTGTTTAGCTTGTATATTTTATTGTCAATTCAATTGTGTGATGTGAATTTGCAAGTGGAAAAGAGACCAAGTGGGAAACAAAGATCCAAAAGAAAGCAAAGATGTCAGCTTATGGGCGAGATCAGCTTGTGGGCTATTAAGCTGTTTCAATAGTTCATTAAATATTTTAAAAATTCATATGGATGTTAGAAAATTCTATCCAAGAGAAATCTCCCAGTCCTAGTTTTTTTTTTTTTTTTAACTCTTTAAATGTTTTTTTAAGAGTGATTTAAACTCTTAGCATCCCATTTCCACTACCAGAAGCAAACAAGGTTATATGAGCTATTCTTTAGAGATGCGTCATCTAATCCTACATGGAGCTAAGGACAATAAATTAAATGATGAGGATAATGCTTGAAGTCCTGTTGCTGTGAGTAGGCGGGTGGGGCATTTTTGCTGCCAAAATATTAATGATTCTGATTCACTGCCCGACTTGTTGAGTTTTGGTTGGCTGAACGAAAACGTGTGGACAAAAAGAGAGTAACTGTTGAGGTTGGCTTGACTCTTTGGGGGAGGATGAAAATGATTTTTAGGTTTAGGGGCTGGCTACGGTACAGATTCTGTACCTTACAGACCAGGTTAGCCAGCTTCCCAAGGGTGCCATTGGAAACAGCTATTTGCACCGAATTAAACCCCGAATCAAACTCCGACTTCAACGCACCGTTTTACTTAAGCTAAAAACGCACCATTTGTAGGGTTATCTCTTTTTCGTTATTGATCGAGGTCACACCAGCCACAACTAAAGTCGTCCCAAAGTACCCCAGCTGCCGCCACTGTCCTTCTCAACTGGGTTGTTGTCTTTTGTTGTGTTTTTTTTTGGGAATTTGCCCTCTTTGATTATTTGGTTAACTTTTTCTTTTTTATTGTTTTTTTATTGAATTAAAGTATCAAGTCCCTGTTTTGGCCATTTTCATATGTTCTTTTCTGGGTTTTTCATTTCTTAGTTGTAGTATGAATTTCAAATAAAGATCAAATTTTAAAATTGAGTTATAAGTTATTTCTTCCTATTTCAAGTTGCTTTAGTTTTAGGATTTTGAAAGTGGGGGTAATCTGGAAATGTTTTGTGGGTTTAATCTATAAACAATCATTTGAAGCCGAGTTTGAGATTGAGAATGGCTACCAGAGTGGAGATTGATGAAGACAGTGACTAACAAGGGCAGCTTGTGGGTCTTCCACTAGAAGCTTGATGAGCCCGTGGATGAAGAAGCTGGCAGGCTTAGAAATATGTACAAAGAAATATGTAAGCTGGGTTATAGTGGTTTGATAAGCTGGTTCTATTTGAGTTGGTGGTATTCTGTTTCCTAAAATGTTTTTCATGGTTTTCTAGATTTATGCTTGGTAAATAAGAATTTTCAAATTTTAAAAGAAGCTTAATCGTTTGCCGAGAAGGAAGATAATAGTCGAGAAGGAAGATAATAGTTGAGAGTGTGTTTGAGAAGAAAGAGGGAAGATAACAATTAAGAGAAAGTAGAAGTTATCCTTGGTGCAGCGCAGATAAAGCTTTCGATTGAAAAGAAAAAGAAAAACCTTAAAATGATGTCGTTTTTAGAATTTTTGGGGTTTGACCCGGGATTTGACCCAGGGTAAATAGCAGCGGGTGCCATTTGCTTGCTTTGTTTCCACATGCAGGGACACGTGGAGTGCATGGAGTGGGGGATGTATGTTACAGAATCTGTAACATACCTCTCCGTTTAGGTTTAATGTTGTTGCCCAGATCTCAAAGATCTAAGATTGAGGTATGTCTTCATGATCATTTCTGTTATTACGTATGTTTCGGGTTAGATACTTAGACAATTTTATGTTTAATTTACAATAAATGATATTAAAAAGGACTGAGACTTATAGTGTTTCTTTTTTTCCTCGTAAGAGAAAATTATTAAATCATATTTTGTAAATTAACAATGATGATTAAGTGCACGATTGCAAAGGTGTCAAGTTTCTATTGAGGAATTCTGTAATAGAGCCTACAACTGTCTAATTAAATCTTGACATAAGTCACGCTCTCTATAGGCTAATAAAGAAAAGAGTAATTGATTTATAAAAATAACAAAACTCTTCACCTAATAGGCCAATCTCTTAAATTTTATGTTTCCAAATTCTAGACTCAACCCTAAACAATCACAAATTTAGTACGTACTCGAAACGAATAGAGGAAAAAATCCAAAAAAGAATCATAACCATTAACCATTACCGCAAAAATAGGAAGAATTTCAATTTGAGCTGAGGTTGAATAATCAGCATAGACTGATCAATATCGAGCCCAAATTGTGGTCAAACTAAACAGCTGTAGAAGATTTTTCACCCCTTTCTCTAAAACCCCGTTTTGGAAAACTTGAATTTGGAAATACACACACAAAATAAGAGCAGGTTTTTCTAAACTGTAGAGCAAAATATCTAAATGTTGACTGAATTTAATTGGACACCAAACAAAAATCACATTGGCTATGGAGGAGGAGGGGCCTACCGGCGAAGGCAAACTAGACGGTTGACATGTTCAAAGACGTTGACGTGGAAATAAACTAAATCGCACCAGACACCCAATTAAATTAAAGCCTACTCAACTACATACATTGCGATGATCGTGACCATTGACCAGTCATTAGATGTGACTTTTTCTCATTTAATAAATAAACAAAGACCCAGAAAAGTAATTACAATGAACAATAAACTGTTGTATAATTCGACCAATAGAAACGCTGTTAAATTAAAGAGAAAATATAACCGTTTCTATATATATGTATTTTTTATATATTCTAAAAGTTTCTTAAAATTTAGAATCGAGCAAATTACTGAATAACCCTTCTTCGTTTCCACTTAACTTTTTTTTTTTTTTAACACCGTTTCCACTTAAATTAGATAGTTTAAGATTGTGAAATTTAAACTTAAACACAGTTTAATATCCAGTAGAAAGTTGTTTGGTATCATTTTTAAACCTAATTTTTTATAAACTGTGTGAAAATGAAGGGCGTAGATGCATACCAGGAGGATAAAAGCACGAAAATTCATCTGAAGACTGATTAGATCCGCATATCCCTCGAGGATGATGAGAAGTACACGTCGAACAGAGCTTATCTTCCGCATCATATCTCACTTCGAACCCTTGATTCAGAGCCTCGATCAATTTACCTTCCTCAAGATAACCAATATTGGGACGTGTCAGTTGTATGGGGACTTTGATAACACTGGAACATGAGTTGCTAAGATTGTGAAGCCGCGAGTCTTTATAGTTGTCGATCGTGTAAAAGCTTCTTATAACCACTCCACCTTCTGAGGTACAATTATAATTATTTTTGCCCAGCTGTGAGGAGGAATCACCGGAGCAATCATAGAATAAACTGAGGTTTCGAACCTTCTCAGCGTAATTAAATAGAGGGTCGCTGATACTGGATTTCCGAATTGATTCAAGACAATCTCTACCTATATAATCAGCTATAACAATTCTCATGATTGGATTTGTATTGTTAATCTCTAAAACTCGAAAACTTTGATGTCCGATTCGTATGGTAGCATAGTCATTGTCATGACATTGGAGCTCGAAACCTTGGCGACCACAATACTGAGGCCTAATGTTGCTTCCCCAGAATGGATACCCGATATCCTGCAAGTCCCCACACGAGTGAGAGCTGTTGCATGACATGAACTGTTCGTCAACATCGCCATCGCCTTGAGATGCAGGAACGGCAATCAAGATGCAGATCATGAAGGTGAGGATGGAGATGAGAATTGGCGGAGGGAAGAGATGACTCATGATTATGTACAGCTATAATCTCTTTGAAAGAAACAAAGACTTGGTAAGATTATATGGGTTTTGTTTGCTTGTATGAAGCGGTAATTTCCTAGTGCAACATTTCAATGGAGAAAACAATTTTTTTAATAATTTGAAAAGCAGTCGCGAAAGCAATTTGTAGAAAATTTTATAACGTATAGACTAGCTAGTTCCCATGACAAATAAATTAATTAAAGGTGAAGAACCCCATTAGAATTTTCCACGAGAGAGCCAGACTGAAATCCAATGGCCGTTGACTCTGACTTTTAGAGAGGGTTTGCCGGTAAACTCGTAAATATATGGGTTGGATCTTGGATTGCAAATCGAGCTAAATTTTTTAACAAAAGTTGGCCTAACCGATCCCCTTTCAACAAGCTTTGGACCCATTTGCAGCTACATGGAAATTGCAGAATCGATTGAAGCTTTTAATTCTTTAGTGGAATTAAAAAGCAATTGGAAGAATAATATAACTCCTCATATTCTATTGCTTTTCCATGTCACCTAAACGAATGGGCTTTGGCTGAAGACTGATGTACCCAAAAGTAATGTCCCCTAAAACATATAAATAGCGGCATAGCACAAACTTATTAAAAATTCAGAGTATAGATTAGTATGCAGAGGATTTTAATTCTCATATATCTAGTCCTAATTTTTAATTATCAATAACTGTTTTATTAGTCTATAGTGCCTCCTCTTAACTCTAAGGTAAAGGATTATTGTGGCAGTTTATTATTATACTAGACTTTAGTTGTAGGATACTTAATTTGATAAACTAGGTTGATTATACGCTTTAATTTTATTGGATTCTGATTATAGTGTATATAATTTTTTTTAAAAGATGTCTTAATTATTAATTATTTCTTACAATATTAGAGCTAAGGATGCTGGTCCATCTCATCAATTTTATCTCTCATAACTAGCTTGGTAGCTACTTAAAAACTAGAAAAAGTAAAAATAGTATATATATATATATATATATATCCCTTTGTATGGGTTAAAAATAAATCAATAAATAAATAAGTATCATGTATGCATACCTGGAGCTGTACTAGGATTAGCGGCGGCACTGTTTGCTGGTGGCTGCGTCCTGAAGCATGTCCTTGGCGAAGGTCGATACGGGCAAAAGCAAGTAAAATCATTAGTAGTCCCGTTATATCCACATTTCCCTCCTGAAATAAGGCAATCATTGCATGGCCCGTGGTCTATAATCCACTTAACCTCGAAGCCCTCTTTTATAACTTGATCAATACTCCATGAATGAATTGTAAATCCTTCAACAGCAAGTGCCAGCACTGGAATCAAGAGACTGATCTTGCATCTGCTTGTCAATTCATCATAACTTGAAATTGCCGGTGCACTGAAGGAACAATCAATGGACCTGTTATTTATCGGACAAGTAAACTTCTGTATCCGTGGCTGATGATGTTCAGTCAAATGATCACAGTAATAAAGCAAGCTGGCGTTTTGGTCGCTGAATGTGTACTCGAAGAGATTGAAATCCAAAGTACTGTTGATAAAGTTTATAAGACAAATGTTCGACATGAAATCTGCTTTTGCAATCTTCAGGATTTGAGATTCATGATAGATTTCGACGATATCATACTTCTGGGAATTGATATCAATGGTGGCTGTATCTCCCTGGCAATCAAGCTTGAAGCCTGGATGACCACAATAATCAGGCTGGTCGTTACTCCAAAAAGGATAGCCAATATCGGTGAAATTTCCGCAGCTGAAAGAAGCAGAACACTTGGAATATGCCTCCTCATAGACATTAACATATATCGAGAAAACTAGTGGGAATTGAAGCTGGCTGAACATAAGGATGAAAAGAGAGATTCTGAAAACAGAGGAACTCATGATCCACAAATTGATTAACACGAGATTATTCAGCGGAAACTTTCAAAGACAGATTAGCTGCTAAAGGATAGTGCCACCACTAAAATAAACTAACTCTTTTCAGTTGTTGACTTAAGGTATGGAAATTGGAAGTAAACGAGGTCCAGTTTGAAGTAATTAACTGAGAGAATTTGCCCAAATACAAGAGTTGACTTGAAATCCTTTGCTTGCTTCCTAGTATTTTCGATCTGTGAAGCCTTGTTTGAATACGCAATTCATCAATTCATTTTCAATACGCAAGTGATGATGTAATCAATTGATTGTCGTGGTTGGTGGATTCATCCTTTATTTGGACTTTGGAGCAAATACTAATTAAGGAATAGGCCAGAGGCCCAGAGCCGATAAACTCTAGTGGTTGTCAATTGTCATGAAATGAGTGTTTTGGAAGTATATTTATAAAAATAAATTCACAAAAGTAAGAAACAGAGCTTCTAATTTTGCTAATAACTAAAATTTGACTAAGTCTCTCAGCATACATTCTACATTGAGAGTGGCATATAGAGAAATATGAGTTAATTAACATTCTGAGGATGGTAGAAAATTACATTTAGGCTGGGTCCAAAAGTAAATTAAAAAAATTAAAAATAAAAAATATTTTATTTTAACTAAAACACACTTTTTAACATTTATTTAACCCATGTACAACATATATTTAAAGTTTTAAATTTTTTAAACCCAACTTTTAAAACCTAATCTAATAAAAATAATTTTTTAAACTATAAATTTGTCAAAGATAATAATTTTTCTTAAAACAAATACAAGATATGAAATTTGGGTTTTTCGGCCCAGCTTTAAGGACAAAAAACAAAATGATCCAAGCCTGACCAAGCCGAGCCCAACAAAAATGGGCTTGTAAAAGATAATAATTTTTAAAAAAAAAATACAAGAAATTCGGGTTCTTTGGCCCACCTCTAAGGACAAAAAAAAAATGATCCAAGCCTGACCATGCCAAGCCCAACAAAAAATAGGCCGGCATTTACCATTCCTAAACTTAGACAATACAAGATAGTCAAGTTTCTAATTAACTTAGAAGTCAAGAAATAAAGATCCCTTAATTTAACTAGTTCAACCTCATATTTGGATCTTTTCCCCAAAAAAAATAAAAAAATAAAAACCTCATATTTAGATCCCACTTGAATTTATTAAATTAAATTAATAGCTTGTCATTAAAGATAATCTACGGGTGGGTAAGAGGATTTTTAAACCCTTTTGAACTCCTTTCCTCACAGTTTATAGTTACAAAATTTTCTCTGAAGTGATAGTGGAGTTAAAGTTTTTAAGTGTAGAGACCATGCTTTTGTTAGTAAAAGTTCATTGTTTAATGAATTTTTTTACGATAGGAATTTATTAAGTACTTTAATTTGTGCTCTCCAAGTAACCTATGCTCTCAATCTAACCGTGGATCATCTTGCCCTTAATCCAAACGTTACAGAGCCTTCGTTGTAATGCGTACTATGTATGCAGAAATCAATCTGTCTTCATATATCCAGCACACTGTTTTTCTTCATCAACAAGGCTATAGTGTGAAATGGAACAATGTTGGGCCTCTGTGCTTTGATTTCTATGGGCTTTGGCCTGATATTAGGAGAGGCCCATCATGTTATTTTCTAGAAGTGCAACTAGAGCAACGAGGCTTATTTTCGTGAAATTTATCAGGATGGAGAACATCTAAACGAGAAACATGATTTCTTCGATATGCCTCCTTATTACACGAAACATATATATGAAATATCCTCTGTTGACTATTCGTAATTAAATATACACATGATTAGATAATTTTTACAAACTAATATAATACATGAACCACAAAAAAGAAATCTAGCATATAGTTTAATTTAACGACTAACTAAGACATGGATGTGAAGGAAGAACCCATTGAAGATAATCTTGGAGGAGAAGAGAGGAAAGGTTTTGGTGGGATTTGCAAGGCTTCAATGCTTCCTTGTAACATGTCTATAACCTTATTCATAGCCGGTCTATACGATGGATGAGTCTGTATACACCATAAGCCCACAATAACCATCTTCTTGGCAATTTCAATTTCATTTTCGTCGCTGCCCATAACACTAGGCAATTTAAACACCTTGCCCTGCTCAACGTGTTTGTATATCCAATGCGGAAAGTATATGTCGCTTGTTTCATCCACTCCAGCATCAGGGTTATTTTTGCATCCAACCATTTCCAATATCATCATTCCATAGCTATACACATCGGACTTGTGTGAAACTTCTCCAAAGCTTCTACTAAGAACTTCTGGAGCTACGTAGCCAATTGTTCCCCTGGCTTCAAATAGTGATACATTACTCTCCTTTCGAGGGCATAGCTTTGCAAGTCCGAAATCGGAGATCTTCGGGCAAAATTCTTCGTCGAGAAGAATGTTATGAGGTTTTATGTCAAGATGCAAAATCCTGGTGTTGCATCCGCGATGCAAGTACTCTAGCCCTCTTGCCGTTTCTATTGCAATGTGGTAGAATTTTTCCCATCCCAAGTGTTGGTGTGCTTTCGAAGTATCTCCGTTGTGTATGAATTTCTCGAGTGATCCATTAGGCATGTACTCGTAAACAAGAGCTCTCTTGCTACCCTCTAGACAAAACCCTAATAATGTGACAACGTTAACATGCGATGTTCTACTAATGCTTGCAACCTCGTTAACAAATTCTTGTACATTTTCTTTTGATGTATTTAACAGCTTCACTGCCACAAGACGACCATCCGGTAACTTCCCTTTGAACACACTGCCGTAGCCGCCTTGGCCTAATTTATGTTTGAATGAGTTCGTCATTTTCTTGATATAAGAAAAGCTGTACCTTTTGGGAGCTAGAGGTCCGTAATTGTTAATGACGGATTCAAGATCTTGATCATCCTTTGATAGCTTCCTGAAAATCGAATTTGATATAATTGATGAGATGTTAAATCCGTAACAGCGAATAATGATGCAGGTAACTGTTAATACGCCGATTCCTGCGCTAGCAACACCTGCAAAAATAAGTAATAATTCATGAGGCCATATTCAATGTTACAGCTTAGAATATTATAGAATAGTAAACCAAAACTGCGCTAAAACGAAACGTAATTTGGTTCCAACATGCACAACCGTATTATTGTCTGTGATAATACGTATCGATTTGATCATTTAAATTTGGCACATATTATCTCTTAATCAATTTATGGTTGCCAAGTCCATTCATGCACAACCGTATTATTTTCTGTGATAGGGTGAACCCTTAATATCAAAATTCAAAGTCTTAACTTCAAAAAAAATTCAGTGAGTGCTGCAGTGAAAGCAATAGTTGTTGGGACAATGTATACAAGATGGGTAAAGTAAAGAAAAGGGTATTATTGGTTCGCAATATAATATACGCCAAATTTTATATGTATATTTAACCAACATGGGATACACGTACTAGCTAGCCAAGATATTCTATCACGTGTTACATGACCACCCACAACCCACATGGTATTTTAATATAATTGTATCCTGAGACACTGAGACTTTCAAACAACTCTTTTGTTTTAATAACATTACTTTGATATCCTTTCAAAGAAAGAGGAAAGCTATTGGCACCTTCATTATTCTTACAAAACCCCACTTCAAATAAAATTTCTATTCTCGACAAATAAGAATTAATACATGCAGATTTTTTTTCCCTATCAAATCACTTACATTTATAATCAATCCTTTTTTATTTTTTATTTTTTGATTTTCTACCTGAAACTTCCTATCAAACTAAAATAAATTACATAATTTTAGAATAATCTACAATCCTTTTTCAATTTCTTATTGATTTATTATTTTTATATTTAAGATTGCTTTCAAATTATAATTTAAAATATGTGTAATTTAAGTCAATAATTAACATTAAAAAATTTGTCACCTAGAAAACTTTTTATTTTTGTCTGCCGGGTGACGATAAGATTGAAAAAGAGAAAAAAAAAATACACAATACTACTTTGAGTTTTAGCAATAAAAAATTAGAAGATTTATTAAAAAAGGAAATTTTTGGTAATAAAATAAATATAACTGAAAAAAGGGTTTCATGGGAGATTAGAGGGTGCCAATAATCCAACTCTCAAGGAAAATAATATTACTTTTATAAAATTCATAAATTCAACAGTAAAACATCTATAAACTACTAGGGTTTGTACCATATGAAATCTATCAATTAAAGAGATATTAAATAACCGACAAATTAATAATTTATTATTTAATCGATGAATTAATAATTTATTAAGTTACAGAGTTATTTACAATTCAATTAACATACATTTAATAACTAGACATTCAATGTATTTTAATAATATTGAAAAATAAGAGATGAAATCCAAATAAATTTAAATCTTAAGCAAAAACAAGTAAAAATATAGTCATATTTTATGTAAACAAGTAACAAGAGAGTCATATTTTATCTAATTCAAATATCATAGTCAACAACATTTGTAATTTTAACAAATTATTAATTTATTATATGAACCGGACAACAAAATTATATAAAAAATTTTAAAAAAAATTATTTTATATTTTATCGAAATTATTAATTTAGTCCATTGGCCAAGTTGGGACTGTGAAAATTTATTATATAATAGAGATTATTAATTTATCAAGTATTAATTTGAAAAAGAGATGCTGCGAAACATTAAAAATTTATCCAGAATGAGCAAGCAAAACATATTGGTCTGTCACCTTACCTATAACAAGCTTCATTCCCAAGTTCAAACCCTTGCCTGTAAGACAATCATTCAAGGTTATTGAAAAGTTAGATCATCATAAAACTTCTGTATGAATTATTGTAAAAATTCAGACAACATATCTAACGTTAATCGATTGATTGAAATTGAGTACTGGTGATGGTTCAAAAGGGAGAACTTAGTTTTGAAAATTTGTTGTGAAATCACACAAATTTTTTAAGCATTTAGATAAATTAAGGACGAGGTTATATTACTTCACCAAACTAACATATATGTTATAATGAAAGAAAATATGTTACTAAAATATACTCTCTTTCATTAGATTTCATAGTTAAGAAATAAATGTAACAAAATTAACAAAATATACTTCAAACTATTGTAAACCTCTACTTACCAAAAACGAAACAAAAAGAAAAGGACAAGCATATACGCACCAGAACAGGTGTTTGCCTGGGGTCCGTCATGGTAAAAGCATACAAATTTCTCTGAATTCGAGTGATTAGATCCGCAGATTCCTCCAGAAGACTTGCATTCAGAGCAGGGATGCGAATGATACCCTACATCAAACCCTTGTTTCAGAGCTTTTCCCAATTCTCCAGCCTTTATATAATTAACAGCAGTCAACAAAACTGGAACTTTGATACTCGAATTACACGTCTTTGAAAGATTAGGAAACTGAACCTCCCCCGAAGCCTCATCAATATTTGTAATATTTGGGTAAAAGACAACTCTTTTTCTGCCTCCTACGTTGCAGCTGACAGTATTCGGAGCTCTTTCAGGAAATATCTCATCACCACAATTAAAGAATAAAGTGACAAATCCGACGCTGTTTTGGCTGTAGTAAAACGGAGAGTTGTTGAATGATGCTTCGTTGAATATTCCAGGACAAAGAGTATCCCAAAGATCACCCCGGGCAATCGTCATTATTCTCTCGGAAGCATTGATTTTCAAAACCCTGAATTTTTGGGGGCCGCGCTGTATGATGGAGAATTGATTGCCTTGACATTTGAGCTCGAATCCTTCAGCACGGCCACAATACCGGGGCCTATTGTTTCCCCAGAAAGGGTAGCCTATGTCCTGTAGGCTTGACCCACAGGAATAGCGATGACTGCATGCCGCGTATTGCTCGTCATGACGGCCGTAAGCTGCTGGGACATTTACAACAGTGATCAAGGTGCAGAAGATGATGATCAGTTGATTACTCATTTTTGTGCAAAGGCTATGGAGGGAGAAGTGAGAGAGAAATGTTAAGTTATATATTAATTTAAGTTAATTAGTTAGTTCAATGGTTTGTAGGGTACACACGTGATAAAAAGGAATGCAACGATGAAGGAGATAATCTGTTAGTGGAAGACAGCACAGTGGTCTACCAGAACTCACAAATAAATGTGGAGTCAAAAGCGCCGCTATACTCAGATTCTAGAAAGTCTTAGTTAAATTGAGAGGCACCGCACTCTTTAGACTCTTTAAAAGAAAGCAAGCAAACCTATTTTGAACGCCGCGTTTCGGTTTGCGAGTATAAGCAATTTTTCACCGGCTTTTCTCTCTCTGTCAATATAGTATGAGCAACTTTTAATTTATTCATTTTATTACATTATTTAGTCATACATGCATGTAACAATTTTGAATGACTGTCCCGTCACTTTGTAATTTAAGATCTGGGTTTCAATGATTTAGTCCCACGTGGTGAAAACGTAAAAATGTTAAAAAAGAAAAACGTGACACACTTGTCATCCAAACATGTATTCATGATTTTAGCTAAATTAAAATTCATTCAACCTCTCTAGGATGTGATTATGGTCATGTTTGGGATTGAAGTACCGTAATTTTTAAATTACAAATGTTGTAGAAAAAAAACTATAATTATAAAATAAAAGTTAATATTATCTAGTAAACATAATTTTAAATAATAATTTTGATAAAATTAGTAAAAACATAATAGAGTTTTCATCATACAAGTGTAAAATTAAATCAATTTATCTTTTAAGTCACAGCAGCTAATGTTTATCAAACAATTTAATATTATAATTTTTAAACTACAACAGTCCAATCTCAATCTTAAACAAGTCCTATGTAGGCTAGTCCTTTAACTTTCTACTTACAATTTCGATCAAAAACTACCCAATTACGGTTGGGGAAAAAAAATTCCTATAATAATTGCCCTAAATTCATGCTATTCATTTTCCTTTAAATCATTTAAAGCACTCAAACAAATCAACATCTTGTTCCTCTCCACATAAAATATAATAGCTGTGTTTGTTCTTGGTACTTATGCTTTTTTCTTTTTTTTTTGTGAGTTGTTGCCTTGTTGGTTTTATTTTAACTCCATGCTTATCAAACAAATCAACACCTTTCTCCTCTCCGCACTAAAATAATAGTAATGCGAAGCAAAGATACTTTTAGTAATAGTAACGGACATGCTATCATTAATCGTTATACCATGAGCACTAATATTAAAATAAAATAAAATGAAATAAAATGTTACGAAAAACAACGTTAATCCATCTGGTTTTTGCACTTAATTGCTAAGACAATACCTCCGATCAGATGTATACGCTAATTTTGTATACATTTATTCTCTTTATCATTTTTTTATCACTGTACATCATCCTTTTTAACTCTTTTTGTCTATTTTTATATTTACTCACTTATTATATTATGTCGCATCACCTTTTTTTTCCTAAAATATAATAAGAAAATTTGCATAAAAATTTTGTACTCTTCGCCAAATGCCAAACGATTTACAGGGAAGAACTGGGGAAAAGAAGTGCAATTAAAATTTAATTGGGATTTAGAAAATTTATAACTTACTAAAATGTGAAATTTATTCTTATTTATAACTTGTCTAAATTGGGACAAAAATTTTCTATAATTACATGAGAGGTATTCCTATATAGAGTATAGATCATCATTAAATAGAAATTTCACTGTATTCCAACAATCAAGCTTCTCTGTGAATCATGTTCATTTTTTTTTCTTTTTTCTTCATTTTTCTTTTCAAATAATATTATAAAGATACAAGGGTAAATTGTAAAATTATGTGGGTATAGAAAGAAAATTTTTATTTTTAAATTTTAATCAAGGGTTTATTAAGTAAATTTGTTTAGGGAGCAATTTAGTGGTTTCAAATAACCTCACTAGAAAAAAAGTAAACATCAATTACCAATATTCGTATTATAAAAGATAATTAAAAAAATAAATGTAGAATAATAGAAATTATACCTTAGCCACTTTATCATCTATTATGTAGAATAAAACGCTTAAAACCATCATATAGAAGAGTTTTTATTAGAATATTACTATTTTAAATTAATTGTTTGATTTGAGCCGTTATTAAAGTATTATTTTATTGTGATTTATATTAGTAATTTTTAAATTGAATAAAATCGGATCAGATTTTATTCCTTCCTTGGAGGATTGAGTTGAATAACAAGAAAAAAAAAATCAAATCATGGACTATTGGTTCAAAATATCATGATTTTTTTTTAATTCCATTTTTGTTCACGATGTTCGACCTTCATTAAATTTTTATTTCTAAGCCAAAAAATTATTAATGGTTTTATGCCTCCTCTTTTCTGATAAATATATTTTTTCTACACATATGCAGATATGCTTGTCAACTTTATCAAGATATCTTCTTTCTAAACCAAGACAGCTCTGCTTGAGAAGTTCCTATGTTTCTTCCTCCTGTGCACGCAAACTCTACGAATACTTTCTTGAACACGTTGAACCCTAACTCTAAGTAGAACCAAAAGCTTAAACATAATAGACGCTTAAGTAGAGAATATAGGGTTAAGTTAGCAGTGGTAGAAATTCAATTTGTATTCCATAAATATGTCCAAAATTCTCTTAGGTTTGCCTGAAACATGGATATCATCTGAAGAAACTTTTCGTCATACTACAGATTTCCATCCTAGTTTATGACGAAACCATTTCCTTACAGGTGCTTTTGGTTTCAAGGTAATGAACCTAAACATCCTATTATTCGATTGTTAAGTTGCATGTAACTTGTCTGATGTAGAACGTTATTTTAGGTATTATAGAATTCTAGAATTTTATTATTTTAGAGCTTTTTAATTGGAATCTATTATGGTATGTGATTTAGTTTTTTATTTCCATTATGATTGTGATTTATTTTTCCTTTTTAAGTTAACTTAGGGAAGTGGGTTTCCTCTATTATAAATGGAGAGGTCTTGTTATCTTTTTTCATAATTTCAAATTAATTATTCAATAAAAATCTTTTTTTATAATTCTTGTAGAGTCATTTGGATTAGAACGTCGTCTATTATCTATCAAAATCTCTCTTGTAGCACATTATTAGAATGAAATCTAATTATATTTCGATTAGAGCATATGCTAATCGCATTGGCTTGGTCTAGTACTAGAACGATATCTACCAATTGATAGAGTGGCGTAGCAGAAGCGGAGTTGGGTAAGAAAATACTAGATATCATGGTAAGAGAGGGTGGTTTTAAAAGAATTGGGACTATACTGAAAATTGAATAAAAATACCGGGTGCAATGGTAATTATGCAAAAGTTTAGGTTTCTAGTAACGGTGGTCAGAAATTGGTCAAGGATAGGTAGATCTGGAAGATTTGATGTCGGTGAACGCAATGGTGGTGGTGATTTGGCTCAAATCGTCTTGGATTAACTGGAAAAGTGAATTGAAGTGGTGGCAGTTGATGGTTGTTCATGGCGGTTTATGGCCAACGTTCAGGGGCAAAGGGCGATTGGGTTTTAGACGGCAGAGGATAGGGATGCTTTTGGTTGTGGTGTCGACGATGAGGCAACAAGATCTGTGGTGGCGCGTGTGTGCAGCCGCGAGTTTTGGGTGATTTTCGCAGCGATTACAGACTGCGGTTGAGGACGGCAATGATTGCAGCTTGGTCGGCAGTGGCTAACGAGGTTGGTGGGTGTGTTGGCCGACGGTAAACAACCGGTGGAGAGGTGGGCGCGGTGGTTGCGTGGCAGCGGCTAGGGTTTTCAATTTTTAGGTTTTTTTTTTAATAAACAATGATTATTTGGTGGGGGATAGATATGAGTAGCCGAGAAAGCTGTGCAATTGGCACAGAACCGCTAGCGGAAGCGGAATTAAAAAATTAGATATCATTCTAGTACTGGACTAAATTAATGCGATTAGCTTACACTCTAATCGGAGCGTGATTAGATTTTGTCTAATCCAAATGGACTAAACTAATGCAATTAGCTTATACTATAATCGGAGCATGATTAGATTTTATCTAATCCAAATGACTCAATGAGATTTTTAATAATGCGTAATGCATAATGCAAGATTAGATGATGCCCTAATCTAAACGACTCTATAAGAGAAATTTTGATAGATAATTCCAGATAATTCCAGAGGGAATTATAAAAAAAAAGTTTTATTAAATAATTGAATTTAAAGTTTAAAATAAAAAGTACCGAAAATAATAACAAAAATACTAAAATCTTAAAAAGTTCAATTAAAATAAAAGGTTCAAAATAATAAAATTCTAGAATCTTAAAATACCAAAAATAACGTCCTATAGTATTGTCTTCAAGAGCTTAACCGAGTGGTTTTAAAATGCCTTTTTTGCATGACCATCCGTGTTAAAATCTTTGGAGAGATATGGACTAAAAAAAGCTAATTTATACTTTATCCACGCCCTATCTTAGAAAGAAAAAAAAAGTTGCATGTAGCTTGAAAAATATTGTATGAATTTGAATTTTTTTTTTTGTTTGGTGCTTCAGACAATTGATACAAGGCACTCAATGAAGAGGTAACGAGAATGATAACGGATAGTGCAGACAAGCCAGTTCACAAGTTACGCTTGATTGATGAAGTACAGCGCCTAGGGGTGGCTTACATCTTTGAGGAAAAAAAATAGAAGATGCAATACAAAAATTATGTCAAGACAATATTGACAGTGATAGCCATGATCTCTCCACCGTTTCTCTTCATTTTCGATTGCTTAAGCATTAAGGAATCAAGATTTCATTTGGCAAATAGTCTCACTTAAACAACTTAAACAAGCGTAATGCTATCCCCACGAGTTTGACCGAATGGTTTTCAAACAGCTTTCTTCAACAAACTCTCTAAGTTTGAATCGTGTAAGGTTGGGACTAAAAATCAATTTGGGTTATATTTTTGCCATACTTTCTCTCTCTCTCTCTTTTTCCTATAGTATGGGTTGATTAATAAAAATATAAAATAATAAAAATAAATCATGTGTATCATGTGATTGTTTCATCTAACTAAAATTATTATGCCACTTCATGAGTTGGTACTGTACCAAAAATTCATGGCTCTAATATTATTACAGTTACATAATCGTTAACTAGTTATTCGTTTAAGTTTTTAGTAATTTAGTTTTTGAATGTGATCATCAGTTGGGTTTGAATGGTTCAAAGATGATGAAGGTAAAATTCAAGTCATCTTTGATGAATGATTTTAAATGGATGATAAGTTTGTATGAGGGAGCAGACATGTCCATTCGCGTAGAAGATATTTTAGATGCCTGAAGTCATCGGTACGTAGATCAGGATCATGTAAGCCCTAATCTTACTCTGAGACCCATTGATTTTATAAATATTAAATTTACTCTGTGATTCATCAATAGTCTAACTGTAGCAGCCATAATTCACGTCTAAATACAGTAGCCACTATTCTATCACGTGGCAGGGTACCATTAATCCATCGTACTCAATTAAAACCCTCCGTGAGTTGGTCTCATGCAAATTTTCTTAATGCCAAACAGAGGATAAGAAGTATAATTAAATTTGAAAAAAATAATAAATGTACATTTAGTCCTTATATTTTTATTTAAGTGGCCATTAGTCATTAAATTTTTAAAGTACCTCAAAACACTCCTGCAATTAAATATATTACATCTTACCCTATTTTTTTTTATTTTCACAATAATACCCTTCCAACAATATTCTTGACATTAATTAATTTATCGATAAAAAAGTTTATTAGAAAATTAACTAATAAACATCAGTGTGAAAGAACTAGTATTTTTTGTATATGTGTAACAACTTACTAATAATTATCTATAAATAACTTAATATTAGCCAACTTAAAGCAATATTTAATATCCTTCCAATAATCTTACTAATAGTTATTTCATAAAAAAATTAATGTACCAAATTAATCCTAAAAGTGAAATAATAATATAAAAGTTTGTGTAAACTTTTATGCGATTTGTAAAGTTTGTTTGATAAATTATCATTTTTCATTAATATCCTTAAGAATATTGTTGCAAGGGTACTATTGTAAAAGAAAATAAGAGCAAAAATAGGAGTGTAACATATTAAACAATATAGAGACTAAACAGACACGTAAATCAAAATATAGAGACCAAACGAGCATTTACACCAAAGAAAGGTTAAAAATCTTATTGATAATATAGCAAAGTGTCAATCAATGTGGATACATAAATATGAAAAACATTATTTTCTATTGTTTTTAAAATCATTTTAGCTATATGAAATTTGAGTTTTATTATCAAGGTTGCGGATGCTCTAACTAAGGTGGCGTTTGTTTTTTTATCTGAAATCTAAATAGACCTGAATTAATTTGAATTTTGAATAGATCTGAATGTCTGAATCTGAATAATATGTTTATTTTTTTGTCTGAATGTCAGAAAATAAGTATTAAGTTATTTGTTTTTTTTCAACTTAAAAAGCTGAAAATATGTACTTTTACATTTTTATCCTTATTAAATTTGAATGTCAAATAAATAATAAATTAAATACCACAATATTTTAACATTTATAAGTAAAACTATATTCAAGTGAATATATAAAATACCATAAATTTTAAATTTTATCGTATATAATATAAGAAAGAAAAAATAGGGAAATTTTTATGTGGGGTAAATGTCTATGGGTGAGTTTTGGGATAAATATGAAAAATAAATTATAAAGCAGAGATATTTTTGAGATTAGCAAGTAATTGACTTAATTCTTATTTCCCCATTAAGTAAAAAGTCAAAAAAATTAGCTTATTTTATTAAGTCAAAATTATCTAAAAAGTCTCATTAAGTTATAAAAACAAACACCTCTAATTAACTTAAATAATTAAGTTAAGTCACTTTAAGTCATTGAGTTAAAAAACAAATGCCGCCTAAGTTTCCGTTCTATTGTGCTAGTTTTCTTATTTGAGTGGAAGATTTTTCACAACATTTATCTCAGAAAAATTGAGGATTATGCCCTTGGTTTTCAGAGAAACTAACTGAAGCCCCTCATATGTTTGAAAATGGGTTTAAACCCCTTAAGAGTTATAATAATACTAACTTTATATATCGTTTCACTATTTTATTCTTGGTGTTGATGTTAGCCATAAAATTTAAATATCTTTGAGAGTATAAATCAAACAAAAAACTTATATTTATCCTTAATGATTACAATAGTTTAATAAATATGGAGAAAACTTAGCTTTGATTTACTAGGGTACTAAGTCATTTGCTCATGGTATTTGTGCTTAGAAGAGGAAACCTTATTATATAACATGGAGTTTGTTGGATTTTATGGCAAAAGATAAAACAAAATGAATGCATAAATATACCCACCGTGGTATATTTTTGGTGCCATTATCATCTTTTTGTCATGTTCAAACGCATATATTGCAATGGATACATACGGCCAAATGTTATTGCAATTTTAAATATGACCATACAATATTTGCCTCCCTTTTATGTAGTGCTTCAATGGTCACATATGACCAAATGTTATTATAATTTAAATGGATACTTTATACAACTATTATGGGTAATTATGACATTTTTTCTACTTGAAATCTTTGTCCAAGTTTATAATTTATTATTAAAATAAATTTGATAATTAAGGGTATATAAATCATTTTACTTGATTTATATTCTCAAAATATTTAAAAATTTTGGCTAATCAAGATTATGGGTAGAATAGTAAAATGATGTATAAAGTTAATCTCATTATAACTCTAGAGTGGTTTGGAATAACATAAAGAGGTTTTGCTTAGGATCTCCAGATAACATGGGGTAATTCTCATTTTCCTATATATCTTTTTACTTTTGAGTTTTAGAATTTTGATCGAGTGAGTGGTTTCGCTCACCTTATGGAGTGATGCTGCATATGTTTAAATATGATTAGCGGACTTGTGAAGTGAGACCCACAGCTAAATAGAAACTACACAGGTGCAACATTCCTCATATGATCGCTACACTTGAGTTTTAAATCCATAAAAAGGAATAAGAATTGTTATTTCGGTCAAAAAAAAAAAAACTGATGTCGTTTTCATTGATTATGTTAGATAATACAAATGAGTGTCTGTGTGTGCATATAAAAACTATAATGACAAACACTTGCTATTAAGAACACTAGCCGTTGGAGGAAATCATGAAGGCTTTCTTTGTTTATTTTCTGCTCTAATTTAAATTATATCTGGAAAAAATAGACTAATTTTCATATAATTAATTTATCAATTAAGATTTTTTTACTAAAATTGAATATTATTATAATTTAACTAAAAAGAAATTAATTTATAAAAAGAAAGAGTAATAGGTAGAGATTCTTATAATTTAATTGAAACTGCGGGAAACCGAAGAAAAACCGAAGAGATTCTTCAGTTTCTAATCAATCTTTTGAATCTCTAGTATTACATTTTTCTTTACTTCACTAAAACTTTTTTTTTTAATTTCTAAAATTTACAAAAGGAGGAGAGGATAGACCGATAGAGGTATGGTGTTGTTGTGGTTTGTTATTATTATTATTTTTATGCCTTTTAAGAATTACACGCATGCTTGGTAGGTGTCTCTCATATGCACCTTCACCCCCATTATTCAATCACAATGCTAAAACATATATATGCATGTTTGCGATGCGTCACCCACACGCTTTTGCCCATTCAAACACAAGTCACAATGCAACATGCATGCTTGCAATGCGTGACTCACAACTTTGTTCTATGGATAAGTGGCAATGCCACAAGTATCATGGTTAGGGTAACACTCGATCGGCAACTTGATTATCTATAAATACCATATCAAACTAGAAGCAAGATCTCGCAAGAACTCAACCATTTAATTACTTTTTATTACACTAAAGAGAGAGTTATTTTATGTATGGAAGATTATGAAGACCGCACAAGGAAAAGCAGGTATTTTTGGTTATATAAGTTAAGTTGAGTATGATGTTTATTTCTTATATTAATATATATTATTTATGAAATAATTAATTATTTTCATAAGAAATTTTTAGGTAAGAACGAATGTTCAAAACTGCCTATAATTATGGTTGAGGCTTTTATTTAGTCCTGGGTCGTGGCTAATTTTGTTGATATAGTAAATAATAATCTCAATCTTCTTGTAGTTTTTTAACATGGGAGAAATCCTAACAGGATAGGTTAAATGGCTGAATATGAATGACGTAACATTATGATTAAAAGTTTGTGCTTTGAAAAAGAAGTGATGTTGCGGCACTTAAAAATGTCGTTTAATATCTCTTTGTAGGTAACATAGAAGGCTGCGGATTTTATAAGTGCAATGCTACTCATTTATGTTATCTTTAATTAAATAAAAATGATGTACACTATCCTATCCTTTGTTAGTTGTGTGAGTGTTAATCCGTTTAAATAAAACTAAAAAGCTCTCTTAATGCATACAAGACATTTTTTTTTGCACGTTATTTTTTTAATATGAATAAATAAAAATGTTGTGCAACAATTTATTGATAGGCTACCCACTTCACTGTCAATGTGTATTTTTAACTTTTACGTTTTTTTTTTTTACTCTTTCTTTCGCTATAAAATTTCAAACCAACTCCATTATCTGCGGAATAAAATTAAGCATCGTCTTTGGAATAAAATTATGATATTATCCTTTTGCACATTTACTAAGTTCAAATTAGATAAAATATATTTTACTAATGTTATATAGTACCGATCTAATCCATAATACGATATTTAGATATCTTATTAAGGGAGGACAATGCAAAAATTAATATTATATCGAAGAAAATCAGAGATGAACAAAATGCCTAATAGCTAGAAATTATAAATGTATAACTATTGAATGTTACACGAAGTTAAAGACTGGGTTTGTGTTTGGAAGCTGAGAAAATGAGAAGAACATACAGAGAAAATTGAACTGATTTTTGTGAATAAAACTGAATCTTAGTCCTTAGAATCTATTGCATTTACTGATTACATTTACATATATACTTGGGTCTTGACACTACTAGAAAAATGGTCTTTACTGACTTTAGAATAGTGTCAGAAATTACTTTTACTGACATTTGTTAATTGTGTCAGTAATCTGGGAGTCAGAAAAATAGTGACACTTGTAATTGGTGTTAGTGATTATTGTTACTATAGAATTACCAGATTTATGACACTATGGTATTAGTAATTACTGAGAATGATCACTTGTTAAAAGTTACTTTCACCATAGTATCACAAAATATTATGACACTATAGTAATAGTATTTACTAACAATTATTACATGTCAATAGTTTGTTTTACACTGGGATATGACATGATAGAATAAACGGATACTAATACTTTAGTGTCAGCAATTTGTAATACTATAGCATCACTAATATTATGATGCTGAATCATTTTTTAGCGCTAATGGCTTCGATTAAATGGTGCTGAAATTATTGTTGTTACTCGATTATTTTCATTATTCTTTTAGTTTTGCCAATCAAATAATGGTATTCAAAGAAAATCTATTCAAATTAAACTAAAGTACAAATTTGAATACTTAAATATAAGTATATAATATCCGTACCAACATTTAAATAGGTATCAAATAAAATAGTAATACAAATATCCAAAATATTGTTTGAAAACATGTCAAATATTTACATGAACATATAATGACAGTTTGCAGGAAACAATCAGTACATCTACTCTTTGATCTTTGCCTTTCCCTTCACCTTTGCCACCTATAATTGCAGTATATAGAATCAATTAGCTACTATGCTACAAAAATCAATTCTTTGATATTTACAAGCAAAAATATAATTTACCTCATTATTGTATGCTATAAGTAACTTTGCAACATACATCGCCCACTAATCGCGAAGTTGCGAAAGATCGTCCATAGTGTACTCATTACAGCCCTTGAACTTCAAAAATAAAGCAACAAAATATATTCATATATTATAAAATATGTCCTAAAATAGAACAACACAATAACAACATATATTTTTAAGTTTGCCAGGATTAACATCAAAACTGAAGAACATGCAAATAAATTGTATTACCATAGCAAACAACGGTTACCAAAGTTGTCTAAGAAGCTGATAATTTATAATATATTATTTGCTTTACTCAATATTACTTCTAACACTCAGCACTGGGATTTATATGCTTTATATCTGTACATGCAGCAGGTCCAATCATTGCTCAATAATACTTTAACACTGAACACTGAGATTTATATGCATTCTATTTGTACATGCAACAGCTCCAGTCATTTTGGTTTCACTAAAGTGCCTTAAATACATAGTAGAACACAGTAAAAATTGGCATTAATTTTTCCAAACATGTTGAATGCATTCAGTAAAATGTATATAGCGTTATAGCTTTTACCTATAATAAATATGGCAAATGAAGTGTATGTGATTATCCTAAACATACACAACACTTCCTCTAATCCCTAGCACAAGATATGATTATATTGCTAGTTTCAAGCATAAAGCAGCAAACTGTTCACCCATTAACCATCTTTAACCATCTTCACAATTCACTTAAGAAAATCCATTTCACAATGCATTCTTCGAACAAATATTAAACAAGTTCTGGAGAAACTCACATTGTTTTCAAGAATGCACAAATCGCAAACAATATCCTGGATGTACTTCATCACATAGTAACCACATTCAAAGGTTCCAGCTTGTTTCGAACACTAAAAAAAAAAACAAAAACTTAGTTTCAAATATACTGATGAAGTAACAATGGAAATCATAATTTTGTTTCATTAATACCTTCACAGAGACCCACTGCACAGCCTTCTTTTTATTACTCTTCACTTGATGCATTGTTATCCCACTATAAATAATAAATAACAGATGCAACAAATTAATCTACAACATAAAAAATTAATAAAGAATTAAGTAAACTAATTAAACTTACTCATTCACCATTTGCTTCAACTCATCATCAGGATTATCACCTAATGGATCAAGATAATAAATTTTTCGCCTCACCATATCAATTGCTACTAGCACCCAGTGGCCACTAAACAAACAAGTAAAAAAAAAAAAAAAACAGATTACAAGATAAATTTAAATAATTTATGTTAAAAAATAAAATAGACAAAAAATAAATAAACTATACCCTAGGTTATATGGGAAGACAATTATTTGGGCTATTTGAATCTTGTCCAAAAGGTCTGAAATATAGGAACACCTATTTGGGTAGCTTGCTTGACTTGGGTGTAACTTAGCTATGCATCCAAATTGAATTGGAATAACACCACTGCCATTATCCATCTCTTCATACAAGTGTCTATTAAAAAAAGAAACTTTCATGGCATGAATATAAGAAATAAATAAATGACAGTTTGTAAAATCAGAAAACATAGTAAAAACATAAATCAAGTTTTTTATTTCTTACTTGATCCATATCTCCAAAACAGAATTTGAGAGCTCTGTAAACTCAATGACTTCATTGCAAATCTGCTCGTCCAATCTGCTCTCCCAGTAGACACCAAAAGTCTTCAAATCATGGGCAATCATAATCGTCCGTGGCAGGGAGCTCTCAATCATCAAAGAAAAGATGTTCATTTGTGAACTTTTGTTCTCTTTTCTTGCTTTCACAGCTCCACGAGTATTCTTTCTCAGAACCAGTTTCCTTGCTGTCACTGGTTTTACAACAACGGGTTCCTTTGTTGTTCGTTTCTGTTCATATAGATATACCACGGCATTTGTAGGAGAGCTTTGGCCATCCACTTTTCTCTTTGAAGGAGTTAATCTTGGAGATCTTCTTTGGGTGATTTTTGAAGTGGCTTCACAAACTACTGGGGGTGGATTCTGTGCAGGGGATGGCAGGGGAGGTGTGTTGATGTTTTTGTCAGGTTTTGGACAAACAGTGGGGTCATTGGTCACTGACTTTGGTCACCGACTTGGGGGTAGCTTTGGGGTTGTTGTTGGTCACTGATTTTGGGGTAGCTTTGGGGTTGTTGGTCACTGACTTTGGAGTTGCTTTGGGGTTGTTAGTCACTGACTTTGGAGTAACTTTGTTGGGTGATCGACGATCTATCTCCATCTTAACACTGCAACCAGCTTTGGAGTTAGGAAAGTTGGAACTGCCAACTTCAGTGTTGTTACAGGCGTTGATCCTTGCATTCATTTGATCTAATTGAGCTTGCATAAACTGAAAACTCTCCTGATACATTCTCCGTTCTCGCGCCAACTCCGTGGGGTCAGGGACATTGAAATACATGGATGGGGTGATGAATTGACCCAATCCTTGCACCCGACTTCCATTAGGCTTCTTTTGAAGTGCTTCACCTAGGATATCATTCGGTCCTTGGGATTGGAACGTTCCCTGCTCAACTTGACTTCTTAGCTCACTCTACAAAATAAATACAAAAATAATTTGATCAAAATTAGGAATAAAAAAACAAATAAGTTAAATAATGACAGTGGTGGTGGAAACTTACAATTCTCTCAGCCACTTGCTGCACTTCAGGTGTATAAGTTCCATTTTTTCTCCTATGAGCCAATAACCAGGCTTCACTGCGGTCAATCTTGCGCTCAGTAACTCCGAGGTCCAACTGCTGTAATAATTCAACAAAAATTGAATTGAAAACTGGTTTGAATCATCCTATTATTTGTATTGAAAATGTCATAAGTTTGTATAGAGTGGTTATTATACTTACTCTTTTATGCAACAACCCAGCATATCCTGTGCTGCCCAAGTGATGATTGTACATATTCTTTGCTCTTTTTTCCTTTGCTGCCTTACTTTTGTCCTGCACAAAGCGGATATTGATTAAAATGGTTACATGAACTCAATAATATTATCTAACTAACATAATTTTAAACATACCTGAAAGGCTTCAGATAAAATCTTATCAACAAAGCTCTTCCAGTCTTCTTTTCTAATGCCTTCATACTCAAGAGGAGGTTTTTTCAGTGAACTCAAGTTGTTTGCATTGGGCAGAATATATTCATTGGCCAACTTACATCTAAAGCCCCTTAATGCAATTCCCATCCACTTCAACACTTGGGTTTTCGCCTTAAGACTCAACTTAAACTTTTTCTGAAAATGAGTCCATAACGTTTCCTTGATGTCTAATGGCACTTTCCTCCAATCATCATAGATAATTGGAACTCTTTCTCGTACAATCACCCCAATGTAGTTCCTCAGATAATTTCTCTTTTTGCCAACTGGAACTCCGTAGGAATTGTACATAACCTCAGTGTCGTCACTAGCTCCTCTATGCAGGTCTTTCTTCTTTGTAAGGTTTCGTCTTGGTCTGCCTTCTAGATCTGGATCAAATGTTGGCTCCTTTTTTTCTGCCATGTCTCCAACAAACCTGTAAATACATCAAAGTGGATGAGTGCACCACATACCAATCTAATATCCTAATATAATAATAAAATAATAAAAAACAAATTTGTTGGTGACTTACGGGAAGTAGTGGTAATAAGGCATAATAGTTGGATTATTCATTTTCCGCACCAATATTTACAAGAAAAACATCAACAACTACTCTGACACAAACTCCTCATCACCCAAACCTAACTTATATTCTAGAAAATTGTTGGATAATGGTGCATACTCATCGATGCCATCACACAAGTCCTCATTTGAATAATTACATTTTGAGCTCACTGAACAAACAATTGATTTACTATTATCTAACTGATCTTTCACATAAAACACTTGCTTTGCATGACGAGCTAGAATGAAACAGTCAGATTTGTAGCCTATTCGATCTAAATTGACTACAGTGAACCCTAACTCATCAACATTAACCCCTCTATCATCTACCCAATCGCACTTGAAAAGTACGTTCTTAACCCCTAGATAATCAAGCTGCCAAATTTCACTGACAACCCCATAAAAAGGCATATCCCCAAAATGAGGATTTTTGTCTTTCGAACTTGAAATCTGTAAAGTGTTAGCAACTACATAAACGCCACTGTTTTGTGTTATGCGGTTGCTGTCCCGATCTCTTATAGCAAAATTAAAACCATTAATACAGTAGCCATCATATGTAACCACGCTTGAGCGGGGTTTGTTTGCCAGCGACCATACTTTTTCGTCAACCACTACATTATTTGCTTTATCAGTTGTTACCTATTGTTCAATTAATAAAATCACAATTATTAGTTGAAAGAGAAAAGTTTGTGCGCTTTTACTTGGATACTTTTATTAGATCTAATGAAGTTAATCTAACCTTTTGTTTCAACCAATCAGCAAACGTACGGGAGTGCTCGGTTGGCAACCATAAAGGCTTTTTTAATTGACGAGGGTGTGTTGATTGCAATAAGGCCAAATGCTCCCTAAAATTATACCAACAGAATTATTAAAATTGAAAAAAAATTAACGAAAAAGAGGTTCAAATTTTCAGTCACATACTCTATGTATGGTTAAATCTCGGGGGTGTTCACCAGAACACATTGGTGCGCTTGCGCCAATGTAGGGCCATCAACCACCTTAATATTTGCACCTCCGAGTGGCCTTTCGACTGTAAAATCAATTAGACAACCAGTAGGTAGTCCGATTGAATTACAATTTGAAAAGTATTCAGCACAAAATTCAAGTGCTTCCTCAGCAATATAGCACTCTACAATGCAACCTTCAGGATGGTATCGGTTGCGTACATAGCCCTTTATAGGTTTCATTTCTCTCTCAAATGGATACATCTATTGAAGGTAAACCGGGCCACATAATCTAACTTCTTCAACTAGATGGACTGTTAAATGGACCATTATATCGAAGAAGGCAGGTAGGAAAAATTGTTCTAAATTGTATAAGGTGATTGTAAGTTCTTTTTGCAATTGGTCTAGAGAATTGGGCTCTACTACCTTAGAACACAAAGAATTAAAGAAAAGGCACAACCTGATTATGACAGATCTGACATTTTGAGGTAAACAATTTCGAATTGCTAATAGTAGTAGTTGTTGCACAAGGTATGACAATCATGAGACTTAAGCCCATGAAGACGACAATCATCCATTGAAATAATATTTCTAAAATTAGAACAATAGCCATCAGGAACTTTAACACTTTGCAAGGTTTCACAGAACATTTTTTTTTTCCTTCTTACTTAAAGTGTACGGGGCAGGGGGCAGGACTTTGTTTTGTTCATCAGGAGCTAATACAATCAATGCTTTGTTAATTTTTTCTCTAAGGTCTGGATGTGTAAGATCTTTTCTAGCATTAATTCCATCTTTTGTTTTCCCTGGTTGATGGAGTAATGTGCCATAGATGCTCTCGCATACATTTTTCTCAATATGCATCACATCTAGTTGATGGCGAACTAACAAATGTTCCCAATATTCTAAATCAAAGAAGATTGATCTCTTTTTGTACAGCAACTGAGCTACATCCCCTTTACCCTCACCCTCACCTTCAATCTCACTATCTCCCTCACACTCACCCTCACCCTTACCCTCAACATCACCCTCACCCTCACCTTTACCCTTACTGTTACCCTTACTGTTACCCTCACCTTTACCCTTATTGTGACCCTCAACCTCACCCCGTTTACGCTTTTTTTAGACCTTTTTCCCAAACTTGGTGTCAATGTCAGCCACCAAGTTTAAGATATTTGTACCAGACAAAGGCTTAGGAGAATTTTCAATAAACAGCCTATGACCCATATATGACATTTTCCGACTATGCGGTAGCCAACATGCACATGTGTTTATCCCACAAACTGGACAACCATAATACCGCTTAACAGTACACCCAGACAAGTTTCCATAAGCTGGAAAATCACTAATTGTCCACATCAACACAGCTCGTAAATTAAAAGTTTGTTTCCTATAACCATCAAACACATCGACGCCTACATCCCATAGGGTTTTTAAGTCCTCAATCAATGGTGCTAGGTATACATCTATGTCATTTCCAGGTTGTTTAGGACCAAATATCAGTAGAGACAACATCATAAATTTTCTTTTCATACACAACCACGAAGGAAGGTTATATGTTATCAATGTAACAGGCCAACAACTATAAGTAGTGCTAAGTGTGCTATGTGGGTTAATCCCATCAGATGATAAAGCGAACCGAAGATTTCTCGGCTCTTGGGCAAAATCAGGCCATTTCTTGTCAATTAACTGCCAAGCTGGTGAATCTGCTGGGTGGCGAAGCTTGCCATCTCTAATTCTTTTATTTTCATGCCATGTTAAGTTCTCAGCAGTTTGTGGTGATTGAAACATTCTTTTCAACCTAGGAATTATAGGAAAATACCATAACACCTTTTTAGGGACCCCCTTTCTAATTTTTTTTTATCCATCTTTTCTTATTTGCCACCTAGATGCTCCACACCTTGGGCATTCACTAAGATTCTCGAACTCATTCCTATAAAGAATGCAATCATTTCAACATGCATGTATTTTCTCATAATCTAAGCCTAATAGCTTCATTATTTTTCTGGCCTCATACATGGACTTAGGCAAATTATTATCATTTGGCAATATCTCATTAAGCACTTCCAATAAAACTGAAAACCCACTATCAGACCAGCCATAAAGTCCTTTTATATTGTACAGTTTCATTAGAGTCGATAACTTTGAATGCTTTGAACCCGGATATAGGTGCTTTTCAGCATCTTCAAGCACATTCTTAAAAGAACTAGGATCTTTATCACAATGCTCAAAAGCATCATGAACCATGTCATCTACATAACTATAATCCGGACATCTAAAACGTTGATTTTGTGGCTGGTCTTGGCATTTTACAGAGGTAGGTTTCCGGTCCACCTCACCATGCCAATTCCAAACTAAATAATTTTCTAGAAAACCTTTTTTGAATAGATGTAGCCTCACTTGTTGAGGACTCAAAAACTCCATATTACAACAAGTAGTACAAGGACATCTAATTGACATTCTATTTTCAGAATTAAGAATGGCAAACTCCAAGAAATCATCAACCCCATCACTATACTCATCAGACAATCTATCACAGAATATCCAAGTTTTGTCCATAACTTGTATTGTTACCTGTTCATTTGTTAGATGTTGTTAGTTTAATAAGTTTACTTAAATTGCACAAATAACTCCAAACTTTAGGTTTAAATTAAAAAATACAAATTGCAAAATAAATCTAAATTCTATTTGTTTAGAGTCACTTAAATATATGTACGCATTCAGCAACCCAACAGAGCATATATGTAAGCATTCAGCAACCCAACAGAGCATATATCTAAGTATTCAGCAACGTAACAGAGCATACATGTACACATTCAACAAGCCAACAGAGCATACATGTACACATTCACCAAGCCAGCAAATCTAACTTACATGTACACATTCAGCAAGCCAACAAAACATGCCACATCCACATTTTTCAAAATTTCTTTTTCATATTAGAACAAACAAAAGTATATATTAGAATAAAAAATTTTATTCCAGAACAGTCTATGCAACAAAAACGAAAGTAAAACTATACATGTCAATATTTAAAACATCTCAGTACAAGTAAAACTTAGAACACAACGATAATATAAATTGAAAGTAAGTGAGTGATTTAAAAGAATTACCAAATGAAGACAGCTGTTACACCGTAAACTTTTGTGATTCTTCAAAAGTGACAGATTGTTAATTACTATGTCAGAGAGCTGTACAAGGGAAATCACATAAAAAAAGATTAAGGACAATACTTGTTGTTGTTGAAGGGTTTGCATGTGAGATATTGCATTTATACTAAGTCTAGCAAGTGCATTACAGGGAAAGGATTGATGAATTGACCCTTTGTTAATATGTATCTTTATCTAGCGCTAATTAAATGGAACAAGTTAGGCCCAAAATTAAAAGCATCATGCAAAATTTAAAATGCAATTTCGAGAAATGGGGAAAATGAGAAAAACCCAAATCTACATTGACATTGTATCCATCAATTCTAGTTAAAGTGTACATGAAATTCAAAGTCCAGTGACAAGGCAACTAAAGAAAGAGACGAAAGAAAACTAATTTGAATCAGGTACTTATAAAACTACTCTTAGTTAAAGACTCTAGTACAATAATTCAACTTCAGTTACCTTTACCTCTCTGTTAGGTTTTCCCATGTCCCAAATTATAAACAATCAAGATTACAAAAAAAAAACTAAGAATTTTAAAACTCATTCTACAGTTAAACCGCAACAAAACAACATGCATGAGGAAAATAGGCACTGTAAATTGGAAACATAATAATTAAAAATAAATAAAAATGAATAAATGGCACCTTCATAAACAAATTTATCGCAGTGAAGAGAGAGAGACAGAGAGAACCGAATCGTGATAGAAATGAATTCCTCTGCTTCGAGCTTGGTTGGGATCGACGCGAAGTTTGATTACAGTGAGGGGTATGATTTTAGGGTTTGGTTTACTTAGCTTTGACAGAGAAGGAGAACCGAGTGGTGAAAGACTGATGAGTGAATGACTTAGAAAAAAATTAGCTTCGATTTTGGTTTTAGGGTTGTATAAAACGATGCGTTTTACTTATCTTTATTTTCCTAAGTGAAACGATACCATTTTTAACTGAAAATATATTATTTACTAATAAATTTTCAGCCAAAACCCGCTAAAATTTTTAGTGAGCCGCGCTCAATACATTTCAAGTGCTTCATATTAAAATTATAATATTCTACTAATTCAGTTGCATAACTAACAAAAAGTCAGAACGGTTCCAATTTTAAACTTAAATGCTTTGGCTTTGGAAAGTCCTGGGTTCGAAAATCAGTTTGGAACGAAATTTATATTTTATTTTCTTTTACTGATACCTTAGTGTCACCAAGAAAAAGACCAATGGTCTTTTTCTTAAACTTAAATGTTTCGATGTTCGAGGTCCCAGGTTCGAATTCCATCTGTTACGTGATTAGAATTATTTTATTTTTATTACTAATACTTTAGTGTCAGCGATTTCTGATGTCACAATTACAGACACCATAGTATCATTAATTTGTGATACATATGTGTTAAACACGGAAAATGGCCCATATGTATACAAATACTGATACTTTGTAATAAAGTGTCACAAACCAAGTGTCAGTAAAGACCATTTTTCTAGTAGTGTGAACATTCTACAGACCATCAGCATGAGTCTGTACAATTTGTTAAGCTAAGTAACTTCGCTTTAACAAACTCTCAACAATGTAATTAACTTTCCTGACTCAACTGACATGTCAGCAGTTGTAACTAATCTTACTAACAGATTTGATCAGTATTAATCAATCCAATTATATTATCTTAACAGAGATAGATTAGTGGAATTTTATTTTTGGGGTTTGGAGACATATTTCGAGCCCCACTAGGCATTTGGAATAAAACTAAGAGAAATTATCATTGCACCACCTTTATTTTGTCTTATGTTCATCCAACCACTACAAAATTCTAACATGTACTTTGCAACACCTTTCTTTTCACATTTGTATCAACTAACCACTTTTGCATTAACATTATTAAATAATTTTAATAAAATGGCAATTTTATCCCAAATAAATTAAAAGACCATTTTATTTTATAAAAATTTTAAAAAATAAAAAATTATAATGATAAAAAAAATCCCTAAATTTAATAAAAATAAATCCCAAAATTAGAATTTTTATTTTTAATAAAAAATATTTTAATATAAAATTATAATTATAAAAATAATTGCAAAATTTTGGGATTTAATAAAAATCCCATAAATTATTAAAATTTTAGGATTTATTCTTTTAAGAAATAAATTCAGTTATTTTAATAAAAGTTTACAAAATTATAATTTTTTAATAAATAAATTCGTTTATTTTTATTAAAATTTTGTAAAATTATAATTTTTAATAAAAATAATTATTAAAATTTTGTAAAATCTAAATTTAGTAAAAATCAGTTGAGCACCTCCATTTGGGATTTATTTTTAATTAAATTTAGGGATGTTTTTATAATTATAATTTTTAATTTTAAAAGTTTTTATAAGATAAAATAGTCTTTTAATTTATTTGGGGATAAAATTATCATTTTATTAAAATTATTTAATAGTGTTAATGCAAAAGTGGCTAGTTGATACAAATGTGAAAAGAAAGGTGGTGTAAAGTATATATTAGAATTTTATAGTGGTTATATGAACATAAGAAAAAATAAAGGTGGTACAATGATAATTTCCCTAAAACTAATATTAACCATCTTATGATGCGCATGGTATAGTTGAAGAATTCAGCCTCTTTACGGAAGCAGTTCAAAGGTTAATTCCTTGCGTATAACGAATTAATTTTGAATTTCAGAATTTATTTTTGCTGCTGTTTATTATAAGATGGTTATTAATTTGATTTTCAGATGAAACATTGATTCCGCAGATATGCTTGGAGGGTAGAAATTGATTTACAGGATACTCTTAGATGCTTTTAATGAAATTGAGGAAGATATGGCCAAGCAAGGAAGATCACGCTGCGTAATTATGCAAAATATACGGTACACGTTATCATCTCTAACTCTTTTTTTTTTTTTAAATTACTAATATGTATATTGTACACAATTACGAGACAGATAAAAGGGAGAAATTGTTGGCATCTTTTACGCTGCGCTAGGAGGGCTTGATCTCAAAATGGGCTCGCTCTTATTTTCGAAAATATGACTTTATTTATATTACCGATTTACCTTGATTTGATATTTTTTATGTTTTTTTTTAATATCTTTCCTTATTTGGAATCCTGAATCCCTGATCCGCTTTGATGATAGACTTTGTATTAATGTTAAATAGAGGGAGAAATAAACAATCACTATAATAATAGAGATATGATTATAGGATACGAATCTCTTCGAGTGTGTGGAGTAGGGACTAGACCATTATACAGTTCAACTAAGGTTGGATTTTGTTCTTTAAGGAGAAATAGTTATTGGGTTCTGAGGACAATAACTTACTGCTATTGAAGAATACTAATTAATGCTTGCAAATCTAGGGAGAAAGATAATTGTGGGAAAAACTACAATTTTGTTTCCCTGTTTTATCTTCAAAAGATTTTAACCATCAGTAACATCTTAGAAATTCTTTCTATGGTCAAAAGATTTTAACCATTGATAATATCTGAAAAATAGCTGAGTTTGGGCTCTAAAGTGTTGGTCAATTCGTCTTAACCCGACAAGTATTTTCATAGCAAAGTGTGCTTTGTACTCTTTCTCACGACCAAAATCCTTTTTATCAAAAATTGTTAATAACGAAACTTAAACATAAATCATAAAGAAAACTGATATTGAGAAGGGTACGACTTCAGCCCTCGCACTGACGGCCTGTTATTTGGTTCACAATGGGACACATTTTTTTATTTTAATGGATATGATATTTTGGGTCTCACCGACGAAATCCATACACAGCTGCCATCTCAATGGACGGACAATGTGCCCAGTCCGCACAAGTTCTTCTCTAAATCATATATGGTAACTAATTGGACACGTGGTACGCTTTCCTAACTTCCAGTCAATACCAAATATTTTTGCAACTACGACTTAATCAGACAGTGCCAAGTATTCGTACAATTCATCAAAGAATGTAGCTTACTAGACCATTACTCAAGAGTATCTCCTCAAGTTCACGCAATCAACCATTAATTTCTCAGAAAATTTCATATGAAATTGATTTCCAACCTAGAAACTGACTGGTGCGTTCTGGGCGTTTGATTGCCAAAGTCACGTCAACGGAGATGGTGAACAGAGCAGCTTTCAAAATGGCAATTCAACTTCACTTGATTCGCATGAAAAATCAGAACCTTGACAAATTACAATGTCATAACCTCATTTGTTGTACATAATTTGATGATTATGTCACGAAGTTGAAATGGTGGAAGAAGATGTTATTGGTGCTCGTGGAGGAGAATCGACGAAAGGCGTTGGTGGGATTTGCAAGGCTTCGTTGCTTTCTTGCAACATTTCTATCACTCTGTTCATGGGCGGCCTATTCGATGGACGAGTCTGGATACACCACAAACCAACAATAATCATCTTCTTGACAATTTCACTTTCCTCACCGGTCACAACACCAGGCAATTTAAATTCTCTGCCCTGCTGGACATGCTTGTAAATCCAATGGGGAAAGTATATCTCGCTAGAATGATCAATGCCAGAATCACGGTAATTTTTGCATCCAACCAATTCCATAATCATCATTCCGTAGCTATACACATCGGACTTGTGTGAAACTTCTCCAAAGTTTCTATTGAAAACTTCTGGAGCAATGTAGCCGATTGTCCCTCTAGCCTCTAACATCGACACGATGCTCTCTTTCTTAAGGCAAAGTTTTGCCAGACCAAAATCTGAGATCTTAGGAACAAAATCTTCATCAAGGAGAATGTTTTGAGGTTTTATGTCGAAATGCAAAATCCTTGTGCTGCACCCCCGATGCAAGTATTCAAGCCCTTTCGCTATGCCTACAACGATTTCATACATTTTGTCCCATCCCAAGTGCTGACCACTAGGCTTCGAAGTATTCCCATTGTACACGAATTTTTCTAGGGATCCATTAGGCATGAACTCATATATAAGGGCTCTCTTGCTACCCTCTAAACAAAAACCCAGTAATGTGATAACATTAACGTGGGATGTTCTACTGATGCTTGCAACCTCATTAATAAATTCTTGTCCATTCCCTTTGGATGTATTGAGGAGCTTTACTGCTACAAGACGACCGTCAGATAACTTCCCTTTGTACACACGGCCATAACCTCCTTGACCGAGCTCGTCTTTGAATGAGTTAGTTATTTTCTTAACATTTGGAAAGCCGTGCCTTTTGGGAGCAAGAGATCCATAATTTCTAAAGAAAGCCTCAATATCTTGATCACTCTTTGTTACCTTTCTACAACAGACGGTCCGTAAAATTGATGAGTTCCTTTTCTTTCTGAATATACAAATAATTGCACAGGTGATTAGTATTCCCATCATTCCGGCACCTAAAGCTGCCGAAAAAAAAAAGTAAGCAAGTATTGATTAGATGCTGACTACAGTTGATTCTCTACACTCGTCATTATCTATGTAGCTAAAATAGTTTTATGATGCTTTCTTTTCTTATAAATAATTTCAATCAATTGGTAAACAAACTTTAATGAATGGTCAATCAAGATTAATCCTAAGACCGATTTGAAAATAGTAAGATTGATTAAAGATTAAAGAAAGACACCAGATATTTCTTGTAGTTCAGCAAGATTAGCTTGCTTCGGCACAACGAAATAGCCACAGCAAGCTTTATTGACGACACGGGATTATAAGATAAACCCAGCTTGTATCAGAGAACAATTCTGTCTTACTTGACTCTTCCTAATTCTGATTCAATAACAAAATATCTTGCCATATTACTCTGGTCATCAACTTTATACCCTGCTTCAGTGTCTGTTTGCTGTTACAACCGGCTTTAACTAACTCTGCAAGTGGGTCCAGCAGTTGCCAACTAAGCAATTGACACGTCAACTGTTTCTTCTAAACATGCATTTGGATCCACAGTTTCTTTTAGTAATTTGATTCATTTTTGTTTTGTTATTTCATATCAAGAATTATATATATGTATATAAAGATTTTTAGACTCGACGTAATATCGTTCAAAAGAGTATGGCTCGAAATCTTTTTTAAGTAATATTATGCTCTCTATGTGGTTAGGGTAGAATATCCCATTAAACTATATGTTTCTTTTACTGCTAGGCCACAGGAAAAAAAAAAGTGCCCTCTCCCAGTGACAGTTGATGGAAATGATGTTATTCATTGTGTCAACAAGAACTGCAAATGAAAAAAGAAACAAAAGAATGGATCAGTTATATTACCTACGTCAAACCTCGATGTCCAGCTACCATTGTCTGAAAGAGTAATAAATCAAGGGAATAAAGAGTCAGAAAGAACAGATACCTGCATATTGCAATAATATGGTTGTGCATACTTCATGTGCTGACTCTAATTCGAAGTTAAACAATTTAGAAATTTAGATTCGCTAGAACTAGCTCAAAATTCAGGCACTTGTACGTGCTAAATTAGCGTCAATTATACGTATATTTCAGGACTCTTTTAGATTTCTTTATAATTTAATTTAGAAATTCAACAGACAAGAAATAGTATCATATAATTCCACTGAGGATAAATTTCGGATTATCCCTTGTAAATTGATTATGTTTAAATCAATCCTTTACTTTTGAAAAATTATAATTTACTCACATTTTTGTTCAAAAGAAGAAGAAAAAAATAGAAGTGGGTTGATGATTTTTTTTTTTTTTTTGTCTTTTTAGTTCTTACAAAAATAAAGAATAAATTAAGGTTTTCAAAGATAAAAGAGTGATTTAAAGATAGTAAATTCACGAGAAAATGTTGAAAATAGAAATTCAGAATTTAGTAAACTATGCAGTAACCCTTCTTCATTTCAACTTAAGTAATTAGCTACTCTAATATTGTGGAAGTTTAGGAGTGTCTAAACATGGTTTACCATTAAGTGAAACTTGTTTGGAATCATTTTAAAAACTTAATTTGTAGGTAATGGCTATGGTGGAGCTGCTCCCTCATGGAGCATTGATGATATTTGTCAAATTATAGCAGTAAGTACAAATTTAATATTTATCTCTATAATCATACAATTATCATCAGTTCTCCACTGTTAAACAGATTCAATATAGTCCCCCTAATTTGTATGGTACGATAAGTATATTCCTCATATTTATTGGGACTCGAAACCGTTGGGACCACAATACGAAGGCCTTATTACTATTTCCCCAGAATGGATACCAGATATTCCATAAGTTCCCACACGAGTGGGCCTGTTGCACGACATGTACAGTTCGTCAACATCGCCATCGCCTTGAGATGCAGTAACGGCAATCAAGAAGCAGATCATGAAGGTAAGGATGGGGTTGAGAATTGGTGGAGGGAAGAGAGATGCCTCGTGATTTTGTACAACTAGTCTCTTCGTCTTGTTGAGGTGAACGAAGACTTGGTAAGATTATATGGGTTTAATTTGCTTAATTTCAAATTTGAAATGAAATTGTGAGAGCGATCTGTGGAATTTCATTATGTAAACGCAGAAAATAGTTGCTCAGACAAACAAATTAATTAAAGGTGAGCCCCTTTAGAATTTTCCACGAGAGAGACAGAAAGCGATGGGAGTTGACTCTTGACTTTTTCGAGTGTTGCATCCAAAATCACTGAAATGAGCGTATGGCTTGGTGCAAATCGGGTGAGGTTAGTTAAAAACAGATGGCTCCTAAGTTGCATTTCTACGGTCCCTTTTAATAAGTTTTGGTCCAATTTGTAGCTACACGGAAGTTTCTTAATCGATCAAAGCAATTCAAGACTTATTTGCCATTGTCTATGATTGTTGTCATTTAAAAGTTACAGCATGTTTATAAATATTTATTATTGTAGTTTAGAAGTTAAGAGCTAATTTGGTAATGTTGGAACTTTTAAAATAATTATCATTAATCGTGTTGTAAAAATAATTAGTTCTCAAGAGAATTAGTTAAATATTGTGGTAAATTTTATTTTTAAAAATGCTATGAGTTTTAAAAACAATTGTATGTGCTTAGTAATCTAACTGTTAAACTATTGTAAGAATACAAATAATTAAAATAGACATAATATTGAATAAAATTTGTTTATACATATATAAAATTGTATGCATAGATTTTTTTTATTGTGTATATATAATAAATAATAAGAAGAATAAATATTTTTAGATGATTAATTTTTTTTATCTTGTTATCTCAACATAATTTACAATAAAATAATCTATTATTATTTAATGATTTTATTTCCTAATTCGAGAGTAATAATTCGAGGCAATAAGAGTCAGAAAAGATATTCGCATATTGCAAAAACATGGTTGTGCATACTTGTGCCAACTCTAATTCAAAATCAAATAAACAATCTAGAAATTTAAATTAGCTAGAATTAGCTCAAAATTCAGACACCTGTGCTTGCTAAATTAGTGTCAATTGTACCTATGCTGCGTGCCGGTTTTAGATTTCTTTATAATTTAATCTAAAAAAATAAAAATTCAAAAGATAAGAAGGAGTGTTATATTTCCTCTAATACGGAAAATGTTAGAAATAAAATTTCGGAATCCAGTAAACTATGCAGTAGCCCTTCTTCATTTCAACTTGAGTTAGTCTAATATTGTCAAAGTTTAGGAATTTCTAAACACAGTTTCTAAGTGAAAGTTGTTTGGAATCATTTTTAAAGCTAATTTTTAATAAATAAACAGCGTGGACTGGCAAAGCCGCATGAACTGGCAAACAAACCGAGCCTAAGTTTTGACGATTAAAAGATTTGTAACGATAATACAGAAAATGAAGGGCGTAGATGCATACCATGACGAGGAGGATAAAGGCACGAAAATTCATCTGAATACTGATTAGATCCGCATATCCCTCCAGATTGAGAAGAAGTACATGTCGAACAGCGCATATCGTCCGCAACATATCTCACTTCGAACCCTTGATTCAGAGCCTCGATCAATTTACCTTCCGTAAGATAAAGAATATTGGGACGTGTCGGTTGTATGGGGACTTTAATAACACGGGAACATGAGTTGCTAAGATTGGGAAGCCGCGAGTCATCATAGTTGTCGATCGTGTAAAAGCTTCTTATAACTACTCCACCTTCTGAGGTACAACCATAATTGTTTTTGCCCAGCTGTGAGGAGAAATCAGCGGAGCAATCATAGAATAAACTGAGGTTTCGAACCTTCTCAGCGTAATTAAATAGAGGGTCGCTGATACTGGATTTCCGAATTGATTCAAGACAATCTCTACCTATATAATCAGCTATAACAATTCTCATGATTGGATTTGTATTGTTAATCTCTAAAACTCGAAAACTTTGATGTCCGATTCGTATGGTAGCATAGTCATTGTCATGACATTGGAGCTCGAAACCTTGGCGACCACAATACTGAGGCCTAATATTGCTTCCCCAGAATGGATAACCGATATCCTGCAAGTCCCCACACGAGTGAGAGCTGTTGCATGACATGAACTGTTCGTCACTATCACTATCGCCTTGAGATGCAGGAACGGCAATCAAGATGCAGATCATGAAGGTGAGGATGGAGATGAGAATTGGCGGAGGGAAGAGATGACTCATGATTATGTGCAACTATAATCTCTTTGGAAGAAACAAAGACTTGGTAAGATTATATGGGTTTGTTTGCTTGTATGAAGAGGTAATTGCCTAGTGCAACATTTCAATTTTTTTATAATTTGAAAAGCAGTTGCGAAAGCAATTTGTAGAAAATTTTATAACGTATAAACTAGCTAGGTCCCATGACAAATAAATTAATTAAAGGTGAAGAACCCCATTAGAATTTTCCACGAGAGAGCCAGACTGAAATCCAATGGCCGTTGACTCTGACTTTTAGAGACGGTTTGCCGGTAAACTCGTAAATATATGGGTTGGATCTTGGATTGCAAATCGAGCTAAATTTTTTAACAAAAGTTGGCCTAACCGATCCCCTTTCAACAAGCTTTGGACCCATTTGCAGCTACATGGAAATTGCAGAATCGATTGAAGCTTTTAATTCTTTAGTGGAATTAAAAAGCAATCGGAAGAATAATATAACTCCTCATATTCTATTGCTTTTCCATGTCACCTAAACGAATGGGCTTTGGCTGAAGACTGATGTACCCAAAAGTAATGTCCCCTAAAACATATAAATAGCGGCATAGCACAAACTTATTAAAAATTCAGAGTATAGATTAGTATGCAGAGGATTTTAATTCTCATATATCTAGTCCTAATTTTTAATTACCAATAACTGTTTTATTAGTCTATAGTGACTCCTCTTAACTCTAAGGTAAAGGATTATTGTGGCAGTTTATTATTATACTAGACTTTAGTTGTAGTATACTTAATTTGATAAACTGGGTTGATTATACACTTTAATTTAATTGGATTCTGATTATAGTGTATATAATTTTTTTTAAAAGATGTCTTAATTATTAATTATTTCTTACAACATTGGAGCTAAGGATGCTGGTCCATCTCATCAATCTTATCTCTCATAACTAGCTCGGTAGCTACTTAAAAACTAGAAAAAGTAAAAATAGTATATATATATATATCCCTTTGTATCGGTTAAAAATAAATCAATAAATAAATAAGTATCATGTATGCATACCTGGAGCTGTACTAGGATTAGCGGCGGCACTGTTTGCCGGTGGCTGCGTCCTGAAGCATGTCCTTGGCGAAGGTTGATGCGAGCAAAAGCAAGTAAAATCATTAATAGTCCTGTTATATCCACATTTCCCTCCTGAAGAATGGCAATCCCTGCATCGCTCTTGGTCTATAATCCACCTAACCTCAAAACCTTCTTTTATAACTTGATCAATAGTCATTAAATAATTTGTAAAATGATCAGCAAAAATCTCCAGGACTGGTATCAGGAGACTGATTTTGCATCTCCTTGAAAGTTCATCACTTGAAATTGCCGGCACGGTGAAGTAACATTCACTGGACCTGTTGTTTATCGGACATGTAAACTCCCGTTTCCGTGGTTGCTCTTCAGTTAGATGATCACAGTCGTAAAGCAAGCTGGCGTTTTGGTCGCTGAGAGTATACTCGAAGAGATTGAAATCCAAAGTACTGTTGATAAAGCTTACACGACAAATGTTCAACATGAAATCTGTTTTTGCAATCCTCAGGACTTGAGATTCATGATAGATTTCGTTGATATCATACTTCTGGGAATTGATATCAATGGTGGCTCTTTCTCCCTGGCAATCAAGCTTGAAGCCTGGATGACCACAATAATCAGGCTGGTCGTTTCTCCAAAAAGGATAGCCAATACCGGTGAAAATTCCGCAGCTGAAAGAAGCAGAACACTTGGAATATGCCTCCAAAGAGACATTAACATATCCTGAGAAAACTAGTGGGAATTGAAGCTGGCTGAACATGAGGATGAAAAGAGAGATTCTGAAAATATAGGAACTCATGATCCACAAATTGATTAACACGAGATTATTCAGCGGAAACTTTCAAAGACAGATTAGCTGCTAAAGGATAGTGCCACCATTAATTTACTAAAATAAACCGACTCTTTTCAGTTGTTGACTTAAGGTATGGAAATTGGAAGTAAACGAGGTCCAGTTTGAAGTAATTAACTGAGAGAATTTGCCCAAATACAAGAGTTGACTTGAAATCCTTTGCTTTTGGAAGGCTGTACCTTTTGGGAGCAAGAGATACATAATTTCTAATTAAAGCCTCAAGGTCTTGATCACTCTTTGTTGCCTTTCTACAACAGACGGTCCATAAAATTGATGAGTTGTTTTTCTTTCTGAATATACAAATAATTGCACAGGTGATTATTATTCCCAACATTCCGCCACCTAAAGCGGTCGAAAGAAATAAGTAAGCAAGTATTGATTAGATGCTGACTACAGTTGTTTCTCTACACTCGTCATTATCTATGTAGCTAAAATTATGATGCTTTCTTTTCTTATAAATAATTTCAATCAATTGGTAAACAAACTTTAATGAATGGTCAATCAAGATTAATCCTAAGACCGATTTGAAAATAGTAAGATTGATTAAAGATTAAAGAAAGACATCAGATATATCTTGTAGTTCAGCAAGATTAGCTTGCTTCGGCACAACGAAATAGCCACAGCAAGCTTTATTGACGACACGGGATTATAAGATAAACCCAGCTTGTATCAGAGAACAATTCTGTCTTACTTGACTCTTCCTAATTCTGATTCAATAACAAAATATCTTGCAATATTACTCTGGTCATCAACTTTGTACCCTGCTTCAGTATCTGTTGGCTGTTACAACCGGCTTTAACTAACTCTGAAAGTGGGTCCAGCAGTTGCCAAGTAAGCAATTGACACGTCAACTGTCTCTTCTAAACATGCATTTGGATCCACAGTTTCTTTTAGTAATTTGATTCATTTTTATTTTGTCATTTCATATCAAGAATTATTTATATGTATATAAAGCTTTTTAGGCTCGACGTAATATCGTTCAAAAGAGTATAGCTCGAAATCTTTTTTAGGTAATATTATGCTCTCTATGTGATTAGGATAGAATATATATCCCATTAAACTATCTGTTTCTTTTACTGCTAGTCCACAGAAAAAAAAAGTGCCCTCTCTCAGTGACAGTTGATGGAAATGATGTTATTCATTGTGTCAACAAGAAATGCAAATGAAAAAAGAAATAAAAGAATGGATCAGTTATATTACCTGTGCCAAACCTCAATGTCCAGCTACCATTGTCTGAAAGAGTAATAAATCAAGGGAATAAAGAGTCAGAAAGAACAGATACCTGCATATTGCAATAATATGGTTGTGCATACTTCATGTGCTGACTCTAATTCGAAGTCAAACAATCTAGAAATTTAGATTCGCTAGAACTAGCTCAAAATTCAGACACTTGTACATGCTAAATTAGGGTCAATTATACGTATATTTCAGGACTCTTTTAGATTTCTTTATAATTTAATTTAGAAATTCAACGACAAGAAACAGTATCATATAATTCCACTAATGATAAATTTCGGATTATCCCTTGTAAATTGATTATGTTTAAATCAATCCTTTACTTTTGAAAAATTATAATTTACTCATATTTTTGTTGAAAAGAAGAAGAAAAAAATAGAAGTGGGTTGATGAAATTTTTTTTTCTCTTTTTAGTTCTTACAAAAATAAAGAATAAATTAAGGTTTTCAAAGATAAAAGAGTGATTTAAAGATAGTAAATTCACGAGAAAATGTTGAAAATAGAAATTCAGAATTTAGTAAACTATGCAGTAACCCTTCTTCGTTTCAAATTAAGTAATTAACTAGTCTAATATTGTGGAAGTTTAGGAGTGTCTAAACATGGTTTACCATTAAGTGAAACTTGTTTGGAATCATTTTAAAAACTTAATTTGTAGGTAATGGCTATGGTGGAGCTGCTCCCTCATGGAGCATTGATGATATTTGTCAGATTATAGCAGTAAGTGCAAATTTAATATTTATCTTTATAATCATACAGTTATCATCAATTCTCCACTGTAGAACAGATTCAATATTTATAGTCCCCCTAATTTGTATGGTACGATAAGGATATTCCTCATATTTATTGGGACTCGAAGCCTTTGGGACCACAATACGAAGGCCTTATTACTATTTCCCCAGAATGGATACCGGATATCCCATAAGTTCCCACACGAGTGGGGCTGTTGCACGAGATGTACAGTTCTTCAACATCGCCATCGCCTTGAGATGCAGTAACGGCAATCAAGAAGCAGATCATGAAGGTAAGGATGGGTTTGAGAATTGGCGGAGGGAAGAGAGATGCCTCGTGATTTTGTACAACTAGTCAGTTCGTCTTGTTGAGGTGAACGAAGACTTGGTAAGATTATATGGGTTTAGTTTGCTTAATTTCAAATTTGAAATGAAATTGTGAGAGCGATCTGTGGAAATTTCATTATGTAAACACAGAAAATAGTTGCTCAGACAAACAAATTAATTAAAGGTGAGCCCCTTTAGAATTTTCCACGAGAGAGACGGAAAAGCGATGGGAGTTGACTCTTGACTTTTTCGAGTGTTGCATCCAAAATCACTGAAATGAACGTATGGCTTGGTGCAAATCGGGTGAGGTTAGTTAAAAACAGATGGTTCCTAATGTTAGGAAATTGGTGGGTGAAGCAGACACGCAGCTAAAGTAAAATTGTAAGAAAATAAAGAAAAAGCACAATAGAGGACACCAGAAATTACGTGGTTCGGCTTTTAGCCTACATCCACGGGCGAAGACAGAAGGAAATATTTTACTAGTGAAATAAGGATTACAAGTATTGTAATATTTTGGCTCACAACCCAAAACCCCAATACACCCAATCTCTCACTCACTAGACTCTCTGCTCTGCAAGAATTATTTCTCACAACTCTCGACTCTCTCTAAATTACTCTCTGAATAATGGAATTGGATGCCCAAATCGAAATGGGAGCTCTCCCCTTTTATAGCCAAAATTGGCTATTAAAATAATTTTTTTTTTTTTTTCACCGCCATTGAATGTCAAAGTTTCTTCTCTTTCATTCTTCAAGAAAAGCTGCTGCTGCTACCAACTTTCTTCTTCTTTGAACTGACCATCTAGATGGCTGCTTCATCTAGATGGCCACCTTATTTGACATTTCTCCCACTTGGAGATTAGACTGAGAATCAATCAATCTCCACACCATCCTTTCTGCTTCGCCATAATCATGTTGCCTACGTTTCTGCTAGGCCACAAGAGGATCTACTCCAGACAAACTTATCAGTATTTATCGGCTTGGTCAAAACATCTGCTAGGTTCTCCTTCGTATGGATTTTCTGTAAATCCACACTTCCATCTTCCACTACTTCTCGAACGAAGTGATACTGAACTCCTATGTGCTTTGTCCTGGAATGAAAAGCTGGATTCCTTGCAATGTGCAAGGCACTCTGACTGTCACAAAACACAGGAATTTTCTGTTGTTTGTGCCCGAGCTCCTCCAATAATCTTTGTATCCAGATAGCTTCCTTGCAAGCTTGTGTAGCTGCCATGTATTCTGCTTCTGTTGTAGATAAAGCCACAACGGTCTGCAGTTTCGAAACCCAGCTTACAGCTGCTCCCGCAAGTGTAAACACATAACCAGTAGTGGATTTCCTTTTATCAAGGTCTCCTGCAAAATCTGAATCCACATAGCCTCTGACAGTAAACTCTGATCCTTCATAACATAATGCAACATTTAAGGTTCCTCTGATGTATCTCAGAATCCTCTTCATAGCTATCCAATGCTCTCCACCAGGATTCGCCATGTATCGACTGACTGCTCCCACTGCTTGTGCAATGTCCGGTCTAGTACATATCATAGCGAACATCAAACTTCCCACTGCTGATGCATACGGTACTCGAGACATCTCCTTCCTCTCCGCTTCATTGCTAGGACACATACTTGAGGATAATTTGAAATTAACAGGAAGTGGGGTAGAAATTGACTTACAATCTTGCATGTTGAAGCGCCGCAAGATTTTCTTCAAGTAATTTTTCTGAGAAAGCCAAATCTTCCTGTTATTTCTGTCTCGGTGAATTTGCATCCCTAGAATCTTGTTTGCTGGTCCCAAGTCCTTCATTTCAAACTCCCTAGCCAACTGTGCCTTCAATTCTTGGATTCGATCTTTGTTGGGACCTGCTACCAACATGTCATCCACATACAACAGTAAAATGATGAAATCATTATCTTCAAACCTCTTGTAATATGTACAATGATCTGAACTGAGTCTGTTGTATCCAAGGCTCATGATGAAGGAATCAAATCTCTTATACCAACACCTCGGCGCCTGTTTAAGACCGTATAGAGATTTGTTCAACCTGCAAACCAAGTTCTCCTTTCCTTTTTCTGCAAAACCTTCTGGTTGGAGCATATAAATTTCTTCTTCAAGTTCTCCATGAAGAAATGCAGTTTTAACATCTAACTGCTCTAGATGTAGGTCAAATGTAGCACACATTGCCAAGACTATTCTGACTGTTGTGAGTCGAACCACCGGAGAAAATATCTCGTTGAAGTCAATACCTTCTTTCTGAGCATATCCTTTCACTACCAGTCTCGCACGATACCGCTCCACTTGGTCATTGCCATCACGTTTGATCTTGTAGACCCATTTGTTTCCAATGGCTTTTCTTCCACGTGGTAGTGGTACAAGTTCCCATGTCTTGTTCTTGTGTAGAGCTTCAATTTCTTCCTGCATTGCTGTCATCCACAAAGCAACATCTGAGCTGTTTAAAGCTTCATGGAAAGTTGAAGGCTCTCCATCCTCTGTTAGAAGACAGTATGCAACGTTGATCTCTGTGACATACTCCGAGTGCCACGTTGGCGGTCGTCTCTCACGAGTTGACCGACGAACTTCTGGAGCCTTGGACTCAACTGGTTCTTGTTCCTCGTGCTCTGATGCTACTTCAGAAGAATCTGAATCTTCTGGATTATTCTCGACATATACCGGCACAGTCTCTGACTTTTCTTTTACAGTGCCATCATCTTCATCTTTTCTTTGCAGTTGATCTTCTACAAAAATAACATCTCTGCTGATGACGATCTTGTGGGCAGTGGGGTCCCACAGACGATACCCCTTTACTCCATCAGCATACCCCAAGAAGATACATCTTCTAGATTTTGCATCCAGCTTTGTTCTTTCTTGGGCATTGTACATCACGTACACAGGACATCCAAATGCATGTAGGTAGGAATAATCAGCTGGCTTTCCAGTCCACATCTCCATCGCTGTCTTCAACCCAATAGCTGTAGATGGCGACCGATTTACTATATAACAGGCAGTTTTGGCTGCTTCTGCCCAGAATGAATTGGGTAGACCAGCAGTCCTCAACATAGCTCTTATTCTTTCTGTAAGAGTTCTGTTCATCCGTTCTGCCACTCCATTTTGTTGAGGAGTGTATGCCACCGTGAACTGTCTCTGAATACCTTCTTGCTTACAGAAAGTAAGAAACTCGCCGTCTGTATATTCTCCACCATTATCTGTCCTCAAGCACTTGATCTTTTTACCAGATTCAAGTTCCACCCGCGCTTTGTATTCTTTAAACACAGGAAATACATCTGACTTTTTCTTAATTGGATACACCCAACATCTTCTGGAATAATCATCAATGAAAGTCACCATGTACTTTGCACCTCCCATGGATATATCCGGTGATTCCCAAACATCAGAATGAATCAAGTCTAGAATGCATTTACTTCTAGCAATAGATCTACTGAATTTTAATCTATGCTGCTTACTTATAACACAATGCTCGCAAAATGGTAAACTTACCGATTTGAGCCCCGGAAGCAATTTTCGCTCAGAGAGAATCTTCAAGCCTTGTTCTGACATGTGGCCGAGTTTGAGATGCCACATCATCGTTGATTCTTCTCCATTTGACGCGACACACGCATCAGCCTCCTGTAGTGTTTCTCCTTTAAGCATGAATAAATTAGCACCAATCTTTTCTGCCTTCATCAATACAAGCGCGCATTTAATGATCTTCATTATTCCATTCTCCACATGAGTTTTGTACCCATGACTATCCATTTGTCCCAAAGACAATAGATTTTTCTTCAGGCCATTGACATGTCTTACCTCTCCAATTGTGCGAATTGTACCATCAAACATTTTTATTTTGATAGTACCAATACCAGCGATCTCCAAGGCATGATCGTTACCCATATATACAGATCCTCCTGAGATAGGTTCATATGTGTGGAACCATTCTCTCCTAGAGGTCATGTGCCAGGTAGCTCCCGAGTCTATAAGCCAGACATCAGAAAGTCGTTTTCTGCCTTCTGAAACAGTTGTTGCCTCACTGTAGAGAATTTCGCCATCATCCGAGGTACTTGCTACACACCCCTGAGCATTTGATGACTCAGGTTCTTTGCCCTCTCTTTTCTTCTGGTTACTCCAACACTCCTTTTTGACGTGCCCTTTCTTGCCACAGTTGTAGCATTTAACATTCTTCTTACTTCTGGATTTTGATCTACCATGATTTTGACTCCCACTGGGGCCACGTTCTGTTGATCTTCCTCTCGTCACCGATAGCGCCTCCGCTTGCTGCGAACTTGCTTGTCTGTTTTCCTTGTTTTTTCGCCTGCTCTCCTCATTTAATACGGAGGCTGCAACATCGTCGAAAACTAGACTCTCCACTGGATTGTTGTTCGTCAGGTTGATGATGAGTTGATCATACGAATCTGGTAGACTTTGAAGTAGAAGCTCTGCACGTTCATTTTCCTCTATATTATGACCCAACGTTGTGAGTTGTGAAAATAGAGTCTTCAATGTGTTGATGTGGTCGGTCACCATTGTAGATTCCGCCATTCGAAGAGTATAGAGTTTCCTCTTCAAGAAGATTTTATTGTGTAGTGACTTGGCCTCGTACAATTTTGTGAGAGTATCCCATATTTCCTTCGCCGTATTTTTCTCTGCCACACTGGATAATACTCCATCCGCAAGTGCCAAGTGTAGATCAGAAATGGCGTTGCCGTCTACCTCGTTCCACTTGTCATCAGTTATCTCCATGGGTCTTTCTCCAATTGCTGCCAAGCAATTATTTTTCCTCAATACAGCTTTCATCTTCATTTTCCACAACGAAAAATTATTTCCATTAAATTTCTCAATTTCATACTTTGCCGCCATTTTATTGATAAATACTGTACACAAGCTAGTGTACCACCTTGAATAGTTGTGAGTATGTGTGAGAATGCACACCAGGAAAGTTCCCAGGAAAGACTGGAGGGGTCACAATGGTCCCACTTAAAACCCAGACTCCTTAAGCTCTTATCGCCTTTGTGACAGAACTTTCCTAGACATGTACAGAATCACACAGTTGCTTTACTCACACCACTATTCCCTGCTTTGCACCGCAAAATTCTTGGATCGCTTCCACCGTTTCACGTGAATAGTACCGTATACATGAATAGTACCGTACACCGTATACGTGAATAGTGCCGTACTCCGTATACGTGAATAGTGCCGTACTCCGTATACGTGAATAGTATCGTATGCCGTATACGTGAATAGTGCCGTACACCGTATACGTGAATACGTGAACAATTCCTGACTCCAAAAATACAACCAATAGCTCTGATACCACTGTTAGGAAATTGGTGGGTGAAGCAGACACGCAGCTAAAGTAAAATTGTAAGAAAATAAAGAAAAAGCACAATAGAGGACACCAGAAATTACGTGGTTCGGCTTTTAGCCTACATCCACGGGCGAAGACAGAAGGAAATATTTTACTAGTGAAATAAGGATTACAAGTATTGTAATATTTTGGCTCACAACCCAAAACCCCAATACACCCAATCTCTCACTCACTAGACTCTCTGCTCTGCAAGAATTATTTCTCACAACTCTCGACTCTCTCTAAATTACTCTCTGAATAATGGAATTGGATGCCCAAATCGAAATGGGAGCTCTCCCCTTTTATAGCCAAAATTGGCTATTAAAATAATTTTTTTTTTTTTTTCACCGCCATTGAATGTCAAAGTTTCTTCTCTTTCATTCTTCAAGAAAAGCTGCTGCTGCTACCAACTTTCTTCTTCTTTGAACTGACCATCTAGATGGCTGCTTCATCTAGATGGCCACCTTATTTGACACCTAAGTTGCATTTCTACGGTCCCTTTTAACAAGTTTTGGTCCAATTTGTAGCTACATGGAAGTCTCTTAATCGATCAAAGCAATTCAAGACTTATTTGCCATTGTGTATGATTGTTGTCATTTAAAAGTTGTTTGGAATCATTTATAAAGCTAATTTTTAATATATAAACAACATACAATTATGGAAGTCAGTTCCAATATTTTAGTGGAGTAGATTTGGAATTAAATAATTGGGCTAGTTTAATTACAGACCTAATTATTGTAGCCACTATTGTATGTTCCCAAATGATCCCCGGTTAGCTCATTTAATTGACTGCACCACTACTGGATTAATAAGTAAGATAACTAGTTATTTGGGTCAAAAATCTAAATATATTATTTAATGAGAGACTTCATTAATATGCTTGAGTGTAATGGGCCTTGTGTTATTTTACAAGTTGGCCCCTATAACACAAGAGCAAGTACCATGACTTTTGTTTTAATTATTTTTTAATTTAAATCAAAAGAGATTTAATAGAATTAAAAAATAAATATGGAGCCTAAGGTTTCCACTAGATAAAAATGTAAAAGGTCTTATTTTCTCCTAAAAGAGATAGAGCAGCCACTTTATACAGATCAAGGAAAAATATTTTTCTCTCTGTTGTTGAGAGAAAAATATTTTTCTCTTCGTGCTAGTTGTTTTGGTAGTGATAAAGGCGCCCACATGTCAAGTGCAGATCAAACTTGAGTCACAGCCTGAAAGATTATTTGGTGGCGGAACGTGATCTACCAGGAGTAGTAGTGACGGATCGTGATCTAACAGGAGTGGTGGTGATGGATCGTGATCTAACAGGAGTGCTGGTGACGGATCATGATCTTGGAGCCTAAATTACTTCAGCGGAAAAAGTCAAATCGAATTTTCAAGGTACGATTTTTATATTACAAATTCTTATATATTGTATGAAGCGGTCTTAAAAGTTTTTATAAAATTTTAAAAACTAATTTTTCCCCAACAATTAGTATCAGAGACTTCTCATATTAATATATAAGAATTTCGTACGAAATCAATCTTGATATTTATGTATTAGAGTGGCATAATTTATTCAGATGTATATTATTTATTTAATATATAAATAACACATGTTATGATTTGTCTTAATTCATGGTTAGATTTTATGTTGTATTTTTTGTTTGGATCTGTAACAAGAGGGATAATTTTTTATCATCATGTTTCCTTCTTAATTTACTTTAATGTAATAGAATTTTTTAAAGCCAAAATTGGCCTAGGAAATTTGTAAATCGCTGAAGATTAATCACGCGACGATTGATTAAAGGAACATCAAAGGAACGAAGGCTGGATTTTTCAGCAGCAGCCACCAACCAGCAACGCAAGCACGCAAGCTGCCAGCAGTGCACGCTGCGCATGCAGCAGCAGCTAGCGCACGCTGCACGAACAGCAAGCAGCCCGCTGGCACACGCTGCTCACGCAGCAAGCAGCGCACGGGACCAGCCTGGCCAGCAGCGCGCGCTGCACGTACAACAAGTTGCGCACGCGAGTTTCTGGGTTTCCGGTGACGTGGCGATGGCGGCTCGGTGTCGGAGATGCGTCGGAGATGGCTGGCGTCCCTGAACAGTGGCGGGCTTTGTGCTAGTGGCGGCTGGGCAAGAAGAAAAAGATGGGTTTAGGGTTTAAATGGTTTTTATCATTGAGGTCCCTATGGCTCCATAGTTTTTCTTTTGGGTAGACACGTTTAAATTTTTTGTATTTAAGTCCAAAAATAGTTTTGGACAAAATGAATAATAGTTTTAGGTCCAATTCAAATTAGGCTTAGTGGATTAAAATGCATAGATAAAATTTAAACACATTAAATTTATTTTTGGTCTAAAATTTTTTTTAATAAAATTTTTTAATTATTTATTTATTTCCTTTCAAAATTAAAATTGAACCAACAATAAATTTAAAAGCTCAATTTCCCCTAATCCATTAACAAAGACAAACCTATGAAAAGATGGACATTGACAAGAAGCCCAATGAAGATTAGGCTTAGGGTTAATATATTTTTTTCATTTTAGGAAAGTTATGAATTAAGATTATTTAATTATTTTTTTATATGTTATATTTTGGCTGATAACATGCCATGATAACATGTCATATAGAATTGGTAGTACCACTCTATTCATAATGATACATGTCATTCATATATTATGAATCTCATTATATTGTTTGTAATTTGCGTATGCTTAATAATATTGGATATCATCTAGATAATATTATAGGAAGCATACAATTAACAATATATATGTTCTAAAAAGGAAAAACCAATTTTAACATATTGAGTGGGAGAGGGAAAATTGAAGATAATTTTTACCACATGCTTCATTGTTAGTTCAATAATTAAATTATATAGATATCTCGACTTCATGATACGGTGATGCTCCCTATGAAGGGTATATATATTAGATATTTTATTTGATGAACTTCTTCAAAGATAAAATTGAAATATTTTTCAATCGATTGTTCACCTCAACGGTGACTATTGATATGAAAAATAAGTAGATTGAAACAATGGTTATACACTCAACTAAAATTTGTTATTAACCTTCCAAACGAAGCTCTATTAACAAATTTAGGCCCAAAGGGATAACGATAATTATTTATCATATATCTACATGAAGTAAATAATCCAATGGATAATTGGGTCTAGTAAGTGTAAACATGACTTCCCCAACGGATAGCTTGTCAAAGCGGTACTAGATTATCGTTACAATAAATAAAAATGCATTTATGATTTTTTTGCATTTTTTTCATTTATTGTGAATATTGTTTCAAAGTATTTATGCATGTTTATTTTGTTTTTCCAGAAAATATCTTCCATCAACCCATTATTAATTATCCTTGTTAAAAATGAACTCACTGGCGAAAATTATTTAGATTGGAAATACAATCTATTTAATATTCTCACGGCTAAAGGCTACAAATATGTGTTGACCTAGCCATGCCCTCCAGAACCAACGTCATACGATTATAGAAATTAGAGGGAGCCTAATGAGAAATGGTGCGAAGCTAACAAAATGGCTAAGCACTATATATTGGCTTCAATTTATGTGGAACTGCATAATAAACATCAGAGCATGGAAACATCCATTGAAATAATGGTTAGTCTTCATTAGATGTTTGGGCAAAATACTCATTTTGCCAGAGAAGCAACATTAAAACGTATTACAGATACTCAAATGGAAGAGGACACAAGAGTTCGTGATCATGTCCTCAAAATGATGGACTATTTGAATGAAGCAGAGATTCATGGTGTTCAAATCAATGATAAAACAAAGATTAACATGGTGATTGAATATTTGCCTGATACATTCAAAGAGTTTAAGGTCAGCTATATCTTAAACAATAAAGATATGATCTTAATTGAATTAATGCACGAACTACATGCTATAGAAGAATTTTATCATAGCAGAAAACTTTCTGAAAAAGGATTTTCTTCAAGGCTTAAGTCGAAAGATAAGAATGAGCAAGAAATAGTTGGGATCGGCAAACTGTCCGTTAAAAGAAGTGGCAAGCCAAAAGGCAAGTGTTACAAATGTGGACAGAAGGGCCACTGGAAGAAAGATTGTCCTAAGTGTTGTGCAAATTTTATTGAACTCGCAAGCGCACGAATCTATTGTAGAATAGATTAATGGTGACGAGTGTCGATCCCACGAGGAGGTGGATTTTAATTGTGTGTAGAATTAATTTTCTAAATGGGTGGTTAGATTTGTGGTGAAAATGATTTGGATTATCCTAAAATTGGAATTTAAATGGCGAGAATAAATTGAATAGAAATCTATTAAAATGACGTACTTGGGTATCTGGATCCGTATCAACATGCACCATAGGCTAAATATTCCTTACTAATATCAATTAAATCATGAGGGGGGAATCCACACCTCATTAACCACACTCTAATCACTATGGTGCTAAGGGCTTATCGTGCCAAATAATAATAACCTTGTACTATGGAGCCGGTGTAACCAGGGCGGTATCTAGACAAGCTTATTATTATTTGTCGACGAGAAGTCAAAACATCCACAAAAACTAGAGGGGAAGAGAAAATAAATTTACTAAACAAAGCCCATGACACATGTTGAGACTTCACCTTCAACCCAAGCTTGAAAGAAAATTAGCTACTCATAATTGAACTAGGGACAAAATGAGAATTTATTAAAATACGTAAAAAATACAAGATGGAGAAGGAATTATAGAAAATGGATCCCAAAAATGGATTCAGAGCTCTCAAATTAGGGGGGGAGGCCCCCTTTTTATAGATACATGGAGTAAATCATGACCATCGGATTAAAAACAGTTTGGACGCTCAGGATTGCGCCACATCATCAGTCAACAGTACGCGATGTGACCACGCGGGTGAACAGTAACACGGTTTGGTTGAAAATAATCCTGTGTAATGCATGTACCGTACGCACAAGTTTTGGTCCACTAATATGCTGTCACGTCACCATCAACAGTTCATAAGAATTTTAGACCAACAGGATCATGACACCTCATCAGTCAATGCCACATCATCAGTCAATACCACGTCATCGATCCGTCAATGTGAACAGTGTCGTGAACAGTAACGTAGATAGTACCGTACATGTGAACAGTGCCATTTTTTCCTTTTATGCTCCTCCTAATGTTTTCGACCGTCCTGAGTTCAAAAGTGATGTCCGTTTTGCCGTCTGGTCTCTCGTTTATTGTGAAATGACTATGATGCCCCTAAAATATACAAAATACTTAATTAAAATAAAACACACATAATTAAATTACAAGAACCTTAAATACATAAAAATAAGGGTTGTTAGTAAGACTCGAAATGTAAAATGACGATTTTCTCCTTTATAAATATACATTTTCTAACACTCAACACCCCCCCAACCAGCTTATTGCTAGTCCCTAGCAAATAAAGCGAAAACAAAATTTAAATCTAAAATAATATTTTTTATTTTTTAGTTTTTTTAACACTCATGTTTATTCAATTAGACTAATGATAGTAATCAAATAAAAGAATAAGCATTACCTCCAGTCTAAAGAAACATCACACCCACATCAACCATCCACATGAATCAGACCAGTAGACTTTGTCACAGCTACTTTCAACAATGACATGTCAAACCCCAAAATCTCACTGGAAGTAGTGACACTCTCACAAAGAAATTAAACCCAATAAAAATAGTCACTCCAATGAATAGTGCTTGAGAGAGAAAATAATAAAGAAGTGATATCACATGCTCTCACCAAGATGAAAGAAATGTGCCCTCAGCTTAGAAATAATACGATCTCAAGTCAAATAAAAATGATAGTCAACCCAATTTATTTATTTTTATTTATTATTATTTTTTAATGCACAACTGCATCTTTTTAGCCCATATTACTAGCTTCTACTTCAGACTATAGTTCCCTAAAATCAAGGACTTTTATTATGATGTAACGTAGGCTAACAAAGAAGGGAAATAAGAAAAATAAATTGTATGTTTGAGAAAAATGCAGAGAATTTTTTTTTTTTAGGGAAGTTGCAAGGTAGATTTAACCTATTATTGTTATTTTTATTTTTGAAACAATAATTTTTTTTTATTTTTTTTTTGAAACAACAATTTTTTTTTTAGGGCATAACTTCACTGTACAAAATGTTTATTTACATTTTTCTCAAACATAATAGGTGATGGAACTTGGAAGATATTGGGTAATACTCCAAATCGGAGTGGGTCAAGATGATAAGTTTGACAAATAAAATGTTTTTTTTTAAAAAGGCTCAAAATGGTTAACTATGGATATTTCACAAAAGGGATGGGTATAAATGCTCAAACGGATCAAAAATGGCATTTCCATCGTCTTTTAATGTTCTAAATAATCTTCCATATCTACTAGTTAGATGGGCCTCCAAATGTAGCAACACACTTTTTTTTTATTTTATAATTTTTTTTAGGATTAACTCAAAAGAAATCTAGAGATCGTGTATACAATAATGAACTGCTAAGCTGTATAAAGAATGAGCAAAAGGGTTACTCTCAAAAATAATTTGTGAGTGCTTAACAAAAAGTCATATTTAAGAATCTTGGTGACAGTGGGTCACAACTGTGTATGAGGTGGCATGTCAGTGTCAAATAACGCGTAAAGCACATGGCTCGCGAGTCAAAAAGGAAATAGTAAAAAGAAAAAGAAACAATGATAAAATAAAATTATTAAAGACAATGATGGAAAAGATAAACAATAGTGAAATAAAATAACAGTGAAGTAAAATGATATTTACAGGTAGTTGCGACTGTGGCTCACATCTTCCTTTGGTTTTACGTCCAAAAACTGCTTGAACGCCCTCTATGGGTCGAGGATGGGCTTCCCATCCAGTTTTCTTATAAACTGACAAACAGAGTCGTTTATAGTCAGATTCCCGAGACTATATCGTGCATGCTCTTTTTGGAATAATGGCCATAACTGGAGAATCGCTCCTTGCACATATCTACTGGGATGCGTTTCAAGAGACAAAAGAATATCATCAAATGACTCCTTATTCAAGCCATCCTTAATGAATTGAATCTTATCTTCCCTGTTATCAGACACCATTCCTAAAGAACATGGGTTTTTATCGCAAGTCATTCTGGCACACTTATAACAAGCAACAGAAATTCTGCGAGCTCGTCGTTTTCTTGCATAATTTCCTTTACCACAACCAGGCATGTATGCAATAAATTTTGGAGGTAACTCACCTACCAATCGTACTTTAGCCTCGATTAACCAACAGATGTCAGCAGGTATGTTATTCCTCATGAGCAATCGCATGCGTTCGGACCGGGCTTTATAGATCGTAAGGAGGGCATTTTGAGGAAGTGAAGGGAATCGCTTGTGAAGCTTTGCTAGAATCTCATTTCTGTCCATACATTCGCCTCAGAATATCAGTTATTATGGAAAAACTGAAGTAACCGACTTGATTGTCACGGAGTACCGTTATCCGCCACTTCACCGGGGTAACAAACTAAAGCACACAAATAGAAAAACAAATTAAAACACACAAAAAAATTAAAATCGTCCTCTTATTGAATTTACCTCAAGCTCCAACTGGATGTCGTAAACATAGGATACTAACTCTGGTGGTTGCAGAGCCCAAATACGATGTGTTTTACAAAATTGAATCTACCTTTTGAGATGAGTTTTAACACGTGGAAGTGGTTTAAGAATATTCAGGAGGAACGGTCTAAGTATGGTACTCATGATTAATAATGATAAGAGAAAACTTAATGGTAAAACAAACACACTTATGCAAAAATAATTTCAATTAGCAAAAGAATAATAAAAAGAAAGAAAGAAAAATCAAACAACCGAAAAGAAAAAAAATCAATTCAAATATGGTGGGTCACTTAAATTTATTTCGGTGTCTTCTCCATGTGGTTGGTACTCTAGATATGGCTTTAATCTTTGACCATTAACTTTAAATGTAACACCGTTCTTTGGGTCCTTAATTTCAATTACCCCATGTGAAAAAACAATATGAACAATAAATGGACCAAACCAACGAGAGCGTAACTTACCTGGGAATAGGTGCAAGCGAGAATTGAATAAAAGCATTTTCTGACCTGGAGTGAATGATTTTCTCATAATTTACTTGTCATGGAAGACTTTCATTCGTTGCTTGTAAATCTTGGCATTTTCGTATGCATCATTGCGAATTTCTTCAAGTTATGCCAATTGTAATCTTCTTTCTGAGCTAGCTTGCTGCATGTAAAAATTGAATTTATTGATGGCCCAATATGCACGATGCTCGAGTTCCACAGGTAGGTGGCAAGCTTTTCCATACACTAGCCTGTAGGGTGACATCCCAATCAGGGTCTTGAAAGCCGTTCTATATGCCCATAATGCATCATCAAGTCTTAATGACCAATCTTTTCTGTCCGGCCTCACCGTCTTTTTTAATATGTGCTTTATTTCTCGATTGGAGATCTCAACTTGGCCACTGGTTTGCGGATGATATGGGGTCGCCACTTTGTGAGTGATTAAATACTTTGTCAAAAGAATTTTGAATGCTTTGTTACAAAAGTGGGCACCACCATCACTGATTATTGCTCGAGGGAATCCAAAGCGTGAAACAATGTTATTTTTAAAAAATCCTATCACCACCTTATGATCATTGGTTCTACATGGAATTGCTTCTACCCAATTCGATACGTAGTCAACAGCAACCAATATGTATTGATGGCCAAAAGAAGAGGAAAAATGTCCCATGAAGTCGATACCCCATACGTCAAAAATCTCGACCACTAAAATTGGATTTAGTGGCATCATGTTCCTTCGTGTAATGCTCCTCATTCGTTGACACCTATCACATGAAGAACAGAAAGTGTAAGCGTCTCGAAATATAGTTGGCCAATAGAAACCACATTGTAAAACTTTAGTCATTGTTTTCTTAGCACTGAAATGACCTCCACAAGCTTGTTCATGGCAGAATGAAAGAATATTCTGAATTTCACTTTCTGGGACACATCATCTAATAATTTGGTCTGCACAATACTTGAACAAATACGGGTCATCCCAAAAGAAATTCTTTATTTCTGCAAAAAAAATTAGTCTTGTCTTGCTTGGTCCAATGCTCTGGAAGTTGACCTGTAACAAGATAATTAACTATATCAGTATACCATAGCAATACTTCTACACTCATCAATTATTCATCTGGAAATGACTCATTCAATGGTAATGATTCCATAATTGTGTCAAAATAGAGACGAGAGAGATGGTCAGCTACAACATTCTCTGTGCCTTTCTTATCTTTAAATTCCAAGTCGAACTCCTGCAAAAGTAACACCCAACGAATTAGTCTAGCTTTTGCATCTTTCTTTGTGAGAAGATATTTAAGAGCAGCATGATCTGTGAACACAATTATTTTACAACCAATGAGATAAGATCAAAATTTTTCCAATGCAAACACTACTGCTAGCATTTCTTTTTCAGTAGTTGAATAGTTCAATTGTACATCATTCAATGTCATACTAGCATAGTAAATAACATGGGGACTTCGATAAACTCTTTATCCTAAAACTGCTCCTATTGCATAATCATATGCATCACACATGAGCTCAAATGGTAAGCTCCAGTTTGGGGCCTGAATGATAGGTGATGATGTCAACAATTACTTTAATTTTTCAAAAGCCACAAGACATGAATCATTAAAGATAAAATGTACATCCTTAGCAAGTAGATTGCATGAGGGTCTAGAAACTTTGCTAAAATGTTTAATGAAACGTCTATAAAAACCAGCATGCCCAAGGAAATATCTTACTTCTCTGACTGTTTTAGGTGGAGGAAGATTAGAAATGAGATCCACATTGGCTTTGTCAACCTCAATATCTTTGCTCGAAATAATGTGACCGAGAACAATACCTTGTTTTACCATAAAATGACACTTCTCCCAATTTAAGACCAAGTTCTTTTCGATACATCTCTGCAGAACTAGTGTTAGATGATGTAAATATTGATCAAACGAGTCACCAAAGACAGAAAAATCATCCATAAAGACTTCAAGGAATCGTTCAACCATATCAGAAAAAATGCTCAACATGCATCGTTGAAATGTAGCATGTGCATTACATAATCCAAATGGCATTCTCCTATATGCAAATGTGCCAAAAGGGCAAGTGAAAGTAGTTTTCTCTTGATCTTTTAGTGCTATGGGAATCTGATTATATCATAAGTAACCATCTAGAAAGAATTAAAATTCATGGCCTGCTAATCTATCAAGCATTTGATCGATAAATGGTAAAGGAAAATGGTCTTTACATCTGACAGAATTCAACTTTCTATAATCAATGCAAACACGTCATCCTGTAGTTACTCTAGTTGGTATCAATTCATTATCGGCATTGGTAACTACTGTAACTCCTGACTTTTTAGGGACAACTTGTATAGGACTGACCTATGAACTATCAGAAATTGGGTAAATGATACATGCGTCTAATAGCTTAAGGACTTCAGTTCTAACAACTTCTTTCATATTAGGATTTAACTGACGTTGCATTTCCCTAGTAGATTTAGCATTTTCATCAAGGTGAATGTAATGCATGAAGTCTACTGGGTTTATACCTTTGATGTCTGCTATGTTCCATCTTAATGCTCCTTTGTGCTCTTTTAAAACATCCAACAACTTACCTTTTTGTTCGTCATTTAAGGATGATGAGATGATTACCGATAAAGTACTTTCTTCTCCCAAAAATGCATATTCCAAAGTGTTAGGTAATGGTTTGAGCTCGAGTTTCGGTGGTGATTCTAATGATGGGATGAGTTTCTTCTCTGATGGTGCTAGTTGTTCAACTCTTGACTTCCATTTATTAGTATCCATAGATGGTGTTAAGTCAAGTAGGACGTTGACCTCATCGACCGATCTGTCAATATCAAAATCCAAACCAAAGTGAGTTAAACATATTTGTAAAGGATCATCACTAAGGTTTGAAAGAAAAGTATTATCAACTATTGTTTCTATTAAATCCACATCAACAATTCCATCATCTGCATTGTGAGGCTGTTTGGCAATGTTGAAAATGTTTAGCTCCATAGTCATGTTGCCGAAGGACAACTGCATATTTCCAGTCCTGTATTGAATGTGAGCATCCGCAGTTACCAAGAAAGGTCGGCCTAAAATAATGGGGATGTGCTTCCTTGAATCCTGTATTGGTTGAGTGTCAATTACAATGAAATCAACAGGAAAATAAAACTTGTCTACCTAGATAAGCACGTCCTCCACAATACCACGAGGTATTTTCGTGGACCAATCTGTAAGCTGTAACACCACTTGAGTTGGGTGTAATTCTCCAAGTCCAAGTTTCAAAAATACTGAGTAAGGCAACAAATTTACACTAGCTCCTAAATCCAATAAAGTATTCTCAATTGTGTGGTTCCCTATACTACATGAGATATTGGGGGAGCCTGGGTCTTTTCATTTTAAAGGAATTTTGTGTTGGAGTATAGAACTAACGTTTTCTGTTAAAAATATCTTCTTTTGAACGTGAATGTTTCTCTTTTTGGTACAAAGGTCTTTAAGAAACTTGGCATAAGATGGAACTTGTTTTATAGCATCAAGTAAATGGATGTTCACACTTACCTGTTTGAAGATTTCGAGAATCTCACCTGTGGATTTTCCCTTCTTTCCTTTTGCTAACCTCTGAGGAAATGGAGCTTTGGGAACATATTCTCGAGGGTTGGTTTCTTCTTTCTCTTCCGGTGGTGAGTCCTCAACACTCACCGGTACAATTTGATTTTCTTTTGTCACCGGCATCTCCATTTTGCTGTTGACTTCTTTTCCTTTTCGCAAGGTCATGACTGATTTGATCTCTCCATGCTGCTATGGTGAACTGGTACTTGCTTCATGTACTCCTTTAGGATTAGGCACTGGTTGACTTGGAAACTTGCCTTTCTCAACAATCATTGCCAAGGTCTGAACTGAAGAAGCAAGTTGTCCCACCATCTTTTCGAGGCTTGAAACTGATTGGGCTTGTGAGTTGAAGCCTGCTCGCAACTCATTTCGTAGTCCATCAATGGTGCGGTTCTGTTGCTCAATCGTAGAATGAGTAACATTCTTGAAATTCTGGAATGCATCCTCCCATGGTCTGGGTTGAGAGTAGTTCTGGTTCTAATTGTATGGTCTAAATGGTGGCTGAGAGGCTTGAGGATTTTGAGGAATTGGTGGAGCTGGAGCTGCTGGTCCATTCTGTTGAAATCCTTGAGACCATGAAAAATTGGGATGGTCTCTCCATCCAGAGTTATACGTGTTGGAGTATGGGTTGTAATTTGATAGATTTTCTACTATAACAAGCTTATGGTACGAAGGGGTTCAAATTTCCGATATTTAATTTGAAAAAGAGATGCTGCGAAACATTAAAAATTTATCCAGAATGAGCAAGCAAAACATATTGGTCTGTCACCTTACCTATAACAAGCTTCATTCCTAAGTTCAAACCCTTGCCTGTAAGACAATCATTCAAGGTTATTGAAAAGTCAGATCATCATAAAACTTCTGTATGAATTATTGTAAAAATTCAGACAACATATCTAAAGTTAATCGATTGCTTGAAATTGAGTACTGGTGATGGTTCAAAAGGGAGAACTTAGTTTTGAAAATCTGTTGTGAAATCACACAAATTTTTTAAGCATTTAGATAAATTAAGGACGAGGTTATATTACTTCACCAAACTAACATATATGTTATAATGAAAGAAAATATGTTACTAAAATATACTCTCTTTCATTAGATTTCATAGTTAAGAAATATATGTAATAAATTAACAAAATATACTTCAAACTATTGTAAACCTCTACTTACCAAAAACGAACCAAAAAGAAAAGGACAAGCATATACGCACCAGAACAGGTGTTTGCCTGGGGTCCGTCATGGCAAAAGCATACAAATTTCTCTGAATTCGAGTGATTAGATCCGCAGATTCCTCCAGAAGACTTGCATTCAGAGCAGGGATGCGAATGATACCCTACATCAAACCCTTGTTTCAGAGCTTTTCCCAATTCTCCAGCCTTTATATAATTAACAGCAGTCAACAAAACTGGAACTTTGATACTCGAATTACACGGCTTTGAAAGATTAGGAAACTGAACCCCCTCCGAAGCCCCATCAATATTTGTAATATTGTGTAAAAGACAACTCTTTTTCTGCCTCCTACGTTGCAGCTGACAGTATTCAGAGCTCTGTCCGGAAATATCTCATCACCACAATTAAAGAATAAAGTGACAAATCCGACGCTGTTTTGGCTGTAGTAAAACGGAGAGTTGTTGAATGATGCTTCGTTGAATATTCCAGGACAAAGAGTATCCCAAACATCACCCCGGGAAATCGTCATTATTCTCTCAGAAGCATTGATTTTCAAAACCCTGAATTTTTGAGGGCCGCGTTGTATGATGGAGAATTGATTGTCTTGACATTTGAGCTCGAATCCTTCAGCACGGCCACAATACCGGGGCCTATTGTTTCCCCAGAAAGGGTAGCCTATGTCCTGTAGGCTTGACCCACAGGAATAGCGATGACTGCATGCCGCGTATTGCTCGTCATGACGGCCGTAAGCTGCTGGGACATTTACAACAGTGATCAAGGTGCAGAAGATGATGATCAGTTGATTACTCATTTTTGTGCAAAGGCTATGGAGGAAGAAGTGAGAGAGAAATGTTAAGTTATATATTAATTTAAGTTAATTAGTTAGTTCAATGGTTTGTAGGGTACACACGTGATAAAAAGGAATGCAACGATGAAGGAGATAATCTGTTAGTGGAAGACAGCACAGTGGTCTACCAGAACTCACAAATAAATGTGGAGTCAAAAGCGCCGCTATACTCAGATTCTAGAAAGTTTTAGGTAAATTGAGAGGCACCACACTCTTTAGACTCTTTAAAAGAAAGCAAAAAAACCTATTTTGAACGCCGTGTTTCGGTTTTCAAGTACAAGCAATTTTTCACCGGCTTTTCTCTCTCTGTCAATATAGTATGAGCAACTTTTAATTTTTTTCATTTTATTATATTATTTAGTCATACGTGCATGTAACAATTTTGAATGATTGTCCCATCGCTTTGTAGGGTCTGGCAACAGTGCAACTGTAGTACCGTGTCATAATTGCATCCAACAGTTGGATGCACTTGAATGGGTGGGGTCCATTAGCATCCAACGACTGGATGTAACTGTGGCACGGTACTACAGTTGCACCACAGGTTTTCCCCACTTTGTAATTTAAGATCTGGGTTTTAATGATTCAGTCCCACCTGGTGAAAAAGTAAAAATGTTAAAAAAGAAAAACGTGACACACTTGACATCCAAACATGTATTCATGATTTTAGCTAAATTAAAATTCATTCAACCTTTATAAGATGTGATTATGGTCATGTCTGGGATTGAAGTACCGTAACTTTTAAACTACAACTATTATAGAAAAAAAATTATAATTATAAAATAAAATTTAATATTATATAGTAAACATAATTTTAAATAATAATTTTGATAAAATTAGTAAAGATATAATAAATTTTTCATCATAATTCATAAAAGTGTAAAATTTAATCAACTTATTTGTTAAGTTACAACGGCTAATGTTTATCAAACACTTTAATATTGTAACATTTAAATTATAACTGTCCAATCTCAATTTTAAACAGGTCCTATGTAGGTTAGTCCTTTAACTTTCTACTTACACTTTCAATCAAAAGCTACCCAATTGCGGTTGGGGAAAAAAAATTCCTATAATAATTGCCATAAATTCAAGCTATTCATTTTCCTTTAAATCATTTAAAGCACTTAAACAAATCAACATCTTGTTCCTCTCCACATAAAATATAATAGCTGTGTTTGTTCTTGGTACTTATGCTTTTCTTTTTTTTTTGAGTTGTTGCCTTGTTGGTTTTATTTTAACTCCATGCTTATCAAACAAATCAACACCTTTCTCCTCTCCTCACTAAAATAATACTTTTAGTAATAGTAACGGACAAGCTATCATTAATCGTTATATCATGAGCACTACTATTAAAATAAAATAAAATGTTACGAAAAACAACGTTAACCCATCTGGTTTTTGCACTTAATTGCTAAGATAATACCTCCGATCAGATGTATACGCTAATTTTGTATACATTTATTCTCTTTATCATTTTTTTATCACTGTACATCATCATTTTTAACTCTTTTTGTCTATTTTTATTTTTACTCACTTATTATTTTATGTCACATCACTTTTTTTTCCTAAAATATAATAAGAAAATTTGCATAAAAATTTTGTACTCTTCGCCAAATGCCAAACGATTTACAGGGAAGAACTGGGGAAAAGAAGTGCAATTAAAATTTAATTGGGATTTAGAAAATTTATAACTTATTAAAATGTGAAATTTATTCTTATTTATAACTTATCTAAATTGGGATCAAAATTTTCTATAATTACATGGGATATATTCCTATATAGAGTATAGAACATCATTATATAGAAATTTCACTGCATTCCAACAATCAAGCTTCTCTCTGAATCATGTTCATTTTTTTCTTTTTTCTTCATTTTTCTTTTCAAATAATATTATAAAGATACATGGGTAAATTGGAAAATTATGTGGGTATAGAAAGCAAATTTTTATTTTTAAATTTTGATCAAGCGTTTATTAAGTAAATTTGTTTAGAGAGCAATTTAGTGGTTTCAAATAACCTCACTAGAAAAAAGTAAACATCAATTACTAATATTCGTATTATAAAAGATAATTAAAAAATAAATGTAGAATAATAGAAATTATACCTTAGCCACTTTATCATCTATTATGTAGAATAAAAGGCTTAAAACCATCATATAGAAGAGTTTTTATTAGAATATTACTATTTTAAATTAATTATTTGATTTGAGCCTTTATTAAAGTATTATTTTATTGTGTTTTAGATTACACGTTGAACCCTAACTCTAAGTAGAACCAAGAGCTTAAACATAATAGGGTTAAGTTAGCAGTAGTAGAAATTCAATTTGTATTCCATAAATATGTCCAAAATTCTCTTAGGTTTGCCTGAAACATGGATATCATCTGAAGAAACTTTTCGTCATACTACAGATTTCCATCCTAGTTTATGATGAAACCATTTCCTCACAGGTGCTTTTGGTTTCAAGGTAATGAACCTAAACATCCTATTATTCGATTTGTTAAGTTGCATGTAACTTGTCTGATGTAGGACGTTATTTTAGGTATTATAGAATTCTAGAATTTTATTATTTTAGAGCTTTCTATTTTAATTCGAGTCTATTATGGTATGTGATTTAATATTTTATTTCCATTATGATTGTAATTTACTTTTCCTTTTTAAGTTAACTTAAGGAAGTGGGTTTCCTCTATTATAAATAGAGAGGTCTTGTTATTTTTTTCATAATTTCAAATTTAATTATTCAATAAAAACCTTTTTTTTATAATTCTTGTCGAATCGTTTGGATTATAACGTCATCTATTATCTGTCAAAATCTCTTTTATAGAGTCGTTTGGATTAGAGCATCATCTAATCTCGCATTGCGCGTTATTAGAATGAAATCTAATTATGCTTCTATTAGAGCGTACGCTAATCGCATTGACTTGGTCCAGTACTAGAACGATATCTACAATTGATGGAGTGGCGTAGCAGAAGCAGAATTGGGTAAGAAAACACTAGATATCGTTGGGTGTGGCCGTGATTTGGAGTGAAGATGGTCAGAGGGGGTGGTTTTAAAAGAATTCGGGCTATACTGAAAATTGAATAAAATTACCTGGTGAAATGGTAATTATGCAAAAGTTTAGGTTTCCGGTAACGGTTGTCGGAAATTGGTCGAGGATAAGTAGATCTGGAAGATTTGATGTCGGTGAGCGCAATGGTGGTGGTGATTTGGCTCAAATCGTGTCGGATTAACTGGAAAAGTGAATTGAAGTGGCGGCAGTTGATGGTTGTTCATGGCGGTTTATGGCCAACGTTCAGGGGCAAAGGTCGGTCGGGTTTTAGTCGGCAGAGGATAGGGATGCTTTTGGTGGTGGTGTCGATGATGAGGCAACAAGATCTGTGGTGGCGCGTGTGTGCAGCCGCGAGTTTTGGGTGATTTTCACGGTGATTACAGGCTGCGGTTGAGGACGACAATGGTTACAGCTTCGTCGGCAGTGGCTAACGAGGTTGGTGGGTGTGTTGGCCGACGGTTAACAACCGGTGGAGAGGTGGGCGCGGTGGTTGCGTGGCGGCGGCTAGGGTTTTCAATTTTTAGATTTTTTTTTTATAAACACTGATGATTTAGGGGAAATTTTTAGTCTACTCCCAAATAAATTGATATTTTACACCGCGTATTCAATAAAATTGACTCATTGCACTGTACTCACAATTTAGTTATATACTCAATTAAGTTTAACGGTGCAGAATTAAAATTAGACGTTCAAGCCTTAAATCAATATTAGTGGAAACTCTTTTTATTTTTGCCTCCTCTTTTTTTTTTTTCTAAAATTTACAAAAGGAGGAGAGGATAGACCGATAGAGGTATGGTGTTGCTGTGGTTTGTTATTATTATTATTTTTATGCCTTTTAAGAATTACACGCATGCTTGGTAGGTGTCTCTCATATGCACCTTCACCCCCATTATTCAATCACAATGCTAAAACATATATATGCATGTTTGCGATGCGTGACTCACAATGCAACATGCATGCTTGCAATGCGTGACTCACAACTTTGTTCTATGGATAAGTGGCAATGCCACAAGTATCATGGTGAGGGTAACACTCGATCGGCAACTTGATTATCTATAAATACCATATCAAACTAGAAGCAAGATCTCGCAAGAACTCAACCATTTAATTACTTTTTATTACACTAAAGAGAGAGTTATTTTATGTATGGAAGATAATGGAGACCGCACAAGGAAAAGCAGGAATTTTTGGTTATATAAGTTGAGTTGAGTATGATGTTTATTTCTTATATTAATATATATTATTTATGAAATAATTAATTATTTTCATAAGAAATTTTTAGGTAAAAACGAATGTTCAAAACTGCCTATAATTATGGTTGAGGCTTTTATTTAGTCCTGGGTAATGGATAATTTTGTTGATATAGTAAATAATAATCTCAATCTTCTTGTAGTTTTTTAACATGGGAGAAATCCTAACAGGATAGGTTAAATGGATGAATATGAATGACGTAACATTATGATTAAAAGTTTATGCTTTGAAAAAAAAGTGATGTTGTCGCACTTAAAAATATCGTTTAATATCTCTTTGTAGGTAACATAGAAGGCTGCGGATTTTATAAGTGTAATGCTACTCATTTATGTTATCTTTAATTAAATAAAAATGATGTACACTATCCTATCCTTTGTTAGTTGTGTGAGTGTTAATCCGTTTAAATAAAACTAAAAAGCTCTCTTAATACATACAAGACATTTTTTTTTGTACGTTATTTTTTTAATATGAATAAATAAAAATGTTGTGCGCCAATTTATTGATAGGCCACCCACTTCACTGTCAATGCGTATTTTTAACTTTTGCTTTTTTTTTTTTTTTTTACTCTTTCTTTCGCTGTAAGATTTCAAACCAACTCGAATATCTGCGGAATAAAATTAAGCATTATCTTTGGAATAAAATTAAGATATTGTCCTTTTGCTCATTTACTATGTTCAAATTAGATAAAATATATTTTACTAATGTTATATAGTACTGATCTAATCCATAATACGATATTTAGATATCTTATTAAAGGAGGACAAAGCAAAAATTAATATTATATCAAAGAAAATCAGAGATGAACAAAATGCCTAATAGCTAGAAATTATAAATGTATAACTATTGAATGTTACACGAAGTTAAAGACTTGGTTTGTGTTTGGAAGCTGAGAAAATGAGAAGAACATACAGAGAAAATTGAACTGATTTTTGTGAATAAAACTGAATCTTAGTCCTTAGAACGTACTTCGAGCCCCACTAGGCTTTTGGAATAAAAATAATAACCCAATTAAATTACATATTAACCATCTTAGATGATAACTTATGACGCGTATGGTAGAGTTGAAGAATTCAGCCTCTTTACTGAAGCAGCTCAAAGGTTAATTCCTTGCGTATAACGAATTAATTTTGAATTTCAGAATTTATTTTTGCTGCTATTTATTATAAAATGGTTATTAATTTGATTTTCAGATGAAATATTGATTCCGTAGGTATGCTTCTAGGGTAGAAATTGATTTACAGGACACTCTTAGATGCTTTTAATGAAATTGAGGAAAATATGGCCAAGCAAGGAAGATCACACTGCATAATTATGCAAAAGATGTGGTACACATCATATCTAACTTTTTATTTTTATTTTTTAAATTACTAATATGTATATTGTACACAATTACGAGACGCATATTTGTTCCACGCACAAAATGTAATTACATAAGATATTTACAGGCAAATTAAAGTGGGTTGGTGAAATTTCTACCCACAAATTCTGTAACTCCAACTTCTAAAAGATAATGATAAAAAGTTCACATTATTTTTAAAAATTTTAAATAAAGAAAAAATTTAAAGAATCAATCAATTAAATCTATCTTAATTTGGTTTATTTGACATCTTAATTTATTTTTTTTGTGATTTAGATTTTTTTATTATATTTGACTACTAAGATTGTTTTAACCTAAATTTAAATTGATTATTTTACCCTTAAAACGTAAAAATACCAAAAATTTACTTTAATTCCAACATTCTTTTTATTTTATACAAAATTAATTGTTTTTAAATGGCCAATTTTACTTTATTATATGAATGCTACCTTTTAATTAAACTAGCATAATGTCTTTATGAGACAATACTCATGTAAAGTATCAAACTCTCAAATTTATGTTATTCACATGCAAAATATCAAAAAAAATTTATATTTCATTTAAAAAGTTTGGTTGTATTTGGCACACAAAATTATATTAGACTAAATATTATGATCGGACTAAGTTAGATTAGATTAAATTAAGTTGAATTATACAATATTGTCATGCACTTGGTACAATATCGGATTGGACAATGTTAAATTATATTTAAATAAAAAATTATTTATGAATATTTAGAGTAATTATTAAAATTAGTTTAAAGTTAATTATTAAGAACATTAGATATATTATAAATTAGTTATTGGGTAGTCATAATTGTAATAAACAAATATAAATTAGTAAAACTATTTAATTATATAATTAATTTTTTATCGATATATTTTATTTTACCAAAAGTTAGCAAATAATATATATATAATCAATTAATTGCTGGCATTATTAATTTTCATGATTATTTTTATATTATGTTAGTGATTATTAAATTTAATACAATCAATTACTGTAATAAATTACTAAATAGTTAATTTTATTGAAGTAAAATTACCAATTTAATTAGACTATAAAAAATATAAAACAAAATTCAAGTAAATCGTGAATAAAATAATTAATTGGTTAATTAAATTTTGAAGTAACAAATAAAAAATAATTTTATATATGAAAGAAATATTATAAATGGATAATTTTTTTATTATTCTAATCCCCTTTAAACTCACTTATAAATTGGGATTGCTAATCTCATGATTTAAGGATTAAAGTTGAATTAGTCCCCTCTCTAATCCAATCAAAGGGAAGTTGCCAAACAGGGGATAAATATTTAATCCCAAAGTTAGTTTAATCTCACTCTTAGTCCTAGCTCCCAAGCATAGCCTTAGATTATAAGTCATAAAATTAAGTATTAAAGTATGGGATACAAGAAAACATATTTCTTCAAGCAATTGGGTCATTTTATGTCATAAAGTAAAATAATTAAATAAATCTTATATTAAAGCAACTTTAATAGTAAAAAAACTAAATAAGAAAAAAATATAAGAATGATTATTTTGATTAATTACATAAATATTTTTGTTGATTTGTATTTATTAGAAATAATGTAAATTTATTGTAAATATCTTTTAGATGTGGGGTAAGTTTATACAAATAATGAGGTGAAATATCCTTACCCATTAAAGTTTCGCAGTTTAGAAAATACTTCATTCACCACCACTAAATTTTGCTAAAATTTTAGCACATACCTTCGTGAATTATAATTACAAATGTAAGGACTAATTAGATAACTAGCTTAAACCCTTGGGACTAAAGGAATATTTATTCTTGTCTGTTAGGTTACATAAAACTCATCAAAAGTGTCATTTATAATGGAGGTTGTTGCCTTCTTTATTTTATCATTTGCATGTATAATTTTATTAATTTTTAATAGTTTGGATGGAGATGAGAAATCTCATGGTTAATCTCATAAATTATTGGCTTTTAAAAATTAATTAGATCAAATTAATATACCACAATAATTACATTAAAATGTAAAAAAAAATTCTTATTATTGTTTTTAGGGAAAAAGATAAACACACCCCCAACGTTTAGATAAAGGGACAAAACCCCCTAATATTTCAAAAAAGACATTTACACCCCCATTCATTATAATTTTAATATGTAATTACCATTATACCCTTCTAGCATATAAAAGAAAAATTGTTAGATTATCCAATTTGTCCATATATTGTTAATAAAATTATAAATATACCCTCATTGTCACATTCCTCTATTTAAAATTTTATCAATAACCAATTTTCAAAAAATACATCTACACACCTAAAAAAATTGTAAATAAATTATAATTTTAAAAATAAAATTGGTTATTAATAACCAATTTTATTTAAACTTTAAACTTGTATATTTAATAATTCTCCACATGTCAATCAGTTAAACTTGTACATTTATAACCAATTTTCTATGTTATTTATTATGGTATTATGGTATTAATAACCAATTTTATTTTTAAAATTATAATTTTTTTACAATTTTTTTAGGTGTGTAGATGTATTTTTTGAAAATTGGTTATTGATAAAAATTTAAATAAAGGAATGGGGCTGAGGGTATATTTATAATTTTATTAACAATATATGGGTAAATTGGATAATCTAATATTTTTTTTATGTGCAAGAAGGGTATAATGGTAATTACATATTAAAATTATAATAAATGGGGTGTAAATGTCTTTTTTGAAACATTATGAGATTTTTATCCCCTTACCTAAACGTTGGGGTGTGTTTGTCTTTTTCCCTTGTTTTTATAATGGCTAAGGTTGAGTTTGGTTTTCCTTCTAGAATAAAAAAAGCAATTGGAGCAGTATATGCCTTTTGCCCTAATTAACAAGCTGTGCTTGCATATTGGCCACAACAACTTCCCTCCTTGGAATGGGTGATTTTGCAACTAAAGAGGTTTCTGAATGGATCTCTGATAACCCTAAGGTTGTAAAAGCAGCATCAGTTATCTGCAGACTCATGGATGACCTAGTCATGAGTTATACAAAATAAAAAAATTACTTTACCAATTACTAATTAAATTAAGTCAAAATGGCACTACATCCCCTTATAGATTTTTTCACTACTTATGTGACCCCGTATTTTTTTATAGAAAAATTACCAAAACTCTCCTATATGTGTTATTATACTTTTAAAAAAATCTGCGCCCCAAAAAAATGAAGAGATTTTGTCTAACATAATTTTGAAAAAAAATTATCAAACACTAAAATTACTTTAAAATTTTTAAAAACTATTTATGAATCTCGTAGAAGCAATCCCAAATAGATACTAATTATTAGCACATATGTGCATATATATATATATAGTTTGAGCAAAAGAATGGACATGTTGCATTGGCAATTGAATGTTACACGAAGCAGCATGGTGTCTTTGAGGAAGAGGCAACTAAAATGTTTGAAGAAGATGTTGCAAATGCATGGAAAGATATTAACCAGGAGTTGATCATGAAGCCAACCGTCGTTACCCGGCCGCTGCTTGAGATGATTCTTAATCTTGCTCGTGCAATTGATTTTATTAACAAAGACGATGACAATTATACACATTGTTACTTAGGTTCTGTTTTGGATTGAGGTGTTATAATTTTGAAACTGCGACTGCTGTGGAGAAAAAAACTATAGCTATGAAACAAAAGTTAATGGAATGTAGTAAATAGAGTTTTTAAATAATAATTTTGACAAAATTATTAAAGATATAATATATTTTCCATCATAAAAGTAAAAAATATATTAAAATAACTTTTAAATTACAACAGTTAGTTTGAACTAATGTTTGATAAACACTTTAGTGCTGTATCTTTTAATATACAACTGTTCAATCTCAATTCCAAACAGGGACTTAATTAAAGACCAAATTACTTCCTTGCTTGGAGATCATGTTCTACTTAGAGGACTAGTTATGTTAATCATATTTTAAATTCCTTGGTTTGTGTTTGAAGGAATTATACTGCACTGCATTGGACTATACTAAATATTTTATTTCTTTATTATTATTTAAAGATGTTGCCTTTGAAAAAAAAAACCTCCAATATATGGTTATTGGGGGACTCGAACGCTCTACCTTAAGTTAAAGTTAGGAAGTATAGTCCAACCTAACTAAGGGATTATTCACAAGATAAGCGAGAGTAAAAAGTGCAATTAATATATATTGAGTAATCTTTCAATCAAGCATATACTTGATTGTAATAAAATTAAGACCAGGTTTAAGAAATATAGATTTCAACCTATTAGAAGATAAAATATATTATATTAAAGTTCTTTAAAGTACATTTTATAAAATGAAAAAAAAGAACCGTAACATTATAAATCATCATAAAAATTCAATCTTTGTTTTTTCTCTTTTTAGGGTTCTGTTTGCGTGCTTTATTTCGTTTTATTCTAAAACTAATATGTTTTTACACTATAATTATGTAATAACTATTTCGTTTGTTAAAAGATATAAAAGCACAAGAATTTTCACTCGATGGCTAAAGTTAAGTTGGTTTTTTATGATAAATAATGTTAAATTGTTAACCAAACTTAATTGATATTTTACATGACAACAATTCAATTTCATAGCAACGTGTGGATTATGTTGGTTAAAAATCATTTTGTAGTGAAAATCATTGGATAACTATTCTCATACAACATATAGAATCATTATAATCTAAAAACTATATTTTTACTTTTTCGTAGTAGTAATTTAGACTCCCAAATTACGAACTAATCAACAACAATTATCTGAGTCACGATCCACCATCTCCAAGCTTTTAGGTCATAATCTTCTAAGTTATAACTCAAATTTGATCTGAACTTGATGTGTGAATACCTTTATCACTACTCAAAGCGCAACTAGAAATAGAAAACTATTCACCCAAAATTAGAGAAAAAAAATTTCTTTCTCTATTTTGTATATTATGACTTCTCTATTCTTTTGTGAAAAGTAAGTCTTTTATATCTTTTTGTTGGATACCATAGGTTGTTTATTTTATTTCTTTTTAATTTTATTAAATAAAAAAATATTTGATTTAAATTAAAAGATAAAATAACGCCAAAAGTGGATCACTTGTGCTTGATATGGAGCCCATCTTGTAAAATAACACTAAGTCCTTTATATACAAGCATATTAAGGAGCCTCCGACCAAATAATATATTTAGGTTTTGACTCAAATAACTATTTATCTTAGTTTAGTAATTGTGCAATCAATTAAGTGAGCTAACTCAGATAACATATGGACATATACAATATTGATTATAATAATTATGCCTGCAATTAAACAAGCTCGATTATTTAATTTCAAATTTACTCCACTGAAAGATTAATTATATAAGACAATATTCTTGAATAATAATTCGACCCATGCCACATTAATTTTTTTATTGAACAATCATTTATACCACATCATTAATTAAATGAATATCTTAATTATCCGATCAATTTAATTATATTTTGTTCCTTAATATTTATTATTTTTTTTAATGATCGTTTTTAACTTACGAATTATGGTGACACACTTTGACCAGAAAAAATATCAAGAAATGTATTATACAAATTCTATATTGTTAATCTATAATTTTACTATTTATAATTGTTCCCACCAAGATACTGGATTATCTTGACTACGAATATATGTCGCTCCCGCTATTAACTCAAATGAAATAATGATCATAATCACGAAAGTAAGATTCACTCAAGATTAATATTGTAATAAAATCAATGCCTATGAAATTTAATAAGTGTGACAATTTTTTAACGTTAATTATGTTACTTAAATCTCATATTTAATCAGTTCAATATAGCCAAAGTATATCAATAAATTTTTATATAATTAAGATAAATTATTCAATGAATTCATCTATTTTTTTAAAAGCACATAATCGGTGTTCCCTTTACATTTTTTTGACAATAGGGGTGACATTACAAAATCCATTAATAGTATTTGAATGCATATGGCTCAATTAAATGAGATGAGTCATGAGACAGGATAAATTAAATTGAAATTGATAACTTTTCTTATAAATGCCTCACCTTTTTTTTATTATTAAAACTGTCTTGACTTCATTTGAATGCCAAGTAGAATTGTTCTTGAATTATTTTTGGATTATGCTGTGAGAATGTTGCTATCGACCTACAACAGGTTAATTATTTCTGGGTGACAGATTTTTTTTCACAAATTTAAAAAATGTGATACATTTTTTAAAAATACTCCAGCAGATGATAGTCTATTAACTTTTCTGTTAATTTTAACGAGAACAGTAAATTAATTATAAAATAATATTTTTACCCCTAAAATTAATTATAAAATGACGTTTCTACCCCTATAATAGTTGCAAATTGACATTTCTATCCTCAAAATTGGTTACAAAATATATTTTTGCTCCTACTCAATTATTTTTTATTTTTTAAATAGAAAAAATTATAAAAAATTACATTTAAGTACAATTAATATGCTTTTTTGTGTTAAATCATACAATTTTTTTTAAAAAAAATTTCTTGTTGAATCAAACTTTGCTGTTAAAAAAATTTAGTTTGATTCAACAAGAAATGTTTTTAAAAAAAATTGCATGATTTAACAAAAAAAAGTCCGTTAATTACATTAGATGCAATTTTTTATAATTTTTTATTTAAAAAAAAAAGTGAGTAGGAGCAAAAATATACTTTGTAACTAATTTTAGGGATAGAAATATCATTTTATAATTAATTCTAGAGACAAAAATATCATTTTAGAATTAATTTACTGTTTCCATTAAATTAAACAAAAAAATTAATAAATTATCACATTCTCGAATATTTTCAAAAAATCTATTATCATCAAAAAATCTATCACCCGAAGATAATTAACCCGTCTACAACAGATAGACATAAATCAAAATCCAGCCAATCCAACCACATCTTTCAATTCACAACCTTCGAGCAGTATACAAATTAGTATCGCTATGTACGCTTGTCCTTATCTTCTTTTTGCGTCCAAAATACGCTTCATTAATTGGGCCACCCAATTTCACTTGGTGCTATACTGCAATCAATCACCCATTACCCTTATTTGATTTGGACTAATAATAAGCCTATTTCTTTTTCAAATTTTCAACACATGTATTAAATGATATGATAAGTCGTTCCCATCAGAAATTTTTTCCATTTTAATACTTAATGTCAAAGTGTCTCTCATCTAATTTTATTTTTAAAATATTTATTCACTTATTTATATAATAAAAATAAATAAATAATTTATTTTAAAAAAAACTCTTCAAATAAAAATAATTTTAATAAAATTATTTTCTCATCAGATTGAATTAGACCCTCTATTTTTCAATAATATAGTTATAATAATCGTGTCTCTTCAATAATAATTACATAAAAATAATGTAATATTATTTGAAGAATGAAAAGTCAGTTTTTAACATTAAGGAAAGAGAATGATAATCTAATTTGAAAAATCTAATTTAAAAAGTCTCTTGAAATTCTTATTGTTGACATGTCTGTTCAAATAAGATGTGAAATTAATCTCATTTAAAAAACTTTTTAAAGATAATTTTAATTGAAATAAATCAATGCCAGTGTAGATTTTGGGAAAGTTTTCCTCTAAGGAATGAGTGATTAGACTTATTAATTGATGAGATCAAAATACATTTTGTTATCAAGAGAGCAATATGTCTTATTCTAAACACTTGTATTGGTCATCCTTAACTGTGACTAATGAGGGATTTTTTTTCCCCCAATCTATGATATACCACATAAATTATATTAGAGTAGGTTCAAGTTCCAATCAAATATATATGTTTTGTGTGCGCACGCGTGTGTGAAAGTTAAAAAATTAAAATACTAAATAAATAAAAATTCATGATAATTAAGATGTTATAAAATTTTAAGTCCCAAAACAAAACCGTTGATCAATTCAAGTTCGATGGCTGGCCCGGATGGTTTTCTGGTCAGGTCAACATAATCCCACTATAACAATGTTAAATTATTTTGTTGCCCAAGCGAAAGTATAATATGTTGCAAGTCCGAACAAAACAACTTTATATAATTATGTTTTTTTTTTTTGGAACTGCTAAATAATCACCATACCTTATTAATTATGTTCAGAATTATCTTCGATATTATTGATGAACCTTACCCATTAGTTTAAATTTTGAGCCAACAATTTTGTTGTGCAGGATTAGAGGCAACGTCTCACCTTGATTCTCCCAATCAATTGTTTCATTTTTTTTATTATTATTATTTATTTTATTGTCTTTGGGATCATTTATGAGCTATTGTCTCAACTTCTCAAGTGTTAATTCATGATTTAGGTGCGGGAGCGTATTAATAAGATTTATCTTTAATACTCCTAGCGAGCACTTTCGAATTATCTTGTTTTAGGATATCTATGAGTTCATGTCTAAAGTATTCTTGTCTTAGTCTATATTTCAATTAAGGGACTCTTTTAAGCTCTTACTCTTTAACTTCAAGTTTTGAATCAAACGGTTTCTTTAACAAGTATCGACCTTTAATTTAATTACGTAAATTAATGTCCATTCTTTTATCCATTATAGAATACAGTCACCTAAAGTTTTATTATATTTAAAATTTTCATTCACAAAAAAAAAAAAAAATTGAATACATGTATATAACAAACAAAAAAAAGGATAAATAAAAAATAATAAAAGAATAATTTATATAATAGGAAACAAATTTATTTAATAGGGGCATTTATGAGATAAAATATTAAAATTCTATTAAGATGTTTTGTCATTTAAATAAAAGTCAGAATATTTAACTTTTTCCGTTCAAAACTAAACATCTTTTATTAGACATAAGTTATAAAAAATGAATAAATTAAAAATTGTAAATATATGAAAATAAATCAAATTCAGACTAAAGAAAAAAGAAAAAACAAACAACCCCTAAATGGATTGTTTAAACATTTTGTTTCTAAATATTATGTTTTATCAAACTCTTCTTGAATTCGAATTTCTTTCCAACTCAAACGTGTTTCTCAGCTTTTCTTATATTTATAACACCTGGGATTGTATCGAACTCTTAAACTGTTGTGAAATCCTGACAAAGACCTAAAGAAAACAAATTAGTTTCAGTCACGTCGTATTCTAATTTGAAAAAATAAACTTACTGGTTGTAATGGGAGCCAAATTGGATTACCGATTTAAGATGGAAATGAGATTTGGATTTGGATTATCCATGTATTCCAACAATCAAGCTTCTCTCTTTTTCGATCTAAAAGATACCATGTCAAGTTTTTTTCCCCTTTCTCTTCTTTTTTCTTTTCAAATAATGTTACAAAGAGATAGGGATAAATCGGGCATTTAGGGGAGTATATAAAGTAAAATTTTATTTTTAAACTTTAGTCATGGATTTATTAAGCAAATTAGTGTTGAGAGTAATTTAGTGGGTTCAAATAACCTCACTAAAAAAAAAAAAAGAGTAGTGCCATACATTCTAAATTTTTTATCCTAAAAAATATCCAAGTGATATAGCATACATCAATTGGATGATAAGATAATATAATTAATTTACCTGAATCTTATAAAAAAACTATCAACCACTTAATAAATAACAGATCATCTGGAATAAAAAATTTAAAATAGCTATGATTACTAAAAAAAATCAATCTCCATTATTTCATGATAAAATATAATAAAAAATAAATATAGAATTATTTTAATTATATCTGATCTCTCTCCATCATGTATTATAGAATAAAAGGTCAAAACCCGTGTATCTAAAATCTTCTTATGAAAGTACTAGAAATTGTACCTGACCCCATTCCATCACGTATTATAGATTAAAAACTCAAAACCATCATATCTAAAAAATATTTTGAAAATACTATACTTTTAAATTAATTAATTTGATTCGAATCGATATTTACAATATGATTTTGTTGTTATTTAGATTGGTTATTTTAAATTGAATAAAATTGGATCAAATTTTATTTCGTCCTTGGAAGATTGAGTTGAATAAAAAAAAATAAGAAAAATCAAATCAAATCCAATTAATTACGGACTGTTGGTTAAATAAATTAGATCAAATTAAATTCGGTTAGCTCTCCTATTTTGACTACTTAATTCTCAAGAAATTATAATCCTGTGAATAATTCATAAATTTCTTAATCACGAAATTTATTTTTGAATTCCGTTTTTGCTCACGACGTTCGATCTTCATTAAATTTTTGTTTTTAAGGCAACAAAATTACTAATGGTTTTATGCCTTCTCTTTTCTAATAATTTTTTTTTCTCTTTACAAGAGACATGCCAACTTTATCAAGATATCTTTTTTCTAACAAGTCAGCTCTTCTTGATAAGTTCAATAGTTCCCATGTATTACAGATTTGGATCCAATGCTGAGTTTAACTGTGCTAAATTTTTTATAGTCTTTTACCATACCTAAACGTATACATAGTTAAAATTTAATTAGTTTTATATTTTTGTCCAAATAACTACTAATTATATATTTCTAAAAAGTTAGCCAAAATCTCAGCACTAACTCCGAAACAATGTAATACATATGCCCAAGCCTATTTTTCATCCGCCTTACATGCCAAATATTGCAAGCAACAAAATTTCTCTTGTGCGTGTAAACTCTAAGAACACTTTCTTGAGTCCTAACTCTAAATAGAACCAAGAGCTTAAACATATAATCAAACTCTAATTAGAGACAAGCCATTTTGTTGCGATAAAACAGAGAACGAGTTACCTGAAAAATAATTATCCCAGTAAATACACTAGTTGTTGTCACTTGTCAATATGATGCAGATATGCACTAAAATCTTCCCTTTAAAACCATAAGTTATATATAGGCCAAAAAAAAAATTGACACAATTTTGAGAATCTCACAGAAAGCCAAAAATTGACCCATCACCGTGGTTTCCATGCATCCAAGCTTTTAAATGAATCGGAATTGATAATAAATTAAATTAAAAGGCTTTCAAGACAAGTTGCATGCGTCCGTCTTGATATAATCGAATTAGTATATATTAAAGGGTGCAGTAGTAGTAGAAATACAAACTATAATTCCACAGAAATATCAAAATTCTGCAGCACCCGTTTGTCTGACACAAAAATGTCGTCTGGGGAAACATTTCGTCATACTGCAGATTACCATCCTAGTTTATGGGGAAACCACTTCCTCAAAGGTGCTTCTGGTTTCAAGGTAAAGATGAACCCAAACATCCCATATATTACTCGATTTGTTAAGTCAGCATGTAACGTATCTTCAGGAGTTTGACCAAATGGTTTTAAAGCAGATTTTTTTTTTTAAATTGACCATTCATCAGATATTGTATGAATTTAACAAATTATTTTTTGTGCTTCAGACAGTTGATCATACTGCAACTCAAGAACGACACGAGGCACTGAAAGAAGAGGTGAGGAGAATGATAACAGATGCTGAAGATAAGCCTGTTCAGAAGTTACGCTTGATTGATGAAGTACAACGCCTAGGGGTGGCTTATCACTTTGAGAAAGAAATAGAAGATGCAATACAAAAATTATGTCCAAACTATATTGACAGTAATAGCCCTGATCTCCACACCGTTTCTCTTCATTTTCGATTGCTTAGGCCGCAAGGAATCAAGATTTCATGTGGTATGTAATCTCACTCAAGCTATTACAATTATGAGTAATGCGACAGTTACAAACACTTTTTATTGTATTTGTCCTCAGGGATTTGAACGAGTGATTTTCAAGTAATTTTTTTTAGCTAACCACTTGAGTTTGAATATTGAAAGCTAGGCCATGGCTAAAATATGAATTTAGATTTTACCCTCACCCTACTTTTTTTTTTATATATATATGAGAGTATTGATTGATTAATAAAAATAATAATGAAAATAAGTCGTGTGTCATGTGGTATTTTTATCTAACCAAAATTATGATGCGACTTCATGAGTTTGTAATTTGTGGATCTAACATTATTGCAATTACAAAATCATTGACTAATTATTAATCATGTAAGCCTTCAGTAATTTACTTTTTGAATGTGATAATCAGATGTGTTTGAGAAGTTCAAAGATGATGAGGGTAGATTCAAGTCATCGTTGATAAACGATGTTCAAGGGATGTTAAGTTTGTACGAGGCAGCATACATGGCAACTCGCGGAGAAGATATATTAGATGAAGCAATTGCTTTCACTACCACTCACCTGAAGTCATTGGTAGCTCAGGATCATGTAACCCCTAAGCTTGCAGAACAGATAAATCATGCTTTATACCGTCCTCTTCGTAAAACCCTACCAAGATTAGAGGCGAGGTATTTTATGTCCATGATCAATTCAACAAGTGATCATTTACACAATAAAACTCTGCTGAATTTTGCAAAGTTAGATTTTAACATATTGCTAGAGCTACACAAGGAGGAACTCAATGAATTAACAAAGTAAGTTCTTTCGATAGGGAGAAATTCTTTTATACCTCCGTCGTACATCCAATCAATAGAATCGTGACACATGTATATATTCTTATTTCAGGTGGTGGAAAGATTTAGACTTCACTACAAAACTACCTTATGCAAGAGACAGATTAGTAGAGTTATATTTTTGGGATTTAGGGACATACTTCGAGCCTCAATATGCATTTGGGAGAAAGATAATGACCCAATTAAATTACATATTATCCATCATAGATGATACTTATGATGCATATGGTACACTTGAAGAACTCAGCCTCTTTACTGAAGCAGTTCAAAGGTTAGTGCCTTGCGTATAGCTAATTAATTTTGAATTTCAGAATCAAATTTCTGTTGCTATTATTATAAAATGGTTATTAAATTGATTTTCAGATGGAATATTGAGGCCGTAGATATGCTTCCAGAATACATGAAATTGATTTACAGGACACTCTTAGACGCTTTTAATGAAATTGAGGAAGATATGGCCAAGCAAGGAAGATCACACTGCGTACGTTATGCAAAAGAGGCGGTATGTATCATTTTTTTTCTTTAATTACTGATATGCATATTGTACACAATTTTGGGAGGGATATCTGCTCCATCTATAAAATTACACAAAATATCTATGGGTAAATTTAAGTTTCACAAAATTTTAGAAAATATTTCATTCATCACCCCTGAAATTTTGCTAAAATTTTAACACATTTCTCCCTGAATTATTACAAATGTAAGAATTCATTGGATAATTAGCTTAAGCCCTTGGAGCTATTTGTTAGGTTACATAAAACTTATCAAAAGTGTGTTTTATAATGGAGGTTGTTTCCTTCTATTTGTTAAGTTTGTTTGGATGGAGATGAGAAATCTCACTCATCAACCATAAATCTTACTGAATTATTGGCTCTTAGAAATTAATTAGATCAAATTAATATATCACAACAGGTATATTAAAATTTAAAAAACTTATTTCTTATTATCGTTTTTATAACGGCTAAGGTTTAGCTGCGTTTTGCTTCTCAGAATCAAAAAGTAATTGGAGCATACTTTGTTCAAGCCAAATGGTTCAGTGAAGGTTACGTTCCAACAATTGAGGAGTATATGCCTCTTGCACTAACAAGTTGTGCTTACACATTGGTCATAACAACTTCCTTCCTTGGGATGGGTGATTTTGCAACTAAAGAGGTTTTTGAATGGATCTCCGATAACCCTAAGGTTGTAAAAGCCGCATCAGTTATCTGCAGACTCATGGATGACATGCAAGGTCATGAGGCATGCAAAATAAAAAATACATAACCCCGCACTTTTATAGAAAATTTATCAAAACCCTCCAATCTATGTTATTATATTTTTAAAAAAATCTGCGCACTGAAAAGTGGGGGGTGTGTGTATATATACATCAAAATTAACTTTTAATTTTTCGAATAATTACTATAATTACTTATAAATCTCGTAATACCAATCTAAACAGTCACCGATACTAAACCATATGTTATTATATATGTAGTTTGAGCAGAAGAGAGGACATGTTGCGTCAGCTATTGAATGTTACACGAAGCAGCATGGTGTCTCTAAGGAAGAGGCAATTAAAATGTTTGAAGAAGAAGTTGCAAATGCATGGAAAGATATTAACGAGGAGTTGATGATGAAGCCAACCGTCGCTGCCCGACCACTGCTCGGGACGATTCTTAATCTTGCTCGTGCAATTGATTTTATTTACAAAGAGGACGACGGCTATACGCATTCTTACCTAATTAAAGATCAAATTGCTTCTGTGCTAGGAGACCACGTTCCATTTTGACGACTAGTTCTATACTTCTATTAATAATATTTTCAGTTCCTTGGTTTGTGTTTGAAGGAAATACGGTGTACCGTATTGGTCTGTACTAATAAATATTTTATATTTTTATTGTTATTTAAAGATTTTCCCTTCGAATAAAAAAATAAACTCTAATATATATTTACTGCCAGACTCGAATTCTGCATCCCCACTCTATTCTTCATTTGCTTATTTTTGTAAGAGGTATAGATAAATGATTTCAGTAAATTAAAATTTAAAGACTTAAATAAAATCATTACGATAATATAAAGTATTTAAATTATTTTAAAAAATCTGCAAAAGGTTGAAACAATATTTTGAAATGATATCAAAACAAAAAAATATTTGAATAGAGCAGCACCTTAAGAGAGAAAAGAAAATATAACAATATTTTAGGGTTGAATAAGAATTATATTGTAGGGTTTTCTTTTAGTTATAACCTATGTATATTAGGTAAAAAAAAAATTTATTAACCAACACGACAATTGATAAATAAAAATTATAGAAAAAAATTAAAAATTATTCATATATAATGGGGATTTGGGTGGGAGTATAGTGAGGAGTAAAAAACCAAGCCTCATCCCATTAAGAATTTGGAGATAATTTTTTCCCCATTCCTCACCCTATTCTCTAAAAATTATTCAAAATTTACCTACTTGCCTCCATGGGGTTCCAAACCCATGGAACATTGTGTCCTCTCTAAAAAAAATTGGTTTCGGTTTATTGGATTACAAACCAACATCACTTGATTTGGATTTAGGTACCGGCCCAAACCAATCCAATCCAGAAAATTTAAAAAGCTTTATAACATATGATGTGTCAATTTATTATGGGATTATTAAGAAGAGACATGCACACGACATACACAATAGCATACGATGTGTCAATCCAGTACCTCCTATCATTCTCAACTCTCTTAATCTCAAACTCTCATTCTCAAGTCTCGTAGTCACAATTTCAAAATTCTGAACTTGACGTATGTTAATTTTATTTATAATGTTGGATTTGATTTGTCATGGTACAATTTTATTTCATTTTAGTCAGAATTAAAAATGGATTTTGGTATAATTGATGATAATTTATTTGATTCCATAAACAATTTTTTAATCTTCATTAATAATAGAAGCTCTTAACGTGGAAGATGATTCCAATGTGAATGAGGTGAATGAGGCCATGGAAGATGCAGAAACATTGATGGATGATTTTCTAGAACCCAAAATTAAGATTACTAAAAGAAGAGGTGGTCGCCTTTATGACAGTGAAAGAGGTTTAAAAGTTTAGCCTCGTTTGTGATTTTGTATTAAATGGACAGGTTGTGAACTTCTTTATTAGGATGTATTGTGAACTTGTATGGATGTATCTTCTCATTGTTAAGTATGTTTGTGGATGCATTGTCAAAGAAGATATCAATTTGGATTATGGACACAAAAAAATAACAAATAATTTAGGTACAATATGATAAAAGAGATGGACTTTTAGCTAATAAGCTCAAACTGAGAAGCTAAACAGATCCAATCGATTTGGATCAGCTCAACTTGAAAAATTTTTGGGTCAGCAACGATTTGGAAATGTTTCAAACCGATGAGTTTGGATCTGTTTGATAATTTGTCGAATTTGCCCACATATGAAATTAGTATGATTTTACAGGTTATATTATGTAATGGCTATTTCATTAAAAAAGAAAAAAGAAAAAAGCACAAGGATTTTTATTTGATGGTAAAAGTTAAGTTGTTTTTCAATGATAAATAATATTGTTAACCAAATTTAATTGACATTCTACGCGGCAGTAATTCAATTTTATAGAAGCAGGTGGATTAAAGGACAAAAACACATCAATCACAATAAGGCCTTTGGGCCCTTTACATCATTTTGGCAATAGAGACCACATCACAAAATTGAAATGTAGACTACTGAAGTAGATGAAATGAATCACAAGATAGCATAAATTAAATTGAAATTGATAGCATTTCGTTATGTGCCACATATTGTTTGATTAAAACAGTCTTGACTTTATTTGAATGCCAAGTGGAGCTGTTCTTGAATTATTTTTGGAATATGCCGTGGGAATGGTGCTGTGAGCCTCCAACAGACCGACATACATCAAAATCCAACCAATCCTAAACACCACGGCTCCACCACATCTTTCAATTCACAATCTTTGAAGCATATATATAAACTATAATCACCACGGACACTTGTCCTTATCCTTTTTATTTTTGTGCCCAAAATTAGATACATTAATTGGGCCACCGAATTTCGCTTCTTTCTGCCACTGAATTTGTGGGCACCCAATCACCCATTGCCCATATTTGATTTGGACTAATAATGTGCCTGCTGCTTTATCAAATTTTCAACAGACGTATTAAATGATATGATAGTATGATACGCCTCTCTCATCTGAAAATTTTCCTTTTTAATACCCAATGTCTGGGCGGGCCTCCTTGAAAACGACTTATCTAATTTTATTTTTCAAAATAATTATTCGCGTATCTATTTGATAGATAGAATAATAAAAAATAATTTATTTTTCAAAAAATTCTTTTATATCATTTTCATAAAATTCTTTCTCATTCCTCTCTATTTTTTTCAATAATATACTTATAAAATTCTCTTTCTTCAATAATAGTGAAATAAAAATAATATAATATTATTTAAAAAGAGAGGGGTCACTTTTCAACATAAAAAAAAAAACAATCTCATTTAAAAAATCTTATTTAAAGAGTTTTTTGAAAATTCTTATTATTGATATAATTCTTTAAATAAGAAATAAAATCAATTTCATTTAAAGAACTTTTTAAAGATATTTTTAATTTAAATTAGTTTACATAAGTGTAGATATTGTGGAATTTTTTCCCTTAAAAAAATGAGTGATCACGATTATTAATTGATGAGATTAGGATACCATCACATCTTAAAAGCAAAACGTTGGTTGACATTTGGTTGTCATAATAGCAATATGTCTTATTCTAAACACTTATATTGGTCGGGCATAATTGTGATTAATGAGAGAATTTTTTTCCAAATTGCGAGACAGAACATGAATTATATTAGATTAGGCTCAAGGTCCAATCAAATCTATTCATTCTCTGCGTGTGTGGATCTGGGGGAGTTCAAAAATTTGAAATACTAAATAAATAAAATTTAATGGTAATTAATTAGGAGATTATAAAATTTAAAAGTCCCAAGCTCTTTCAACCTAAACAGTTGATCAATTCAAGTTAGATGGGTTCGTTCCGGCTGGCCCCGATGGTTTTCTGGTCAAAGTCAGCATAATCCCACTAGGTAAACAACAATATTAAATTATTTTATTGCTGAAACGAAAATATACCGCATTGCAAGACCAGGCAAAACAATTTTAAATAATTTAAAAAAAAACTTAAATTATTATTATTATTATTATTATTATTATTCGCAACTGGTAAATACTCATGCCTGATACCTCATTAATTATGTTAAGAATTATCTTTATTATTATTGATAAGCTTTACCTATTAGTTTAAATTTTGGGTCAAACGTTTTTTTTTTGGGACGGATTAGAGCGAACATCTGAAGCTTGATTTCCTCAGTTATTGTTTTAATTTTCTAACTCTTTCTTTTCTTTTTCTTTTTTTTAACTTAATTTTGGGTCAAACGGTTTCTTTTAACAACTATTAATAATTAAATTAATTATGAAATATATAAAGGTCGAACCATTCACTATCAACAAATCCCAAATTCCTAATTCAAAAACAAACAGAAACCAACTCGGCTCATGGAGTCATGGTCACGACGAACCCTAATTAGCAAAGCACTAGCAATCCATATTTGGATGGTTCAAATGAAAGTGCTTTTTGATGACAAACGAATGAAACAAGCATCCCAAATTTGGAAAGCCGGCTTAAAAGGATTAGTTTTGGTTTTGCCAGCTTTGTCTCAGACCATTGACCTAATCTTTTAGGTACCGTAAAAAAAATAGGATCATTTTGTGAAACAAGTACTATCACTTTGGCGATCTCTATTTGTCTCTTCGCATTGGCAACTCAACTTTAGGATACTTTTATAGGCTGAGCTCAAATTATTACAAATGTTATTACAATAGGATCGCGACTAGATTTTATGAATGATTGATTTTTTTATTCATTAAGTAATGAGATATTTGTTACACGCAAATATAGTAATTGAAAATCTAAAATTATTTAGAACTCTGATTCTTCCCCTACTAATTTGAACAAGTTTTACTGTTTTTTTAATTAAAAAATAAAGAATCGTATGAATTGGTAAGGATACAAATTTGTACAAATTATTAAGTACGCATTGATATGAAATGAAAAAAAAAAAAAAGTCAAATAAAACTATAAAAGCACAAACGTTTATCCAAGTAATTAAAATGAAACCATGTGACAATATAAAGGTTGAGTCCAAATGATGAATTATTCTCATAAATCATAATATCCAGCTTTCTGAGAGCTACCTTTTATTAATTTATTTATATATTTTATTTTTATTTCTATAAATTAATTTTTGTTATTTGCTTTCACTTAGATAATAAAGGAAAACAAAACCGTCCACTCCTTCAAGGAATATCTTCTTTAGCTTTTTGGATGGAACATGTTCCCAATTTTCACATGCAAATGAATTAGAAACAAAAAATAA